>NC_060279.1:21178989-21854863 GCF_021613505.1 Equus quagga | reverse complement strand
GGGGCTCGGACCGCGGCGGGAGCGAGTGCGCGCGGCGCGCGGGGTCCTAGCGCCCGCGCCAGGGGCAGCGGTCGCGGGGGCGCGCGGGCGCGGGTGGTGCGTGTGAACCCCACGCCGGGCTGTGCCACGTGCGTTAGGAAACAGGAGCCAAGTTCCCGCGGCACGCCTTGCACGGCACGTTTTCAGAGTTGCTCACACGCAATGTGCAAACCTGGGAGTGCAGGGTCCTGCCCTCCCACTTGGGCTCGGGTCCAGGCTTGGTCCCAGCGTGGGCAGGCGCTGCCCTCTCGGTGCAGTCCGGGTTCCGGCAGCCATAGTCTGTCACCTTTAACTTGTGCTTCCTGCGGTGTATTGTGTCCCCCACAGCTCAGCTCTGCCGCAGACTTGCCGTTTCCTCCAAGGAACTTAATGACACCTCATATTTCATGTAAAGTACGTGGCCCCTCTTCTTCCTTTCTCACTCTCTGCACTTGGTGTTGGGAGAGAATCCCGAGGGGTACTGACCACACACCCGGGATTCTGAGGGGCTGCACTGATGGGATTTATCTAGCCCTAGTTTGAGATTGAGAAAACGTGGTCGCTGGGGGGATGAGGCAAAGTGTGCGACTGGAAATGGTATTTACCTGTAGCATATCATGTGTGTCTATGTCTACGTCCATATGTATTCACATACACTAACACGTAATTATATCCTCAAGCCTTAGGACAGTGACCTCAAAGGCACATTAGAAATCACCAATGCAACACTCTCTCCATTTTACAGGCGAGAAAACGAATGCCCAGACAGGAAGTGTGACTGTATGTATATTCACGCTACAGTTAAGGGAATGAAATTGGTCTGTTCAGTTCTGCCCGTTTCCCCCCTAGTGAGGTGCTCCGTGAAATGACCGAGACAGGAAGCGTGGCGTTGGAGTTAAGTTTGTACCTGGCCTTCCACTGCTTTCTGAGGAACCAGCCCTGCTTTACTCTCTTTGAACCTCAGTTTCTTCATCTTTGAAATGGAGATTCCCAGATTAAGCCAGCCTGAGGTCCTGCAGGTACCTGTTAGTACAGGTCTCAAGTCCAGCATACACTGAAGTACTCGATCTCCGAGATCTGTGCGCCTTATTCTGCGATAAGACTTAGCAAAAGAAGGGACAAAAGCTAAATACTCTAGTAATCTTGCGCAGACTCCCTGCCAGAGCTGTCTTCCGCTCGGGGGGACCTGGAAAGGAACTAGACACAGAATCATGCCGTGGGCAGCTTAAGGGCTGTATGTGATGTGGCTCTTTGAATTGGTGAGCCAAGAGCTAAAGGGTCATGGCACCACTTTGCGACGTTTGAGTGAAGTGAGCATTGGGTTTTCCCAAAGTTAAAAAGGCTGCTGTGACTGGTCCCTTGATCTTCTGAGCCTCGCTGTGGCTCGGAGTCTGAAGCAGTGTGGGTGTCTGGAGTGGCAGGAGCAAAGCAAGGTCACCCAGCACAGAAGGTGCCTCCCTCCCTCAGGGATCCTGGTGATTCCCCGGAGTCCGTGGTGAGAGAGGACTGCAGTCCAGGCACATAGTAGGTCTTAGATGATTGTCACTGGTCCTCCCCTCCAGTGAAGTAAAGATCAAATCCCTCTGGGTTCAGAGGGGAGAAGCAGAGCTGAGAGATGCTTCCCTTTAGCTCTGAGTCTCCTAACTGTGTCTACTGCGCACACCCCAACTTTGAAAGATTAGTGTGCAGTCAGGTGCAACTTCGCAGATCACCCTGCCATATGTGACAGAGTTTGCTCCCCCCCCCTTTTTCTGAAGTTAGTGTCGCTAACTGTTGCCTTAGACCCCTCACTAGGGCTGCCACGTGGCTGGGGTGGTCTCCTGCACCTGCCCCGACCTTTCTCTCTGTGGCTTAGGTGAACTTCTGTCAACACCCACAGTTGGTTTCCTTTCTCTCCCCAAGGAGTCATTTGAAATCAACTAAAATGTACAAGAAGTGATGATACCGTGATGCCTACGAAATGAGAAGTCTTTGTACCCCATGCTATGATTTCTGTTAAATCCAGTTAGTTTAGAGGTAGTGGTTAAATTATTCTCATAGATTGAACACCATTTCCTCTGTCAACTGTTTGTATGTGTTCGAGGACAAATCAGTCTGTCCAGCTGTACTAGAGGAACATGTCTGTGTCCCATTGTGCCTCGGGGGAGAATGACTAGAATTCTCAAATAGGGAAACGTACAGGGCAAAATGCACTACTTCCCCTCCTCGTCCCTCAAAAAGACAACTGCTTCTCAGCCTTTCTGTGCCAGAAGTTTAACATACACAGTATTGCTTAAGATGAATAAGCCAGTAGAGATTTTCCATGTCATAGTCATGGTATCAGAGTTTAACTTATTTTGAAGGAAAATAAGTGATTTCTTCAGGAATAAGTCTGTTCTATAAGTTAAAAATAATGGGAAGTTTCTTAGGTCACAATGGAATAATGGGATGCTTACTGTCAGCGCAGTTCAGACAAAGGTTTGTTTCTGGGCGTTTTAAATTTGTATCCCATTTTCTCAGTTCAGTGGGTGATGCCTGGGAAGATGTGTGTCTTGCCTCAGCTGCTAGAAGGCAGTTCCTAAAAATATAAATGTCTTTCAATTGGGAGCTGTCCTTATCAGACCTCTTCGATATGTTTTCTCTGTACACACAGACACACAAACAAACACACACACACACACACGAATGTTTTTTGGCCATTGGCCAACTTTTTATGACAGAATTATGTTATATTTCAAATTTGGTATTTGGCATATTGTAACACTTGATGTAATTTGTCTCAGAAAGAGAAAAATCCACGGTAAACCTGTGTACCATCTGAATATTCATTCTGTGTGCAGTTTCTTGGGTGAGCACATGTGCCCTTCTTGATCATTTAAGGTCATTGAAGGGCAAGAATCTTGTCTTTTTCGTTAGTTTGTTCAGAATATGGGAGAAAGGTAGGAAGGCCCACTTAGTCTCCTTAGATTTGAGCTGTTGGAACCCAGTTTCGGGGAATTTATATTATGTCTGGCTTACTCAGAGTGGTTGTTTTAAAAATTAGAATGTTTGCAGGAGCACAGCACAGTGATCAAGATGTCCTTTTTCAGCAGTTATGAAGACGTCGTGTCCCCCGCATTTATTCAGTAGCTGTGTTCATCTCCTCTTTTCCATTGTTTTACCAACCTGTCAAAGGAATCTCCACTTGATCTTAACCAGGATTAAGAGCCGTGAACTCTTGATGATGTTTTCGTAAGGCTGTCTGAAGTTGTCCTGGTCCCGGCCACCTGAAGCTGCACAGGCGAAGGCGGTGTTGTCCCAGGGCTACTGTGATTCTGCTAATTCTGAGAATTGGAGTCACTAAGGAGAGAAATGGCTTCAAATCTATTCAAATTATCTTGCTTTCTCAATGAAAAATTGGGCACATGCTCTCATAGACGATTCCCCCCTTTCTACATGTATTTTTAAAAAATGGGTAGTAAGATAAAAACATACAACAGATTTCCTCTAAAAGGTTACAATAAAGATTACAAAACCCAGCCTTCTGTCTATTAGATAATGAGATATTGTGTTGTCCCTTTCAACATTTCAAAGTTTGTATTTATTTAGAGACAAAGGAGGGACTTTGGTCTCAGATTGACTTGGTTGGAATTCTGGCTTCATCCCTTCCTGATGGTTTGTCTTTAGGCGAATTATTTAACCTCTCTGAACTCCCAGGTTCCTTTGTGTGTAAAATGTGCGCATTAATACCCACCTTCGGAGCTGGTCCTGGGATAGTGGCAGTCACGTGGTCAGTTCAGCCTAACACGTAGTAAGCTGTCAAAATCGGCCTGGTGTCTCGTGTGTACTTGTTTGATGAGCTCTGCCGGCTTAATGTTAAACAGAGTGGTAAAATATTATAATTTCAGAGACATTTTTATGAAGTTGGGGTTGGGGTGGGGGATCCTGGGAAGGAAGTACTGGAAATTGTTGACCAGTGGAGTTGTCATTCAGATGGCACATTGACCTAGACCTCAAAGCAGCGGTTCTCAGCCTTGGGTCCCCCAAAATAATGTGGGTGTCTGGAATCAGTTTTCAGTATTTCCAAAAACCTAATGGAGATGATATCATGAAGCTACACAGCTAAAGCTTTTTTTAAAACAAGAGCTTTTTCTAGCTGCACAGTGCTTAGATGTTTTAATACTCTTCTACCATGAGGTTAAACAAATATTTGAAAAGAGTAAAGGAGGGAAACAGAAGTTTCCACATAGCAAGGACGGCCTGGCTGCTCTGTTCTTTTTGTTTAGTATGAATCTTTCCGCTGTGGCGAGGAGCAGTCCTGTAAGACTTCAGATGTGTCAACTGCTGTAACTCACTAATTTTTCAGACGGGGGGACACAATTTCTGTTATAGCTTTTAGGGGCTCAGGGACCAAGTTGCACGTTTGGAAACAATTGGAGATGAAAGAGACGGAGGAGCAGCAGGGTGTCCTGGAGTGAAATCCAAACCCTGAGGAGTGAAAATCAATGCCCAACACCTTTCCCCTGCAAAAGCAATTGCACGAAATCTCTCAGTCCAAAAACTCTGAAGATCCCACGTAAAATGACCTTCCTTTAAATCCTGTTGCTCTTTGCAGCTCTTCAGGCGTTTCCAGATACGTCTTATTTTGATCCTCCTGAGAGTGGCTGGGGTAGAGAGGGCCTTATCCCATTCTATGTGGGAAAGAAACTGAGTGTTGGAAAGGGTCAGTTGTTTCCTTGCATGTCACATATTTTTGGTCAAATATTTATTGAGTGCCTCCTAAGGGCCAGGCTTTGTGGAGCCATGTCTTCCTATTCTGAGTGTGAATTGTGTGCTTCACACCTGGACGCAGGGACTTAATTCATCTCTGATTTCTCCTCCAGGGAATGCGATTTTGATCCCCACTTTTTCTATGCTTCCCCCTCCCCCAGTAGGTAATTGAACAAACTAGCATGTTGTTTCTAAGTTTGACAAAGAAATGGATTCAGCTGTCTTGGATCTATATCTTCTGCTTCTGTGGGTTCAGAGATGTTTTTAGTACAAGGCTTTGGAATTTGCATAAGAGACACATATATTTTTTAATGTCTCAATTATTACATAACAAAACTTTGGTCCTTTTGTGAGTTTGGAATATTTTTAAATATTATGCTAGAACTAAGATGAGTTTGTCATCTTAGTCTTCATGCCTACATATGAAAAGTTTCTTTCTGTGCCCTCTGAGAGGGCAGAATCAGAGTATAACCACTTTTCTTTTTCTTTAACATAGCCATTCTTCAGAACCTTGCTCTATGCGAAGTTAAATCAATGAGGTTTGGAAATAGAACGTATGGTGCAGCTATGCTAGGAGGCCCCTGGATGATATTCCTGTGGGACAAGCACATTGCACACTAGCTATCAGAAGCTTCTTTAAAAAATGCTAAGAAATGTCCTAAATTTCTTTGGGAAGATCCATAGCTCCGTGCTATAGTTAGGCAGCAACTGGTCTTCAGGAGAACTCCGAATTGGTGAGAACCTGGGAGAGCAAAGTTGTCTGCTTTAGAACTTGAACTAGAGAATTATAAAGACAGTTTCTATTTTATTTTGGTCTTTTAGACTTACCTCTTTTGCCTTAGGTTAATAGCTCTTTTCTTTTCCTTGTCAATATAAAGGAAATATAAAATAACTACAATTTTATGCCACTTTATTTCTGCTTCCCAAGGAGGCAATCAATAATTATAAATATCGTTTATATTCCTGGAGTCATTAAGAAGTAAAGTCACTCCTCACCACCACACACACCCCCTTCTTTTGGACCTCAGGTGTAGAGTAAAGTAATCATATTTCTCACTTCTGGGCATGCTTTCATCTGATCTGGGCAAGGCCTCTTTGATTTACAAGAATGTCCCCTCTGTTGCTGATTCCCCATTCCGTCTCCCGCTCCTCTCAGACTGCCCCTCTCTGGGTTTGCCTCCACGTCTTTGAATATGTGTGTCTGCATGTCCTGAGCATCACCAGGGAACTAGACAGGCCTAGACCAGGCCACCCTGCTTTGACTGGTCCACATTCAGACTTTGAGCCCTCCTCTCGTCAGCCTGGCAGCCCGGCAGTTTTCTGTAGCAGTTCCGAGCTGAGAGGCCACCCTGCGCCGGCCCCATGTCCCTGGAGAGCAGCCAGTTCAGGACTAGAGGTCTCTGTCCCCTCTTAAGCGACTTGCATTATCAGCCTCTATACACCGCCATCACCTCTCCCACCCACATCCCCAACCCTCACATCTTTGGATTTCTAGCAAATCTCTGGTACTTTAGGGGTGCAGTCCTCCGGCAGGGAATTGACTGAAGTAACTGCCTTTTCAGGGGTTGAACCCGTGACCTTGGCCTCATTAGCACGGGCGCTCTAACCAGTCACAAAGCCGCACACCTCACTTTGTGTAACTTCTGCTGACTCTGTTCCTACCACCCTCGGAGGCCTCCTTTTCAATTGCAAAGGCGTTCACACCAACACAATAGAACAGACGGAAATCAGATCTCTTCAAGACTTCTCTGAAGGACAGAAATATGCGATTTAGCAGGAAAATAATACCCAAAAAGTCTTGAGGGTTCAGGAAACAACTTATCTTTCTAGTCCATGCATTTGCTGAGTATCCAGCTGTGTCTCACAGATTCTTCTCCAATCATAAATTTAAAAATAGCACGGAACTCTTTGTGCCAATTTATTAACATAAAATCTGATAACTCGTACACAAATTGGAAGGTTACAGATGACTAAGTGGAAATATTGCATGTATCTTATTCCAATGGATTGGGTTAGATTTTATAGGAAGGAGTGGATCTGAGAATTCCCACATGCTTCTCTTTGGCAAGTTTTAGTCCCTGGAAACCAAAATGAATGTTTGCTGTGATCGCTAAGACCCTGGTATGTATCAGCAAGTGTGCTATGATGTACAAGGCGCGTCGGTGCCCGGGGGATCCGGAGTCCCAGGGAGGAGAGGAGAAATAAGGACAAGTCACTGGAGAAGAAAATTTCATACCAGGGCTTGAAGACAGGCATATCCTGGGGGAGGGAGGTGCAAAGAAAATCTGGCTGACCAGCAAGGTACAATTTTTCATCTGAGCTGAATAAAAATCTCAAGGATTTTATATCCTGGCACTTGGAAGGAGTTATGGTGCCATCTGTGACAAAATGAAAAGATCTTGGACAGGGGGAGCTTTTTCTCTTCAGTCTGTGCCAGGAAAGACTCTTCAGGAATGTGGGTCGTGGGCTCCTATTTTGTTGATTTTCCTCACTGTGATAATATTTGCATAGGAGACACTCAGCCATGTGACACCTGAAAAATCTCTTCTCTCTTGTCAGTTGCACAAATCTGTAGTAGAGTGACCATTGCTGTTCACAGTGACAGCCTCACATCTTCTTAAAACCTCAACAGTCAGGGCTGGCCCGGTGGCTCAGTGGTTAAGTTCACATGTTCTGCTTCGGCGGCCTGGGGTTCGCCGGTTCGGATCCTGGGTGTGGACATGGCACCACTTGGCAAGCCATGCTGTGGTAGGCGTCCCACGTATAAAGTAGAGGAAGATGGGCATGGATGTTAGCTCAGGGCCAGTCTTCCTCAGCAAAAAGAGGAGGATTGGCAGCAGATGTTAGCTCAGGGCTAATCTTCCTCAAAAAAAAAAAAAAGAAAAGAAAAGAAAAACCCTCAACAGTCAGAGACGTTTAATTATGAGCAGATGGTAAACTCCCTGAGGGGAGGGATTCTGTTTTTAATGTACTCAACAAATATTTACATTAATGGAGACTTGCTGCCTTCTAAATCCCTAGGAAACAACTGTGAAGAGAAGGAAGAAAAATCCCCACCACCACCGAGCTTATATTGTAGTAGGTTTTATTAATTTTTATTTTAACCCACAGTGCCTAGACCGTTTTAACGTTTCAGCAGATTTTTTGTTCAGGGCAGTAAGGTTTTGGGGTTGAATATTTTCTTTTTCTTTCTTTTAGTTAGTTGAAAACTGGTAATCCATGTATGTCATAAAGAAAATTCTGGTGACCAAACTGTTTACCCTCACACCCTAATTTATGACTTATGCAAACTAAGGGAGCACTTTGATCAGATGGGACCTAGGTTTAATGAAATTGTAACATCCCTGCATTGTGTTAAAATGGCAGCAGCTTTGGGTAGACATTTTTGGGAAGTTAATGAAATTTAGTCTACTCATCCACCTGAGTAAATATTTCTAAATATCCCTTAAAAAAAAAACCTGTAGCGTTTTTTTCACCTTAAAAACTTTCAGGCTCACAAAGTAATAGGGATTTAGAGACAATCTACTACGTATTTCTCTCAATATGTAATTGATTTCGGCACGTATTCAGGCCTTCCGAGTCACCCAGCTACTAAATATGTTCTAGGTACAGCGAGGGGGGAGAGAAGCACATCTCCACCTTCTCTTTGCATGAATCTTCGGAGAAGGGCGGTGCTGGACCTCCGCTGGAGAGTCGGGGCTGCCTGATGGGGAGCCCCTAGAGCCAGGCATCAGGAGTCCTGTTTGAGTCCAGTTTGCTCTGCTGTCCCAAAGTGCTTGTAGTGATACACACGCATGTGCATACATGCGTACAAACGCGCATACACGCATACGCATGCGTCCTGCTGATTCTCTCCTCATTGTCCCTGTTGCCCTGTCTGACTCTCAGGTTCTAAGAAGTCTGTGCTGATTTCTGCAGACTGGATGAGCTCCCTTCATCTTTGCTCCCAGTGCAGCTTGTACAACCCTCCTTCGTCGCACTTGCTCCTGGGGTGCGGAGCTAGAGCTTACTCATCCTTCTAGCCCCGGCACTTAGCCTGAGGCCTGGCACTCTGTTACTTCAGTAAATATTTATTAAAGGAATAGTCTCATTTCTGCAACTTGTTTTCCTGGTGGCTCTTTGGGCAGGCCTGTCACCTATCTAAATAGACAATTCTGATCATTCTTGGAAATGAATCCTTGTAACTACTCGCAGAAGCCTTCATTTATCCCTGTTTTCTTCAGGACAGGATCTTGACTCCATAGTAAGTGCCCCTGCCAACCGCTCAGCATTACCCTCCGCCTCTTTTTCACTTACACCCTAAACACCATCTGGGTGGTCTTTGCAGCATCCAGCCAAGGTGCTGTGTCATTGTTTATCCTTCCTTTTGTCCATTCGTAACCTAGAATGCTTTTCTCTGCCGTGAACCCTTCCTTCCTCAGCCTCCCTCCCAGGTGAGCCTTTGTGCCCAAAGTCTGTGCCTCCTCAAGGAAGATCCAGCTCAAATTCCATCTCTTTTATGAAACTTCCTCTTAAATACTTCAGCCCACGGATCTCTTCATTTTATTTAGTTACTACTTTATGTTTATTTCACAGTCGTTTGCTATTTACATTGATTGAACAGCCTCCTATTCCAGGCACTGTGCTCTAACCCTGGGGATTCAAAGATGAATAAGACCACATCCTCTGTAAGTACTCTGACTTCCGTGTCTGCAAAGAGCTCGGTCCTAGGAGCAGCTTCCTGCTTTCAATTCAGCGTCAGCTGGGCCATTTGGGTGCTGAATCATTTTGCTTTTATATTTACCATTCTCATGAAGGTAGGGCTTATTTCCCCAAATAGCTCAACTTTTACAAAAATATCATTCCTCCAGAGCCTGGCACAATACTTTACACAGAAAATAATACTTTTTGAATAGAAATTACTTGGCTCAGGTAGATTAATGTATTTCCTTCCTGCCTCATCTACAAGGCTTTGTAATATAAGAAAATGTTCTTTATTCAGAAATACAAGTGGAATCGATATGAATTGAAAGAAAAATGTCTGTTAAATCTGTTCAAATGATATCTGATAAATTTGAGTTCTCACAGTAAAGTCCACAATTGGGATAATTTACCTAAACAAACTGGCAATTCAGTTTTTAATTGTTTGTCTATCGGGAAATAAAACCAAAGGGATGAGAGAGTGTCACCTCTTAAAATTCTTCTGTAAGCAATTAAACAGGGGTTTTTTCATGTAAGTCAGCTTCAGAGCAGGTCACCCATTTCCTGGGCAAGGAGTTAATGCTCGTGTTTGGCTGCAGAGGGCCTGGCCGTGTTATGGAACTCACATTGAGCATTAGGTTATAAAGGTATTTTCACTTTTTTTTCCCCTACTCTGTGGCTGGAATGTTGAAGTGAGGAATATTGTGTGGAGGATTTTCAGTTTTTAACTAGTTAAATTTATATGACCTTGGTTTTGTCCTTTTCCTTAATATTTCGTCACCTGGGTGTTGTGAACGTTAAGGCAACAGCAGTCATAGGGGAATGCAACATTATTGCTGTCCATTACAGAGTACTAATGATAACGTCTATCATTTGTCCCTTTGGAGGAAGTGCTGGATGTTACTTATTGTCTGTTCCTTTATGAGAGAACTGTGTTAAAAAGAAAGGCACTAGTTGCTTCTTTCCTTTTGACTTCCCAATCAGTAGGCATCAGAGAAGTAAAAGATCAAGAAGCAAGAAGTGTTATTCTGATCTCCCACAGAAGTTAAGAGAGAAAGCATTTCCAGAGGAAGATGTTACATTTTAAAAAATGCATACCTTCGTTCTTGGGGCAGGCTTCAATTGTTAGGGGTTTTACAGGACCTACAAGATGAGGTTTGGAGGTAGGTGTCGTCCAGGGGCTGAAAACATTGATTAATGTTCACTGTTCCGTAGGCTGAGTATTTCGCTCCTGTGTCCATAAGCTTGGTGAATTTTTTTGTTGCTAAGGCAAAGGTAAATTTCATTTCGACCAGAGCCTGCATTAAAACAAATCCTAAATCAGAATCATCATTTTTTTTCATTGCTGAGCTTGACTTGTAATGAATCAGTAATGTGTAGAGTCGTGTTTACAGTATTCTTTTAGCTTTATTGAGGAATAGTTGATGAATATAATTGTATATGTTTAAATTGTATAATGTGATGATTTAATATACCTATATGTTGTGGAATGTGTAATTACTAAGATCTAGATAATTAACACATCTGTCACCTCACATAGTTAACTGTTTTGTGTGTGGTGAGAATGTTTAGGATCTACTCTGAGCACCTTTCAAGCATACCATATTGTATTGTTAGCTAGAGTCACCATGTTATACATTAGACTCTCAGAACCTATAACTGAAAATCTGTACCCTTTGACCTCCATCACCCCAGTTCTCCCCAGTGTCATAATTTTATAACAAGGCCAGCCAGCCATCGCCAGGACCACCAAGCCTAGCGTTCGCCTTGTAAATCACGGCTCCTCTTCCAATAGTTGGGAAAACCTATTAGTTGCTACCTTACTGCCCTAAATATTTCCTGTCTCCCCTAGATCTAGGCCCCGGGCTGTAACTTTTAACAAGCCTCAGAACAAAGCCCAGGGGAAGGTTCAGGAAGAAGCTTCCCGCTTCACGTGGGTCCCGTTTCCCCGTGACATTGTGGATTAAAGTGCTATGTGGAGCGTCTTTCACTATTACACAAAAACCTATGGCCTTAGTATTCTCCTTGTCCCCTGACCAGGGTTATAATAGGTTCGGCCACAATTCCTCCAATTTTTATTTCTCTCAAATAAAAATTTGCTAGTGTGACCACACTCTCTCTGGGTGGGAGGCTAACTTTGTTTCTGACTGTCTTGTTTCAACCCATGTGAAGTTATATTGCGCCGCTGGGCTTTTTTCCTTTTCTCTTTTTCATTTGACTGGGGCTGCCTCTGTTCGACAGAGCCTACTTGTCACTTCTTCTGTCACCGTTAGTTAAAAGTAATTGTTATTGCAAACCCCCTCCATGCCAGTATCATTTTCTTTCATGGTAAAACCCACTAAGCATTCATTTCAGTAGCAGAAAGTAGGGAGCTCACAGGATCAAACCCTTTTTATCTGGATCAACAGCACCTGCGGCAACGCATTAACTAGCAGGAGTTGTTAATTACATCGCTAACTTGTTGATCTTCATGGCTTCCGAATTTTAAAAGCAAGAAAATTAATCACTGCATGTGTCTCCTCCACTAGAAAATGACAGGAGCGTGTCTTCCAAGTTCTGTTCCAGTCACTAATAATCAAATGCTTGCATTTTCCTATAACATTTCTTTCCTCCCTTTGTGGACGGAACCATTTCTTAAGTTCAAAGAGCCCTTCCATTCACAGCAGGGTAGATATTTCCCAATAAAACAAAGGTTTTGGAAACATAAATTGTCTAAATATGAGTCTGAGTGAGATTGTACTGAAGGTATTTCAATAGTTGATATCACTTTAAAAAAAAGAGTGAAGGCTAATTAAAAGTGTAGTAGTACACTCCACTTGTATTTTCTCATTTAATTTTCATAACCTATGAGGTTGAAACTATATCTTGATTTTACAGTGGAGGGAACGGGTTCAGAAAGGATTAATAACTTGCCTGAGATCACATAGGGCCTCAAGCACCAGAACGAAAAAAGGATTTGAGATAGGGAGGTGGGAAAGGCAACTCATCAGATTCATCCTAAGTTGTGAAGCTGAGGAGGAGGAGGAGACAAAGCTGAGGCTTCTGTTCGAAGTCTCACACCGGCTTCCAGAATACAGGCTGGTCCCCCATTTACGATGGTTCAACTTAACGATTTTTTGGCTTTATGTAAGATGGTACAAAAGTGATACGAGTTAGTAGAAACCATACTTCGAGTGTCGATCTTTTCCCGGGCTGGTGATGGGCAGTCTCAGCCTCTCTTGTGATGCTGGGCAGCGGCAGCATCCGCAGCTCCCGGTCAGCCACACGATCACCAGGGTAAACAACCCATACACTCCCAACCATGCTGTACCCATACCACCATTCTGTTTTTCACTTTCAGTACAGTATTCAATAAATTGCATGAGATATTCAACACTTTAGTATAAAACAGGCTTTGTATTAGGTGATTTGAGGTAAGCTAGTCTAAGCTATGATGGTCTGTAGGTTAGGTTTATTGAATGCTTGTACTTAGGATATTTTCAACTGACGATGAGTCTATCAGGACGTAACCCCTTCATAAGTCAAGGAAGGTGTGTACTGACTTAGGAAGGTCAGCCACTTTATTCTTATTTAAACATTCCTCATCAAGGTCGCTAAACAAGCTAATCCCTAAGAAGAGTTACATGGTGAACAACCTGCATTGCAGAGAAGAAGCCTTCAACCCTATTCAGCAACTTCTGCTGTCAAAAAAATGCTCAACCCGGATGGATGACCGTAGGCTTGGGCCCATGGTTGTGCCTTCTAGAAGCGTGTTAGAATCTCCTGGAGAGCTTTCAAAAAAATCTCAGCACAGACCAAGCAAATGAGAGTTGCTGGGCTCTGCCCCAGGCCCAGACGGGCGTGTGCTGCAGAGGGTGAGAGCGTCTGTAGGAG
Organism: Equus quagga; assembly: GCF_021613505.1. Lineage (NCBI taxonomy): Eukaryota > Metazoa > Chordata > Mammalia > Perissodactyla > Equidae > Equus > Equus quagga. The sequence continues at coordinate 21,841,564 of NC_060279.1, read as the reverse complement.
GCTGTTCGTGATTCACTTTTCACTGTCTTTCAGTTCCATTTCTTTGGGGTTCAGTTCATTCCTCCAAGTAACCTTTATTAATCTGTCTTCAAGGGGAATTTTGTTTTCCTTGTTTTGGTATCTTTTCCCCAAACCTCCTGGATAATTCAGATTAGGTTACACGGCAAATGGAAGATTTATAGCTGTGTCTTCTGTAGGGTCAGAGTTTATTCCAAATGCCTTGTATATTCCTGCAGTGAAAGTGGATATCCCATATGAAGTTTCTCTCTGGCTGAACTCCTCAGTCAGTGAGAGTCAACCACTCACAGGCTATCTCTTTCTCGTTCTCTCCTTTCTCTCTCAAGCACGTACACAATGCAGGTACCAGCTCGGCAAATTTTGGTTTGAGTTTCAAACATTAGATTTATAAAAGCTTACATCTCTCCCTAGCTGTGGAAAGAACTGAAGCATGAGACACATATCTGGATAATGTCAACAGAGCTCCCTCTCCTGTCCCCACTCCACCTCATCTAGAATTGCTCCTACCAAAGGAGATTCTTAAGCTATTCCCTCTCAGGGACTGGCTTAGCTTTTCTCCTTCTCTGTTCTGAAGGTAGTCTGGCTCAGGACGATCTATATTAAGAAAAGTCACGTATAACCGGGTGGTCGACTTAATGAGTGTATATACGGTGAACTCTGCTTCAGAGCCAGGCAGAACTTTTCAGCTGTTTGTGAGAGCTGCAGTGTTCTCTCACTCGGTTCCCAGAGGACGTGATTCAGCTTGGACTTGCCCAGTGTGTGTCTGAGGAATACTTAGATTTACTGCACTGAATGAGAGGGAGGGACCTTCTTTGCGCAGACTAAATACAAAATCAATCCTGTTTTGTTTCAACCCATTTCAGGTGAAGTCAATTCCTGTCTCACAGTTGGTTGGAAGACCCTCTTGGTGGGGAGGCTCCCTCCCCAAATTTCTTTTTGAAAAATGATCCTAGATACTCCCCATTGCATCTTTGAAGCAAAGTGACATTAATGGGATGCCATTGGAGCTGGGACATGATGCAGACCAGACTACAGAATGCTTTTACTTAGGCTTTGTTATTACTTTGAGCTTATCCAAACATATAGATTATTTTTGCTTCAAGTGGTATATCCTCCTGGATAATTGTCACAGTACTCAAGAAAGGATGCTCTTATAGGATGAAGACAAAATGTGCACATCGATATGTGAATTCAGATTCTGCTACCTACTTGCTGAATGACCACGTTGGGTTAGATATTTCACCTCTAGGATCCTCCTTATCTTCATCTGAAAAATAGGAATAATAATATATTCATGGAGCTGATGTACTTATTAAGATAGATCAGCAGTCTTCAAACGTTTTGGTCTTAAGGACCCCTCCATACTCTTAAAAATTGAGAACTCGAGAAAACTTTTGTTCATATGGATTATATTTATCAATATTTACCATATTTGAAATTAAACAATTATAAAGCATTCATTTTAAAATGGCAACAACCATTACTGTTAAGATAACATTTTTTTAATGAGAACTGTTTCCCAGAACAAAAGAATTATAACAGTGATGTTGTTTTACAGTTTTGCAAATCTCTTTAATGTCTGCATTTCCAGAAGACAACTGGATCCTCAAATATGCTTCTGAATTCAGTCTGTGCTATTAGGTAGTTTGGGTAGGCGTATATGGGGAAAATCCAGCCTCATATAGATATGTACATAATTGGAAAGGGAGTACCATATTAATAGCTTTTCAGTTAATTGTGGATATTCTTTGATTCAACACCAAAACTCCGTAAGTGATACTGTCTTAAAAGTTAGCTGTAACGTGCAATCTGAAGCCGTATCAATGAACTTCATGTACTCAGTTACATTAAAAATCCCTTGGTCTGTCTTGTACTTTGAGTGACTCTTTTAGCCATGCATAATTTTTTAAACAGCACACGCTGGTCATTTGGAAAATATTGGTGCACTAAATTATGTGGACCTTCTAAAAGTTGAATCATTTCATCAAACTATATCCAAAAAAATCACAGTTGTTAATATCACCACCAATCTCATCAGATGAGAGACTGTCAAGCTCGGGGTGGCAGATATATGTTTTCCAGATTTCTCATTTTTGCTTGAAAGCCCAAATTTTATCATTGGCAACAAATATTGCCAATTGTTTTCCCTGATGTAACAGGCTCACTTCATTCGTTTCCGTCATGTGTCTGCCAAATGCTCAAGTCAGAATAACCACAGTTTGTCTAAAGGTGTTCTTTCAAGTAAAATGGTATTCCAAGAGAAAAGTGGCTAGTTCAGTTTATAACTGGGGGTCACCAAGTGCCTTTCCTGAGACAGCCATCATACAGCAGTAGGCAGCAGAAATACTTTATGCTTTCTTCCCAGTTCATCACAGAATATCAAAAAGATGCATACTGAGGAGTCGAGATTTAATAAGCTTAACATTTGTTGCTGGTTCATCAGGGACATTCTTAAGTGAAACTGGCTTTTTTTCCCTTTGCTGTGAGTGTGTGGAAGTGAAGAATCCTGGACAGTTTGGGGCCACTGTGATTTGTACGAAGGCCCTGGAAATTTTGCCTTCCAGGCGCCTTGACACCTTAAACCTTCTGCAGCACAAATGTCAAGATGGTAGTATTAATATGAAAATAGTTTTGACCACACTGACTCCCTGAAAGGTCCCTGGGACCCCAGAAGTCTACAGACCATGACTTCAGAACCACTGGGATCGATGGTACATACTGCTAACACTTAAAATTAGCTTTTTCTCCCTCTTCTTCATTGTTTGTGGTTTGTGGCCTTGATGACTGGCCGGGTTGAATGAAGCCCGGCCTCTAGGAGATCTATTATTTTGATGAAATCCCGCTAGAATCCTCACTAGCTCACTAGAGTCTAATTGCCTTCTCTCTCCCTGGGATGCCAGCTTAAAGCTGAAAACAAACCTTGGTTTCCTGTTTACTTTGTGGCTGGCATCTGTGCAGGAAGACCTCTGTAGTCCTTGCTTTTTTGTATGGTGTAGCGCTAATAAAGATATTTTTGTGATGATTTCCTATTCTTTTATATCAAGGGCTCTTAACTGGTTTCAGAGGCTCTTCAGTGGTCGGTGTATGGGCTTTAGGTGGCTCACGAGCCCTTGAAATTTTACAAAATCTTTTGTTGCTTTTTGGGGGTCTGAGAAATTAATTGCTTCCATCAAATTCTCAAAGAGCTTCTGTGGCCTCTCCCCCTGCAGAAGCAAACATTAACAAATGACTTTTTTCAGATGGACATTCTGATAGGGTGACATCTACCCATCCATTAGCCATTTGCAAATGCCCCTCTTTTGGGAAAGAATTTTCAAAATTCCATCCCTGGTTTTACCCATCTTTAATTTCCATCCCCTTGGCATTTCTTCACGGTCCACATCACTTAGCGCTTGCCTGCAAGTCACTTCATGGTTGTTTTTGAGTGCACCTCTGTCCTTTGCCCCTTGGTATAAACTGCAAGAGAGCAGGGACCGCATCGTATTCCAGTGCACCCTCGAGGGGTATTTCAGGCTGAAGAATACACTCAGCTAAATTAGCGGGTTCCTTTTTGAACTATTGAGATATGCAGACTTGGAATATTTATTTATTGCATCCACCACAAGATGTGTTTTCCTCCCACACGTTCTTCAGTCTGCTTCTTGGAATCCAAGCACTGTCATGAAAACTGCAAGGCAGTCTGTTTAGTTCCAACAGTAGCATTTTGGGAACACTTTCTCGATTCCGTGGGAGGAGTGTGGTGACTACCACTCGCTGACAAAGAGCAGAGGAGGGCTCTGCAGCGTGATTCTATGTGTATTATAAACTATGAGCTCCTCCCGGCACGCTGCAGGAGGGGTGGGGGTGGTGTGGCTCGGCTGCAGTGCAGCACCCCTGGCAGCAGCGAGACTGCCCGTCGTGGTGGCGGCATTTCTAGAAGTCAGAGAGCTGGGTGCGTGAGAATTAGACGGCAGGTTTTACAGACAGTGCTCTGATCTAACCCTGTATTTGTTCTTCACCTCAAAAGATTTTTTTAAACTCTATTGTGCGTGGCTTAATTCAGTGACTTCACAGTTTTTGAAAAAGCTCCGGCTTGTCTAGCACAGCACACACACCAGCACCTAACAGCTGGGAAACAACAGCATCCCTGTCCTTTTTGGGAAGCAGGAAAATAATATGGCAATGAACAGGGAGCATTGACCTAATTATGAAGGGGCAGAAGAATTGCTCCATAGTGCATCAACAAGGTGGCTGGGCGTACCAATCAGATCCAATAATATTTTATTCCAGAATACGTCCCCGCTTGCTCGGTTGCATTATTTTTTAACTTAGCTTTCTGGACAACGTTTGAATTACTGACATACTCAATTCTATCTTCTGCCTTACTTGCGTGTCTGAATAAGAAAGGTTGTCGCTCCCATTGCATTGTCACCAGTGTAAGTGTGTACCCCAATCCTCTGTCTTTATGATGTCAAACCTCCAAGAGGGTTTTGTTTGTTTCTATCCCTCTTTAGCAGGTGAGAAAATCAGGACATAAGAGCCTTTGACTTGCCCCAAACTACTGAGTAATGGTGCAGGTGATGTTAACAGCTGTGTCATCCCAAGCCAGGCTCATGAGTCAAAGAGCACGGTCTTCATCTCTTTGGAAAGTGCCCTTCACGCTGTCAGGGTCGGTAACTGTTGGAGCGTGTGCTATTTGACTAACTCACTCCTACTCAAGGACTGAATCTGGTCAAAATCTCCTTTGGGAAAATGCCACTTCTCAGTGGGAGAGTAAGGTAAGGTGAATCTTGGCTCTGCTTACCGACCAGATGGCTTTTATGATTGCATGATAAAATGTGCAGCTTCACGTTTCTGTGCCTCTCGCCACTACAGTGCCCTTTCTGTTTTTAAGGAAAGAAGGATTGTCCAAATGTGGAAGATGCAAGCAGGCATTTTACTGCAATGTGGAGTGTCAGGTAGGTGCTGGGCCACCTGGCAGGGAGGGCCTTGTTTCCTCGGAGGATCCGGACCCCAACGTCCTGCTCTTCCTTGTCGTGGCGTTCCCCAGCGCCCTCCTGCAGCCAGAGCTGGAAAGCTTAGTTGTGGCGTAGGATGTGGCTGGATACCCCTGGGTGCTGGCCCAAGACTAACGGGCAGCCAGTGATAAGCAGTAACATTTTGGGGCCACATGCAGGACCAAAAATGAGGTGCCGGAGAAGTAGGAGGAGAGCCATGTTAGATGCAGGCAGGTATATTACCAAGGTTGACAGTTTGCCCCCAAGGCTGCCAGCAACAGATGGAACATGCAGAGATGACAAATGAAAAGTGTTGAAATGCTACCTTTAAAATTCTAAAATTTTTACTGACACAGGCCTGTATTTTTATAAATCCCTGTAGCAGGCCACACGTCACTCTTGGGCTGTTTGGACCCGGCCTGACTCCAGCTAGACTTAGGGGAGCCCCTGGCACAGCCTCTGTAGAGCCAGACGGCGGCTGCTCTAAACTCGTACTTGGAACGAGTGCCTCGGAAGCAGCGGGGGCTGAGCGGGTTCAGGAAGGTGGTTGTGTGCACACCATGGCTCGTCTGGTCTGGTGGATAAGTCTCAAGGAAATCCTCTAACGCGGGAATGGGAAGCTTATGGAGGAGTCTGCAGGAGCTCTTGCTAGGCTCTTTGAGGAACTGGGAATAGTGTTTTCCAAACTTTTCTACTAGATGCTAGTTCCACCAAATGTTCAGAGGTATTCCACAGAAAATGCATTCCGTGTTCTAACGATTTGAATTTGGAGAGAATATGATCTTTGACCTCCGTAAACCCTCCCCGGTCTATTTTTTAATGGAAACCTATTCATATACTTTGGGAAATACTAATATTATTAAACAGTGGCTTTAAGTGACAGGAAGGGTTTTCTGCATATCTGTACCTCTTTTTATGTTGTTTTCTTCCCGTACGTGGTGTCATTCACCTCCCCTACCACCTCTACCCCTGGTCTACTTCTGATTATCCACTATTTCATTGTTTTCTTTCTCTTCTCCCTGTGCAGTTGGCCTCCAGAAGTCCCCAGAGAGCCTTATTTAGCAGTGGGAGACGTTGCTAAGCCTGATGTCTCATCTGACCGTAGAGCTCGGCCACAACAGCTCTGGTCACAACAGCTCCTTGCCAGAATCAGGCACAGGCTGAGCCACTGGCTTGGGAATGTCTTCCTTGGCTCTGAAGGCCATATGCACAGTCCACTTCCCTGTGTCTCCCACGGCAGGCTTCCAGAGATTGCCAGCTTGTGTGACAGCGAGAATCTAAGTGGGCTCCTCGCTGAGTTTTCAGGGAGCATGCCTTCTTCTGAAGAGGCGAAATCATACTTTGCTCCTCCAATTGTGGAGAGAGCATTCTGGGGTTAGATTGCTGCAGCATTGGAGAGATGAGCGAGCCTTGGGAATTACGTGACTTGATTCCAGGCCTGATAAGTTAGCTGTTTCTATATTTAAGTTAAACACGTCTAGAGAAATTAACTCATTATGTTCTGGTTCTTTAGAGAAGCAAGATAATAAATCACATACAGTCGAGACGATATAACACGGAATAGTAGGAGGAGGAGATCCCAACCCTGTAGCTTATGAACTTGGCAAGTCACAGGACATCCCTGAGTGTCAGTTTCTTCAAATGTAAATGAAGACAATAGTGCCTATCCTGATGAATTCTAAGGACCTAGTGATATGGTAGATAAGAAAATTCTATATACACTGTGATGCTGTGTACGGGTATGAGGGCACAGGAAAAATAATATTATAATAATTTAGGCTGGGCTGAAGCTTAGCTTCAAGCAAAGAATAAAGTATACAGCATACTTTAGATTTAAGGGACTTGTTTTTTAACCTAAGAGAATGGATGGATTCTAAGAACTTGAGAACACTAATGGTGTACGTTATAGAGTAAGTGACGCTAATTACAAAATGAGTCTTAACTTCTCTGGTTAACTATGAAGTCTGCATTAATATAAAACATCAGAATGTATGAGATGCTGAGCTATCTCTGGGTGTCCTGAGTGTGCTGCTAAGCCATCTTTCATCAGGCCTCACTAGGTGGCATGATTTTGATGAAATATCATGGTCTAAAGTTGGGGTTTTGGAGGTGGCCATGTGGTTCCCCTGCCTTTAGGACCTGGTCTCCCAGATTTGCAGACTCAGAAACCTCGTTTATGAGCACACAGTGAGGGGTGCCTTCCCTTGGGACGTTCACATGCACCAAATACACCAACCTGTAAGTACCACAAGTGCCCGTTTATTACTTTACAGCACGCAGTGTTGTTTGACAATCCGTGCATTCTCCCCCTACAGACAAATGGTACAGGTGGTCAAATTATAGTGAGATCTCTTGGGTAGCGAGGAAGCCCAGGATGGAGGATAGAGTCATGTGATTCTAAGTTGTGTCCAGAGGCCTTAGGCCAAGACAGTTTGCCATGTCAGGCTCATGATATGGACTCTCCCCTGCTACTCGTCCAGTTCCTGGGCCAGCGCTCCCTCAGCCCTGGAGTGTACTTCTGCAATTCAATGTTTCTATGCGTCTCTTAAGTCTCTGGTGATCAAAGTACCCTCCTAGAGGACGACTGATAACACAGCTCCTGGAGCCCCTTGTTTCTAGAGGTGACAGGCAGGATATGACCTGTAAGTTTCATCTGTCTCCTATTGTTGAAGGAAAAGGCTAATGGCCATTAAGGCTTTGCATCCTTTAGTACTGAAGAACTACGTAAGTGCAGGGCAGTGTACGATAATGAGAGAGAGTGGTCATAAAGGTTTAATAAAAGTAAATGCCTAGGAATAAATGGCTGTACAAGGGCTTCATACGTAAAATCATTAGGGAGGAATCTGGGGCATTTACTCCAGATAAAAATGTATTCAGGGTTCTGCCTAAAGGAATGCTTGGATGGGATCAAAGTGGAGACTGCTCCAAGATAAAATGTGGCACAAAACAAGAGCAGTGATGAGGAAGGTAATTGAGTGATTCTTCCCCTAGGAAAGCACGGCCTTCAGCTGCCAGTGCTTAACTGGGCCTTCTTCAAAGGTCGACCTCCCCCACCTGGAGTCACAGGTGGTCTCTATCACACAGCAGATGGTGGGGTTGGAATGGAGCTTGTCAGATCCAATTCATCTGTAGATAAGGAAACAATGTCCACCGTGGTTGGGTGACCTGCCCAAGGTCACACAGTGGCAGAACTGGGACTAGACTGTAGCTAGGGGAGGGCTTTCTCCACTTCCCATCGCTCTGCTTGGGAGTCCTGAGGGCCGTCCAGGAGAAGAGGTGCTAAGGGAATGTGTCAAAAGAAAGAGAAGTGGCCTTTGATGGATGTGAAATCCAAGAGCCCCTTCAGTGCTGTTGTCTTTGCCAGAAACCTCTCCAAGAGGGCCAAGGCACACGTTCCTCCTGGAGGGTTTCCTGTTTCTACAGAATACAGCATCTTGGGAGATCCCAGTCACTATGTTTATTCTGCTCTATCTTCGGTGCATTAGGATTTTGCTTTATTTTATATAATCTGACTATAGGTGTCTCGTCCTGTTTACTTCCCTCTTCATTCACTTGACTCAGTGTGATCCTGCCAGAGGAAAGATTTTAATTGATGATGCATGAAAGGATAATGGGAGGGAATATAAAAGAAATCGAAATTCCTTTTTAGTTAGGCTTGTTTTGTAACCTGTGTGTTTTAATGAACTCTATTTATTTTTATAAATATGCCTAGAAAGCTGTGTGTTATTCACACTTCTTCATTAAATTGTACCATGACATGTTCAAGAGAATAGTTTTAGAGAGTTATTGTATAGAGGAATCGCTGTGGAGGAGAACATTCTAGGGTTGCATGTAGGGTATTATTTTTTAAACATTAACAAATAGAAAAAAATCTGTTTGTGTTTTGGAAATGGAGGTCATGGGCTATGAGTGTGCTTTGGGAAGTAGGAAGGAGCGTGCCCCGATGGGGATAAAAAAGCCTGTGTGAGGAGCATGCGACTCAAGATGTGAGAAAATTCTTGACTTTGATCAACTAGAAAATAACTGAAATGTAGAAGATGTTTGAGAAATGCTCACATGACCTTGTCGTTGTTGTGGGTCTTTAGTGAGTGGGGCCAGAGTCGTAGGTCTAATCCTCGTTAAATTAGCTTTGGTCTCTTAACCCAGACATAGGAAGCATCTCAACCAAGCCACTCTTCTTTCTAAGTGTTTAACGTCACTGGTAGGAAAAAATGTGTGTGAATGAATGAATCCCATCACTCTTTTATGGAAATATAAAACAAAGCTTCTGTCCTCATGATGGGGTTCAGTGACAGTAGTCATCTTTGTGTGAGTTGGTCTGTATGGACCTGATTCCTTTTGCACTCTTCCTCTCGAAGGTAATGTAATGGAAAGCAGAAATCCTGTGGCATTTTCTTACCATTCCACATTTTAAGAGATCACATATGCATGCTATTCCACATTTCAGGAAATCACATATGCATGTGTATAAGTAGACTATGTCTGTTTTGGAAGCTCCATTGCAAGAGAAACACCGAACGCAAGAGTTAGAAAAGGGGACTTCACAATAAAAATCCGATCTGCTTCTCCAGGAAGACAATGTATCATTTGCTCAGCAGAAAACTGGAGGACGCAGCAATCACTCTTTTCTTCCAGTGTTGGAGATGCTGGTACACCCTGAGACAATTTTGCAACTCTCTCTGCATCTTTAAGCATTTTTGTCCAAGCACAAAAAGCAAAATCATGCAGAGCAGTTATTACAGTGGCTGAAAATGAATTAGAAGTTTATAAAGGATACAAAAAAATTCTGTCTTTTACATAGATTTAATTGTTTGTTTATTGCACAAATAATCTATGCTCCTTATAGAAAAATCAGAAGGTACAGACTGAAAGAAGAAGAGAAAAAGTCTCCATAATCTTATCCTTCCAGAGAAAATCACTGGTAGCACTTTGGCGGCTGTCTTTCTAAATCCTTCCTATGTATGCATTTATTTGTATGCAGTCACGCGTCGCTTAACAACAGGAATACATTCCAAGAAATGCATCATCAGGCGATTTCATCGTGGGAACATCATAGGGTGTCCTTACACACAAATCTAGGTGGTATAGCCCACTACACACCGAGGCGACATGGTACTAGTCTTAGGGGCCACTGTCATATATGCTGTCTGTAGTTGACTGAAACGTTGTTATGTGGCGCATGACTGTATTATTTTTCTGGAAAATGGGATCCAAGTTTACATAAAATTTTATAAAGATTGCAATCATGGCAGGAGTAATAGCTTGACTTTTGAAGAAACATAGTAGAAAAAGTTTTAGAAAAACTGACAAAAATGTTTTAAAAAGCATAAAGTGTTGCAAAACCATTCTGTGTACAAAGAAACTGCCACTACTAAGAAAACAAGAACAAAAACAAACTATGAATTGATAACATTCATTCTTATTCATCAGGCTGGCTGAAATTCCTTTTCAATTTTGTCCAAGCTGTTTGTAGTTTCTTATGGGCAAATTGCCCGTCAGTTTCTCTAAGATGTGCGAACCATCTGTATGAATGAAGAAGGTGTATTGAGATTTGCTCAGAACCTATCTGACATTTCTTCCAGATGCCATCCTCCTCTACCTTTCTTTTTTAATAATTAAGCTGAGTAGTGCCGCTGTGGTACAGCTCTGTCAATCCTCCCTTAATCCACATCTCTCATCACCTTCCAACAGAAAGTGACAACTTATTATCCTGCGGAATTTCCCTTGAACAACTTATGTCATTCTGCATTTCCTTGAATTTATCCAGCTCTCTGATCTAACTGCTGTGTGTGGGACATTACAGGTGGTCTTACTTCGACCTTGTGTTCTGACATAGTCAGAAACTACTTAAAGTCAGAGACTTCATCTCCCATCCCTGCCTCTCGGGTCCATTGCAGGCCTTATTGAATGAATGAATGAGCCAGTAAATGAACAGTTACCAACATTGTTGAGAGTGCACGGTGTGCCAGGCGCTGTTCTAAGTGCTTCTCGTGGAGGAGCTTACTGGATGCTCACAATGACCTTTTATGGTTGCACAAATGCCTGGTTATCCCTATTTGAAGGTCCTGCATTTCTTGGTATTCTTCAATCTATGTGTCTGATTATCACTCTTGGAAGGTGTAAAATCCTAGACTCAGGATTCTGGACCTGCTAAGTAACTTAGGGATCATGTTCTTTACAGCCCGGAATACAGATGCACAGGGATTAAGAGTCCTGCCTAGTGTCATGTAGCTTCTTTGCCAAGGAGCAGGGATAAGAATGTAGGTTTCCTGAGAGCCCCAGAACAGTGTCCTCCTGCTTGACAGCACTCTGCTCTCCTCCCAGAGCGTTCCTTGTAGTTAGCCTCTCTTCCCTTTGAGGACATTTGCATCAATAAATGTCAACATTGCATTATTTATATTAACATTAATTTTATATTAATTATATTAATAAATTAATTCTATTAATAAATAATAACTGAATCATATTAAGAAAGGTTAATATTAAACTTCTTTCTCCCAGGAGCTCATGGTTGTTAAACACCAAAGACACCACCTATAATTTAGAAAACCAGCATCTTAAAGGCCCTGCAAAGCCCTTCTCTTCGAGTTCCCGGGGTCATAGCGGACGATTGTTCATAGATGTTAATTATCTATCTGTCCTCAGCTGGTGGTCTCCATTTCCCTCAGATATCCCCAGGCCTGAAGCCCTCTTTGTCTTTTCCTTTTTGCTTTGCATCTGGAGAGGGAGCTGGTTTGTCTGCAGGGAGCTGGACGCACCTGTTCCTACCTCTTTGCCTCATCACTGTGCTGTCATTTTAGACTTTGGCTAAAAACAGATCCTCTTCTCCTTGTGCATGTCTTGTCATTTCTTCCTCTCCCTGCTCTTAGTTATATTCGGCACAGCGTTATTGAACTCTGCAGAACATCTCGGCACAGAATTTGAGCCAAGGGTCTGTACCATGTACATACTTCAGTAAATCACTTGGTGGCGTCATATGCTTCCTCCTTGGGATGGGGGTGGAGGGGAGGGTGGAGGGAGACATCTTCATTCATTCAACAACTTTACTGAGTGCCTGGTAAATGTCAGGCGCTGTTCTAGGTTCTGGGGTTATGCATGCAAACGAAAGAGACTAAGTCCCTTTGTTTTAATGGGAGGAGACAGATACTAAACCAAAAAACTAATAAATAATGTAATATATCAGGCGGTGAGAAGTACTAAGAAGACACATAAAGCCAGGAGAGGGAGTGATGGGGAGAGTGCTGTTTTTGACTGAGTGTTCATGGCAGGTATCTTGAAGAGGTGAGATTGGAGCAAAGACCTGGAGGAGTGAGGGACGGAGCGATATGAACATCTAGGGGGAGAGGGCTCTAGCTGGGAAGCACAGCAATCGTAAGAGGTCTTGAGGCAGGGGCGTGCTTGGTCTGTTCAAAGGACAAGGAGACCGTGTGGCCGACGTGGAATGAGGCGAGGGAGAGCCTGGTAGGAGATGATGAGGTCAGAGGAGCGGATGGGTCTCCCATCTTGTGTGGCCTCATAAGTCAGTTTTAGGACTTTGCCTTTGCTTTGAGGTGAGAAGCCAGTAGATAGTTCTGTGCCGAGAACTGGCATGATCTGAGTTTTGTTGAATAGGATTGATTACTCTGGCTGCTCTACTGACCACAGTTGGTAGGGGGCAGGGGCAGAAGTGGGCACTGGGTAGAAGGCAAGGGCTAATTCCATGAGAGGCGTCGGGGCTGTGACAGGGTAGGAAGGTGGGGGTGGTCAGAAGTGATGAGACTAGATGTGTTCTCAAGGCAGAGACGGTGGATTTTCCAGACAGCTGGATGCGGAGTGTGAGTGAGAGAGAGGTGGCAAGGAGTCTGTGGATTTCTGGCCTGAGCATCTGAAAGAATGGACTTGCTGTTTTCTGAGATGGGAAAGGCTGAGGGAAGAACAAGGCAGTACCCCATTCCACTGTGAGAGAGTGTGCAAAGACTCCCATCAGTACCAAAATGTGCTCTGATAGTTCTCATCCCAAAGATAACTCCCCCTCCTCTGTCCCCTGTGCCTTTGCCCCATTTCTCCCAGTGTCCACATCTCCTCCCATTCTCTTGAATCCACTCCAAGCAGCTTCTCATCCTCATCATGTCACCAAAACTGGTTTTTATCAGAGTCAGCGATGACCTCCATGATGTGCCATCAGTTCTCAGGCATCCCACGCTAACCCTGTCGCCAGCGCTAGCATCATCATTTACGGCCGCCTCCTCAGAGCGCTTTCTTCCCGGCCTCCGCAACCCCGTGCTGTCCTTCTCTTCCCTCAGCCTTCCCCGTCTCAGTTGATGGTGTCTCCACCCTTCCAGTCACGAGTGTACATCCTTCGCCCTTCAACCTGGGCAATAGAAGCTTCAAGACATGTGATAGAAAGAAATCGTTTTCCTATTTTGTCAAATGAATCTTTAGGAAGTCTGTATTCCTAGATATTCCCAGTAGGTGCCCATAACGGATTCTTTGAGAGCCCTTGACAAAGCCTTCATTTGTGTTCTATTTCTGTCACCTATAAAAGGGGACTAGTTGTTGGGTCTGTCCACTGTCAGAGCCGGAACACAACTGTAAGGGAGCAGAGCCAAAGCAATGGCTAATGCCCAAATCACTCACTCCTATGAGTCGACAACTTCCACAGATAGTGGAAATGTATATGTGTTGTTTGGAATAATGAGGAGCGAGATGAAAGACACGAGATGCTTGATGAAAAAGCACAAAGCACATTTTCTCATCCCAACAACCTTGGCCGGGCCCGAGTCAAGGTTAAACAACCATATCTATCTTAAAGGATGTTTTTCTCTCTAGCTTTTGTGAGCATCGTCGTGTTTTCCAAAAGGAAACATATTTCACTTGACCTTAACTAGGAGGACTTACTGTGTCCTCTCTTCCTGCACTTTATTCCAGAGTGTGTGTGTGTTTTTAATAATTTTTTTTAACCGTTCCAGAAAGAAGATTGGCCCATGCACAAGCTGGAATGTTCTCCCATGGTTGTTTTTGGGGAGAACTGGAATCCCTCAGAGACCGTAAGGCTAACTGCAAGGATTCTGGCCAAACAGGTGAGGAAATGGGATCATATTCAAGTGCATTTTGTTTTATTTTTTTTCTTCAAGGTCAGAAAGATGAGTAACTGACTTATGGTGATCATCTCTTGTGAAACATTCTTTCAAACATTCTTGGACTCTATTTCCTGTCACATCCATATGGACAGGGGTGGGAACAGCACTCCAGGCATAAACCGGTTTGAATTTGCCCTGTGCAACTAAGATGTCGCCTGTCCCAGGCCAGGAACATAGCCACAGCCATTAAATTCTGAGCTTTTCATGAGACAGGTTTACATAGAAAAATATGGCCTTTCAAGGCATGGAAACCGGAATGAAAATAGTTAGAGCGTCCTAGGGATCCTGAGCGACTGGCCTGCGGGGGTTCGAGATTTTCCCCTTTTCTTTCTGACAGAGAGCATGCTGCCCACTCCCCTCCCGACCCCTCACCATCCTCTGCAATGTTGTTCTCTTCCCTGTCTCCTGGCTTGCTCGTGCCTAGGCAGGCAAGGAGTGGGATGGAACGACCAGCGTGGCATATGCAAAGAAGAAAAAAGAGAAGGAGTGGAAAAGTAGAAATCGAGGCAAGGAGAGAGAGGAAGAGGGTAAAAGGAAGAAGAAGAAGGAAAGAAAGAAGTGCCTCTGGTGGGCACAGACAATGGGCATCAAACAGTTCCTCCAAAGATGATGCGGCGCTGGCTGCCTTCCCGGGTTTGGTCAGTCTTGACTGATCACATGATAATGTGATGCCCGGTCTCCAGACCCCATAGGACTTGTCCCTGTGACCCAATGAAATAGGCCGTGTGCTTAGGAGGCATCTCTCCTTGGAGGTGCTCGCTAAATAATCAGTTAGTAGTAGGGAAGGCCTCTGTCCTGTCAGTCTTTTAAAGCTGAAATTTCATCCACATCTTCTTTATACCTGCCACCTCCCCAACCTTTACAATTTTCTATTTTTTATCCAAGCCAAATGTGATCGTAATGAGTAGCACATAGCTGTCCCCAGACCAAGTCAGGATCCTGGGCCGCATTTCCGACCTCTGAGGTCATTGTTCCCTTCTGTTCAGCTTGGGTCAGGCGCCTGCAGAAATGCCACTTCACCAGCTCAGGGTAACCGAAGGCATTCAAGAGTTGCCTGTGAAGTGAGACCAAAAAACCAGAATTGTTTTCCCTGGAGGAGGTTAACTTTGGGATCCTCAGTAGCAATTATCTTTAAATACTTGCGGAGTCCTTGATCAGAAGGAAGGGGTAGGAGGAACTGGTGTGATCGGGTGAGGCATCGGGTAAATAAACCATCAGATTAGATCTCTGAGCATCTGGGGAGCATTGAGTGACCAATCTGCTGGTTCCCCCACCCCCAACTCATTGATGTCATTTATAATGTTGAGGGTAAGAATTCAGAAGAAGCTGGTGTACTTTCCTGAATGAAGAGCCTCCCCAGGCAAGATGACTTATGAATCTTATGGAGCGTATCCCGTGAATGGAAGATTTCGACTCCAAAAAAGAACTATTGAACTATTTTGGCACCAGGAGGGAGGTCGGAATGCTATGATGAGTTTATACCAGTTTCATTCAACTTTTATTATAATTACTGCTCCTACTAATAGTCTATTAAATGGAAAGTTACCTGGCCATCTTTTCATCTCTATAGGACTTGATGATTAAAAAAGCAGACCATTTGTATTCTAGTAGCTTGCAAAGGATTAGGGGAGACAGGCTACCCAACTACCAAGGGGAAGCTTAACATGTTAACTAGGGAGGTGAGAGCGCCCTGCCAGACCACCTGTATCCCCAAATTGAATAGCCAGATTACAAAGACGCGGCCTCGGGCCAGCTCTTGAGCTCTGCTTTTGAACTCTTGTCAACACCAAGTTTATTCATGTCCTCAAAGCCTAGCGGGTTTACTATTGTTAGCTCCTCTTGGGGTGTCTAGAACAAAGCCAGCAACACGTTTAAAGTGAATCCGAGCTCACAGATACAACCAAAAGTGTTCTTTTTGAAACACAGAATTTGAGATCATTTTAGCCTATGCTTAAAGAAAGTGTAAAATGGATGGGGGGTTTGATTTTGTTCCTTTTTAGAAGGAGAAATAATAAATAGGATGGTTCATCTGCCGACTCAGTCCTTTTAAGTCGGGGCCCTAAAAAGTTGTTTTCTAGCCAGTGTTCTTTCCCATAACAAGCATTTTTGAGCCTACTGTGTGCATGGCATTATCAGAGTGGTAGGAACGCGGCAGACACTTTAGAAAGCTTTTCAAAAGAGTCTTTTGGATTTCGGTGTTGGGCAAACACTCTCAGGGCCCCAGTGGCGGACTCCTTGGATGGCCTTCTTTACTTCATTGAGAATTGTTGCTTTTTCTTCATGTGGATGTAAAAGTGAAAGTGCCACTTTCTGCACTGGTTGTTAAAATCTGTATCTGCGTGATTTCTTCCCCAATTACTAGAAAATCCATGCCGAGAGAACACCTTCCGAGAAACTGTTAGCTGTGAAGGAGTTTGAATCACGTAAGTCTTCCTGTGACTGGCCGAGGAGTTATTTTAGCCACACAGTTATTGTGGATTAGGCGGGACTGAAGGAAGAAAGGGGTCGCTTGTATTCTTAGTGATGGTGATGACTTCTTAATTATTAGTTTTTATTTAGATTTGTATGCTGTTTTGAAAAATGACTATAATTTTTTTTTGAGTTGACAGGATTACTAGGAAATAATTCAGGGAAAGGAGGAACTCGCAGGATGAAGGATTGTGTCTCAAGCTATCTCCTGCTGGCTCTCCTGGCATGCTGAATATTTTTGGGTCTTTGCTGAATTGCGGTCCTGTAAACAGCTAAGGTCCTTAATGAAAGGCATTAAATCAGGGGCCATCCAGTTTCTTGACCATGACACTGATTCCACGGCCAATTGGGGGGCCCTTGACTAGACTGAAGCTGTTTATCAGTCACTGCCACTTATTCCTGACCTCATTGCTAATGGTCAGTTGAAATTTCATGTGCTGAGTGATTTCCAGTTGTCAGAGGAAGAGAAGAAAGAAATGGCATGCCTTTCTTCCCTCAGGGCATATCAGTTAGACCAAGTGATGGGAAGAACATTTTCTAGGGGTCTACATTTTTTTTCCTTCCCCTCATGCCACTTACTAAAGTAAAAAAAAGGATGTAGCTAGAAATCAAGAATTTTCTACCTGGTGAATAACGGACTGTTCATCCACAGATCTGGAGAAATTAGACAATGAGAAGAAGGATTTGATTCAGAGTGACATTGCCGCTCTCCATCACTTTTACTCCAAGCACCTTGAATTCCCTGACAATGATAGCCTGGTAGTACTCTTTGCTCAGGTAAGAAGGTCAGCATCAGGTAACACTTAGTCTAGCCTTTCCTTTTCCAAGCCCCTCTCCCCAGCACACAGTCAGTGAAGTTGAATGGAAATAGAATGATGGGATCAACTTGACGACAAGGCTCTTGACCTGCTGGACCCTGTTTTGCTTAGCCTGCTAGGTGACCTTGAGCGGCTCAGGTCCTCTCTCGGCTGGCCCTCACTGATGGGTGGAGCATAGGAAGTTTGCCTCTGCTTCTGCTGCTGCTGGAGAGTTTATAAAAACAGAGGAGTTGCCGGAGCCCCGGTGCTGTAAGATCTTTGAAAAGAGAAGACCATTTGAGGCGCCTACATTACATTTTACTTTCCTCCTCTTAAACCTTCCATTCTGACAGTCGTGCTTTTTTTTTTACTCCCACCAACACTGTGTTGACAAAGCAGAGGCGTATACAGATGTCCCCAAGTGGGAGGCTCTCTCTGATGGCCCTAGGAAAGATAGTCACCACAGAGAGGAGCCCAGGTGGGTCTAATACACAAAGTCTTTCCTGACGGTTGCTAAGAAATTTCCTTTAGAGAAGCCTAGGTTTACCAAAATCAGATATAATAAAAAATTAGAGAGGCTTCTAGACAAGAGGAACTTAAAAGCGACTGAAGAACTGGAAACCAGCCATGTGGAAAGGCCAAAGCTGGGACATTGTTAGGACGAGGGAAGAAGGAGCAGGTGTCACCTTTCGGCTGAATGCGTGATCTGGCTGTTTCAGTCTCCCTGTTATTTCAAGAGTGGCCCTTCCTGGCACAACTTGCCAGACTGGATTTCTCTCCCTCATACATCCTTGTGTTTTCCCCTACAAGCTGGGCATCCAGTTGAAGGTGACCTTCCCAGACAGAGAAATACTGGAGTACTGCTTGATGGGTGCAAGTAGCTACATTCCCCTGCCAGAAACTTCAGTCTCTAGAAACATAAGAGCTTGGGTGGGTCCTTACATATTTTTGTCTTAGAACAAATTTTGACTTAGAGCAGAATAAGCTTTGACCCAGTAATTCCATTTCCAGGAACCTGTCCTAAGGAAATAATCAGAGATTATGGTCAGAGATTGGCACACAAATTTTGTATTGTGGGGTTCTTTAAAAAAAAAAAAAAGAAGAAGAAGAGAAAGGAAATATTATAAATGGCCATCAGTAGGAGTTTGGTGTATAATTTATGGCATAGCCTTATGGTGGAAAGTTATATAACCTTTATAAGTTATATTTCAGAGAATGTCTAAAGACATGGGAAAACATTGATGATACGTTAAATGTAAAAGCAGAATAAAAAATGTGTATAGTATAAAAATGTACATATATACTTAGGAAAAGATTAAATGGAAGTTCACAGGTGGTTATCTTCTGAGTTGTCGGAAAGTTTTCCCTTTTTTCTTTGGATGATTTTCTGGATTTTCTACAATGGGCATTTATAACTTAAGAAAACACTGAAAACAAGAAAAAGATAAAAATCACTCATAGGGGCTGGCCCCGTGGCCGAGTGGTTAAATTCGCGCGCTCCGCTGCAGGCGTCCCAGTGTTTCGTTGGTTCGAGTCCTGGGCGCGGACATGGCACTGCTCATCAGACCACGCTGAGGCAGCGTCCCACATGCCACAACTAGAAGGACCCACAACAAAGAATATACAACTATGTACTGGGGGGCTTTGGGGAGAAAAAGGAAAAAATAAAATCTTTAAAAAAAAAAAAAAAGCACTCATAATTCTTCCTTCCACTTTAAAAATGACGCATATAAAGGAGAAAGAAGTGAGTCTTCATTCCTTCTCCCACCCGCTTCACCTCTAAGGGAACCGCTGTTAGCCTTTTGGTGAATTCCTTGATAGACTTTATGTTTCTATAGATAGAGTTCTGTCGTGTGACTGTCATAATCAGAAAAAAATGCCGTTCTTTGTAAAAGGAAAAATAGGTTCCAGTTATAAGTGTTAAACTAGAAGTGATAAGAAACCTTCCTGATTTTCATCCTATCATCCTGGATTTGCATCATACTTGCCTAAGTGTCCTCAGACGCTGGATTTGGGTGAGAGTGGAAGGTTCAGGAATTGACTTCTGTTATATATTTCTAAAAACTAGATACCTGACTTTTTTTTCTGGATTAGATGAAGCATGGTTATGTGGGAGAAGAAATAAATATAGGGTCTCTTTACTTCTAGCTCTGGAAAAAAGGTCACTTTTCCTCCAGCACAGAAGCGCCTGCTGACAGGACTTCTCAGTGTTGGCGTAGTAGATGTGGGCCCATATTTTCCTAACCAAGAATCAAGGCGCTTCTCTCACAAGCAGAAGTATATTTGTGGTGAAAATGACTCAGAGTCTTTGAAATTTGGACTGACTCAGAAAATCCAGGAAAAAGACACACACACCCCTACGCACACAGATATAACTATAGATAATTAATTCCTTTATAGACTTTATATTTATATTTACCAAATCATAACATCCATCCTGAGATTGTATATACACACATACACACACGCATGTATCTTTTTTCTTATGTAAATTTGAAAGGGGCATTCTGTATCCCCAAAGAAAAATCTAAAGCAAAAATGAAAAATGCCGTTCCAGCCCCACGCCACCCTTTGGTTCTGCCCCTCAGCCCCCAGCTGCATGTCCGCTGTTCCAGCTTTTCAGTTCTTTCCTCCTCCTGGTTCATGAGAGGGTGTTGTGGGTTAACTTGTGGCCCAGCAACAGCTGGCAGCAGAAGGTGACTGTGCTCCTCCGACAGCACTGAGGTGCGTTTTAATCACTGGGAACATATGCATGGTTGGGAAATGTATTTTTGGTGTGCAGCCTACATCTAGTCTAAATGCTAATTATGAGAATAGCTTTAGCAAAGCACTTACGCCTGGTTTGACTTGAAAAAAAGGCTTATGGCCCATGCATCTTTCTTAACACGCAGGTTCACTTTCCTTCTAGCAGGCAAATTGCTATGCAGTTTAGCTTAAACATCATCACCACCTCCCAGAAAGGAACAGTGATGACACTTGTGCTTACAGGAGCCTTTACTTATGAAGTAACACCCTCACTCTTCCACACTAAGAGGAGGAGGGCAGAGGGAATAAACCGACCGATGGTCACGGAGCATTCGAGCCTGAAGGAATCTGGAGTCATAGGCTAGTCCACTTGGGCTCCATGCAGAGGAAGAGGCTAAGAGGCGAAGAGGCAAAGTCTCCCAGCCCTTAGAGTTAGTCAGGAGCTCTGTCCCTTGATGGGTTGTGAAAATTGTTGCTAAATTCTTTCATTCATTGTTTTCATTCTGCAAACATTTGTTGTGCTCTCGTGGGTACCAGACACTGCTGAGGCATCGTAGTGTCCAGTCTGAGGCCGTATATGGATCATTCAGTACCTAGTAAGGTGCAAGACGCATAGTTCTTGCTCCAGTAGATTTTAGTGAATGAATGAATATCCTCATATACCCTTACCTAATGTTGATTGATGGCTGTAGGTTAATGGTAACTGGTTAATGTCCTGATGACAGAATAAGTTAGGGTACCTGAAGTTGGCACAAAAAACAGTATGCTAAGTTTTCTACTTAGAAAATGCTTAGCCCCTCAGCATTACAAAGGCTGTGTATGGTTCTGCTAACCTGCAGTGATCGTCTCTTTTTGTGCTGAAAATGGTAAACACGATTGTAAATATGTTGAATTGTAAAAAGTACAAGTCAAACCCATCATAGCCTTTACTTCTCTGTGTACCAAGACTTCCAAGCCTTTGACATTGGCCCTTTAATTTTAAGTAAAATTGCCACGTGGACGTTCATAGATCAGAACAGTTTTAGAAGAAACATGGTGTAGTGGAAAGAAACATTTGTGTTTTGCTATCAGAGTGTCTAGTTTGAATTCTGACTCCTGTTCTGCCACTGGCTACTTATATGGCCTTGGACAAATTACTTAATCATTGACCTCCCTGAGCCTCAGTTTCCATATCTGTAAAGTGGATTATGCCAGGGTAGTGTTGACGATTTATGAGAAGGTAGTATGCAGTACCTAGCATAGTGCCTGGTCCAGAATAAATGCTCCGTGGATGTTGATTTTAAAAAGTCCATCCATTGGCCTGAAGTGTGCCAGTGCGCTCTCCTGTGTTGAAGAGCATGGTTCCAGCCCACAGGATGAAATCGTTCAGCACACATGCCTTACAGACAGCCTTCACAGCAGCTGGGGAGGAGCAGGGCTCTCAGCGTTTACCCCAGGCTTTGGGCAAGTCACTGCTCCTCTCTGACCTCAGTTTCACCATCTCAAAAGTAAAGAGACTGAGTCCCCTTCCAACTCTGAAATTTCAGATACAAATGAGAAACACTCACTGAATTATCTCCCAAGAGACTGGGTGTTTCTTGAGGGCACGGGTTTGGGCCTGTTCATCCTTCTGTGCACAGCGCCTCCAGCACATAAGGGCTCTCAATGAACGTCTGCGGAAGGAATGAATTTATGGAACAACATAAAATTGGGGATGTATACTACTAATTGTTAGCCTGCTAGCGCTAAGTTAGACTTCCAGAACAGTGAGAGTTGCCTTTGGTATTTTTCAATGCAACATTTCTTTTCAAGGATGAGGAAGTGGCCAGCGGTTGATTTGGCTGAGATGTGAAATAAAGGTCTGATTCCTTAAGTTCAGGCCCTTGACCTCTCTGCCTCTCAAGGGGATGGAGAGCAGTTAGATTAGCTGTATAAGGGCTTTCAGATTTACTACCTCACCGGATGAGATGGGCAGGGGATTAAGTGGCTTTTTTTTAATGGGAGAAAATCGAGGACAGGCACTCAGTGATGGGCTGAAGATCACGTGACAGATCTGTGGCATAACTGGGCTTAGACTGCAGGTGCCCTAACTCCCACGCGTACATGCAGACTTCGGTCCTTGGAGCCTTAGGGGGCTGTGGCATTCTTGGGCCACTGTGTGTACGTGGGTGGGAAGGCTGGACCAAGGAGGGCCTGAACCCTGACAATCCTTTTATTTGTTTACACATGTGACTGATGGTTAAAGTTTGTTTGAACAAAAGAGACTGTGGCCAAAAGAAAGGTTTGACGATCACTAAACCAGAACATCTTCCTAGTTAATTTGTTAAAATAAAAGAAATGATTTCTAGCCAGAGAGAAGCTTGAGCTCAGTTTTCTCTTTCTTTCTCCTCCTTCCTCACTGCAGGTTAACTGTAATGGCTTCACAATCGAAGACGAAGAACTTTCTCATTTGGGATCAGCCATATTTCCCGAGTAAGCGGAGTTTGACTTCATTTCTTGTCTTTTTACTTTTTTTTTTAACACTAATTTGATTTTTGTAAAAAATTTCTAAACAACCTGCCTAACTGCGTGTGGTAGACATGAAACGCCAAGTGAATTAAGACGCCCTTTTAATTCTGCCAGAGTTCAAAATATTTCCCCTCCATTTAAGGATCCGAAGGTAGTAGTTAAGAGAACAGTTGCTTGCTAAGTCCTGCTGGGCAGAGAGCTGTTATTAAAGAATATTTGAAAGTGTGCACAGAAGGAACAGCCCATGCCCTGCTGAGAAATTTGCTTTTTGCATATCTGTCGTTCTAGAAATCTTTGGGTTTCTTTTACTCAAAAGTAAAACAGTAATTTGCAACCAAGAATTGGCCATAGGCTTCTGTAGGGAATATATGAGCTTCTTCTCCATCTGTCCTTTTTGAAAAATACCAGTATAGACACAGCACAGTTTGGAGGGAGAATATACTAAAGTGGTGAACGAGGGGAAAATTTCAAAGAACTATAGGATTTTTTTCTCTACTTCAGGAATACTCAAGTAATTCAAGAAAGGCTAGCCAGTTGACAAATGGAGATCTTTATGGCTCTGACTTTAGTAGATTGCCAAGAATGGCTTTGCCATTGTCTCTTTGACGGAAAGGGTATTTTCAAAATGCTTTAGTCGCCTGAAATCAAGCCCCCTCTTTACAAATGGAGCAGAGGAACCCTTCCTGCATCCCTTGTCTAAATGAATCCACAGTGTGGATTAGTTCCATCTAAAGTGGCATTGCTTAATATGTACTACAGGACCCCTTGGCTTTAGGGTGAAGCAGATGGAGGAAACTCTTAACACCCGTGCGTTAGCCATGGGTGATGTGTGCGCCCCTGGTGTGTGTGTGTCTGTTGCTGCCCAGCTCTGGGCCTTGTACAGGTCTGAAACATAAGGATGGATCTGTACAGCTCTGTGCCTCGTGAGCAGCTGTCATAGGCTTTCTTGAACCAGAGAAACAAAAAAATTTATTCACGTAATATTACTAGCCTATGGCCAAAATGTGTCATCTGCAGTTTGAATTCCAATAGTGAGGAAAGAAGTATTTTTGAGAAAGGCTCTTTTGAACTTTTGCCCTGGGAGAAGGAAGAAGAAAAAGAGAAAGGCTCCTGTTGACAACCTGAAATGAACTCTGGAATGTCTCTGCTCTCAGTATCTTAAAGACGGAAAGAAAGGATAAGAGTTACAGTATTGCTTCGTCCTTTTCCATGATGGCCAAGACAATGATGATACCAAGAGCATGAGTTGTTTTAGGTTCTTTGCCTTATGGTCCTTTCCCCCCACCTTCATTAAAAAGATATGGAGGAGCTGTCTTGAAATGAGTTACTTAATACTTCTGCAAGATGGTTCTAGAAATCTGCTTTTCCGTTAATAGCCACTTTGGGTGCATTTGTGTATTTCCTAGGGTCTGGTTCCCTGTGCACCACTTACTAGGGAGCCAGGTGGGCTGTGATGCAGGGCGGAGGTGACCATCCCCAAAGACAAAACAAGGAAGTTGCTACATGTTGTCCCAGGCTCACGGCCAGCCACTAACGTCACTCAGCCCTCTAGCAACCCCACGGTGGAGGACGGCTCCCCCTCGTACCCAGACAACCCAGGGCAGCTCATCCTCATCAGGCTTTGCAACTCCTTGGCTTTTTTGTATTTTGGGGGTAAACAGGAGAGGGGTTTTGGTCGCTGAGGGTTCAGGCAGGTGACACCGGCCACCAGAGCAGTGATACATATGGATGTGAGTGCCCATATGAGCCCCAGTTTCCAGGCAGTTTTAATTGGGGGAAAAATCCCTTTGGGCTGAAATCATAGCGGCCTTGTGATTTCAAAGGCAGCATTTTCAGAGATCAAGCACTTTTCCCCTGTAGTTTAGAAATTTCTGTTCTCAGAACTTTGACCTTGATATAATCAGAAAGCTCAAAGCCCCTCGCACAGGCGAATCTCTCTATCCTCGCCGGCCCTGAAAATCAGACAGCGAGCAGCAGGAACAGTGGTGTCCCAATTTTCCAGATGAGGAAATTGAGGTGCCGCGAGACTCAGATGGGCTTCTCCAGGTCTCTGGGGGGATCACAAGCCCTCGCTTAGGAAGCTGGCATCTCCCACCGTGGCGATTTCTCAACATCTGAAGAAAGGATGGTAGAAATAATCCACTACTATAAAAAGTGCTTGGAAATAACAACCCATTTGTCTTGCACGGTGGAGGAGCAGTTCACTGCAGGAGTTGGGTTTTGAGTCCTGCCTCTAACAGGAAGGAATTTCTGTGGGATTTGTTGTTCTGCTGTTTTTATTGTTGTGTGCTCTTTGTTTTTGGTTTAGACGTCACCATTTGGAATTGCACATTTCCCTTTTCAATATTGTTAAAGTTTAAGATGTTAGATATTACTATAAATGCATGCAGAACCACCTCCTCAAATACGATGGCCAAATATTAGATTTTTTTGTTAATGTCTTACAAAAACCCAGTTGCTGTAACTTAGCAAGTAAGTAGCCAAGGAGTTACCTGAACAGTCTGTCTGCCTCACTGACAATATTGGGTTTTCTCTTCTGATTGACAGTGTTGCACTGATGAATCATAGTTGTTGCCCCAATGTCATTGTGACCTACAAGGGGACCCTGGCAGAAGTAAGAGCTGTACAGGAAATCAACCCAGGAGAGGAGGTGAGTGTGTGGCCAAAGGTGGCTGTGGCCGTGTGCTTCAAACAGCTGTTGTAAAGGACAGTGTAGAAAAACCAGCACAGCCTCACCGGACAAGACTGGCTGTGAATGGCTCCAGCAGTCACGCTGTGTCCATCCTCACACCCACCAGGCTTGATGCTCAGATTTGTGGCCTGTGGCTCAGAGTCCCAGACTTTTGTCTTCCGCCTGGTGCTCGCCATTTCCATCTTTGGCCAAGAAAAAAACAGGAAAGAGTAAATTTGAATTAAATTCCTCACAAGGATTTATGGAGATTTATAGAGGAAGAAGACTGCCAAAATGATCAATGTGAAATATTTGATTCTCTTCAGGGTCTGGGTATTCCTATTGCCAAACGATTCAATTTGAGCTCTTTTTTCTTTTGGATTAGTGAATTTTGGCCTGTTTTGCTCCCCAAGAAAGGTCAAAAGCACTGTATCTAAAAGAGAAAGAGCACCTCAGCAGAGGTGGAAGAGCTCTAACTCCAGGAACACATCAGCATTTCACTTCGTGAACTCCGGAGAGCTTGGCTTTTAGGGAGGGCATTCATGGCTGGTTGTACCCACTGGTAGGGCTGTGGCCAAGAGGCACCCTTAGCTTCCCTCCTTAACTTAGGGCCGTGGAGAGGACCCGGTGTTCTGTCCCCTGCTCAGTGGTTCCCTTTTCCTTTCCCATGCTGTGATTCCGTGACTGCCCGCAGAGACACCTCACCTCGAAGAGGCTGGCCTGGCAGATTGCTCGATGTGTGATAAATGAAATCCCTAGCAGGACACGTAAATTTTTAGGGAATATCATCACACACTTTAAATTTCAGTTGAATAATCTTTAATGCTATTGTGAGTGCATGTCTGGGTATTTTAAATTTTAAATATGATCAGTGGGCTAAATGATAAAGGTCTTGCTTTCTCTGGAACTTGTTAACTGACCCACAGCTGGCCCGGGACCTGAAGCCCAGTGTACACATTAGACTTTCTACCCGTTGCTAGATTCATCATGGTGAGGGTATCCCGATTTGGGTTTGGGTGTCTTGGTTTCCAAATGTATAGTGGAGACTGCCCTGATGCCTCTAGAACAGACAGTTATAATCAGAATGTCAGTCACCAGGCCCCCGTGCTCCTGTGGGCTGACTGGAGACACGAGCAGTCAGTCACCTAGCCTGGCTCTGTCTGGACCTTGGGCAGTGACACTGAGCGGCCTTTGTCGCCATCTTCTGGGCCCTTCTGTTTGCTGCACTTTGTGTCCGTCAGTCATTTCAAAGAACTGAGGCAGGCTCTTGCCACGGGAGGCGGGGAGAGCTTACTCCTGTTGGTTTGCCCCAGTGTTCTCACAAATCTGAAATGCAGTAATCTCGTTTCGGGGAAGTCCCTGCTTTGGGGGTGACCCGCCCTTCAAAGAGGAAGAAGCTCATTCCCCAGGGTGTCAGAAGAGCCACAAGGTCTCCCCTACCGCTCTTTGGGTGAGGGAGAGCTTGGCAGCACCTGTGAGCAGCACCTAGCCCCTTGGGAGTCCCCCACTGCCTGCCAGTGCCCGAGGTTCCTGGCACGCTGACAGTTTTGTGACATCCATCTGTTCAGTCAGACATTTGCCTGATGGTGTGGGATGAGCAGCAAGGCCATCCCCATGAGAAGATAATGGGCAGTTTAATGCCAGCCTCCTCCATAAGCTCCAAGTCTCTTATAGACCCCATTAGGAAAAAAAGCAAAGATGGGAGGACCCAGGAGCCCAAAGGTAAGACTTTTTCAAGCTCTTGGGCCCAGCTGGGAAAGGCAGCAGCATGCTTGTGTCCTAGAAGCAGCATGCTGACTTGTCCCAACCTGCTGAGCCGAGCTTCTTGCTCCATTGCCAGCTGATGGAAGGAGAAAAGGAAACATATCAGTATGTGTGTGTTCATGCTCCCCCTTGACCCACCCAGCAATGCATCTGAGCCGTTCTGACTGTGAACTAAAAGAGGCTAAATAGAAGCCAGGCAGACGCAGCGCAGGGCCAACTCCAAGGATGAGTGGAGTCTTTGCCCCGGGGATGGTGGGGGGGCGGCGGCTGTTGCTTTCATACACAGTCAAAGGCATCTGCTGGACAGATCCTCAGCTTCCTCTCCACGTCCCTAAGTTTGGGGAGGAAAGAGGCGAGGATGCTTTTACTCCCGTCTACTGTTTTAGGGACTCCTTGCTTCTGTCGAAGGTGGGAGGAGAAGCCCTATCTGTCCACCCCAAGGAGGGCAACACCAAGGGGCTGCTGAGTTTAAGGAATTCGGCATGTTAAAGTAAAGAGCGTAGCCTAAGCGGTGGTCCTCCTCAGGACCTCCAAGCAGACGACCACAGATGTTGGCAGAGCCAGAGGAAGGACAGGGAGCGAGTTTACCTGCAGCAGACTGAGGTGTCAACTTTTTGGACCCCCTTAGGTTTTTACCAGCTACATTGATCTCCTGTACCCAACAGAAGATAGGAATGACCGCTTACGAGACTCTTACTTCTTCACCTGCGAGTGCCAGGAGTGCACCACCAGGGACAAGGTGAGCCCCCTGAGCCGGCCAGGGCGCTGCCCACGCTCTGTGTCTCAGGACCTTCTGCCATGTGATCGCCCCTGTCTGACTTGGGGTGTCTCCTCCTTTGGTATTTTTGACCCTTTAACCCACCTTACTAAGACAGCCAGGGGGATCCGGTTAGATCAGGTCTCTGTTCCAACCTGCTCCTCGTAGCTGATGAAAACATTTCTATTACACTGTACAGATAAGAAGAGGATCTGCCCAATGGCTATTTCTTGAAAAGAAATGACTGCTCAAAAGAGAGGGAAGGGAAAAAGTACATGAAAATCGTTTTCGGGCTTTTCAGCCTATTCACCAAAATATGCGGAATTTTCTTTGGCATTGCCCAAATTATGTGACATTGCCCAAATTATCGATGCCTCCTCTCCTTATTGTCTCCTCTTGATTCGTAGATGTGTTAACACATTTCTGCTCGTCGGAAACATGGCCTAGGTGTCCTGCCTAGATAAGGATTGTCTAGAAAATTAATACATTTGTTTGTTTTTGTAAAAAGGTAGTGGAGTTTTGAATTTCTCTTGGATTCCTTGCCTGATTTCCTGTCGTTCTTTTGTAACTTTAGAACGGGCAAGCCTCTACCTCTGCTTGGGAAAATGTGCTATGTGAGAGGTTTCCCCATCAGTCTGGTTTCGTGGGAGGTAACGCCCTTGCACTTGTGGACCTTTCCCTCAGGATAAGGCCAAGGTGGAAATCCGGAAGCTCACTGATCCCCCTAAGGCAGAAGCCATCCGTGACATGGTCAGATATGCGCGCAATGTCATCGAGGAGTTCCGGAGGGCCAAGCACTACAAATATATCCTTTCAAGTGTCCCTCAGCTGCAGGGGTGTTGGAGAGTTGGGAAGAGGGAACCGAAGAAAGATGGGTTTAAGATTCTGCATTTTGAAGGAAGAATGTCTCCTGGTAAAATGTGTAAAGACTTGGTGACTCCCCCTGACTTGAGTCAACCACATCAAAGTTTTATAATGTTGATCTTATCTTACTTCTCCCGGTTTGACTAGTTTGGTCAGGAGCTCAATGTAGCGGGAGAGTTTTATTGTCTAAAACTGTTGAGAACAGTTCCTTGAAGGCCCTCCTTTATTGGGTATTTTATTTGGGGAAAGGCCCAGCGCTGAGGGCTTTGAGTATCATCTCCCCTCATCTCACAAGGACACTCACAAGGGACTGTTCTGTCCTCCTGTAGCAGATGAAGACAGACTCTTAGCTAGCAACTAATTTGCCCAAGGGACAGAGTTTACCATGGCAGGTCCAGGATTTTGCCCCAGGTCTGCTGACTACTACAATCTATAGTCTTAACCACTACCTTATAGCATTTTCTTGGGTGTTGAAAAGGCATTCGATTTTTTACTGAGAGAAGAACTAAAACCAGTAAAAGGAAATTGGAGAAAGGCACATTTTCTCTCAGTGTAAAAAAAGCTTTCCCGTGGTGGGGACTTCTTCCTTAAAAATGCTTCAGCTAAAGTGCTCAGCTTGGGTGAGGGTTTAAATTTAATTGGAAGATTGAAGATTTGTGACCCTAATCAGCCATGTTTACAGCAGAACTCGAGTCTGTTCCCTGTGGCTGAAATTCTTGAGTTGTGTTTAACAGCTGAGGTCTTCCCATTTTTCCTAGTTTGTTTCTTCAAGAAAAATGTGATTCCTTTCACTTTTGCTTGGCTTTCTGTAATTTACTTTTTTGGAGGGTGAGGGGAGGGGCAGAGTGGATGAAATAACTCCTTGAAGGCAGTCCTGGGAAGTCTGCAAGCCAGGTGGGCCCGGCCTGTCGTTTCCTTGACTCCAGAGCACCCCCTAGTGAGCTGCTGGAGATCTGCGAGCTCAGCCAGGAGAAGATGAGCTCGGTGTTCGAGGACAGTAACGTGTACATGCTGCACATGATGTACCAGGCCATGGGCGTCTGCCTGTACATGCAGGACTGGGAAGGAGCCCTGAGATACGGACAGAAAATCATTAAGCCCTACAGGTGATTGCAGTGGCTGTTCCCATCATCTTAGCATGGAATGGAATTTGGTGATTTGGAATGTGTACCCTGGCTGTCTTGCCTCTTGACCGTATTGTGTTGGAACATGCCTAGAACAGCTTTCTCTTCTCTGCACCCACATCCGGAGGTTCAGTGCAGGGTGCTGCTCCATCGGGCCCAGCCTCTTTCCTCCACCATCTGGAAGAGACACCTATGGAGGCAGGTTGAGTTATGCAGGGGGTGCTGGGGCAGGATTTCCCCCAGGATCTATCTGGGGCGCTATCTCCCTAGTGGTTAGTTCAGACCAGTATTAAAAAGCCATCAGTTGGTTTCTTTTCCCTCCTATGCCTTCCTGGTTAAATGGTACTTCTTAATTGGTAAGCAGTGGTCTCAAAAACCCTGCTTTTCCATCATTATTCACACTCTCCCCGCCTTGTGCTTTTAAAAATTGCAGCCCAGTTTGCAAATGGAGAAACTCTGGGACCATTGGGTTGGCTGTGGTTATTCAGTATCCCCCCTAGGTTTGAATAAAACAAGTTGGGTTTTAACTTATGGGAATAATGAATATCAACTACGGGGAAGTTTCTTGTTGAGAGGGTTATTAAATCTGAAAGTAGATGACAGATGGAGCTCATGGCATCGTCCTCTGGCTCTGACTAGCTACTTCATGGCTGGGATGGCCGAGATTGGGTCACTGGGGTGCTTGTCAAACACGTTTATTTACCTTATGAATTGTCTTGGGTCTCCCCAAGACCAAGTGGATCAGAATCTCTGGACATTAGAGATTCTCTGTGATCATCTCCGTAATCCTTGTGTTCCAGAAGCACCCCAGGTGTTTCTCATGAATTTGAGAAGCCCTCAGTACTCCCTTGCCTTCTAAGATTGGGGACTGTGAAGTTTGTGCCTAGTCTGAATTGCCACTGCCAAGTCGCCCTCCACTTACCTCTCGCTGCCCTGAGTAGTCAGCAGGGGGAGCCCAAGGGGAATCGAGATCCTAAAATCTGCTCTTAGAAACAATTTGCTGCACTGGGGATAATCTCAAAGCCTATCCTTCTTCTTAGGGTGGGTGAGGAAGTCCTTTAGCCTCATGCACACTTCCCTCTGTGGGATCTGTAGGGAGGGAGAGAGAGAGAGAGAATGAGAATGAATGAGCTCATCTTAGCCTTGTGGTTCCTCTCCCAGCAGGGTCTTGCAGTGCTGGAGCCTTCCTCAGCTAAGTGAGACCCTCCTGGAGGCCCAGCTCTGGCCTTCTGTGGGGACACTGGCCCCAGGGCTTCCTCCAAGCAGCATGCTGCCCCCTGCCCAGGCATACAGCTACAACATGTCTCTTTTAGATGGATTTTGAGGGTAGAGCAGTACAGACCAGCCTGTAAACACATACCTCCAATACACACATACACACACGCACACACACACACTCATACACTCTCTTGCCCACAAGCTGCCTTCTGGTCTCTGTTCCTAGGGAATGGCTCTTTCCTAGGCAGGCACCATCAGTCAGCCTTCAGTTAAAACCAGACAGAGAATACCTTGTGTATGTAAAGCCCTTCACTGGACAAGAGAGAGAGACTATCTAGAAGAAACAGTTCTCCTGATGTCAGAGAGCTTATAGTTTTGCTAAACCAACTGACATCAGAGAGTGTGAGAGGAGGCTGGGGTCTTGAGACATATTGGCGTGTGTATATTTAAAGTATACTGCCTTGTTAATAGGAGTGGCTAGACCTAAGGTCCTCATAAATAGGGAATGTACTTTAAGAGATGTTTTCCCAGTGCCCTGCTTTGGGTGCACCTGAAACGAAACTCTGGGACTGGGATTGCATGTTGTGTTTTTATAAATGCTTCTGTATAGGATTTCTCCTGCAGTTTTTATATAGCTTTTCAGAAACTCACAAACTGCATAAAATGAGGTGCATCTACTTCCTTGGTTAGAAGTGGTTAGACAGGGTTGAACCATCCACACCTTCCACCCAGAGCCTCCCAGGGTTTGGAGAAGCCTGGCTGCCGTGGAGAGTGTGGCCATGCGCTCGGCAGCCACTGGCTGACTGCTGTGGCCTGTGGGCTGCTTGGCGGCCTTTGACAAGGCAACCTGTTGTCCTCTCTCTTCTTCCAGTAAGCATTATCCTTTGTACTCCCTCAACGTGGCCTCCATGTGGTTGAAGCTAGGAAGACTGTACATGGGCCTGGAAAACAAAGCTGCTGGAGAGAAAGCCCTGAAGAAAGTAAGTCTGTGACGTGAGGTTGGGATTCCCAGTGCCCGGCTGGCCTCCTTAGCATCCTTCCTTCATGCCTGATAAGGCTGAGTGACTGAGGTCGTGGACAATGACCAGCTCTTGACCCATCCTCTGGCCAGAGAAGTGGGAGCGGGTGGGTTGAGCAGGTGGCGGTGGAGAAGGTCATCAAGCCTTTGCCAGGTTTGTATCCAAGCCCTCCCCTAAGGAAAGGGGTGTACACATTGAGAGGGGTTGGCCATGACTGCAGGCTCAGCCCATGCCTGGGGAGAAGCAGGTACAGCGCCTGTCCCATGTGAAGCCATGGAAGCGGACAGACACCACTGGATGGGTCAGGAGACCGTGGTGAGGGAATTTTCCATTTGTCTGCCCTATAGGATTTACAGATTTGTGATAGTTTATGCCTGATTGTGGTGAAATCAAGGCAGCTGGCTATGGAGAGTTCTTCCCTATTAGGATTGTGCCTTTGTGGTTTCTAAAGTGTTGTGATGATCACCATCACTGTCCATTGAGTACTAGCTCCACGCCAGGACCCTCTTGTGTGTTTTTTCTTTTCATTCTCACAAAAATGAGAGTCCTTGTTCAACTGGGTTCTTTCTGAGTTGAAAGCTTCAGCTCCACCCACTCCTGCTGTGACTGACACACAGGGCAAACTGGGACCCTGGGCAGCATCTGCTCCCCTCGGTGTTTCACAGCTGCCCTGCTGCCAGTGGGCGAGGGCACCCGACTCTGACCTTCGCACCTTACAGCAGCTCAGGGTCACCGCCCTGAGTGCTGATTCTCATGGTTCTTCATGTAGAAGTTAGCAGTTGATAAACTATCTTTGGGACAGTCTCTTTACTCCTGTCAGAGAATGTTTGTAAAAGTGAGGGCCACCAACTAGGCCCAGATGCCTAATTCTCCACGTTCCCCAAATCTTCCCAATAGACTATTCAGAAAGATGGAGTAAGGGTCCCGCATCCCCACTGGAAGGGTCAGGGCAAGACCAGGCTACAAGTGTGAGTTA
The DNA here is from genome assembly GCF_021613505.1 of Equus quagga. Classification (NCBI taxonomy): domain Eukaryota; kingdom Metazoa; phylum Chordata; class Mammalia; order Perissodactyla; family Equidae; genus Equus; species Equus quagga. Next base: position 21,808,560 of record NC_060279.1, on the reverse strand, counting down.
CGCATAAAATTTTTTTTTTAAACCATGGAATTTGCCATCTAAGATAACATATTTGTTGCCTTAGTGAGTTGAGGGAAGATAAGATTACCCAGTGTGGTCACAATTGTGACGTGCTGGTGGGTAATTAAATACAAGATCAATGAAGGATAGAGTAGATCTGAGCAAGGAACGTGAGCCATGAAATGAATGCAGAGGGCGAGGGGAGGCATTCACAGCAGAGATTCCTGAAGGCGGACACCGTTACTTGGCCTGCCACCTATTGGTTTGGGATCCAGAAAGAGAATGGTAGAATGGAAAGGAACGCCCGTCAGAATCATAGGCCCATCCCAAATTCCCTGTTTGAGGGAGTGGAGTAATTTAGGTTTTTCTATCTATGAGTAATATAGTTGAATACAAAAGAGCAAAATAAATTCTTATTATTCGATATATACTTCCTGTTTGCCAGGCACTATTACAGACATTATTCTAAACTCTTGAGAAGTAGGCATCATTCCTACTTTAGGGATGAGGCAAATGAGGCACAGAGCACTTAAGTATATTGCCCAAGGTCACACAGCTAGGAAATGATGGAACCTCTGGCACCTCTTCCACTTTATATTGCCTCACTCTAAAGAAACCTTATTGGACACATTCTCTCTAGCTTCCTCAAATGAAACCTGCACCTGTTTTTAAGTTCTTTAAAGAATATGTGTTAAGAGGAAAGCATGCACTGTTTGAAAGGGAAAAATGGTTTAATCACATCTTTATTAGTGATGTAAACCAAAATCAAAGGAGTTTTGATTAAAGTTCACTGTGGCCTTTTCTGTTTCAGCATTGCCTGTTTACGTGGTTTAGCGCAGCCAAATACTTCTGTCCCCAAAGCATTTTTTACTGAAATATCTAGAATATTGAAGCCAAAAAAAAAAAGTCATGAAATCAATTTCTCTGCATCATTTCTGCAGCTATTGCCGAATGTTTTACTCAGAATGTTTAGAGACTGTGTGACCAGTTGGTTACCAGATAATCTTGTCTCTCTATTTTTTTTAAAGCCAGACTCTGGATGAGAATACAGGCTCTAAAAGCCGGATTGTATCCTGTGCCTTAAAGCGAAGTCCGACTTGGATTAAAGTTTGCCGGGGTGGTGGTGCAAGGGGACTGGCTGCAGGTTCTCAACTCTTTTTCTCTCTCTTTCCCAGGCCATTGCCATCATGGAAGTAGCTCATGGCAAAGACCACCCCTACATTTCTGAGATCAAACAGGAAATCGAGAGCCACTGAAACTATGCCAACGTGTTAGTTTTTATTTAAATACTAGCGCAGAAACCTCCAAGGATTTGAATATTTCAAATCGTACACGTCACTCCGGCACTTCCCCAAAATCATTGGAATGAAAATACTACTTGCACTTAAACCTTACACATGGCTTACTTGGAAGTTGGTCTTAATCTTTAACCTTAAATTAATTTTTGGATGCTTTTTTTTTTCTAAGAGAGAATGGCATGGTTTCATATATTATAATATACTTTAGACAGAGTTTAAAAAATTCAATTATTTTTCCCTTCATGCCTATTATAATGTTCTGAACAACCTCAGTGGTGAAAGAGAATAAAAAAAGATTATAGTACTTAAAGTTTGTGTTTTCTTCTATCTCCGGGAGGATTTCAAAGTGGCGGTGGGCCTGGGTCTTGGAGCGGATGTCATGCTTGTTGACACCTCTTCTGAATCAGGTGGGCTCAGGCCGCCCCTGGGGCAGGGAGGTCACGTGGCCTCTAGCTTGCAGTTGCTTTCAGGGTCCACTGTGATGGAGGAAGAAAGAGGGAAGCTGCAAGAAGGGAAGAAAGATATCTGTGGCGGAGAACAATTGACTGGGCACCCCTCACTGGCGGGAGAATGTGCCTGTTTCAATTCTTCCCTTAGTGTCTGGGGTCCATTCAATGCATGAGGCATGCCTCTCTTCCTTGGCTTTTTTTCTCATCTGTCTGAAAGCAGACTTTCCGTCTCTCATTTTGTTGATTGTTCTGTGCCGTACTCTCCTTGTTTGGAAGCACTCCAGGGTAAGCTTGCGAAGGAAGAAAAATTTTCCTTACCAACTCTGTGTTATTGAGCAAACAGGATCGCTCCCCGCACGGCCAGGCTTCCCCACAGCCTGGATGGCAGCAACCTGGGGAGTGTTTGTTAGCAACCACCGCAGAGAGGGGCACAGCCCAGAGGGGTGCTCTCTGTGGAGGTCAGGGATGTTTCTCTTTGGAGTTTCTTGTAGTCCAAAGGCAGGAACATCCCCGTTAGGTAACAAAGCCTGGTGGAGTTTACACTTCATCTTTCTTTCATAGTCCTAATCTGCAGACAGCTTGAACAGCTGTAAATCTGGTACATTACCCTTCCTTACTCGCCTACACACCCCCGCACGCAGCTCTCAGACACACAGTTAACTGCACACAGTGGGAGTCAGCAGGTAGAATGCATTGCTTGTCCAGTGAAGTGCAATGACATTTATTGAACACTTACCCTATACAAAGCACTCTGTGTAGCTCTGTGAGCGCATAGATGCATAAAGCATCGTCCTGGCTCTGTGGAGCATGATGTTTTAAGAATGCTAATGTAGCTAAGCCTAAAATGTGCTTAGCCTACTGTCTCTATAGGATTTATAAAATTTATAAAATTAATACTTTCTGGGGGCTGGCCCAGTGGCATAGTGGTTAAGTTCCCACACTCCACTTGGCAGCCTAGGGGTCATGGGTTTGGATCCTGGGCACAGACTACACCACTCATCAAGCCATGCTGTGGCAGCGACCCACATATAAAATAGAGGAAGACTGGCACAGATGTTAGCTCGGGGACAATCTTCCTCACCAAAAAAAAAAAAAAAAAAAGTAATACTTTCCCAATTTAAATAATACAAACATATCTGAAAAAAAGTAAGCTGTTCCTTCTTCCCTGTCAGTCCCACTCCCCAGAGGTCACCACTGTAGACAGTTTACTTATGTGGTCCCAATTTTTCCCCTGCCTGTATAATGTATATAAATAGATTTAGAAAAACACAGGCAGAATGGTACTGACATATTTTGTAATCTCCTTCTCTGACTTAACAATATGGATCTCTTTTCATTCCAGCATTCACAGATTCACTTCATTCTTTTTAGAAGCAGAACGTTGCATCAAATGTGGATGTCATAAGTTGCTCAGCCATTCTGTTTATGGACATGTGGTTTTCCCACTTTGCTGCCGTGATAAACAATGCCACAGTGAACAATCTCAGACACAGAACTCGGCTGATGTGTCATAGCATTTTTGGAGACAGACTCCTAGAAGTGGAATTTCAGGATCAAATAGTGGAAACATTTTTTTTATTTGAATAAACACGGCCACATTTCCTTTTTAAAAAACTGGCATCAGTTACCAATAGGATATAATATTTTTGGTATTTTTTTTCCTCTACCCTCATAACACTGTATTGTTTTAAAAAATTTTTGCTAATCTAATGTGTGAAATATTTTGTTTTATATGCATTTTTTAATGAGATCAGGCATTTTTTCGTATACTTAGGAGTTGTGTTTCTCCTGTTGATCTTCATGGCCACTGCCTACTTTGCTATTCACGTCTTTCATGATGATTCCTAAGAGACAATGAATATTGAGATATTTGCTCTTCGTTCTGTATTGAAAATATTTCTCCCCTTGTTGTCCATTATTTTCCGTGACACTTGCTGTACAAAGGCAGATTGTTTTCATCTTTAAATGAAAAGGAATAAAACTATTTTTTCTTTGTCTTTGATCTATCTGGAATTGTTTTATTTAATAGTAAGGGATCCAATTGTACTCTTTAAAATTTTTAATTTTCAAAATTGTTAGCCCTTTTGGCCAGCATTGGGCTGGCCTGGTGGTGCAGCGGTTAAGTTTGCACATTCCACCTTGGCAGCCCAGGGTTCTCCGGTTCAGATCCTAGTTGCAGACCTATGGCACTGCTTGTCAAGCCATGCTGTGGCAGGCATTCCACATATAAAATAGAGGAAGATGGGCGTGGATGTTAGCTCAGAGCTCATCTTCCTCAGCAAAAAGAGGAGGGTTGGTGGTGGATGTCGGCTCAGGGCTAATCTTCCTCAAAAAAAGAAAAAAAGAAAAGAAAAAGAAAGAGAGAAAGCAGGCCAGCATCATTTATTGGATGATTTATTGCCCTGCTGATTTGAACTGGTACCATTATCATTGCCCTACGACCTAAGTTTATTTCTGCACTGTTTCACTCCATTGATCCGTCTATTCCAATACCAATAAAATACTCTTAATTATTGTGGCACTGCAAAACTTTTAGTATCTACTGGGGCTAATCTTATGTTCTCTTGAGTTTTTCTGACCATTCTCCCATGTTTAACTCTCCAAAGTACTTGAGAATCATTTGGTCAAGTCCTCTCTGGGCCTCCCGTACCCCCACCCCCCGGAAAAGTGCTGCTGTGAGATTTACTGCAATTGCATGGAGTCAATGACACAGAGAGCTCAGCTCTTCCTCACGTGAGTCTTTCTATCCAAGAATGTGGTGAGTTTATCAATTTGTCTACGTTTTGCCTTAGAGGGGTTCAGTTAGGTTTATACAAGTCCGACACATTCTTCTTAATTCCCAGATTTGATGTTTTCTATAGCTGTTATGGAGGAGTTCTTTTCTTCTCTTACGTTTCCTGTTAAGTCTGACAAGTTTTCCCCATTTGTTAAGTAAAATGTAAAATCACATAAAATAGACATGTTTGATCCTGTTTTTGTCATTTTATTGCATATTTTTCTTATACGTATCTTTGCTCTTTTGGGTTTTCTTCTCTCTTTTTTAAAATTTCCTTCCTCAGCTCTGCTAATATTCTATTTGGAGATAATCAGGTTTACTAGTGGTTAGTGTTATTTCTAAATTATGTAAGACTACTTTTTCTGTTTATCAACCAAAGGAAATAAACCAAGTCTATTTACACAGTCCCTGAAAGAGAAAACAAATTAATGTACCTTTTCTCTTGCCATTCCACTTGACTACTCTCCATTTTCATTGGAATTTTGTCTATTACCATTTTTTAATACTATGTGGCTTTTCTTTCAAGAACCTAATTGTCTTATGGCCACATCACCATATACATAGAACTATTTATATGTTTAATGAGATTTGCTGCCATCTCCTTCCACCACAGAGTGGCCCACAGGATTCTCATTTTCATGATATGGAACAAGCTGACGCCTCTGGTAGATGAATGACTCCTGGTACAGTGACAGGGCTGTAGGCGGGTTACTCACAGAAGTGGTTATTTTGCCCTGTGACTTATCAAAGATACATTAAAAAATATCCACCCTGATCACCAGGGGTTCATGTGTATGTCTACGACAGTTGATTGCCTGAAAATTATGCGGCAGGACAGCCACCTTTAAAGGTAGAGATGAGTTGGGCTGTTAATAAAGTTGAAAGCCAAAAACAAGACTTTGGGTTCTATATCTGCCTGGTGCTTATCTTTTCCAGGTCAACAGTCTGGGATATGAGTAAACATCAGCTGGAGAAAGGGCCATGGAGCTTAATAAGGTTTATCACTGCATTTGTGCAAAAGACCCATTTCTATGTATTCTTCATTGGCCTAGCCATCACCCCTTACAAAAGGTTTCTTCTAACAATGACAACTTTGGAAATTTCAAACTAAATTTTCAGTATGATCAAGTTATACAGGAATGAAAAGTGGGTGGTAATAAATGGGCTTTAAAAAACTCAGAAAGCTGATTTTCCCAGGCATTCCTGCCTATCCCAACATAATCCTAGAGGTAACAGATGTTGGTGCTTTCAACTAATGCAAACATACACAGGACAGAAGAGAGTTAGAAGATGCAACTATTCTCTCTGAAAAAAAAAGTTTATTGCATATGGAAATCAATAGATATCTTTTACAAAAAAGGTTAGAATAAAGATCTCACATTTGTAAAGGCACATATGAAACATTTTACAGCAATGACAAGGGGAGTGAGAACATAATATGTAACTACGACCAATATCTAAATAAGACTTTATAAAAACAGATAGGAAACAGTGCAAAAAATACTGTCAAAAGTCAGTTTTATACACCTCATAATTGTGTATGAAACTGGCAAGCATAAGCTTATTTACTGATATAAAAAAGCACATAGAAGAGCATGCATAGTTTTATTTAAGGCTTTCAATATCATCAAATCGAGAGGGAGTTCATACCAAGGTAAAGTGGACATGAATATTTAGATAAATCACTCCCCAAATTAGGGAATGTCCTATACGCTTCCCACTCCCTCTCTCCCCTTATAAATGTAGTTTGTTGTCAAGAGACTGGACTTCCATCCTGCAAGGTAGCAAGAGGCCGGCCACCACGGGGAGAAGAATGTGTTTTCAGGATCCCAAGGCCCAACCTGGAATGCATTTCTCACAGCAACAACTTCATAGGTGGCTCGATTTCCAGGTCAGCCCACAACAGTCAACCAGCTCTGGCTGACACAGCCCTACATTTCTGCAGTGTTGGAGATCAGAAGGCTTCGGGGGGCTGACCCAAGAACCTTAAGAACAAACTGGTTTCTAAGTTGGGGACTTGTCTATACATCGTTTCAAAATGAAACCTATTCAATGTCAATTGTTTTCAATGATACCACAACAACAGTCCAGTGAAACCAACTAGATTGGCCGGTTACTTGATGTAACACAAATTACATAAGGTTATACGTTTAATAGTCATCTGCATATGTAAACCTTTTTGTCTTGCCATGTAAGTATCCTTAAGCAGGTTAGTTTGACTACTGAAGGAACAAAGGACATACACAGGAAATCATCTCTGATGAAGAGCAAGCTTACTTCTAAAAGGATACGGTGAATAGATTTTTAAGATTCCAAACAGTGGCAAGAAAGTTCAGTCAAAGGGAACTGCAGTAACATTTTACAGAGTTCAAGCTGAAAAAGAAATGGCTCTGAATTACAGCTTTCCGCTCTCTGCTGAAGGTATTTATTAGCTGACACTGCAGGTGAAGGAGGTGGGAGGCCCCTGAGAAATGCTGAGAATGCCAGGCACCCCCTGCTCTGAGAGCTGCCCTAGCAAAACTCAGAGCAAGATTCCTGAGACTTTAGCAAAATGGTTCCACCCCAAGGCACAAAAAGACTCCGATCCAATCTTTTCAGCTTTCTGTGTTTCCCTGAAGGAGGAGGCTGGGAAGAAAGAGTAGAAGTCACAGGTTGGATGGACAGCTTATCCTGCTCCTTCCTAGATAACTGAGACCTGATCACAACTCGTAAATGTTCCTGGAGAGCCCCAGAGCTTGACCTGTTTCACTGGATGGATCAGTCTGTGTAGAGGCTGTGAGGAAGGGAACATGGTTCAGCAGGAAGAAGCTAGAACAAATCGATTTGACTACACACTTCACTATGCCAAACGCAGCCACTGTGAATCTATGTAAGTTCACCTTGAAATAAATACCAAGAATGGTTGCAATCACCCTTTTAAACAGGACTGAAAAATCGAATCCATCTGTTCTTTCATCTCTTCTAGTACTGAATGATAATGTCCATCTCCAGGGGGACAAAAAAGAGTACGTAAGGGCAGCTTCCTGGTTGCCAACAGCTTCGGAGCTCTTTCCATGCTGGTTATTTCCGTTTGCCAGATCTTATTCCTTGAAACTATATAAGCTTTTAAAAGTTAAAATTAGATTTCCTAATTACATAATTTGGAGAGGTTTAAGAGAAGGATTCTCTATGACTAGATTTAACTATTTTGTAGAGGTTGCACTAAGAGAGTAGGGAAAGGAAAGAAAAAGTGCCCTGTTGAGAGCTGATCCAGAAGGCAAATGAAAAACAAGGAAAGGTCGGGACAGCCCTCAAGGAATGAGGTGCTCTTGGAATGAAGAAGGTGACATCAGAAAATAGCCCTGCCCGTGCCCCCCAGTGAGACAAGGAAAATGGCAGTCACGGTACTGACCTCCTCCCAACTTCGGTGCCCTGATTCCCCCCTGGGATCGCAGGAGAGAGGAATCAAGATGCCTAGGAGCCGTGCTTGCTAACTCTGGGAGCCATATGGATGCACAGAAACCCCTGCTAATAAGGCTTCAAGGAAAGGAAGGGCCAGCAGCAAGCAAGGGGAGACGGCATTCTTGAGCAGCAAATCGAGGCATGCATCAGAACCCGTGACACTCATCAAGCTCTCCTGCGACAGTGAAGACAGTTTAAAACCAGAAGCAAGGGTGAGACAGATCCCAACATCACAGCCCAGTCTTTCCGAGGGGTGCCACCTCACCGTTTCCATCCCTCTGGCCTTGCAGAAAGGGATATAGGGAGTGAGAGAGACATGCCAGAGCTCAGAAAATTGTGAAACAATACACTTTTTGATAGCAACTTCAGGGCTGAGCTAAAAACCCTTCCTCTTCCCATTTATAGCTCTTCTCTGGGCAAGCTTCTGGCACTTTTTGGAAAGAATGACCCTGATGGCCAGAAGGAAGAGTGACTCTATGCAGATGCTTGTCATACTCGGGCTGCATGTCAGCTCTAGCCCTCCCGCCTTACAACGAGACGTCCTTGAACTTATTTTTAAAATGGGAGGGCTGACTGCTCTGAAGAGGAGTAACTGAGGCGCATCCTTCCCTTTGCTGCACCGAACAACAGTAAATTCCCCCGTCCTCTGAAACCGACTGATGCCAGATACTCCACGCCAGGCTCACGGACATTTAACAGAGAACTTTTTAGTTTGACCTTGTGAAAGCAGATGCAGCTATATTAAGCTGCAGAAGATAAGGTTGTCAGCTCGATAAACATGCGCACCTACCTGGGTTTACAACCCGAATGTAAAACCTGAGAGCAGACAGGAGAAAGGGTGAGTATTAGCCGAGCTGGCTGTTGAGTTTCACAGGACCCCATGAATAACTGACTTTCGGGGCAACACATTTGGGTTGGCAGAATTTGATTGGATACACCCTCACATTTCTCCCAGGCACGTTGCTGTTAATTTCAACAGATGTATTAATAAAGTCTTTTCCCCCAAAATATCTTAGAAGTTGAGGCAAAGACAAGAGGCATTCTGCTCTCTTGCTCAAGAGTCCAAGGCAAGTGTCAAACAAAGTTTAACATTCTAGAGAGCCACTCTATAGGGCCAACTAGTTCTTCACCCGTAAAGCTGGAAGCCACTGGAACATCTGTGTGGTGTCCATGGAAAACCTCAATGTCTCCATGTGGAAGCCCTGCTGGATTAGTTGTTCCTTAGCTCACGAAGAAATCACTAAACAAGAGCGTGACGAGTGTCTGATAAAATCCACAGCCAAGAAAATAAAACACAGCAGCAGAAGAATCTTTGGTAAAACATGAAAAAGCTGAAGTCCCAAAAAGGGCCACCTTAAGAGCCCAATAGTAATTACTTGGTGCTTCTGGAAATTTCTTACTCTAGGACCCCCAACAATTATTCCCAACACAGAGGAGGAATGAAGGAGTCTAAGCTCCCTGGCATACATCTTAGAATGCCCTTGTACCTTCTCCCCCTCATCCACCTCAAGTGACTGACATATCTCCCCAAAAAGAAAATCAGTAACCATACCCACTTTCACCATCAAACATACCACTGGCAGCGGAGGAGAGAAATTAAAAAGCACATTCTGCTTTCTGACCAAGGACACCTTCAGGTGCACACATCATGTTTCATTACCACTGGGCTGAAGTCAGCTAACACAGATGGTACATCAAGAAAGGATGGGAGCTGAAAACCCCATAATGATGTGCCTGATGGCCAACCCTGCCTATGAGAATCAACGGGGTGCTAAGTCTCTGCAAAGAGTACTTCCAAGCCCCAGAAGATGGCCCATTCACCGAGTGTGGCAAGGGTCACTACAGCGAGGCAGCAGGTTCACAAAAAGAGCCAAGAGCCCACGGCACACACTTCATGTTCATTAGCACTTGTTTGGAGAAATGACATACGGCGTGCTGGGATCCATACTATATCAAGGAGAAGAAACAAACTGTACATATTAGGTTGACTCATATGAATTTCCTGTCATTATACATAAAATATGATCCAACTACTGGAAATTTCATATGGGTCAACCTATATTAAGCTGGAAAAGATAAGAAAAGTAGGCAGCTAGAGAAAAATGCTGACCTACTGTGCCCACTGGAGTTTATAACTGAACTGCAAGAGCTGAGAGCAGGCAGGATAAAGGCTCAGTGAGTACTGGGCAAACCAGTGGTCAAGTCCCACAGGACCCTCCCAGCAGAGCCCACAAAGACCATCTATCCAGGCTGATGGAGGAAGGGGCCAGAGATGGCCAAGGGACTCATAGGCAAACAATGACAGATTCATTACAGTCAAAAAACTTAAGTTCTTCTCAATCTAGGACCACAAAGGTTGTAAAAGTAAAATTCTGTTTAGGCTCCTCAAAAGTTTATTACTCAAAATATTCCATGTGAGGATGTTTTCACCTTCCCTAATCTTCCTGGGCCCCTCCAACTGAGGTGAGGAGCTCAGCCCTCTTTCCTCTCCTATAAAGAAATCAGCATTGACATCCCTCTCTAACGCAGCTAAATCCTCCTTTACTTCCTATCCAGGGAAAGTGGTGTATAAAAATGTAAATGCTACCAAAAGGTGGTCCTCCTGAGGACCCAAGGAAACCAATAATGCTCAACAGGACCTGACTCAGCTTTGCCAGCAGGTTCGGCTCAGCTCAAGGATGAAGACGTCAAACTCAGCCCCCATGATCCAGGGACCACAGTAAACAAGGATGAAGACCGAGTCAATGTCTCCAAATGAGCGTGGATGAAAGAAACAAAACATCTCAACTGGAAACTTCAAGACCAGAGGCCTGAAAGTGGTGGATGGCTTTGTTATGAGATGGTATCTTTTTTTGCCCTCCATTTTTAATTTTCTCCCTTCAAACCCAAACTACAGCAACAAACCCTGACAGCTCCAGCTTCAGACTTGACGCATCATCAGGAGCTCATTCCAAAAGCTCTAACTAGATAACTAATTTAATACACTTTGCTTCAAGGTTTATTCCTTGGCCGGCTTCCCAGATATAAAGCATCTCTGGGCAATTATTATGCAGATGCCACTGAAAGGACTTTAAATGGCTGCTGCTAATTTAATGGGAGATATGTTGGCATTTACTGGAGATGTGAAAAGGAATGCAAAATGTGCTAAAGGACGAAAAGCTTTTGTTTTTAAAAATGAAATATGTGGAATAACTTTTAAATGTTTTCCTTTGGGTGTCAATATAAACGTTGGCTAGGAAATTGGATAGTAAACCCACTTCTTCCCTGCATTTTGGGCACTAATGAATATTCTGTAGCATAAAGTGGCAACAGTGGACGGCTTGAAAGGAGGACCACGAGCGATGAGCTCAAAGAGACAGCAGGTCTACATGCTGCCCACATGAGACTTAATTTGAACAGTGCCCATGTTGGGGCCTAAGAGACGAAAGAGAAATACTGACGTTGTTCATCAAACAATAAACCAGTTGCTGCAGACCAACTGTTAAAACATCCCAAACAGCAGACTATCCCAAGGATGGAAAATCTCTAAGGAAAGGAAACAAATACTTCTTTGCCTGTTGCTGATCAAATTCTGGGCGTCTCATAGTGAAGGTTATGAGCTCTGTTCCACTGAAAATACAAGTCATACTAACGGTTTTCTTTTTTAGAACATACACCAGGCTCCCCGAATCTACAGACTTCAGTTGAAGTTATACTCCTTGACTGATTCTGCAGACCTTGGAGGAAAAGAAAGGAGGCCCTCCATCTCCAGACACACGGAGTCTAAATACAGAGAATTACAACCCCTAGGAGGAGGTGAAACTGAGTTGATGGCGAGCCCGAAGTCGTTCATCGGGAATCTGCTTCCACACCCATCTGCCAGCATGTGGTAACAAAGTCACAAAGGCACACTCTTTCTGGTTGTTTGATGCTGTTCTTTGCATTTTCAGCTCAGGGAAAAAAAAGAAAAAGGCAGCAGTGGAGGAAGGCAGGATGGAGCACCTCAATGGTCAATTCTAAGACCAAAACCACAATTTAAAAGTTGCATCCAAGAAAAACTAGACAGTAGAGAGGAAAATTCCCCAAAATTCAGCAAGAGGGAAAATGCATGGAAGATGATTTATTGTGTACTAACCTCAACCTCAGAAATTCAGAAGGACAGTGACCCATGAAGGCACAGTAAGAGACAAACCAAGAACCGAGCTTCAAACTCAGCAGCGTTAATGCCCTCACTGACCAGAGAGTGGATCGTATGGAGAAAAGGAAAGCAGCAAAGGACTTTGGCACAAATTCCACCGTCTTCCATCATACGGGCCCAGATTTGGACTACAGGGTCCTGAGTGGGCTTAGTTCTGCTCTCGCAGACCAAAGCCTGGAGACGACAGCAGCACAGTGGGGGTCATATTTGGTGTGGCTCCTGGCCAGGCCCCTGCTCCCTGAGTGCCAAAGAACCCCCATAAATCAGCCTTCCCAATGGTTTCCTTTATAACCCTTCCAATGACTTCATGACTGATGCAGAGACAGAACGCACCCAGCACCTCGACCTCAGGCCCTCATCCAGCACACACATCATATGTGAATAAGAAACAGGATCAAGAGCCTGCCTGCCTCCTTTCTCTGCTCTATTATCTTTTCTCAATCAGGCAAGAGGCCTAGCTGCAAAGATGGCCTGGCCCAGGGCCTCAAAGGCCACCAGACTGGGGCCCATTGGGCAAACGAGGAGAAGCAGCAAACACTGAGGCTGCAGTTCCCGGCAAGGAGACCCAGGCTCCAGAGCCCAGCACAAGGTGGTGGAGAAAGACAGAACACAGAGCTCCTCATTCAGCCTGAGTGATGGCAATTACTGCACCATAAAAGGAGCATTTCCCGGAGCTTTTCCCACCTTTCGCTCAAGCTTGGGGGCAAAAAAAGAGACAACTGAGGGTGAAAACAGAAAGGAAGAGAGAGGAAACTGTTCATCAAGCCTCACGAGCCCCAGAATATAAGAGAATAGTGTCTTCTCCTTCAGGGAAGGGTCTTGCCCTTCATATTTTAGGATATCTTTATATTTTAGGATAAATTCATTTTCTTTCCATCTTTGATTTGGGCACAAGCAATTAAGCTGATGAATTTCAGTTGGTTATAAATATGGCTACACCTTCACTAGAGATGCATTCCCTTATGCCTCTGTCCCCAAAATGATCCACCAGGCAACCTTTCCCTACTGACATATTACAATGCAGATCAGTCAAAATGTGGTTCAAAAGAAAAGTACTATATTATTGTGAAAACTGCATTACAATGACTCACAAAAGTTATTCCAAAGGGGAAAAAAATAAATTATCTCATATAAAATAATACATGAAGTTTTGAATGATCTTGGCTCCCATCTTCAGGGAGCCTGTGGCCTGCCGGCTCCAGCCATCTGCACTGTACTGGAGGAGCAGATGTTGTCTGGAGGTGCCTCCCCATCTGCAAGATGGAGCAGGATTCCTCTTCCAGGAGCTGGATCAGGGGGTTAAATGAGTCTGGAGTTTTGGAGGAACTGGATGAGAACTTGGTAGACAAACTTGTACTGAGCGATGGTCTGGATCATGAACATCCTTTGCTCCCTGAGGAGCCTCAGCATCATGGGCACTTCCACTTTCTGCAATAAAAGAGAAAAAGGACAAGATCTTGAGATGGGGGGCTTCCCTTGGGTCATTCCTCATTCCCTCATCCAGGAAGCATTCGCTCACTGCCCACACGCAGGTACAAGAGAAAGCAAAGAACTGGGCCCCCTCTAGGTTTTCCCAATCAAAGACTTTACACCAACAACTTGAGCACCTGGTCATCATGTACCACGGGTGTGATATTTTAAATAGAGACCAGTCTGTTAGAGAAAACACAGAGGCTGGAGTTAAACCCAACTGGTACTCTCAACTCTACCACGCCCAGTGGTAGGACTGAAGACATCTCTGGGTCTTAGCTTCTTCCTTGGTAAAACAAGGATAATGATGCTTCCTCTAATGGCAGTGTGGCCTTGCCCAAGTTTGTAACATTTCCTCAGCAATAACATGGGGCGATAAATAGTACCCACCTCACAGGATCGAATGATGAAATGCATGTAAAGCATTTAGCACAGCGTCTGGCACACAGTGAGCTCTTAATGAAGACTACTCACTACTATTTTATTAATATTAATCAAATAAGAACAAGCATGCCCATCGTGCCACGTCACGGGATCATAATCATGATCAAGCAAGATAATTTACGGGTAAACCTTTAAAACGTCAAAGCACAATCTCTGAATGCCAGTCACGTTTGGAGTGAAAGCCTTTAACTGAAAATGTCTTGAGTATTAAATGAGCTTGCCTATGTGTCAATTCATTGAGAATACAGATTTATCTTCAATGGAAGGGAATTAATAGGGTGGTTCATGGTGTATGAGCAGACCTGAAGCTGTCCTGGTCCCCTCACTTGCATCACTTCCATCCTCCTGGACCAGCCACGGCAGAAGCACATTGAAGCCAATGACGCCAACGACGCCAACATACCCTCTGCACACTCCCCCTGCTCAGGCAATCAACCACACCCACAAAGTTATCAAGGACTGAGCAAGCACCGAAAAGAAAATAATAAAAACTCAGCTGGATGCCTTCTCGTACTTTACTTTCAAACTTTGCTTTCAAAAGTAATTTCAGCTATTTCCAAACTTTGTGTAGCTACGAGTCAACCCACGCCATCCTTTTTAGTTGCTCTTCTCCCAAACCAGTTAAGTAATGCACCCCACAGATTCAAAAGGGACAAAGTCAAGTCCCTGGTAATAAGGAAAGAGAAAAAGGTATGTGAATCCTCAGACTTTCAGTCAAAATATAGAGTCTAGACATAAAGTTCTGATGGTAACTAGTGGGTCTTTGCCTAAACTATTCTCCAAAGTGACTGATATCAAGATATACAACCTAGAGCCCCCTGATAATGAAATTAATTAACATGACATTTGACAGCATTACTCTGTGTTGGACACTGTAGATGAAAGGATAGAATAAGGCTGCTCCTCCCCTGCCCATCAGTCTGTGACACAGAGGCAGGGTCCCGCAGGAGGCAGGAGCACAGGCTCTGGGTCAGGTTTCATCTGCTGAATCACAGCTGGAATGTGGGCACATTCCTTCATCTACCAGTGCCTCAGTTTCTCTTCTGTTATGCAAAGGTGCTAACAGGACCACTCAGGGGTACTGTGAAGGCTACTTGGGCTAATACTGTAAGGCTCTCAGAATAGTGCTGCCACAAGGGAAACACTTGATACAGGTTTTGCTGTTGTTAGTGCTACAGTGACACTGTGTACAGCAGACTAGAACCCTTCCAGGTCTTTCTGCACCATCCTCTCACCTTCCGGTGCCATGTCAGACAATGCTCCACTGCTATCCACAGGGTTTTCATGGCCAATTTTGTCGGAAGTGGGTGGCCAGGTGCTTCTTCCTGGTCTGTCTTAGTCTGGAAGCTCTGCTGAAACCTGTCCACCATGGGGGACCCTGCTGGTATTTGAGATACTGGTGGGGCAGCTTTTAGCATCCTGGCAACACAGAGCCGCCACAATATGACAACTGACTATGGTTGCCTGACTGGGAAGTGAACCTGGGCAGCAGGGTGAGAGTGCCAAATCTTAACCACTAGACCACTAGGGCTGGCTAAAATAGCAGCCACCTCCACCACTTTCACCACCATCTCCTCCACCTCCCCCTCCATCTCTGCCACCACCACCTCCATCATGATCATTACCATCTCAACAGCCTGTAAGACTCAGCCCCAAGGACAGTATATTATCTAATATGGGGCAGTTTGGAGACACGACAAAGATGGTTCCCCTGGTCCTCAATGAAAGAGTCCCAGTTGGCTTGAAGATTCATTTCCACAGGCTCTGCTGGCCATTGTCCCTAACCCAAGAAAACATGTGGCAGCTGATTCTGGCTCAGAAGGCATTTTCTCCTCCCGACTCTAGGAAGGAAGGATAACTTATTCGGAAAAGCAGCAAGATCAAGACATCTTGCTCTTTGGCTAGTGAGACAGCTGAATCCAGGGGGCCAAGAGTACTGCAAACCATAAAACTAGTGTTGTCTGAAAAAGCATATGGGCATTAAAATGTCATGGCTGTGGGCCACAAAGAGGCTTCTCAGAGCAGCCTGGAAGAGTCCCTTCCCGTCCCCACCTCACAGTTACCCGACCTCACTGTATGCATCTTTGTTCCAAGAGAAAGAAAAGGCATTTCACTAAGAAAACTCCAAACTATGAATTACAGCCTAAAACATAAAGTATGCTAAATCCAGAGGCCATGGAAAGAAGGCAGGAAAATTTGGACAGGAGAAAAATGGGACAAACAATTTCATATTTTTTTGTCAAAACCTTCGTTTAAAAAACCAATGAACAAACTAAAATGTCCCACTCTTCTCTTGAAATAAGGATTTCAATCTTACTAGCCAGGGCTGAAGCTGCATCAGAACAAAGCAGAGGACTTTTTTCTCCGTGATCATCTACCAATAGCATTTTGGGAAATAGGACAGAGAGGCTGGCTATATATATGCCAGGGGAAGGGAAGTGAAAACCATGAGTCATCTTGCTATCTTTGAATATCAATGGGAACAGAAGTCCTTTCTGGACTGACCACGCTCCAGCGAAGAATGTTCTGGCATGCAACTGGGCATTGAGGAAATCCGCTATGTGCGGACACACCATAGAGAATTCAATCACCCCGAGCCCTCACCAAGTCCACACAAGGCCCCAGTGGCCGAATGCCTCCCTCTGCACCATGCTGGCCCTGACGCGTGGTGTTTAGGTTCTCCTGGGCCAATAACATCTGGTGATCAGTGCGCGTGCACATCATCACACCACTGAGGCTGAGCCTTTGATGGGTCTCCAGAGAGCTCAGGACAGAACAATTTTCAGGGCAGACAAGACAACTCAAGTCAGAAAGGAAGAAGAGGGAGCTGAGGAAGAAGAAAGGGAATTTGGAGAAGAAAGGGATACAAGAGGCGGGGGGAAGATATGTAAGTGGGGAGGGACTGATAAGGCCCTCTGCGTCCCTGGAACCCACAGATGCCACCAGCAGAGCTTGGCTATGCTCAAGCCACATGCACAGCATGCTGATTCCACTTTATCTTACTCCATCTTCCCAGCACTGAGTGGCTTTGGGACCTTTGGGACTTAGGGGCAAGTCATTCACTCTACTGGAGACTTCTTATAGTGACAGGGTATAGGAAGCAAATAATCAAGAAATCTCATGTGAGACAAAAGGGTAAAAACTTATAGAAGATGAAAACTTTTGTTAAGTCGATTCCATGGTGGTCATTTTGTTCATTAACAGGATGTCTGCTTTTTTTTTTTTTTTTTAACAATAGGCCACATTTAGTAAAACTCCTCTTCCCCCCAGTTTTAGCAGCACAAACATTCCTATGGACAGACTGAAAGTTATACAATTAACTTTTTATAGGCAGGGAGTTTAAAAATCCTTTGAACATGTTTAAACAGCATTTATTGTTTTCCTGGAAGTTTAAAAAAACAAACTTTGTGGGGCAGTATTTAATCTGATTTTCAAACCGTTAATGATATTGAGTAGACACATACATTATTATATAAATTTCTTTGCAGAATGTGCCTTAAAACGTTCCCTAATTTTAAAACTACTGAACCATTTCAGAAGTTTCCTTTGATTCTCCAAGCTGTATAATTTGATTGAACAAGAACCAGATGATACTGGGCATTTGCAGGCAGAGTGAAGACAGCAAGTAACTGTGGACCAGGAGGTAGGAGCCCTCACTTCTCACCTTGGTACCAGTGCTTAAGAGCCACGTGGCACCAGACAAGCCACTACATCGTTTCTGGGCCTCAGTTTCCAAATCTGTAAAACAGGAGGAGTGACATGTGCCTGGCTTCTCTACCTGGCTGCCATGAGGACCCTGACTAAGAAAAAGTGAAAGCCATTTAAAAACCCTAAAGCCCCATGAAAACAGAAGGCAGAAGAACCATTCTTCAGCCTTTGATTGCTGTTTATCTGATCTCTATGAAATTGACCAGCCCTCTGTGTAACTCCCAGACCCCCAGGGAGCAGTAACGGATTGCCACGTCCCCTGTGGGCCCCAGCTCCACTGCAGCCCACTCCTCTGGGGGGCAGGGCTTGGCGGCCAGCTTTCCGCACGGGCAGGCCCTGTCTGTGCACTCAGATTATCTACCCCACTCTGCTGCAGCACACCACTGCCAGCCAGGACGAGAACAGAGAACCTCCATCAAATAAAACCTCCCTCTGAAGAATGAGAAACAGTTTTAGAGTATACACATTTTCACATAGCATTTAGGCCAAAACACATCCCAGAAATGCAAGATGCGTCTAAACTACACGTAACCAAATAACCCACCACAGAAAACTACCCACTGTAAGACCAGATGGTCTACAAAACACTGCAGACTTCTGGAAGTCAATGCCGACTAAGTTCAGATTTCCTAAATGTTTCCTATCTCACACTTTCATCTCTTCGTCTATATTGTCTGGGTATCTACAGAGAGCAGCGAAAGACAAAAGATAAGGAAGTCTGGAAATGTCAGAGTCCAGTTAGGAATCACGGGTTTGGAAAACTCTCGTCAGGAGAGAGGAAATTAGGCATTGGAAACGAAAGGGCACAGGGGAAGGTCTGGCCATGGTGTAGATTTGTCCCCAAGGTGGAGTATTCAGAAACCCAGAATGACTCACTTCATTGTGCTCCAGGCAGTAGATCATCAGCTCAGAAAGAATGACCACGCCGGTCCTTCCCACCCCGGCACTGCAGTGGACGACGATCGGAGGGTGCTGGTTCTTGGTGCCTTCCAGCATGCTGTTGGTATGGCGACGGACCGACTGGATCTCCTCCAAGTAGGCTGCCAGACAAAATGCAAATCTTGTCACCAAAGTCCTACATGGCTTTGCATACAAGTGAGGGGGGCGAACCTGATGGTGAATCTTTCTTTTTCAAGTGATGATAATTTACAGTTCTTACAAGACACTAATTATTTGGCTGGTACCCACTGTAGGGTCCGGGATCCAGAAAGGACCAGCTGGGAGTCAATTAGGCCAGGGGAGAATTTGTTCTTTAAATTAAATAGTTCTTTTTTAAAAATTAAATTCTGTTTTCCCCTCTGCAAATCCCAAAGTCCCCCAAGCAGATGATTCTCGACATTACTTACAGCAATTCCTACTATTAACAGACTGGGATCAGAACACCAGCGAGGTCCCCTTGAAACGACCGCCTGTCAGAGCCAATTTCTGGTGGGAAGAGCATCCATCTGCCCCTTCTTCCTTCCCCTCACTGAATGAGTGAATGTCAACTGAGGCTTGACTTCAGTTTTAGATTTTAAAATAGACTTGTGGGGGGGCCTGCTTTTCAGCTGGGATTCCATGTGGTTATGTGAGCAGCTCAAGATGAGCCCCCCACCCCCTTGCTTTCTGGAGGCAACATGGCTGCAGGGGGAGGGGTGGTGCCACCCCCCATCCCTTCCAACATCTGCCTGACTCAGCAGGGCCGTGCAGGGGTCTGTGCAGTACGCCAATTGGGCACAAATGAAAAATTACAGCAATACAAGCCTTAATGACTTTTTTTTTCCATGATCATGGAAAAAAAGGAAAAGTATATAAATGTAATCCTCAAACAGTTCAAGAACCAGAAAAGGTCAACTGGTAATTGAGATTTTGTAGTAGTTAGCTCAGGGGAGAGCAGATTTGAAGGTTCTTGATACTCAGAAAACCTCATCCTAATGCAGCGATGTAAAACAAGGGGAAACACTCAGGTTCTTGAAGGGGAAAAAAAGTGAGTTCACACCATTCTAGTAATTTAAAGGTATCTGTTTACATACAATTAATAAGAACTCCTATTTTCCCTTATAACCATATCTAATTACAAAGTCATTTAAAGTAGTTTACCAAAAAAACCCTATTACCACCACCACCACCACCAGTAATGTAAAATGAAACAAAAAAGAGGGAGGACAATCTGAGATGACTAGATATAGTAGTGGCTATTGGGTGCCAACAAGAGCTAAATACTGTGCATGGAATTCTCTTCATGATTATTCCGTGAGGAGGAAAAGAAATTAGGCGACTGAGCATTCTCTGTCTGACAGAAGGCAATGCTCACATACGAAAGACAAGGCTTTTCTTGTGCTAAATTTAAGAACAGAAGTAAAAGGAATATTGATCAATAAAGCAGATGCCACCATCAAATGGAGTTTCATGAAACACAGAGAAACTGGATTTAAATGAATGCTTTCTCTAGCCATCATATTAATAGAGTTCCTTAAGCTGTAGCTCAGTGAAGACACTTGGAGGCCGGAAGACAATTTGGCATAGGTCTTCTGCATCCAGGTAATCTAATACAAACATGAGCAAAAACCTTTTTAAATTCTTAAAAATCTAGAGAGCCAATGTTTCTAAGACCCTGTTCAGCACACTTGTCCTGAGTTTCTTAGAAATGTAAGTTAATAAATATATACTGTTTAAATGTATTCTTTATATTTTTCAGTAATTTAAATTGGCATTCCTTAAATTGGTTCTGAATTAAAAGCTGTGACTAATTTTAACCACCTTTTGAACTTAATCTTCTATCAGAGCTATTGCCAATCAAACTGATTTACTTTTTTTTTTTTTTTTTTGGTGAGGAAGATTGGCCCTGAGCTAACATCTGCTGCCCATCTTCCTCTTTGTGCTTGAGGAAGATTGTCACCGAGCTGTGCCAATCTTCCTCTATTTTATATGTGGGATGCTGCCACAGCATGGCTTGATGAGTGGTGTGTAGGTCCAAGCCTGTGATCCAAACCTGAAAACCCCAGGCCACTGAAGCGGAGTGTGTGAACTTAACCACTACGCCACCAGGCTGGCCCCCTGATTTACTTTTATTGTTTCCATTTGCTGCGTCTTGGAGAAAATTCTAATAAGTCAATTACATAGCAAAAGATTACCGGAAAGGAATAAACAGAACACTGTTATGAGGAAAGAAAGTTCTGCAAAGGTCACGGCCCTCCTTATTAATATTTTGAGCTACAGATAACCGTTTGACCTCAAAATCACTAACCCTCTCTAAATCTTGCTCTAGATCCATTGATTCCAATCATCTTTCTATTTTCTAGTTTCAGTGTTCAACTCCTCAAGTACCATCGTCACTTTAATAGGAAACTGGAACTTGTGAAATGGTACTTTTAGGTACTTGAAAACTTAGTCTCGCTCTCTTCTCCACCCCGCTCCCATCTAAATGTACATCAAAATAAAATCAAGGTTTTGACATTCTCCAACATCCAGAGGATGGTTCCTTCATGGTGGTCACAGGTCTTCCGCCAGCTGGAGAGTCAAGAACATAGCAGGTATAACAGATGTGCAGAGAGCCCAAGGGCCTCCTTCTGAGCTGGGTAAGGAAGGAATGAGGCTTCTCCACAAGTGCAGGACATTTATGCGAACACGTGAAGAGGACGAGAAAGCACTGCGGCCACCAGACGACAGTGTCAGATCATAACCCCTGGACTGTCGTCATGGGCCTTTCTCATGAGACTGTGAGTACCTTTGAAACAGACTGTTTCATCTCTGGGTTCTAACAGCCCAATCCAGTGCCTGGCACATACTGGGCACATATCCAGTTTCTGACATTTCAAATAAAACTCTGAGTATAATCTGGGTGAATTCGTTTCTAAGATACCCATATCCTGAAAAAACATACAAAAATTAATGAATGCAAAAATGGCAGTTGCAAAAACTACAAGTTGACTTCAGTAATTCTCGGTGTCTTAATCACAGGTATGAGAAAGTACTCATTCGGATTTACGGCTGTAGGGAAATACAGGGCTTGTGAGATGCAAACTTCCAGGAGAAATAAAAAATAAGTGTTTTCTTTATTGCTCTGTGGTTTTTTGATTGCGGTAAAATATACATAACATAAAATTTACCATATTAATCATTTTTAAGTGTACAATTCAGTGCCCTAAGTATATTCACAATGTGGTGCAACCATCACCACTATTCATTGCCAGAACTTCTTGGTCATCCCAAACAGAAACTTTGTACTCATCAAACATTAACTTCCTGTTGCCCCTCCCCACAGCCCCTGGTGACTTTTACTCTACTTTCTATCTCGATGAAGCTGCCTATTCTGGGTACCTCACATAAGCGGAATCACATAATATTTGCCCTTTTGTGTCTGATTTATTTTACTTAGCATAATGTTTTCAAGGCTCAGACATGTAGGATGTATCAGAATAGTGCTTTATTAATGAGTAGCTAAAGGTCTAAATCAAGTAGAAACAATTAGTTTACCAGAGTTTTAGCTTATTTGCATAAAACAGAAAGAGAATATGATAAACGACATGTATTAGTCTTCTCTGTTCTACACAGATGATATGAAGGGACATAAACTTCAATGTCATAAAACTTTTGTCACTTAAGAAAAAGCATCCTTTCTTTCCATTTCACCTCCAACTGATAAGACCATTGATGCAGTTGATCAAACCTCAACTGGGAAGAAAAAACTTACACAAAAATCCTTGGACATCCTCTGGGCAGCCATGATCGGGCCAGTCAGTATATTGCAAATGCCACACGGTCCTTTCCTGTCCAGACAAAAGGTGCTTGACCTTCAAGCCGGTGGTTGCATAGCAACCAGAATCTGTCCGGAACTTTGTGGTGACCTTGAACTTGCCATAGGTGGCTGAGCTGTGCTTGGAACCCAGTTTGGGCCAGTATCGGTGGCTCTTGGTTCGTCCACCTTCCTGAATGACACACAAAAGCAAAACTAGAAATAAGTCAGGGGAAGCGCTTATCCTCTTAATCTTGAAAGCTAAAGACAGAGGAAAATGCTAATAGCTTCTAAGTCACTAACTCAGTAGCACTGTGCAGTGTCTATCACAGAATAGATCCCATAAATTTTAGCTAAGAACAATAGTAAGATTTACAACGGTATTGTATTATATTAATGGAAAAGTTAACAGATTCACAACTGAGCTGCAGTTGAATGTTAGAGAGAAGAGCCGGTGCTAAGTCCAGAGGCAGAAACAAGCGTAGTGTGTTCCACAGACAGAAAGGTCTTCAGGGTGGCTGCAGTCTGGCGGGTGCTGGAGAGGGTAGTAGAGAGCAGAGCAGAAAGGCCTCCCAGCCACGGTAAGGACTTTGGGTTTCATTCCATGGACAGTGGGAAGCCAATCGAAGGTGATGGAGTGACCGATTCTGGCAATCGTTCTAGGTCATGCTTCTCATTTCTGACATTCATCCCAGGTGCCTTCTGTTATACCACACTGACCACTGACTACTGATGCTGTCTCTATCCTCTAGTGTCAATCTCACATTTTTTTTCAGCCTCACCCATTTGTTTTAGTTCAATCAACAACTCAAACAGAGAGCTGGTTACACCCCTTTCTGTCTCCCTTAGTTTCATAATCTTTCCTGAGGGTGTGCATTTGCAACCATTTACAAATGGGGTCTATTGTTAAGTTTGCAGGCTCAGCTTTCAGCTCAAATGCAATCTCCACAGAGGGCCCTTGGCTGCCCAGCTAATCTAAAGTCGCCCCCCACGGGCACTCGACCCCATCACCTGGTCCCATTTTCTCCATGGCACTTACCTCTATCTGAGCTTACTTTATTGGTTCCCTTTTTACTGTCCTTCCCACTAGGATGGAGCCCCCTGGGGCAGGGATCATGCCAGTCTTGTTTACCCCCCTGCCCCTGAGGGTAGCACAGATGGTACCCTGTATTAAGCAGAATGAATCCCTTACAGTGAAGCAATCTGGAAAGGTGATAAAACTATTCTAGAGATTTTAAGGAGACTTTACTCTTTGTAGGAAGGTCAAACAGTAGGTCAGCCTAGAGAAGTACAACTGGCTTTAAAGGGCTTGAAGTCCCTTCACCACTATCTTCTAATGAGCTGTTCTGGAAAAGCAACTGCTCAGAACAGTCAATGAAGGGAATAACAACTTTTTTCTCAGTTCTCTCTGTTCCCCATGCTTTTAAAACTGTTAGGAAAGAGGTATGCAATACCATAGATATTAGTAAAAGACAGATGAAGCTAGTCCCTTCAATGACTTCAAAGCATAAGCTAAAATTTAATGAAAGGAAAAAAAGGAAGTCGTTAAAATAAAAACTTGAAAACGTGACAAGAGAAGAAACACAAAACTTCTTCCCCTAAATACAGCAAGCTCCAAGCAAATTGCTAGATTGACTGGTGGTGCACGCCAGTTTTTATAACACCACGTAGAGTTCTCTGGTTACAAAGGAAAAACTATGTTTGACCTGGCAAAGGAAGAAAAAGATTTCTTTTTTCTCTCCCCAAAGAATAGAGACCTCTACAGGAACAACAGCTTCTGGTCTTTCTGCAGCTGATAACCACGATGGCATGTGGAGCTGGTCATGCCCCTGGGTTG
The DNA here is from genome assembly GCF_021613505.1 of Equus quagga. Taxonomy (NCBI): domain Eukaryota; kingdom Metazoa; phylum Chordata; class Mammalia; order Perissodactyla; family Equidae; genus Equus; species Equus quagga. Next base: position 21,784,246 of record NC_060279.1, on the reverse strand, counting down.
GGAATATGTGTCAATTTACCCAGAGCAGCCCGAAGTTCTCAGATTCCAGGGGAAAGATTATTGCTTTGTTTGGCACACGAACGTGAGCCGGCTGAACTGAAGTTTGGTTCGTTTTGTTTGTTCGTTTGATTTTAGTTCACGTCAGTTCAAGGAAAAGAGTTAAAAGCTGGATGAAAATGGGAGGCGACAATAAATTGTCTTTGGAAAACAAAACAAATCTACATGGAAGTAAGAAGAGAAAATAGATGCATGCCAAAGAGAAAAGGATTTGCAGAGAAATGGAGCTGTAGGAAGGAGGAAGGGGCAGGAAAGTCACCAACATGAAGCCCGTCTTCTGGCCACCCCGCCCCCGGGAACAGACGGCCGTATGCACAGCCATTCCTCTTACCTCTTCTGCGGTGACCATGGCGATCACATTCGCTCCCTGTTCCCACACCATCTGCCAGAAGTCGTGGCATGTGTGTGGCAGGGGCCCCTGAGTGGCTATGTAGTGCCATTCTGCCCCACCAACCACCACCTGGAAACCAAGAAAAACATCAGTGAATGAACCTCAAATCCAGGACAGAACTACCTGCTGACCACGGGTCCATGTGTATCCACCTGAAAACCTTGGATAAATTTTTGGGGGGCCAAATGGGTTACTGCCATTAATCAAAAACCCTGAGATCAAGATTGCTAGTGACACGTTCTCACATGAAAACACTTTTTGCCACTCGAGCCTATTAAAATACACCTAAGCTTTTTTGCCTACAATCCAAAGTAATTACGTGAAAACCAGTACATATTAAAAATATATACATATATACATAGAGAGGGAGACATATATATCCATACCCAAAATAGTACATGATTATACGTGTATACAACCTAATATAATTTGTTACAGAAACAATAGCTATGCTTACTATGTGCACGGCAGTCTGATAATTTCCATTCCTTTCTTTATTCTAGTCTATTTTATTAAAATAAAAAGACCCAAACTGGTCCTGATTACTAAATTGATTTCACCCTCCCACTACTATATTGTGATCTGCAGTTTGAGAAACAGTGCTCTGGGGCATCCTTTTAAACAATAAAAAAGTCTACTATGGAATAACACCCCTTTGGGAACAATGTCTTTCTACCGCTGACCTGATATGAAGTGTATGATAAACCTCCGTTGTACTTGCTCTTCTCTGGTGCCACATACAGTAGCGGTGTTATGAATGCACTGAAGTCAACAATACATGATATTTTAGCATTAACTTCCCTTTGTGCAGTACCACAGTGTCCAAGCGAATTTGGGAGTCATGAGATGATTTTGGATAATAAAAGGATTACCCCATACAGCTCAGGCTGATCTTGGAAGGATAAGTCTGCAGCTATCAATATCAGTGGCAGAGAATCATAAATAAGAATTTGTGCGCCAAGTGTTAAAGGTCATGCTACCAGGCTGAAACGATGGCCTTTGGAGAGCTTCTTTCTGTGTTCTCTTCCACTCCTGTGCCTTGATATTGCAAAATCAGGCCCCCTTCCACATCCACCAGTGCACATCTCTAGATAGTTCTAGGAGCAATGAAGTGATCATTGTTTGAAACTTTTCCCCCTCATTTATTTTATGAAACTATATGCTAACTTGATTCAAACGAAAACAATGTCGGTTATTGTCTCATTACACAAGACATGTTCAGGTCAAAGCTGGCAAGCAAAATCCATTTTCCAAGTACTGGTGGGAGATAACATTCATATATTTGTTGGCTGGCTAGGAGTTTGGTTTATCTGTGGAATTGTGATTTTAAACATTAGCCTCTCTGGCACCCAACCTATAGGAACCATAAATACTTCCAGAGTTTGCTGCTGCCTGGGGCCTTTCGGCATATTCCAAGTATTGACAGGAGGGTATTAAAAAGCGCATTAAAAACACAACAACCAATGCTACTGAGGTAGATTTCACAGACGTGATTCCACCTCTGGAGCAAATAAATCTCTGTTCTGTGTTAATGGCTCTTGGAACCCAGGGAGAAAACATTGGAAGATATACAACTCTATTCCAAAAACACAAAGACAAGTTCTTGCAAGCTCTATGGGTCTATTAAACGCACCCATGTCTAACCCGGATCCACAAGATGAAATGTGGGCCTCGGAGAATACTGAGGAAGTAACGCTTCTGTTAACAATACCCCATGGGCACAGCTGATGCAGAGTGACAGCTTTTTCCAGGGAGCAGATGGAAAATGGTGGAGGAGATTTGGCCAAAAGAAGAAGACAGTATAATATAACCACGTAAGATTTTCATAGACATTCTATCAAGAAGCAGCTGTGTCACCTGCATCTTTGTTTGAGTACATTATTTTGGTCATTGTTTCACAATCTAAAACTAAGCCCATGAAACTCACTGTTGTCAGTTTACTTCAGAGTTTCCTGGGGTTCACTTTTTATTGTTTTAGTTCTCACTCTAAAAAATAAGAATAAAATGCACAATATGATCCGTGATAGTTGCTCTTTCATGTTTCTTTTGACAGTACTTTCTGATACTTATATATATATATATATATATATGTTTATCTTTGCTCTGTGTACAAAAACACTACACCCAATCAAGGTATACTTTTCATATTCTGTATCAAAATCATTTTAACTGATACATGCGCCAGACATCTGGCTATATTTTAGAGGCTCAAAGGAACCTACCAATGATTCTTATAGAGTTAAAAAGTCCAATGAAGAAAGAAAATAACTCTGGACAAAGCCAGAAACAGGTTTCTAAGGCTACTGATCACAACAGACTATACTGTGAACTATGTATTTTTAAAAACATCCTGGAACAATTGTTTTAACATTACTATATGAACAAATTCTCCCACTTCAGAGCTCTGAGCAAATGGCGACTTTCTAAACAAACATGTTCTGTTATTAGGGACACTGAGGAAGGTGAGCTATTTAGGGAATGTTTAACCGTATGTACGCTTTTATCCATAACGCTAAATTCTACCTAGGGTCAAGCAAAGCTGACAAATGAAATACTATATGAAAGACTGAGATGTGAAGGGTGGAAGTATCTGAAATAGAAACAAAGATTTAATGCCACTAATGCACTGAATAATTTAGCAAATCCTGCAAGATTCACTGTCGACCACACCTTTATGGTTTACGTTTAAAGGAGTCCACTCCTCTAAATATCACGCAGCTGGAAAAGGCATCACCTGTCACATTACAAGGGAGAACGGAAGAGTTCCTGCTGCTCTTGAACATCATAAAAACTCCAACGGCAGAAATACAATCTCTGTGACTTCCACTCTCCATCATCCGCTAATTACAAACCAAAAAGGACAATCCTCAGCTTTTCCTGTAGGTTTTAGGGAGTGTACCAACCCACAGAGAGAAGAGAAAGTTAAATCCTGGGTGATGAGCCAGCTTCAGAAATAGCTGACCTGAGGCTTCCCCGGAAGCTGCGAGGCTTCCCTCTCTCTGCAGTGGCAGGCATGCCCTTCCAGTTGCCTAAGAGGAGCACAGAAGTTCAAAAACACTCCCCTCAAGGTCTGGGGACAAGCCAAGACGCACAGTTGCAGCCTGGACGTTTTTTTCTCCCTGCATTTTCACCGTGAACCCAGCACTCCCCTTTCTCACCTTGATATGGGAGGCATTGATGTAACCTGTGTTATTTTCTTTGGTCGGTATCAGCTCCACTCGGTTCTCCTCGTAGGGCACTACTTCTCGGATTCGGCTGCGCTCGGCATTTTCTGGCAGAGCCGCTGTGCTGAAAATGCCATTCGCCTTTTTCTTTGGAATTTGCTCATATTCTGTGAACACCATTCCCTCTTCTAGCTTCTTCTTCAGGGTTCTGAACTGCAACAGAAATTAATCTTCAATTCTCCACATTATTTTATCCAAAACTCCAACAAAACAGCCAGATTTCTTTAAATATTTACAGTGATAGCGTTAATAAACAGTTTCAAAATGTACGAGAGCTTGATTATTTGTTCTCGTTATTGACCATATCGCTAATTTCTCTTGTCCAATAACCAATCTCCTTCTCGCTCATACCTTAAACAGAACAAATCTGCAAGACCAGGCAAGAGCTGAAATTCAAAATCAGTATTTTTGTTATTAACACCTCTGTTTAAAGTCCTAGTGACAAGGAGATCGTTAATCATAATTATCCAAACATTCTTTTCTCCACTTACTTAGCTGTTTGTCCTGAGCTAAATTTTAAGATGATACTGGTCCACAGTTCTCTTGTTCAGAGGATTAGACCCTCCACTCCTTTTATTTTTCCCATGGCCAAAACTACTAATTACAATAACAAGGTATAAACTGGATTAAAGGATATCACTAAAGTTTCTTCTGGCCCTAAAACCCTTCTAATGCTTCACAGATACTGACAGAAACCTAAAACCCTCATATTATGAGCACTCTATGAAATTTACACGACCTGTTCCTTAACCTGACAGAAATTTCAGGGACTGCAGGAGCACCTTTCTTCGCCTCTAAAACCACCATGAGACTTCTCTTTGCTTTTCAAAACCAAAGTCATCACAATGCATTATCCCAACAACCATAAATCAGCCACATTTTATAGACAAATAAGAAGACAGCCTATTAAAAGAATTCTATAAATGTTTGGGTAAAATAACCAGTTCCTAATAAAGATTAATCGTTCACAAAAGTCGCAGAAATGGAGAGTTCCAGTAACTGCTTAACTTCCTCACTTTTGGAAAAGAAAAAAAAAAAAACAGCCCCAAAGGAACTGAGTGACTTGACCAAGGTCACAGAGCATGTTAGGGGCTGGTCTCTCTCAAGCATCACTGCACCAGCTTGACAGAGAGACACGGGATGTTGGAAAGGATGGACTTGATGCAGCACAGACCAGGTCTTGCTCATTTCAAATCGAAGAATTAATTCATCACACAAAGCTTCTGCTGGCATGTTTGGGCAAGGAGAGAGCGCTGGAATTCTAAGACGACAGAGAATGAATCACATGTTTGACAAGCCCAGTGCTTACCCTCTCGTCCATGGGAACTCGGGTGGCATCGACTCGACTCTCTTCCCGCCCCGAGACCCGAGCAACCGAGAGTCCATTCAGTGCCGCCAACATCAGTGGCCTCTTCTGCGCCTCCAGACCTGCCATCTTCTGCTTCTCTAGATTCTTGTGGCAAGAAAAGGCATGTTCTCATTGTTTATAATACCAGTAGAATGCTGGAATGTGTTTTAATCTCCCCAAATCTGTAACTCCCCAGCCAAGGAATGCAGACAATCACCATTTGTACGGCAAATTCAAACAGAGCCTTCCCGTCCCTCCCATGGGCCTGAGGAAGCCGGTTCCTGCAGGATTCTGGAGCTCTTATTTAAAAATGGATGGACGAATGAACAAACAAACAAATTAGAGCAAAGACTCCATATGAACACACCCTGCCACGGGGCTCACAAAACAACAGGGTACAAGAAAGACACTTTAGGAAGATAAGGACTGAAGGAAGACAGGACGAGGAAAAGAGAAGCAGTTTCATGAATAATTGAATCCAAGCACAATCATGGACCTTTTATACAGATTAAATGGTAAAAAAACATATAAAAACTGTTTGCTGCATGGTTCAGAGATCTAGATACATAAATTGCAGAGAAAAACCTTCCCAAGTTTCCATTTGGAGGGGCTAAGACTGAGGATGTCAATCCTATGTTGAGTCTCTGGTCACTGAGCTACATGCCCAGAATGAGAGCTGAGGTGGATTAGCAAACTTACTGACACTAAAGTCTGGGGCCATCTACCATGACCCACCAGGCATTCCCTTTCACGCTTCATCCAGAGGGCCCAAAGGAATGGACATCACGGCTCCCAATGACTATGGTGGGACATCACAGGATGTGACTAAGCCATGGGAGGATATGGACTTGGGGGCTGAGCAGACCAGAGGGAAAGGCTTGATGCTAACACCTGGCCCTTGGTTGTGGTCTTTTGATTTCCTCTCTAGCCTTGCCTGCACTGACCCTCTGACACTGGATCCGTCCGGGCCCTGGTTAGTACATCTACCACTGCACTTCCTCAGTCCTCCAAACTGACTGAGGTATGAAAACATCTCCTTTTACTAAGTAAAGGTAAGCCAATAAGAGCATTTCCTACAAATAATTTTGTCTTAGAAGACAGAAGAACAGAGGGACTTCATAAGCACACAAACAGATGGGTTTTTTAATAAGTTTAAGATTTTGATCCAAACAGAAGTGAAGCTAATTTTCAGATTCCTTTGGCTGCCACAGGTGAAGGGGTCATCTCATCCCTGGTCTCTTTTCCAGCCGTTAGGTATTTTTTTCTTAGTCTATCATTTATAAACGGACTCCCTAGGGAGGTGTTTTGATGGAGCCATGGTGTTGAGAGATGACATGGGGTTAGCAGATTATTCTAATTGTGGGTAGAAGGGATGGTATCACACTCTTATATGCGTCCCCTGGTCATTGCGATGCCACCTACAGTCAAAATGGAGCCCTGGCCTTTGTGAGTGATGCTGCCAATAGGAGGCTCCGCCCAGGGATACAGCTGATGGATCAAACAGAAGGAGCATCTCAGAGGAGGATTAACTGTGAGAAAGTGAGAAAAGGATCAATGAATTTTCAGCAAAAAAGTATAATAGTCTGAAGAATGGCCCTGATTTCTCAATCCCAGGCTGATTTTGAAGATTTTAGATTTAAATTTTGGGGTGTTTGTTGGCTTATTTGTTTTTGTGAGGGAGAAATTTTTTCCCACCACCTCTTTGAGTTGAGAATCAGTTTCACTCTTCCACAAAGCTTTCAGAAAGTAGTAATTACGGAAAAATGGTCCGGAGGTCCTCCTGACAGCCTCTGCTTCCTTCCCACCTGCACCCACAGGGGACCCTAACTGGGCCTAAGGCAAAAAGGAACTAGCTTGTCTTTCCCAGGAAATGATTATTCCTTACCTAGTGAAAACTGAGACCCCATGATAAACTATATCTCTTAGCTCCTTCTCACTTATCCTATCAGCTTACTACCAGAGATAAACAATAAATAACTCAAAGATCTGATTTGTCCTTTTCTCGTCCCTGCACCTGAATTTGAGTTAGGGGGCTACAAGCAGTAAAATGTTTTCAATCAGCAGCAGGAGCCAGAAGGAGGAGCCATCAAGACAGCCGGCCTGAAGCATCCATCAAGTAGACAAGCAGCCCCAGAATGATGGAGAGTTGCCACAGGGCAAATTCTCACCATACCTGCCCCCATCCAGTTCCCATGGGTTCAAGCTTCTCATTGTTTTCTTATCCTAGAGAGGCCAACTGCCTTCTCTCCCCATCCATTCCTAACAAGCCAGGCAAAAGCTGCCCATGGCAGGGAGGGCAGAGAAGCAGCAGAGACGTGGGGTGAGTTTCTTCATTAAAAAAGAGATGGCGGCAGGGGGCTGGCCCTGTGGCCAAGTGGTTAAGTTCGCGCGCTCTGCTGCAGGCAGCCCAGTGTTTTGTTGGTTTGAATCCTGGGCGCAGACATGGCACTGCTCATCAAACCACGCTGAGGCAGCATCCCACATGCCACAACTAGAAGGACCCACAACGAAGAATATACAACTATGTACCAGGGGGCTTTGGGGAGAAAAAGGAAAAAATAAAATCTTAAAAAAAAAAAAAGAGAGATGGCGGGACCAGCCCCATAGTGTAGTGGTTAAGTTTGGCATGCTCCACTTTGGCAGCCTGGGTTCACAGGTTCGGATCCTGGGTGCGGACCTGTACCACTAGTCAAGCCATGCTGTGGCAGTGACCCTCATGCAAAATAGAGGAAGACTGGCACAGATGTTAGCTCATGGTGAATCTTCCTCAGCAAAAAGAAAGAAAAAGAAAAAAAGAGATGGAGAACCATCCCAAACTTCAGTGTCCCTGGCATCATCACCATCTTGCCTGGCACCCTGGCTCACTGAAGAATCTCCTAATCCTACCCTAAGGTCAGGACACAGCCAAGGGCAGCAGTCCTTGAGCTCCAGAGTGTGTGGGATTTGGAAAAAAGTCAACAGCGAAAATGAAGTTGGGTTGGGGTAACAATGTTTCTGAACTGCAAGTTAAGGAGTAAAATTGGCCACTCACTATTTATTACCTGTATGGATGGGATGGGAGAGCATATGCGGAAAATAGTGGAAAACCACCTTGCTACTTTGTGATAACGCATGAAGCTCTATGCAGGAAACCAGTGCCATGCGTTTGGCTACAGGCTTTGGTGTAACACAGGTAACAAGAGGATGAATTCGGCCAAAATGAGGCCACGGGACCACGTAGGAGGCAATAAATATCAAGTTAGCAAAGGAAATAGCAAAGCTGAATGCTTAGACTGATGGGTTCTTGATTCTGAGTTATGTTCAAGGGGCCTGGGGCCAAGAAGTGCTGAAAATCCCCCTCAACCAATGAATTACTTTTTCCAAGCTGGGAAAGCTCTCCCTGAGGGCACCCACCCCCGCATTTCATTCCATCCCCCAGCCAAAAGGTTTCATTTGCCAAAGGCACAAGAACATCTTTCACAATTTCCCTCTAGGTTTGCAAAAAGTGGAAAAAGTTATGCCTGTACCAAATTCTTAGCACCACTCTACGGATGGCCAGAACGGTGGGGCTGCTCTTAGGGTTTGTCTAAACTAATCAAGTTGCTATGGATTAGATTCCTGAACCCAGCAACTTGGCTTCCTCAAAACTTTGGCCCTTAATTGTTCTTTCCAGATAGATTCCCACTGGAGAATCAGGGAGACTTATAAATGAAGGGAGTCGAATGAACTCCATCAAAACAAATCGTAAGTTACAATTCTTCTGGAGTTCCTAACTACATAAGCCCGGCTACCTTATGGTACAGATGTGGTCCATGCAGAGGAGCAGCCAATCGGAGTTTGATTTGTTAGAATGAAATGTTTTTTTTTACTGTTTAGAGGAGTGAAAATTTCCAGGAGAAGCAGCAATGGTGTTCTGGGATACTTTTTAAAGTAGCAATTACAATCTAGCAATTTTCTCCTTAGTACGAGATAACTCACTTGGTTGTTCTACGTGTGGTCCTATTGCTTTCACAGTCTGCTCTGACAACATAACAGGCCCTCCAGATGGCACATATTCTAAAGGGTTACTTATGTCTAAAACAGGCATCTTTAAATGTTATGAGTGTGTGATGTGTATGTGTAGGTATGTGTGTATTCACATACCTGTGTGTGAATTCTTGATAGAACAAGCTTAATGTGGAGTTGAAGCTCAGTGCTAAACTTCCGAGTTTCTTGTAATTCTCTTGGATTTGTGTTAAACAGCTATTGAAAGAAAAATCTGAAAATAGAGCCGGACACATCATGGTCCAGTCTATACTGGAGAGCCATCTGGACAGACAGATCCATACAGAAAGCTGTGCTCTGAAGGCATCTTGCTCTTTTCATATCTAATTGGGAAAAAAATGCTTTCCCTGGACAATAACAAAATACCAAGAGATGCAGGAAGGCGTGCTCCCAGCAGCTCACCAAATAGGAAGTTTGACCCTGAATAAACAGCAAAATGCTGGCCAAGACATGGATCTCATCACCACCAACCTGTCACATCTTAACTCCCTGACTGCACTTTGCACCAAGTATCCCTATGAGAAGCCATCCATGAGAATGGAAGATTTATTCGAAGGGGCAAAAAACAAAGTTTTGTGAAATAAGGTACTACCTGCTTAAATGCCAAGGGATTCTTAAAATCCCCAACCCACTCCCTGAATGAGCCTCGCCCCGTCTTCAGTGCCTAAAGTATGTCAGCTTTCACACTCGGAGTATGATGACGGAAAAGGGGCAGAGAAGCCAGCAGGGGGAGACCAGCACGTTTAACTGTCTCCCCAAACCAGCCCCGGGCGAGGAAGACACTTACCCTGATCATCATCTCTCTTTCTATGATGCTGTCCTCCAGGGAGAACATTTCCGACACAGGTCTCTCCTTCACAGGCTCTTTTTTGACTCGCTCCTTCACGCTTGTCAGGTCAGGTTCAGAGATGGATGGACCAAGAGAGGACCCGTTGACGGCCAGCTGGTCAGCTCGGGAGACGCTGACGGCCTTGGCCGGCCCGTGCCTCAGCAGCCTGGCTCTGGCCATGGCAGGAGGAAGGCTAACCTGGTCGTGCCTCAGCGCCCCATTGCTAACACTCTTCCTCGGTCCGGGGTACTCGGGCGGGGGCTTGTTTGGAATTCGGGCTAAGGCTGCCTGCAGCTGGGCGCTGTACTCCATCTTCTCATGGAGCACGGGGATCTGTGGCACCGATTCTGGAGCCTCCTCCTCGTCCTCCTCGCTCTCGCTGCTGTGGATCAGCATCGTGGCATCAGAGAAAGTCTTCTTGTGGTGATACTGGGGAAGCGGGTGAACCTCGTGGCTCCCTGGCACCTCTTCCGGGGGTCCCTGCTCCCGGAGAGTGTTTCGGCGAGCCATGGGGATGTTGAGTGACTTCAGTGTCATAGCTTCCATACCCCGCACCATGCTGTTCATCACCTCCAGACTGTGGCGCTTGTTCACGGTGCCATGATGCTTGGTGGCTGTGAGGGGCTCGCTCACCTCCTGGAGAGACTGATGCACCACCGGGGAGCTGTCCTCTTGGAAGGTCTTCACCGAGAGCTGCACTTTGCGGGTCACCAGGTCGGGGCTGCTGCCGCTGACGTACTTGTGGCGGTGGCTGGCCAGGTCTGGGGTGCTGGTGGCAGGGCGGGGCCGTGGGTAGGGGGGTGGCGGCCTGAAGAGATAGTTTTTGAGCATATGGGCCGTGTTGTAGTTATGGGGGCCTTGAAGTTGCATGTTGGCCAACTCCGGGGTGCTCACTGTGTGCGAGATGGCACTTGCCCCCGGCTTGCTTGGTACTATGTTATTCTTTGGGTTTACCTGGTCAGATGGCCCGAGAAGTTTGTTATTGTAGCCCCCGTGTGGCCCATAAGGGACAGTGTAGGGGTGCCTCTCCCGCATCTCGGGCTGGCTGTACACCAGATCCTCTGGCTGGTTGTAGGCATGGGTGTTGATGATGTTGAGGTTTCGCAGAGACTGGCTCTGGCTGTCTGTGTGCATGACCCCCCTCTTCATCTGCCGCATGACTGTCTCGTAATCAGGTGTCGGTCGGTAAGATGGTACGATGATCGCGCTGTGCCGGTGGCTAGGGATGTAGTCAGCCCGCATGATGTCACTCCCAGGGATACTGAGGTTGGAGGATACGGGAGAAGCCTGGATGAAACTCTGGGAGCAGTTGAGGGAGTTGACGCTGTGAACACTACACACGCTGCCATTGGTGACAGTGCCATTTAAATAATTTAAGTCCAGGCTGTTGTGAGAGTTGCAATACAAGGCTTCTTCATTCGCATGGAAAATGCTGTCTACAAGAAGGCAAACAAAGGCACGTGAACCTCCATGCCATCCTGCTTCAATAAGTTCATCCTCACACTCATGGGGGTGATTTGTAACTTACAGAAGTCATGACACGGGAAATCCCATGTCTCCACCCACCTATTCCATAGAAAAGCTGGTAATCTCTTAGACAAGATGCCAACATACAGAAGGAATGCTTTAAAGTATACTAAAAAGAAAAAGTGAATCTGAACAAAGAAAGCTACACGTATTCGGAACAGTATCGCCTGGGTAAGTTCTCCGTTTTGCCATAAGCTTCGAAATCAGGCACCAACAATGGTCCTCATGTTGGGCAGACCTTCCCTCTTGTTCAGGGCTCAACAACAGGACTGGCTATTTGGGCCAGGAAGTCAGGAACTTCAATAAGCCCATAGATTTGAAGTTATTGAGTACTTGGAGCTGATCTTCCTGACCACAATGGAAAAGGTCCCGTTACCCAAGGGACCACTGAGCATCCATAAAGACACAAGACAAATAATGTAGTCAGGATATCAGCAGGCACGGCTAGTTCACTCTGATCAGCAACCAATGGAGGGCAAAATAAGAAAGAGGAGTTCTTTTAGCCACTGCCTAAAACTCTTCTCTAGAATCGGATGTATCATAGAGGTCAATTCACAGAAAAACTAGTAATAGCTTAAAGAGGTACCTAAAGAGAGAAAAAAGTAGATTTCTAAAGTCAGGCCCATTCTAGGTGTCTGGTGTTCCTATAACACTAACACACAAACACGTCCCATAACATGCACACACATCCCATAAAACACACACACACACACACACCCCAGGAGGACAAACTCTTGCCAAAACACTTTTCTGTGTGCAAAGTACATTCATTTTCACATGATAGATTTAAGCAGGAGCAAAGCAGAGGAAAACAAAGGCAGAAAAAGTGAAAAACAGAAAAGGTGACTGAAAATACTCTGCTGCCTGAAGAGAAGGGGTGTGAACACAGCCAGATGAGATGAGACAGGCAAGAAACACCAGGAGAACAGAGAGACAGAGCTACTGTATTTATCCACGTCTAGCAGGGTCTGGTGCCTTCCCATAGAGCAGAGTAACTGTGCTAGTCTGCCTATAATAAGTAGTGTTTTGTTCAATTAAATCATCTTGATTATCTGTTTTCATGCTCGCACTTTGACAGTGCAGAGAGATTCAAAACAGCCAAGCATATAACATAGAAATTAATTATGCATTTAAGATATTGTCGACATCCAACATTTAGTACCATTCCTCTGAGACGCAGTTAGTGTAAGGATTAAGGGTGTTGGCTCTTATCAAGATAGCAAGTCTCAAATCCAGGCTCCTCCAATACCCTTTCTGTGTCCCAGTGCCTATATCTGTAAAATGGAAATAATAGGCTTATTTTGAGGATTAAATGAGACAGTATATTGCAAATGCTTAGAACAGCGCTTACAGAGAGGAACTGCTCTATAAACATCAATTATTATTATGATTATTGGAATGGGGTTTTTCACACATTTTGCATGGGAGTGTGTGGGGAGAAAAAGAGGAATAAAGCAGACTTCCTTCCCTCTGAGGCAACAGCAAGGGCACTGAGAAAGGGGCTGGGGGAGAGATGGGAAGAAATGGTGAAATGAGGGGTTGAGATTATTTGTGTGTTTTTATTCAGTTACTCTGGATGTCTGTGTTCTCTGGCAGCATGAAAACCTGCCTGCCTGTGACAACCTGGCAGTGAGGGTAGAGAGTCGTGCGCTGGGCTGGGCTGTCCCTCTCTCTTCTCTAAGTCCACTTAGGAGAGAAGGAGCTGGCTCACGGGCCTTCTCCCAACTCCCTCTGCAGCCAGTTCTGGGGAAATTTTTCTCTCAAGGGTAAATGACATTTGATGCCTTTCACAAGTCAAAGCTGCTGCTGTCTGCTGCCATTCACACAATGACAAAGTTAAAATAAAAGTATCATTGTCATTCAAAAAAAAAAAGACCTTCTGCTTACTGGTACTCAACTTTTCATCTTAAGAAGGGAAAACGGCAGGCCAGTTACCTTGTGAAGTGTGTGTTTCCGAGTAGTGTTCGCCACACTGGACGTGCATGGGAGGCAAGATGTACGGCTGCTGCCGGGGCTGAAACAGAGAACACGGCACAGGTGGAGCAGGCCTCGGCGCAGCAGCCATCGACTCTCGCAGAGAACCAGCCCACACACAACAGTCCCCATCACTCACCCACGTCCACAGGGAGGCACACTGTGGCTGCTCTGCCTGTCCCCCCTTAACCCAACCCTCTTCTACTCATCTGTACCCCCATCTCATCACTAAGGTTAGGACTGGAGAAACAAGAAACAAGGTTGGTTCAAGGGGAGGAAGAAAAGAGGCTACCATCAACACAAATGCACCTATTTACAACCTATTTTCTAACAGACTTGCAAAGCTCCCAATGCCTTTTTAAGGAATAACTCAGAACATGCATATTATTATATTCCACCCAAGAAATAATGAGAATTGTATCCAAAATTGGCTCCCTCCTGCAGCCACCAGCTCATACACATCAGCACAGTTGGATCTGTGACCCCAGTTCACAGCACCACATCACCCTCAAACAGGGACAGAGGCAGTGGTAAGGCGGGCCCACTTGCCAATGTATGTAAAAACCTAAAATGTGATCCACAACAATGAGTGCGTAGTTCTCAAGACCACTTGCTGACCCTCCCACTACAGAAGCAAATGCGGAAAGGCCTTGCTGAGAATTCAGTTCAGCCACCCATCCCTTCCATGAAGAATCTTTTCCATAAGACTCTTAAAGATGGCCATTTAGACTCAACCTGAATAACTTCCTGATGCAGAGAAGGGTAAAATCTTTTAGAGAAAAAAAAAATGCTTAGATGGGTTCAGTATGTGGTGAGCCAACAAAGGAAATACGGTTACACTGTAATGCGATCTAGCTCGAGTCATTGAACCTCCGTAGGTCTCAGCTTCCTGTCAATCAAATCAAGCCTCCTCCAGACCCCTGCCTCAAACGTGATCCATTCTATTTATTTATTGGGGTTCTAGATAAGAATTCGTTTGAAGAGTTTTGATGCTAAAAAAAAAAAAAAAAAAAACTTTAAACTTTTAAACCACCAAACAGGATGTTCTCTTAAATTTCTATTTGATGACTTTAAAATTAGCCTTATAGGTATCACTTTAAATGTTACTGCTTTAGGAGAGAAGCTGACACCAAGCCCAAAAAAACCCAAAGCCAGCAGGGGTCACACTTTCTCAGTATCCCTCAACAGAAGAACACTGGCCAGAGTTGGAAGCTGGGTAAAAACTCATCTACTCTCTCCCCTGCCACATATAATGCTTAAGCATCAAAAGGGCAAATAAAGAAGGTAACGAAGACAAAGGATCCAAAAATTAAAAAGAATCGGAGGAAAAGAAATAAAGAATTAGAACTAATCTAAGAAAGAAGTTCAAGATATGAAAGAAAAGGTGCTACATATCAGCTCTCCTAAGGATTCTCAAATCCTCTGGCTGGTTTTTGAGTTGCAATTTAAAAATATTTTTCCTCTTCTTGGTAATACCTAATTCAACTCAATTTTTCCAGAGTAGGACAGCCAGTTTTGAGGCTTAAAAAAGACATAGTAGGAAGGGATTCATACAAGAGAATAGAAACACATGGCAAAGCAAAATTGGTGCACTGACTTCTCTTACTCTTATTTAAAAAAAAATCCAGTAAGTAAGTGACTGTTTATGAACTGGCATAAGTGTACAGGCAGAGGACAATAACAGCTAATCCTCCAAGCACCATTTCAGGATTATATTATTTATTCCATGTCTTTATATATTCCAATATATTATTCTATTGCTTTCCAGACCTGCTAAAACAGAAACAAATTAAATGCCATCACACAGGCAGCAGACGGGCAGGAGAAGAACAGCAATCAGTAGCCATGGTTGTCAGCATGGAAGCCAAAAGGAGACAATGTTATCTGGCTTTATTCTCACTCATCCCAAGGAACTTTTGGTGAAATGGTTTAATCTTAAAGGGCAGAGGAAAGGGAAAAGCATGAATCTGGCTTCCTGTAGATTGTCTTCATCCAAATAAAACAGGAAAGCCTCTGTATCTTCTCTGGATAATTAGGATGAGATTAAATCACAAGATAGTCTTAAAACACTTTGCCTCCCATGGTGTTTCACAGACGTAAGTGAAAAATTATCTCACTAAGAAGACATGTGGACTCTAAAGAGGGGAAAAGGAAAACAATATTAACAAAGGAGAAGAATAAAGATGCCAGTGCCATGAAGAAATCTATTGGCACTTCAAGGGAAAAGCCCAACGTGACCTCTAGGCCACCAAGGCAAAGTCTACTTGTGAGAGATTGCGCATAATATCGAGATTAAGACTATTCACATAGGTGCTCGGGAATTATTCTGTGATGATGTAATGGCCCAACTCTAGAATTCTAAGTGTTCACGTCTATGTGTGTTAAAAGACAAGTTAAAGATGTGCTATAGGGCATACGTTGTGTATGAAAGAAATTCAATTTTAGTCTCCTATTAACTCGAAGGAACTTTTTACCTAGAAAAATCTAAAGGCCATATGCTTGATTTCATGTAAAAAATCACAACCTAAAATAAAAGAATTATGACTTAAAACAAGTAGATACTTTAAAGGAAACCAGCTCTCCCACTCTTTCTTTGATATTATCCTTGAGTAATCCACAAAATAAAACACAGCCCAAGACAGGACACATGTATTGAAATTGGAGTTGTGTTTCCTGATTCACATGATGAGGAAAGCAGTTTAAAAGAAAAAGTTAAAGTTAGGTAGAAAAGTGGATCAATTCAAGTTTTGTTGCCCTTAAAATTAGACAGTGTGCAATTAATCTTCCCACCGAATACCCTACCTGGGATCATCAGCTAGACTCATTCAGTGCTTGCTCATTTAAAAAGCATTTTCTGTCTAGTTTATTAAGCTCTGTCTACGGTAATGAATACAAAGGAACTTGTGGAGCTTATAACTGAAGACATGTCTATACGCAACAACGAGAAAGAGTGACAAAGCAAGTAGATAAAAACACACAGTAGGTTGTGTGCTGAAGGAATATGGTCTCATCAGCCTGGAATAAGAGTCACGGGGTGAACCTTGAACCACACTTAGAGAAGTGAGGGGCCTGGGTGGGCACAAGAGGGACCAAACTCATGCGCATCAGCCCTGCTTGGTGGACTGATGTCCTTCTGTGTTCTCACCAGATCTTGCCTGGTCATGATGCTCTGGTCACCTTTCCCCAGTTTATGTAAACTATCCCCAACAGTCAGACTACTTGACAGCTGAAGGCTTTATACATACCAGGGAGGATCGGCTCCAGGTGGGCTGGCGTCTGATAGGGGGTGGAGAATTCGACTGTCTACATGAAAAGTTGAAAAGATGAGAAGAGTTATTATTATTTACCAGATACAAGAAGATCAGATAAATGAGAGAGAGAGAGAAAAGAGGAGAAAATAGACAAGTGAGACTTACTGAAAAACACAAACGTTATTTCTAGGTAGTGAAGTTAAGAACAATTTCGATTTCGTTTTTTATCCTTTATTTTCAAAACATTTGGAACATATGATACTTTCATAATAAATTTTATAAAGTAATTTTAGAAGAATGAGGCTTATTTATATAGAAAGATTATAAGGGAAATTAAAATCAGTGACAGTTTTTTAGAGGTCATGCAGTGGAGCCCTCTGGAGAAGGATGCTGTTAAGATGATGCTAGCTTCATGAAACTCCAGAGGGATATCCCAGGCCTTCACATATCCTGTGCTAAGACTCTGAAGCTGTGTACACAATTTACTGTGTATGCGGGGGGCGTGTGTGTGTGTGTACTTTTTAAAGAGTCCCAGTTTTTATCAGATAGGAGGTTAAGAACTGCCCGTACTCGCTTAGGAAGAAGAATGGAACGGTTACTACAAAAGCAGAAAGGAAAAAATATAATTTCCTTAGTTTTCAATCTGATATGTGATGTTTGCTTATATTCAAAGAAAAGACCACAAAAGCAATACAAATAGTGATCATCTTTTATAATAAAGCCACTTGCTGAGAAATGGTGAAACCAGAAGACTACAGCGAAATTTACTTCTCAAAAAACATTTTTAATTCGCCCCTATGGAACGCGACTATAGAATTCCTGTTAATGTCAAAGACACCCCCACAAATCAAAGGTGACGACAGAACTGTAAAGCGACCTATAGGTAATCTGGTCAAAGGAACGGCATGTGAGTGTGCGTGCGTGTGTGTAAATGTGAGTCTGTAAGGTAGATATGGCTGCTTAACTTGCCACTCCTTGATCAGTGCTCTTCTGACCGCACTCGCAAACTTTGCAGGCAGACCTCATACGATCAAATAGAATTTCAGACTCTGACAGTGACCAACGGCAGCAACTAGTTTGAAAGAGCCTCCATCACGTAGAGAAAAAAAGTCTGCCAGGACCCGATGCTCCAGTTCTAAAGCCGGACCTGCTCTGGGACAATACTAACACACCCTTGGATGTGTCCACTGGGGGAGTGGAAACGCAGTTCGTCTCTTGCATTTACATCCCCAAAGCTTTTTGAAACAAAATTAAACACCTTGGGTGCCCCAAGTGCTGATGTACTCTGCTGAGGAACGTCTTTTGAACGCAACCAGGTAAAGGCAACGACAGTGTGAGCCCCAGCACGCTATAGCCAAGGTCAGATCACATTTAAGTTCCCTCATCAGACTCCCATTATCATCTTTATTTCCAAATTAAATTAAAAAAACACACATGGATTTGTGACATCCATTAGTGTCTTCCAAGTCTTCCTCTAATTACCCTGGCCTCTCATTTACAGGCAGATGACATGACCCAGAAGCACACGCAGGGTTAGCCAACTGTGTAAGCGAAACGGGGCTGAGGATGACAGGGAGCGTCTTCTCTTTCAAGTTGGCTCGTCACTCGGTTACACGCTTCTGAACATACTCCACATCTGACACGAAGGGGCATCCTGGCAAATTGGGAACTGCTCTGCTCCTCCAAACTCAAGGCAGAGGTTGGAAAGGCACTAATGTGGGCCAACCCGTCCAGGTAGTCAAGCGTTCACAGTCAATTTGTGAATTATTTTCTCTCTAGGCACTCGTACTACACTAGTCGGTCTTTATCATTAAAGTTCTTTCACTCCTGCCTGGCTTCAGCCAACTCCTTTAGCTTCCACAAGGAATGAGGGCGAAAAAAAATGAATGGAAAAAGCAATCTACAACATCCCTAAAAGCATACGAATTTAATCTGAGCAAGCCATCTAGTGAGAGGGTGGACTAAATGTTTACTCACTCAGTGCAGATTTTGTTTTGTTTGTAAAACTTGTGCCTTGTAGCAAACAACCGTGAAATATATTTGGCGTTTTCAATATCATCCTGGGAAGAGACAGAAAAAATAAACATTTGTTTGATGATATATACATTTCACTAGGATTCCTCTGGGCAGGGGCACATCCCTCCCTCCCTTCATGGCAAGCACAAAATAATACGCTGAACCGCAAACCAACGTGCTGAAATTCAGCGGCAGCCATCCCTAAGAAGCCCACTACAGGATGGCAGACGATGCTGCCTGCGGAAGAATCCTTTATGCCCAAGATGCTGGGGTGAAAGTGATGAACTGCCATGTCTGTACATAACTGCAAACTAAGACCTTTAAAAATAAATAAATGAATCAAGGCACAGCACGGGATGAACGTCAAGCATCAAGAAATGAGAGGTACTGAGGTGCATGAACAGCCTTGCCTCTGGAGGAGGCACTCAACAGATGGGCAGTCACTCAGTTTACTTCAGGTTAGGCTGGGCTGTAATGGCTACGAAAATCCAGGTCAGCCAGCAAATGACAGTGCCATGCAATATAATCAAGGGTTCCTGGATAAGGCTGTAAGGAGAATGCTGAGGAACACGGCCTGCCACATAACATGATCCATCACAAACAAGGCAGGTGGAGAAACCCAAATCCAAGAGTCAAAACTCAGCCTGGAAACCAGGCATTTTGAACAATAAATCACCACCACGATTCTGAAATGAGTAATGGCAGCACTGGGCAATATTGGAAAGTTATGGGCTCAACAGAACGTTTATTCTCTCAAACATGGAGAGCAAGGAAAGGTTATTATGAGTTGAGAAGTCAAACAGCGAGTTGCTTGTCCGAGCCTGCCTTTGTCTGTCCATTTTGCTTACTGTGTGGAAGAGGGCAGTCTCCTCCTTATTGATGAGCTCCACTAGGATCGTCGACTTGTTATGAGTGATGTTCCCAGTATCATTCCACCTGGTTAAAAGAAATGAAACTGTGCTTGCGCGAAGACCTCCCATGCATTTATGAATCAGCACAGCAGGGTCATCTGCCACTGATGAGCCTCATTTTCCGAATTATGATTTGCCTATATTTTTAAAAGCTAAATGTTCCTTCTCTCAAAGCAGGAAAGTCAAGAAAACCCAACATGCATCTATTTAAATAGCTTAAAATCCTATGTAAACTCTATCTAGATACTACTGTTTATGAAGTATCGTTTCTTCTATGACTAGCTATGAGGAAAATTTGCAAGCCCTTTCTGCCACCTTCTTTTTTACATTTCCAAACTGACCAAGGCTTTCCTGTGATCCCTGATGGAGGCGCATATTATTTAAAAGTCGCGTGTTTCCAGGAATCTAGGCAGAAGAATCTAAATCCACATAGATTCCGTGTCGCAATGTACATTACAGGTTGGTTATGCCACCGAGGAAAAATGCCTGGGGAGTGCTTAACGTGCCTACATTTTTGTGATCTAAACACACATACACACAGAATTTCTTTCCCTTTCCTCATGGAGACCTTATCTAAAATGAGATATGCAGAAATCACCACCAGACAAGAGAAGGCAAGCTATTGCTTCCCATTCTACTTGGAACCAATTGCTAACCATCTCTTACTGCTATCTACCCTTCATTCTGTGCCCCAACTCATAAAAAGGGGGCCCACTGCCTTTTCACTCCATCATGCTTCTGCTCCTTAGACTTGCACCATCCTGCGCCTGCATGATTCCGTTAAGACTCGGTTCAGGAGTCACCTTCCCGAGGAAGCCCTTCCTCCTCCCCAACCACTTACATGCTGGGAAAGAACCTGGGGGAGTCCTTCATCAGTCGCCACAATGGATTACAAATTGTTCACTTCTGTGACTAGATTGCTAACTAAACCAAACTGGACCACAGAGCCCATGGCCCAGGGAGAGATCTACTTTCTTCGCCTCTGTATTCCAAACCCTGAGCCAAGTACCTGGCACACAGCATACAAGAAAGGTTTGCTGAAACAGTTAAAAGTAATCCTATTGCCTCCCATCTGTACAGAGTTTGGTTCTTTAATCAACTCTATAAGGTAGACAAAGCAGCTATTTTTGTTCCTACTTTAGAGATGAGGCAGTTCAGGCACAAATGAGTAGATGACTTAGCCACATTCACTATGCTCATCAGGGATAGGTGAGTTCTATACCTGGGGCTTCCAGATTTTCCTGCAGTCA
The DNA here is from genome assembly GCF_021613505.1 of Equus quagga. Taxonomy (NCBI): domain Eukaryota; kingdom Metazoa; phylum Chordata; class Mammalia; order Perissodactyla; family Equidae; genus Equus; species Equus quagga. The sequence continues at coordinate 21,763,445 of NC_060279.1, read as the reverse complement.
CCTCTCCATTACACCAGTACCAACTGTGTTGACCTACATCTGCCGGGGCTACACTCCACAGGAGCTCAGCACAGCTGCTGCGGACTTACAATCCCATCAGATTACATCTACGTGGACTCATAGTTACATGCTCCTCAGTGAAGGTCCCTAGAGATAAGAGATATTTGGTTTCCTCTGGCTCCATTCCTTCAAAGCAACTCCAAAACTCTGGATCTCCTCCTCACTCCGCCATATGACTTCACCTAGTGGCATGATTAAGATGACACTATAGTAAAAGTAAATTTGTATCTTGTAGGGGTTTCAAGATAAGTGCTAAAGGAAGAACACTGGAAACTGAATAAAACCTGTGTGTGGCTTACGATCAGCAAACTTCAAATTGCTATTTTTTTCTATTTAACCTCAATAGCTGGAATGCAAGACGTGTCTACTTCTCTTCTCCAGGCTCTAGGAGAAAATGAAGCAATGATTTAGCTCTGGAGAACGGTACGGGACAAACGCCTGGATAGCTTTAAATGGGCATAAAAATTTATAGCTATGATTCTGCACATATTCCTCTATTTCACTCAATTAATTTATAATTTGCTGTAGGTATATAGAGTTGACTGAATATGTCCAAAAGTCAAAAAGTTTTTTCTGTAGTTACAAAGATCTTTCTTCTGACTCCTGCTTCAATGTCTTTATTGAAAGAGCAAGAGAAAATAAACGGACAAAAATAAAGCCAGGGTGGGGACTTCGGGAAATAAAAGCCAATTAGGAAGCTTTTGGTGGAAACTTTCTCAAAATGACCTGCCGCAACTGCTGATCCAGAGAGCACATGGCTGGCCAAGAGTCACTTCCAGAAGGTGGACCGTGTTTTGCCTCTGAGAGCTGTCTTTATCATCTGCCCTAGATGCACGGCTCTGTCAATCAGATGCACACACAGGAAAGCTGTCCCTCCAATAAATAACAGGCCATACTGCCCTTGTAAATGAAAGCAAGCATTTTAAATTATTGACACTACACTGGAATCTCTGGGCACCAATACAAAGCAAGCTCATTGACATGTAATGGGCGGGACGCTCTGCTGCATCCCTACACTGGATCCATTCATGTGAAATGGAAAAGAGGGAAAAGCATAAAACAAGAAAAAGTACAAAAGTCCTTTAATTTATAACAAATGGATTGACTTTTCAAAACACATTTTCACAGATAATCCTCTTTTGTTAATATAAAAACTAGTTTGCACTCTTCTAGCACACGTGGGTAGGCAGAGGGTGCAGGACAATGGAAAGAAGCCAGTGTGGGTTTCCTGACTGGTCATGGATGATGCCAACAAAGGTAACCAGCAGGAGACTGACTGGAAAGCCTGTTTCCAGTCAGACTCCTGGAGTTCAGTTCCACTCTTCCGGCTCAGTGAGGTTCAGCAATGCCATCTCGGGGAGGCAGCTGGGAAGAAGGCTTTCCTCCAATCCCCACCCCCAAACAGGCCTCCAGGAAAAGTGAGGAGAATTTCTCCACAACCGCTTAAATCTCTGCAGAGGGCTCATCTCATCTGAGCTGAGAAAGCTCGACTCCGATGACAGTCTGGCTCTTAACTCCTCTGGATAACTTTCACATTCAGTGGGGTTTTCTAGAGTCCCTCAAGGGGAAAAAGGGAAAAGGAAAAAAAGACAAAGAAGACTACCTGTATATTACTGCTTGTCTTCCGATTCTGTTGCTCACGAAAATCCCCATGAAGAAAATGCCCAGGTGCACACTGTTTCCATGATTGTCCTGCATTAGATCAACAAAAGATTGTTGTGATGGAACAGATGACCAGCCGCAGGGCAGAATCAAGCATTTGCGCAGCAGCCTACCCAGGGGGACCGCATCCGCTTCTCACCCATAAGTGAAATGAATCACAGAGAGCATGAGGGCAGTAGAGCAAGCAGGTCCTGAAGGGACGTCCCCTACTGCACATCCTAGGGACTATGTCTACCTTTTTTTCTCAGTTTGTTGCAACACATTTCCTGTTTAAGAGAGAATTTTAGGATTTTCTCAGATTTGTTGGCAGTTAGTATTTTCTCTTTCGTGAACATCTAATAATATCTTTTTTTACCTTTGTTTCTCTTTTTTAAATCAAAATTATACATGCACATAATTGGATTACATATACACATTATATATATACAATTATATATGCACATAGTTTGAAGAACTGAGTATTTTCTAAAGCTTTTTTAAAATCTGGCCCCACCATTTCCTCTCCCTCAAGGCACCAACCTCCATCGCCAAAAGCTGTAGTATGACTGTTTGCATCCATTATCCTTGGCCTTTCAATTTAGAACCCCATGTTCCTCAGTTCTGGGATATTTTCTCGAATTACTACCTTCTGTTTTCTCTGTTAACTCTTTTGAGAACTCCCATTATTCAGACGCTGGACATCCTGGGCTAGCCTCTAATTTTATTTCATGCCTCCTACATTCCATTACTGGTTTTTGGTGAGATCTTCTTAATTTTAGTTCCTATCTATTAAGTTTTACATTTCTGCCTTCAAATTTGTTTTGTGTGTGTGAGGAAGATTTGCCCTGAGTTAACAGCCATTCCCAATCCTTCTCTCTCTTTTTTTTTTTTTGCTTGAGGAAGATTAGCCCTGAGCTAACATCCATGCCAATCTTCCTCCACTTTGTATGTGGGATGCCTCCACAGCATGGCTGATGAGTGGAGTAGGTCCTCACCCAGGATCTGAGCCTGCAAACCCAGGCTGCCAAAGCAGAGCACACAGAACTTTAACCACTTGGCCACAGGGCCAGCCCCTCTGCTTTCATATTTTTAATTTCCGAAAGTTAACTTTTATTTTCTGAATGTTCCTTTTAAGAAGTACTCTATTCCTTCAAGGAGGTAATATATATATATACCTGAGCCTCAAAGGATGGTATTTTGGGCAGGTGGTCCATCACCCTGCCGAGTTTCCATGTCTTCCAGGCTGTTTCGTTCTCATTGCACTGGCCTCTGTCACAACCATTAGGGTACTGTGTAGGGTGCTGCTGGGCTGTCTATTCACGTAACAGAGTGGGATGCTAAACACTGGTTGGGAGCTTTCTGGGCACAGGAGGGGCATGTGGACTGCAGACTTCACTATCAGGCAATCTGCTGGGCCCTATGTTGGGGAAATTCAGATGTCTTATCTTCAGTCTGGTCTCTTGGTCTAGTCAGGGCCTTCCAATGTCCTCCCTGGGAGAGCATAACCTGGCTGCCAGTGTTCTTGAGAGTGGAGTGGGAACAAGGTTCAAGATCCAGGGAGTAAACTGTCACTCAGCCCCCTGCTTTCACCGGGGGGGATGTCCTCTCTGTGGAGTGAGAAGAGGGCCACGTACAACTAGGCATAAGATTGAAAAGAAGGACCTCTACCTCCCTCAGAATATTCAATTCCCCTTAGGGACCAGCCTGGTGGCACATCAGCTAAGTTTGCACATTCTGCTTCAGCAGCCCAGGGTTCGCCAGTTTGGATGCCAGGTGAGAACCTACACACCGCTTGTCAAGCCATGCTGTGGTAGGCATCCCACATATAAAGTAGAGGAAGATGGGTACAGATGTTAGCTCAGGGCCAGTCTTCCTCAGCAAAAAAGAGGAGGATTGGCAGCAGATGCTAGCTCAGGGCTAATCTTCCTCAAAAAAAAAAAAAAACACAAAGATGACAGTGTTCCTTCTCAGTGACCTCTTTTCAACCCACCTACCTCAGCTGACATTAGAAGAGAAGTCTTCTAACAGGGTAAGGCTAAGACAACTGCTGGTGGCAAAAGCAGAAAGCGTTAGGAGAGAAAGAATTGGGAAGAAGGCAAAAAAAAAAAAAAGCTTTGGTAATTACGAGAAGGTAAAAGACAAATTATACTACAGAAAAATATATGTAGAAAAGAAGATAAGAGAAATGGAGAGGGGAAGATAAAGGAAAATTCTGCAGTAAGACTTCCCTGAGCAATGCGCCAGTAGATAGGTACAGAAGTCTGGTGGGGATGGGGACATGGGAAGAGCAGTTCACCAGGACAGGGCAATGGAAAAAACACCGGACGGATGCCTGCTGCACTGCATTGGTCAAAAGTTAAGAGCTCCAAGGATGGAGGCTCCAGATTCTGTTTGACCCATTCCAGAAGCACCCTCCCCGTGTCCATGTGCTCGGACAACACAAGAGTGACTGAGGCAGGGCCACACGTGTGTTTGTGGAGAAGGAGGGGCAGACCTGTCAGGAAATGGACCAGGACTCCTCCAGCCTTCAACAGTTTTGAGGAACCACTCATGGACAAGCCCCCGTTAAACGGAAATTTTCTTCCCCAGGACACATCTGTAACACGCTTTTTTACTTTATTTGGTCAACAAGGATCAGTCCTCACCAAAAGGGCTCCAATGCCATTTGCAGCCTGCCCTTGCACACTTCCCTGTCTGCATTTTCACTTATCTCAGAGCAGACAACATCACTGCCCCCACTGGTACTGCAGCCCCACCCATCATCCTTGGGTCACCAGGAGTCATGTCACCTTAGTCATGAACAAATATGTGGGGAAAAATAAAAAAGAAGAAGCCTGGCTACGTTACTGAGCAGTGAGTCAGCGGTGCCTGCCTGCCCACTCAAGGTACAGTACCCTCCTTGTACTTTTCCCACTAAAGAACATACTAGAAAGTGCATCAGAACCAAGCACAGTGGATTTCAACAATATCTCACTTGCCCCTATTTCCCACAGTTCAGAATCACTAAAAACAACCCAAGCAAAGGCCCACGATCGCAAAACCCCAACTTCCAGGGACTGAGAAGTCAGTTTTCCAGAAGTGGAGAAAAGTTTACTCTGATTTTTCAATGACCCTAAAATATCATGACTATATATGGGCTGCTGCAATGTAAGTGGGATGCAGATGGCTTCATAAGGCATTATTGCAAGGAAAATGGCTTACAACCCTACGAAGGGCAGCCACTAGAGAAGCAAAAGAAAATTAAACAAATCTAAAAAAAGAGCCATTTAGCCCTTTTCGCAAGCTGCGGCCACCCTGCTCGATTCTACTTGATGCACATGGGCAGTTCTCATTAAGGCAAATTGCAAACGCGCAACAGAGGGGGAACAGAACACTTATAAAACAGCCAGTGGAGCCAGTTTGGAGTGAAATGTTTGTGCTGAAATGGCAGGCGTCTCCCAAATTGCAGAAATGTGCCAGTTGCTTTTAGGTTTCTGATAAAACTCCGTCTTTTGTGAAGCTGGTCAGCAGAGAGAGGAAAATGAGTTTGGAATATGGGCTGAGCTCTATAAATGACCATGTACCATGACCCCTCCCCCCAACCACACCCACTTCAGGAGGTGGATTTGTTGCAAAGGACGTGATGTGCTGTAATGGTTTCCTAGGCATAGTTTCCAGAAAACACCAAAGGGGATGGAAACCCACAATGCAGACGCTATAGAGGTGCAGAAATAAAGTATGATTGCATACAGGAAATGTTTCATTCCACCTCACAATTATCCCTGTATCAGCTCAAAGAAGGAAAGAGAGAATAAGCCTGCGGAAGAAAATTACTGGGTAGGGTCTTTATTAAGGCACACATGACATTAGCTACTTGTCCCCTTGTGAGACTGGACGTGTGCCTTGATACCTTCACAGCGCCAGATGGGCTGGGGTCTGGTGCTCACTCAGACGGTTGTCTTCCAAATGAGATATTCTACTCAAGACCACAGAAAACTTCAAAATTTCTTAGTTAAGAAAAAGCGTTTGCTTTACCTCAAGTAAACTGGACTTGCCAACTATGCTACGGAGAAGAAGAAAGGCATGCCGTTCTGGCCCACTGCCATCAACACTGGTTTTCCAAATGCCTGCACCATTCTGAGAAGCAAGGACGGGCCAGGGTATGTTACCTTTACAGGAAATATTTCCTGTCCAAATCCGTCCAAACGTTCCACTTCGTTGATGTACATAAGCTCAGCTTCGGCGGGCAGGATTCCACTAAGACCAAAAGAGCAGTGAAGGAAGAAATGATTAAGGGCAATAAAGTCAGTGGAAGCTCCTATCCTCGTGGTGGCAAATTCCAGAGCTGTGGTTTAGCTCTCGTTTCTGGGAAGAGCAATCATCACCCGACTGCGAGGGCATCCTGCATTACTAAGGAATTCATTAACATATTCCCCAGTAGGCTTTTACTTAACAGGGAATAATGAGAGGAAGGTAAAGGATTTAATTAAGAGCCACAGCCCTATAAACACTAAATAATTATTCCAGACATCCCTGTGAATAATGTTGCCTGCTTTAAAAAAAGAAAAAACAGAAAAGAAAAGAAAAATGAAAGAAAGAGAAAGTTGACGAGGATGCTATTTTGGGAGCGAAGTGGCCATGACGAGAGAGCCCAGGACCACTGCAGAGGCCCTCTGATGTTGGAAGGGAAGGGTGTTTGCTCTCCCTTGGTCCCAAAGAGCTCCAGGTGGCCCTGATACCAATCTCCCAGAGCTTAAGTTAAAATCTCCCTCCTTTTCTCTCTTGATCCTGACCTTCCCCCCAAAAGCTGCTCTGGAGGTCTTCATTCCTAGCACAAGCAGTCCCTGGCTTCCTAGATCCAGCCACCCATTTTTAGGAAGGTCACAGAGAGGAATTCTCCTGGCCAACAACTCCACATCTGTGTGGGCCTGTTGGTGCTAAAGAAGAAAAGGAAGCAAAGAAAGGGAGAGAGAAAGAAAAAAGAGAGAGTGAGAGAGAAGAAAGGGAAGGGAGGGCAAGCAGCACAATTCCCAAATCTACACACACCTCCCAGAACAGAGCTGAATCACAGCCTGGAGGAAAACAGAGCTGTGTTGACTCAAGCCAGGGGCGGGTAGCAGGGAGCCGAATGCCTCCTGCCTGCTGTGGACAGGACAGCAGCGACGTGCTGGGCCCTCTGCCTGCCTTACCTGTGGGCTTTGTGTTCCTGGGCAACCTTCTGTGTCAGCTCCTCCAAGACAGCCTCCTCCAGGGCCAAATCCTATCCGAAGAGAAGGCAGTTAAAGGCATTCACTAGTTTGCTTGCAAACCTTAAAAGCTCTCTTCTGCAGAAAACATTCCTAACTAGCCTTGCTTCCTCAATCTCCCCTTTATTCCTTCGAACAAAATATTGCAATTTTTAGGACTGAGGGTTCATTTTTACTTTCATAACATGGCTCTCTACTGTAACTTAGGCTATTTCAAGGCATATTTTGGGTTGCCACCTAAATTCTGTAGGGCCCGGGCATAGCTCTTTTTCATTTATCTTTTCCTGTATCTGCCTGGCTCTCAGACTTACTTGTATTAAAAAATGCTTTGTAAGTACTTACATGTTTTTAGCAAGCAGGGTACAGGCAAATGAGTTTCTAGGCCATCAGTCCTTCAAAAGCTGAGCCTAGGAAGAGACTGTGCCTGGCTTTTTTGTCCACCCTCATGACACCAGCAAACTAATTCAGAGCCACTTGAAGGCAGTGCAGGCTCATTCGGATGTCACTTGACAGAGTGTAAAGCAGAAGAGGCCAGGACGGCTAAAACCTCAGGAGAGCTCTATAAGATAACAGCTGTCTCGATCAACTGCATCCCAGGCCCCCGGGACCACTGGTGTGCCAGCTCCCATGGGATTAGAGCCAATGGCAGACATCTCTTCCCAACTCCTCTTCAATGACAGTAGAAGTATTTACAGGGCTTGTTAAACATTTACCAGCAAAGCACCGTCTGGGGTGGAGAGATGGAGTCTGGAGGAAGAAATCTAAGACAGGAAGACCAGAGCAATCAGTTCCTGAGACACTGACAGATGTGGTGATGCTAGAGCCGGCTGCATCCCTTGTGTTGGCCTGGGGAGGCTCAAGCCATGGGGCCAGCTGCCTCCAACCTTCCCAGGGAGCAGCTTCCACAATCCAGGGCTAGCAAGCACAGAGGCGAAGAGAGGCGTGCACCACTTTCCTCTGAGCTCCAGAGCGGGTATCAGAAGGGGCTCTGAGCTGTGCATCCTGGTAAGGCCCGCTCAGGCTTACCACAGACATCGAAAGTAGGGGGACAGGGCTAATGTTTTGGCAGAAAACATCAAAAATGCCTCAGTCTCTTAATTCTAGAATACCATTTGTACAAAGATTACCTCCGATTTAGCAACTTTTCACGGATGAAACACTACCTCCAAAAAGGTACACCTCAAATCTGCACGAAACATCCCCTCTCAAATCCTGAAAATGTGAAAAATTAGTAATTTTTGAGGCTGGAAAATGAGAGTGTAACTATATAGTGGAAATTCTCTAGCTCTGCAGATGGTCGTGAGAAACCTGAGAGAAGATGGAGAGAATTTCCGGCAGCTTTTATTTTTCATGTGTTAATTGATTGATTTGCTGTTTCCTGTTCAGCCATCCACTGAAATGACTCAAGTCTGTGATAGGAAAGAAGCTTGACATTTTCAAATTTACACTGTGGAATAACAAAGATACCACATGGCTTAGAAATTTAGCTGTGTGTGTGCATCTAGGTATTGAGTAGTCATAATAACCCGATACTAATTTTGAAAAGCTAATGAAAGGCATGTGGCAATGAATAAAATGAAGAAAGATAAGTGAAGATCAAAAAGTGCTTCATTAAACCTCTGCTTCTTACTTTCAAAGAGGAAAAAGCCCCAAGGTACCCCTCTGCTATTGTACTCAACTCAACCGCCTCCATCTGCGTCCGGGGCCTCCCTGAGGTATGTGCCCCTGCCACAGAGACGTGCGAGAGTGGCCCCACACGAATGAAAAATGGCAGCGTGCGTGCCTGTACACAGCTGCACACCTGTGGAGCGTCTGTGTACTTAACTTTGTTCTTTTCTCTGCTGCAGAAATGCCATTTGACAAATTCGGTTACTTTATAAGATCAAACACAGCCATTCATTCCATCTTCCCTCCCCCACCAAAGGAATGCATTCTTCTCTTTGAAAGCTCTAGTGGAACCAAGCAGAAAGTTTACAACCTTCCATGGCTCCCTACTGCCTACTCAATTAGGTCAGCACCTGGGCCTGGCACTCAGACCATTCTTCAATGTGACCCAGCCTTCCCCTCCAGACCTCGTCTCCCAAGGGCTCAAGGCTTCAGGTAAACTTTCTCCTCCCAACACAGACTGCTTTCACATCTCACTCACGCTCATGCGTGACCCCTCCTGGAAGAACCATCCAGGCCCATCACATCGTGTGAAATGTCACCCCATCCTTCAGGTCCCGTCTCAGCTACCATTCCCTCGACAGGGCTTCCATCTTCCCCTGGATGGATGTAAGCCTTGCCTCCCCTGCGCCTGCCCCTTCCGCTCTGTGTGTGCCTCTCTTACCGCCCTTACCATAGTCTGCCGACTGTGTTTCTTACCTACTTATTTGCATACTCATGCTTTATCCTTGTCTCCCTCCCTCTACGAGATGACAGGCACCTAAAGTCAGCAGTTCTTCTCCATACCACTTCCAGGGCTATCAGAGGGCTTTTATAAATGCCAGCTTCTAAGCTCTCCACATCCAAGTTAGTGATCAATAAATGTTTGCTGAACTGAACTCAATGTGTAATGCGAAAGTTTCATATTGTCAAACAAGAGTGTTCAATTACGCAAAACTGGTTAATGACTGTACCCTCTGCTTGTCCTCTGTCTGCTTACATTTCAAAATGCATATAGTATTGTTACCTGGAAAGCACACTCTTTAGCATCCTTGAGCTTGCACCAAGGGGCAGAATAATAATGTGGATAATAATAGTATGACGATGACAACAACTAAATAAACACTTCCTGAGAAATTTACCATGCCACAAGTGAAGTACTTCACATGCATTCTCTCCTTTCATCCTCACAATCGGACTAGGCTTGTTAGCCTCATTTTCAGATAAGAAAACGGAGGCTTCAGTTAAATAACTTGCCCAAGGTCGTACAGGCAAGTAAGTGGCACAGCCAGGATGTGGGCACAGAACAGCCTGACTCCCTTACCCTAAACCTCCTGACCGCGGGGCCACAGTGCATCCAGGATAACACAGGGACGGGGGGAGCGGATAAAAATTCACGACTGATGGCAGAAGACCAGGGATATTCACGATTCAGATATGCACACTCACATCAGCTTCTGCCATGTCATCTTCAGTGCCATCCAATAGGACTTTCTGTGATGATGGAAATGTTCTGTATCCAAGCTTTCCAGTACAGCAGCCACTAGCCACATGTGGCTTCTGAGAGTTTTTTAAATGCAGCTAATGCAACTGAGGAACTGAATTTTCAATTTTACTGAACTTTTATTAATTGAAATTTGAATGGAAACAGCCACCTGTCACTAGGAGCTACTATCCTGAAGAGGGAAGTTTTAGATCCAAGAATAATCAATATTTGTCGTCCATGATGTGACGTCACAAGGTCTATGCTATTTAAATACCTGATTTGCTCAGAGCCCAGTGGAGACAGAGGCCTATTCTGAAAAACGTCTGATACACAAAATAACTCTTTTACTGCTTTTTAGAACTTTAACCTGTCAAAGCATTTTCCCATCTCCAGACTCATAAATAGCATGCTGGTGACTGCCCATGAAAATTCTAAATAGCACCCAAGCCTGGTCTCTGCCTAAAGGTTATGTGATGAAGACCTTTAATGAGAGAAAGGTGAAAAAGATTGTGGAAAATTATCAACCCAACTCATCGTCTCCATTTGACACAAAAATGCACACTCTCTAAAATTCGAAGGTAGGGGCTGTCCTTTCCCCTAACCAAGGCCACCGGAAAACCTCCTGACTTTTGAAGCCAGCTGCTGAGATGCTCATTCAAGCATGTTGACACTAAGTCATATGAAGAACTTCTCCAATAATTAACATGCTAATCTCTTTGAACAGAGGTTGATTTAATGGTTAGAATTAATAAGGCATAAAAAACAACAGGCCCAGTAGATAATGCTGTTTTCTTGAAGGGAAGAAGAATAAGGATAGAGTTATTCAAGAAAAGTTAAAGAAGTGGCAGTATTTTCCTAAGCTATGAGTATATAGTAAGCTTTGGACCAATTTAAATGCATATCATGCACTGATATGGGTAATCCCTGGGGAATTTTCGTTTATTTGTCCATATCCATTGATATGGATAATAATGCAGCTTTACTCATCCTTGTCTCTTAAAACTTAAAACCTTTGTCACGAGACACTCTATTCTCTCCCATATGCCACAGCCGATTAGATGCCAAGTTCTACCCATTTCACTTGAAAAGTATCTCCTGCTTTGCTTTCTTGTTTTTCTTTGCTGCCAACACCTAATTCACACCTCTTTCCAAGAACACCACAACAAATTGTCATCTGACCTCCTCCCACAAATGGTCTCATTGCTCTAATCCAGCGGTTCTCAAAGCACGGGGTCTGCAAACCCCTGGATGTAGCCCATGCGTTCCTACTCCTCAGGAGTCTCAGTCTCATCTCCCACTACTCCCCTCCAGCACCAGTGAGCACCAGTCAACACTGACCAGCTGACTCGTATCCCATCACCCACGCCACCCTGCCTCTGCTCCTTCTCTCTCTGTTTCCATCATTCCTTGCTCCCTACCTCTCTGTCTGCTGCAATGCTGCCCATCCTTTAAGATGCAGCTCACACACCCTCTTAGTCTTTAAACCTTCCCCAACTCCCCAAGCACAGGTCACCTCTCCCCACATAAAATCCAGCCCGTCCTTTATTGCACTTGGTTTTGCATTCTGATTTTTGCAAACTTCATATCTACTCAACCACTCTGTTGTCTGCCTGGGAACAAGCACACCATTTCTTATATGACTTCATCCCCTGGGGGTTAGTTACCCAGGTCAGGGCTTTGGGCAAAACAGTTGATCAAAAAAATAGGTGGTGAAGAATCACGATTTCTAAAATCAGAGCCAGAATGTTGGAGCTCTTCCCTAAAATGGCTTTTCAAAGGTTTTAATCTGTCCTCATTAAACCTCTCCTCATTTACTCCAAAGCTACCAAAAAACAAATAAACGAAAATTCCCCAGGGATTAAAACCTAGCTTCATCCCTAATTTAACCCAGGAATGGACATTTTACTCCTTTGACAAACTTTTATGAACACAGACTATGTGTCAGACAACAGTGAACAGACAGAGAGGGTCCCTGTTTAGGGACACAGAGCTGACATTCTGGCTGACAATAAATAAATGAAAAAAATAAATAAATAAAATGAATAACTTTAGGTACTGAAAGAACTCTGAAGTGCACACATCAAAGGTGACTCAGCAGGAAGTGTTTGACGGTTGGAGTGTATCGTATAGATGGTCAAGGAAACGGAAGCCCTCTCTTAGGGGGCAATATTTGAGTCAAGACCTGAATGACGCGTCCTAGGAAGATCTGGGGCAGCGCAATCCAGGCAGAGGAAGCACAAGTACAAAGGCTGTGGGATGGGAACAAGCTCTGGGGGCTCACAAAGGAAGAGAGCCCCAGTCAAGGCACTGGGGGTGGGGGTGGGGGACAGGAAGCGTCTCGAGGTGGGAGGGGGCATCTCTCCATCTTAGCGTTTTATAGCACTCGTCTCCACTTTATAAAGGAGCGGACTTTCCTCCCCAGGGAAAAGATGTCTGTAAATCCTCCGAGATTTTTCAAAGGAAAGAATTAAACATCCAAAGAAGGGAGAAAATTAATTAAGAAAAAGGAAATTACACTTACCATAGGAAATAGGACATATTCTCTGAGGAAATCTTGAGAATCAAACTGATTATAGTCTCCAAAATCAGCTGAGAAGAAAAGAAGGGGGAGAGGTGTTTATTACATGAAATTAAAGATGGAATAAGATAGGGTACACTTACCACCACATTTGTTCTTCCCACTTCATCCTATTTCTGCATTATTATGAAATACAAACTGTGCCAAGACGTGTTTGATATTGTTACCACTTTTACTTAGCAATACTGTAAATATCAGCATGTGAGCACTGCTGCAGTTTTCTAGAAAGAAGGGGGAAATTGGAAAGTGATTCCTTAAAGGCTATTTAAATTTTTAAAACAAACCTGTATTTGTCTGTTTGTTAAATATGCATCAATACGTATCTTAGGAATATCTGCCAAGGGGACTTTTTAACTCAAGGTTAATTTAGAGAACTAAACAGCCAAACCCATCTGCATCTTTTCATATATCTGCAGCTGGAAATTCCCTCTGTCAATCACCCTTGGCAAGCAACCCTGCAAATCTTTCCACCTCCTAAACAACTGCACACGGAGCAAGATGCCAGAAATTCTGTTTTGTCCTGTTTCCATCTCACAATGGTATGTCTGAGCACATGCAAAAATGAATACAGTGAGTCTATATCACAAATGTCTTGCTCCTAATAATCCTATTCATTCTTTAAAAAGAAAAAAACAGAGGACGGCCCAGTGGCTTAGTGATAAAGTTCATGTGCTCTGCTTCGGTGGGCCAGGGTTCATGGGTTTGGATCCCGGGTGTGGACCCACACACCACTCATCAAGTCATGCTGTGGTCGCGTCCCACGTGCAAAGTGGAGAAAGACTAGTACAGATGTTAGCTCAGGGCCAATCTTCCTTAAAAAAAAAAAAGAAAAAGCCAGCATGAAATTTTAATTTCATGTACAAGATTTAGCATCATGTAGACATGGATTCAGGTAACTTTAAGGAAACAAGAGGTACAGAATGTAAAGATCCACACAGTAAGGCCAGTGTAAAGACATGGCTGAGAAGGCAAAGACCCACCTACAAACTCAGCACATACTTCATTATCAATTAGGGGAGGTATTCAGGAAGAGCAAAGATCGTGCACTCTGCCTATTTTCAAGTTACGTCATCAGTTATCATATTTCATCACACCCTATATCTCCTTTGATGTATCTTTCTAACTGCCCAACAACGGTTCCCAAGGAAAATTATTTTACAAAGCTTGTAACTGGAGGAGGTTTCAGCAGACTGAACAGCTGGCTTCAAGGACCCAGTGGAAAGGGAATTCAGAGTTCATTTCACCAACTTCACTCAGCCTGAAAGCTATCACTAGTGTCCTCTGATATATCCAGGACGCTTGGAACAAGCCTAACGATTGAAGAGTGAGAGGAAAAAGAGAGAAAATAAAGCGAATGGGGAAAAAAAGCTTTTTCAAAGGAGAAAGACTCAATTTGAAGATGGGGGACGTAACGGATCTTTCCTTTCTCCTCCCTCTTGAGAGTGTCTCCCCCCTGATTTCAATGATTTTTCTGTTATAACCACCGACTGTTCCGTTATAACTGGGCATAGTTTCTTCCCTTTCAGTCTTTAACTGGACAGACGGGATACAAAATATTTTGTGTACTCTCACCCACGGGGTAACAGCAGAAGCTAACTACGTAGGAATCATACGTCCAACAAAAATTGCTAAACTGCTAACACCCCGGAATGAAGGAGGCCATGCAAAGGCTGCCTCTTTAGACGTTTTGGAACCCAGAAGATTCGACTTCAGTTCAGTCTGGGATGGGAAGTTCCGTTCACAGCTTCTAGAACAGCAGTCCACAGAGCAAGGACTCAACAGCTGGCTGGATTACATTCGAACATTAATTGATTTTAAAGAAAATAATGACTGAAAGGGAAACACGTTTCTCTTAAAAAATTACATTATCTCTTGTTTTCAATATGACTAAAGACAATTTAACCACCACTCAATAAAGAGTAATATATAAATATTTTTTTAAATTATGTAACATATTACATAAATATATGTAAAAAACATATATAACAATTTAGAAAAGATAAAAATAGCTGTCTGACAAATCTAAGTAGGACAGGTTAAAAGAAGAATTCGCTCCAATACATGTTTGTTGTTTCACATTACAACTGTACGTTTTAAATTTCTCTCTTTGTGTAAAAATAAATGATACTATAACGTTTAAAGCTATCACACCAGAAACTGATGTGAAAGTCACACAGTCATTGCCTTGAGCCACAAAATATGACCACATTGGGCAGTGGAATAATTCTGAGAAAATGTTCCATAAACCCTGAAATGTAGCTTTAATTAAAGGCAGGATGAAAGCTGCTATTTCTTCAAATAAAACTGAAATTACACAAGCATGAGCAATTTTGCAAAGGACTTTGAGAAATCCACCATCCTCCCACCAAAAATCACTAACTCCACATTTTCAATGTAAGATATCTTGAAACGAAAAGCGGGCATGACTAAGGGATCATTTAAGTAAATCTAACTTTCCCCTCTGAGAGGCCAGCAACAGAGTAATCAAACAGGAAGTGGAATTTCACATGCTGGTCATCACTCTCTCTTACCTTGTACAGCTAAGCCGGCCAGCCGAATCACCTGTTCCAACGTACACCGCAACCGCCCTTCCAGCACATCTTTTTTGACTTGCAGGTAATACTGATATCTGTTCATGGGAATAGAGAAACAAATAACCTTAAAAACACATACTTGGAATGTATTCCCACGACACTGATGTCTCTAGATGTAAAACCCTGTGTACACAGCAGGATACACAGGTGATGTTGATAAAGGTCAGCTCTATAAAAGATGGAAAGTGACCTCTGCCTGTGTTTATCTTTGTTTGATGTGGCAGGTGGCACATCCCGTTCATTCTGAGTTTGAGCACGTTTTCATCAAATCATTTCATTGTGGGCCAGCAGGATGAATCACTGATAAGGACCAGTTCTTCATAACAGAGATCAAGAATGAAAATGCTCTTCCACACCTGGACACCCACAACAACACAGCTGCCAAAGCTACATTCGACAGTGTGCATTCCTGAAAAAATACTGGAAACACAGCATTTCTTAAACTCAGAAGTCTGGTAGGTTGGATGACAAAAGGGCCAAATAATCTGGAATTCTGCTAATGGATAGGATAAAGCTTTTCAGAGTGTGGCTCACCCTACGTGTCTGTGACTCATAAAAATCTAATCTAATGCAATCTCGAGCCTTCCAACCTGAAGTACGTTCTCAAACCAGCAAAGTGCAGACGGACGGAACGTGCCCATACACATCAAACCCCAGAGTAGACCACCATTCTCAGAAGCTCATTCACTGTACTGTTTCCTTGCCAATAAAACTGCACTCTTAGAATCACCTAAAAATTTAGAAATCTCCTCACACCAAACCTTTACTCCCCAGGACTCCACCTCTTTGACCACACTCTTAAAACACGGTCACCTCTACAACAGCCAGACCTTCGTAGCATTAATTCCTGGCCAACACTAACGACCTTTTTGCTCCTGGTAACCATAACTCTCTGCTTTTTCCAAACTTTGACATGTCAATCAAGGAAACTCAGGAGTGAGCCAAAGCCCACCTCCTTTGGAAACTGGCAATCAGCGTTCAGAGCTAACCATCGCTGGCTCCAGCTTGATATGACAGATATCATTGCACCGCGATCTAGCGCCTGTCTGAGGGGAGCATCCGGCTCTACACCCACTCCAGCACAGTCTCTACTTCTTCCATCCTCTTGGGTCTACCGGACAGGGGAAAGACAACCATTTTGTCTCTCAAGGGGAAAATCGACACTCAAATCAGAAGGACCAACACTTGGAGTTACTTAAAAATTCTTTTTAGTCAAAATTAATACATAATAGAAAAGCAACCCATTTTTCCTACTCCCATCCTATCTTTGACCTAAAATATTCATAGTCATTTTACAGGGTTCACTACTGAATCAATACTTTTACTGCCTGTCCATATCATTTGACTAAGTTAATTAATGTATATACAAGCGTCTTCGCTGATTTTCAGAGATAAGTCCCTGATACGTTAGAAAACCTTCGTGCCCAGTCACCACCACCCTGACACCAGTGGACACTGCTTCACCTAGTCATTGCGTCCCTAGCTGGTTAGAGGCATCATGGATTCTAAATCCCACCAAATAAGAACAGAGGTTATATATAAGAACTTGTGGTTAAAAGTCTTTTGCCGGTAACAAAGTAGCAGTTCTGCTGTTTCTGAATGTGCACAAACAATAAGGAAGAAATACTAGGTAGGATACTTTTAAAAACCCTGTGAAACTGAAGGCACTGTGGGCATGTGTGGGTGTGTGTGTGTGCGCGTGGGTGTGTTTGAGGGAGTTTTTGGCAGCAATACACGATGGATGGAAAAGGGGAAGTCATGACCTGCCTCTTCATTCTTCATAGGAGAGAGTCAGAGTAAACGAAAATATTTTGAAGCAATAATTGTCTAAAGAAACATCAAAAGAGTAAATCAAAATATCAAAGTCTAAAGAAATCTGAATTGCTACAGTTAAATATGCCATGGTATCTTCTGGCTTCCTTTTTCCCCCTGTTCACTAAAGTTAAGCCCCTGATCTTGGGTGCGTTTTCAAATGTTTCGCCCAAGTAAGTTAACATTACAGAAGGGTGGTCCCATGTACCCCCATCACCCAAGTCCCTGCTGTTTGTCTGATTGTCTCCATTCCAAGCGGAGAAAGAGAGCAAGTCTACATATGGTGGGTGTCAAGCTTCCATAGTTTCATTTTGCAAACCAAAAGCTTCAACAAAAATGCTTTACATTCACACCTTTGCTTCAAGGAGTGTGCACCCTGTCAATTATAGGCAAATCTCAAGGTTTTATAGACTTATTTAAGGAACAGATTTATGTCTAAAACCAGAATGTAACAATGCACACTTTTTGTTCATCTCCTGGGAGAAAGCTCAGTAAAACTTTAACTAGGAGAGAAAACATGTGCTTCAGAAGCTTTCTTCTCACACCATGTAGCACGTTTCCTGTCTGTGTTCTTCATCCTTCCTTCGAGGTGGCTGTTCCTCAGCCCTCTCTGCCATGCTCTTTCATTGTTCCCCAGCCTGTTTCTTGGTTTTCTTCCGGCACCTGTCTTGTGCTTCTGGGCCAGTTCTCAAGAAAACAGCAAAAGGTCCACCCATCTGTATGCGGGAAACTTCCCTTCAAGAGACCTCAGGAATTGCCTGCGAGCCTTTTATGGAAGATCTTTTAGTTTATCCCCAGCTGGTTCTTAGACAGGAGAACACCCTTCCGTGGAAAGCTATGCAAGCAAGTGGTCCTAGGTCAGCAAAAGATCTTTTAAGCGCCAAGCATTCATTGTGAAAGCGGATAGGTCTTTGAAGAGAAGCCACTTCGAATCTGAAGACCAGACTTTCAAAACTAGGGGAATAAGAAAACAGCGATGAGGAAAAGTGTTAACTTCATCCTCTTGCCAGAAAATCCCCCTGTGCCTTTCTTCAGAAAAGTTAAAGGATACCAAAAAACAAATAAACAAAACTACCAAAGAACTTAAAACAGAATCTCGGGATCGGGATAGAAAGGAATTTTAAAGTTTACTGAAGAAAGGTACAATGGGATTCTGAAAACAAACAAAAAAAAAACCAGAAGACACAATTTCAAGGTAGGAAAGGATGGTGAAGCTCACCTACTCCTCCTAATCAGACAATGTTTGAATCTCTTCCACATGACATTCACTCCTTCCCATCTCAAGTGGTTTCAACTTATTTTCTGCTCTACAAGCCCATGGATATTAATACGTACTCCCTAAGCACTTCCCCCACATATAAGTCGGCTGGATGCCAAGGGACACCCTAGAGAGGTCGGAGAAGGCCTTTGACTTACAGGCATGCTCATCATCTCTTGGACCACTGCTGTCATGTTTGTCTCTCTAGTGCACTATTACGGGTTCAATTTTTTAAGAACCAACAAGTGAAACATTTTAAAAGGTGTCATCCTGGCATTATCTGCCATAGCCAGAGTCTTCTTACGTCATGTTGGAGGTGAAAATGCTCAGTTGATATCTTTAGGAATAGACCACCAACTAATTAATCCACAGGATCCAGGAAAACACTAGTTCTAGCTTTCTTACTCTGCTGATCCCAACTTTCATCTACAACTATCACTTCTATAATGTACAAGCAAATTCCAGATCTATCCCATGCTAGGTGACCTTGAATCCCCAATCCACTAGGAAGCAACAGCAGGATTGTTCCTGGTCACTTAGGTTGGCTGTAGGTCTGTAATGGGATACAAAACCAAAGAGCTGAAGAATGCAGTGCTCTTTCCTGGAAGCCATCCAGACTATGAGAGACTCTGAGCAGCGTTAATGACATGGTGCTATCACCACACGAGACTGTGGATATTACCATACGAGACAGCAGAAACGAGGACAAAATTTGGACCACTTTGGAAATTGTTTGCTTGCTACATTTTTGCTCAAAAGGCACTTATATAAAATATAATAATTCTATCTTACACGAAACTAAATTAGAGAATATGAGCTGAAATTCTATTTCTAGAATGTTTGGTTTTTACTTATTTTTGATTAGAGATTTGATTCGAACGGCAGTAAAATATAACAGTGAATCCTATTTTGGAAACATGCAATTTCATGGAAGTGTACTCCACCCTGTCATAGCTTTGGGTGGAGGGGAAAAGAAAAAACCAGTCCTGGTGCCAGGAAAGTAAGTATCTGCCAACTTTCCAAACGGATCCTCTTTGAAAACCCAAGCTCACAAGGAAAACTCTTGAATATTTTTCATATTCAAAGACCTGGAAATAGTCCCTCAGACCACTGAGGTCCGATGAATGGTTTTAGCTTAGGATTCTGCTCCCCTCTAAGAATTGGTGAACATAATTTTGCTTGTTGAATCAACGTAAAAGTTTTATTTCCAAAGTTTTTTGTTTTTAATCTATAGAGAAGATTAATTTATGCATTCAATGCAGGTTTCGCTGGGCGAAAGAGAAAAGGCTTTCTGATAATCAGTGATATTAAACATTACAACTGGAAACCGACAGACGCTATGAACCAGTCTCTGGAGGTCTCATCTGGAATACTTCTATCCAAGCTCAAGAAAATAAGTGGTGTTTACATGTTCCTTCCTCCCCCGAAGATTCTGAAAAGAAAGTTTTAAAAAATGCCATACCATGTCAAATCAATAGAGCATTCAGTACTCTGACAGTGGTATCAAAGAACTCTTTCAAAATTACACCCCATAACACTATCCTCAACGTTTACAGATGTACAGCTAAGATCTTTAATCTCTCTTTTTAACTCATATATGAGGAATTTATCTAAGCACTTATGCAACTATGTTTTACTTGCAGGTCTGTTAATACTTCTCAGATTGAGAAATTCCATGTGCTGTTCTGAAAAGTATGGACTGTACTACCACAGAACCACAAATAGACGAGAGGAACTCCGAGCCCAAGTTCACACTGCTTTTAAAATGTTCCTCCCACCCCTCCCACAAGTGAAATATTCACTCCGAGTCCAGTTTGGCGGAAGTGCCTCAGCAGGGAAGTGCCATGAAAATGAGCAAGCCTGAAGACCTAATTTGGGTCATGCTTCTACTCAAGGACTCCACATCCTCACCATAAATCATAAAATGATGGAGACAGAAGGGAGGTAGGCCATTACTGTTCCAAATGTCTGCTCCTGTTCTCCATGGGGCTTCCCCTCCAAGAGGGTCATACCTGCCTACCTCATTAACTCTGCAACTAGCCATAGGGTCAATGAAATGTGGGTGGAAGTGACATGTGCCACTCCCAAGCAAAAGCCTTCTGAGCCAGTGTCTGGTCCCGTCTCCGTTTCCCTCTGCCCTGAGACCTGCAGTGTCCAGGCAGGCACTGCTGCTTGGTTAGCCTGAGCCCAGGGAAAGAAGGTAGAGGATACAGTGGACAGGTAAGGTGAGCAAGAAACAAGCCTTTGTTTTTGAAGGCCATGGAGATCTGGGGGTCATCATATATGTTGCAGCATGATTGAGCCTAAGCTATTTCATAAGGGAAGGATTTCAAAACCCAAGTCTAACCCTTTCATCTTTAGAGAACAAAATTGTGTTGAGCGAGGAGAATGACTTGCCCAAGGTAACAGTGCTCCTTGAAGGCAGGGCCAGACACACCAGGGCCTAGAGCTCTTCTACCACACGGCAAGCACACAGGCGATAAGAGTGGGATCTGATTCCCAGCCATTGCAGACTAGTCATCAGTTTCAATGAAGTCTAAAAACAAAAACAAAAATAAAAACTCCACTACCTGGTGATATTTATGATCTCGATGCTTCTAAGGAAGGGCTTTGATACCCAAGCTGCCCTCCCCCATCCTTAGATAGTCTGTGCCACAGAATATGAGGCAAATATCGACGTGAGGAGCTTTTGGTAAAAACATATGACAGGACAAGTTTCATAGCTTGACCCACAAATTATTCGAGATCTGTTTTCTTCCCTCAGCAGCAGCCTCTGGGATATTTCACGTTCCTCCTCCAGAGGTAGAAGGAAGGGAAAGAAGACTGAACTACATATGCATTCGAACTACTTGTCGACAACTTTATAACACACAGAGGGACAAAAGTAAAATGGAGCAATGGGGTCTCCCATTGTAGGCTCCTCCCTGGAAGGAAGGCTAGATCCAGCAGCAGGGGTACCAACGGGGTCCAAAATGTGTTTTTTTTTTAAAAAAAAGTAAATTGCAGTTCACCATCACTGTCACACCCAGTCCGCACTCTTGCATTGAGTAGCCTCATCCTGTTGCTATTCTAATACTCCCTGATGATGCTGTATGATCAGCACATTTCACTCGTGCATTATTCTCGTTACCCCCATTGCCCAAGGAGATCTGAAAGAAAGAAAATGCTTCTTTTCAGTTAACAATGGGTTCGTGAAAGCAATCTGGAAGCTGCATCCACCGACCTGCAGGATCACTGTTATTATCATACAGCTCCTGTCTGCCTTTCCCTCCTACAGTTCAAGGTCAAACCAACTTCTCTCTTCCCTTGTGCATGGTCTGTACGGGTGTGACAATTTAGAAGGCAGGGGTAGGGGACAAATCAATAGTACCCTTAAATTCCTCAGTCTGTGCAGCCTTTCCATAAAACTACTGGGGTCTTAGAACGAGAGAGAGACAGACAGACTGTTTTGTCATGGTTATTACTAAGAAAAGGGTGAGACCTCAATTGCCCTTTCCTCACTAGAAAACACCCTTCACAATTAACAATCTCAGAAGAATCTTGCTCGAAGGAACTGGAACCCAGGACAGTGCAGTATGTACCAAAGCATTAGCATTGCTCTCTGGCTGACATTATTTTGGGCAAATAAGACATAAATGGACAAAGTTCTGTACTACAAAAGACAAAAAAGAGGGGACTGAGGACAAGCTGTCCTAGCATTCTGGAGTACAGGACAGCAAAGGAGCATAGTTTTCACTGCTAGATGGACAGAGATACCAACAGGAGAGAAACAGCACATTCCATCCATTCCAAAAGGTGTTCACAGCTGTAAATCCAGATAATGGACAAGGTGGCCCACCCTGTTCTCCGTCTGCCAGGGCCAGATAAACAGTGTGCACGCAGGCATGCAACCAGATAAACCTGAACGCCTGCCTGCCTCTGTCCCTCCATCCTCCAAACCCCTGGGAAGAGTTCATTTATGATGATTCAAGGATAATAACGTGTTTGGTGCCTGACCCATGCACTATCTAAAAGCTTTTATATTTAACGACCCTTCAAACTGACAGTCAATTAAAACCCTGCATTGTCAAGCAGACTGCAAAGTCAACACTCCAGAAACTACACAGAAGTGAAACAACCCAACAAGGGGGAAAGAAGGGAAAAGACTAAAACTATAACTTGACAAAGATAACCTTAAAAGGGAAAGTTTTTCTTCTAGACTTTTTCACACCACAAGCCAATATGTGCGTGTGCATGAAAATACAAACATGTGCATATACTCAAACACATACGGACAGGAGTGCCTTGGCAAAAGTTCCATTCCAGAAGTTTGCAACGTTCATCGATCAATACCCTCTTCTGCCAGAGATACCTAACTTCTTACGGAGACTCCCTAAGTTTCAGTGAGTCAAAGGATTGCAATTCTTTCCTAAAAAGGATAATGTTTGTTTAAATACACACAAACACACACAAGCCTTAACTACTAGTGAAAAAAGGCCAATGATAGCAAGGTGTTGCCAAAGAGAAAAGCATGCCACAACCTGATCCTTGCTTTCTGCTCTTGAACTCTTGCATTAATTATAACAAATTACAGGGAATCCAAGTGCAGTTTATAAGTACAATAAACTCCCTAATAATAGCCTATCATTTAATCAGGGGTTCTCTTTAAAAAAGCAAAACTCATTCTCTACAATACATCATAGAGGGAGAGAGAGTACCCTGACACCACTTCTTTCTGTCCCCTTCTATGCTATTGGGTACAGATTCCTTTACAGCAATAACATTGATGGGATTTAAAAGAGCCAAGTAGGTTTCACTGCTGTGGGGTGTGATGCCCTGAAGTAGGAAAACCAGACAACAGGAGTAGAAATACCTAGCCTCAAGACAAAATACTGGTGGGCCAGCCCAATGGCGTAGTGGTTAAGTCCATGGGCTCCGCTTTGGTGGCTCAGGGTTTGCAAGTTCGGACCCTGGGTGCAGACATACACAGGACTCATCAAGCCACATGGTGGCGGCATCCCACATACAAAATAGAGGAAGATTACTACAGATGTTAGCTCAGGGACTATCTTCCTCAAGAAAAAAAGAGGAAGATTGGCAACATGTATTAACTCAGGGCCAATCTTCCTCACCAAAAAAAGAAAAGAAAATACTGTCCTAAAGTGTGTGATGTTAAAATAGAATCTGAGTCTGTTTTGCTCTGCCTTAAAAATCTCCAACGAGGGCCAGCCCAGTGGCACAGAGGTTAAGTTCGTGCCCTCCGCTTTGGTGGCCCGGGGTTCGCTGGTTTGGATCCTGGATGCAGACCTATGCACTGCTTGGCAAGCCATGCTGTGGCAGGCATCCCACATATGAAGTAGAGGAAGATGGGCATGGATGTTAACTCAGGGCCAGTCCTCTTCAGCAAAAAAGAAGAGGATTGGCAGTAGATGTTAGCTCAGGGCCAATCTTCCTCAAAAAAAAAAATCTCCAATGACTTGGAAAACAGTTTGGCAATTCCTTAAAAAGTTAAACATGGAGTTGCTCTATGACCCACAAATTCCACTCCTAGATATATACCCAAGAGAACTGAGAACACGTGTTCACACAGAAACTGGTACATGAACAGAGACAGTATTCATAACAGTCAAAAGGAGGAAACAACCCAAATGTCCAGCAGCTGATGAATGGATAAACACAATGTGGTCTCTCCATACAATGGAATATTATTTAGCCATAAAGAAATGAAGTATTGACCCGTGCTACAACATGGAAGAACTCTGAAAATATTACGCTAAGTAAAATAAGACAGACACGAAAAGCCACATATTGTATGATTCCACTCATATGAAACGTCCAGAATAGGCAGATCCATAGAGACAGAACGTAGATTAGCGGTTGGCAAAGGCTGGGGTAAGGGAGAACGACAGCTAATGTTTTGAAATTACATAGTAGCAATGGTTACACAACTTTGTGAATATAAAAAACCACTGAATTGTATACCTTAAAATGATTACAATGGTAAATTTTATGAGAATTTTATCTTGACAAAATAGAACATCCAATAACCCTTATCAGGAAAAAGTTCCAACTCCTGACATAGCACACCAGGTGCTTCACGATCCACTCAAAACTACCTTCTTTCTAACTTCATGTCTCAGCACACACCATATACTTAGGTTTACTGTGCTTCCCGAGGTCTACCATGTTCTTTCCGGCCTCCTTACTGTTTGCTCTCCCTCAGTGCCCTTGCCCATCCTCCTCCATTTGGACAATTACCTACTCATCCTTCAAAGCTCAGCTGAAATCGATCTCCTTTCGTAAAGCTTCCCACACCCTCTCAACCAGTCAAGGGACCCCTCTCCCAGCGCCACCACACTTCATCCAGGCCACTCCTGCACTGTCATCAGCACCCGCTCTCCACCATAACCTCCTCACAGACTAGGGACTGGGTCTTATCACTTAATGTCAGTACTTGGTACTAAGTAGACACTAAACATTTCTGGGTAGATGAAATATTGACAGAGCAACAAAGATGAAGGGAGGGTGGGAGACTTATCAGCTCATAGTAAGACTATTAGCTGTTATTTCTGGGGTATGAAAGAGGCACCTAAAAGTTTCAGAACCGTAACCCATCACATATCAAGCTGGAAGAATTAAGAAACTTTTATTTTGAGGCAAAGGGAAAAAATATTCCTTCAAAGACCTATAATAGCCAACACAATATTGAAGGAAAAGAACAAAGTTGGAGGAATGATACTATCTGACTTGAAGATTTATTATAAAGCTACAGTAATCAAGACGGTGTGGTATTAGAGAAAGAATAGACAAACAGATCAGAGGAACAGAATGGAGAGCCCAGATATAGACCTCCATAAATACAGCCAGCTGATCTTTGACAAAGGAACAAAGGCAACACAATAGAGCAAAGAAAGTCTCTTCATCATGGTGCTAGCACAACTGAATCCACATGCAAAAACATGAATCTAGACACGCATCTTATACCCTTCACAAAAATTGACTCGATATGGATGACAGACCTAAATGCGAAGTGCAAAACCATAAAGATCCAAGAAGATAACAGAGGAAAATATCTAGATGACTTTGAGTATGGCAATAACTTTTTAGCTATAACACCAAAGACACAATCCCTGAAAGAAAGAGCTGATAAACTGGACTTCATTAACATTAAAAACTACTACTCTGCAAAAGGCAAGCCACAGACTGGGAGAAAATATTTACAAATGACACATCTGATAAGAGACTGAACCAAAACATACAAAGAACTCTTAAAACTCAACCATGAGAAAACAAATAACCCAGTTGAAAAAAAGGAGCCAAAGACCTTAACAGACACTTCATCAAAAAAGATACACAGGTTGGGGCTGGCCCCGTGGCCGAGTGGTTGGGTTCGCGCGCTCCGCTGCAGGCGGCCCAGTGTTTCGTTGGTTCGAATCCTGGGCGCGGACATGGCACTGCTCATCAGACCACCCTGAGGCAGCGTCCCACATGCCACAACTAGAAGAACCCACAACGAAGAATATACAACTATGTACCGGGGGGCTTTGGGGAGAAAAAGGAAATAATAAAATCTTTAAAAAAAAAAAAAAAAAAGATACACAGGTACAACTGAAACTTCACAAGGTTGTTAACTATCATAATCTTAACAAAAAAAAAATACACAGATGGCAAATAAACACATGAAAAAATGCTATTCATCTGTCATCAGGGAAATGCAAATTAAAACACTGAGACAGTACTACACAGCTGTTAGAATGGCCAAAATTCAGAACACCGACAATACCAAATGCTGGTGAGGATGCGGAGCAACAGGAACTCTCATTCATTGCTGATAGGAATGCAAAATGGTACATTTGGAAGACGGTTTGGTGGTTTCTGACAAAACTAAAATACTATTACCATACAAACCAGCAAATGTGCTCCTTGGTATTTACTCAAAGGAGCTGAAAACTTACATTCACACAAAAACTTGCACACAGATGTTTCTAACAACTTTATTCATAATTTCCAAAACTTGGAAGCGACCAAGATCTCCTCCAGTAGGTGAATGGATAAACTGTGGTACATCCAGACAATAGAACGTTATTCAGTACTAAGAAGAAAGGAGCTATCAAGCCATGAACAGACAGAGGAACCTTACATGCATATTACTAAGCAAAAGAAGCCGATCTGAAAAGGCTACTGTATGACTCCAACTATATGACATTCTGGAAAAGGCAAAACTATAGAGACAGTAAAAAGATCAGTGGTTGCAGGAGGGAGGATGAAGAGGCAGAGCATACAGATTCTTAGGGCAGTGAAAATACCTGTATGATATTATAATGATGAATACACAGTTATGCGCCGCATAATGACATTTTCGTCAAAGACAAACCTCACATATAACAGTAGTTCCCTAAGATTAGTATCATATAGCCTAGGTGTGTAGTAGGCTATATCGTCTGGGTTTGGATAAGTACACTCTATGATGTTCACACAATGATGAAATCACCTAAGGACGCATTTCTCAGAATGTATCCCCATCATTAAGTGATGCATGACTGTATGTGATCACATATTTGTCCAAACCCATAGAACGTACAACACCAAGAGTAAAACCTAAGGTAAACTATGGAGCTTGGGTTATTATGATGTGTCAGCGTAGGTCACCCTTGGTAAAAATTCTGGTGAGTGATGTTGATAATGAGAGTTTCTGCATAGATGGGAGCAGGGGGTACAAGGGAAATCTCTGTACTTCTCCTCAATTTTGTTGTAAACTAAAACTGCTCTAAAAAGTCTTACCAAAAAAAACCAAAATGAAACTCTTCCATGGTGGACCACTGGTTTACTTGTAAATGGTTTAAACTGTTTTCTGAGCTACCAAGCAGCAAAGAAGGAACTCAGGGCTGAATCACAGTCAAGAACCAATTACAGCATGAAATAGACCCTCGTGGTGGGCAAAAGGAGCACAAATCATGGGGGAATGAGGCTCCATGAGGATTAGCGTAGGCAAATCCACTCCTCTACACTGTCGCTGTCAAATGCAGAGCCTTCTCCTTCTTACACTAGGGATAAATATGTGTTGACTCATCAGCACAAACTACACACCTGTCTGCCCTGAAAACCATGTGTTCATAACATTATCTACAACTCCACTGTGGGAAAAAGCACTTTAAATTACATCTGGAAGCTGGGTGAGTCAATTGCCCAAAGATCTGTCTTCCTGGTAAAGAGCCAGGTTCACGGCTAAGAAGTCTGCATAAGATTCTTAAAAGTTTGGTGAGCGAGCAGGTGGAAAAGCAGTCCTGTTGTTAGCAATTTGCCTGGTCTGAAGGAGAAAATAAATAAAAATCAACGAATGTGAGGCAAGAAGATCATCTCTGTGGATGGGCATGAGTTATTCCCTACAAACTCTAATTAAAGATAGACCTACATTCTCACAAGTGAACGACTGTCAAAAGAAGCCAATTCTTCTGTCAACGAAGTAATGTCCCAGAAATGAGTAGGAAATACTGACTATGGCATTTATAAAAGTTTCATGAAGGAATGATGGAATGAAAGTAGTTAAATATACATTCCTAGAGACTATGGTTGAAATAGAAGTTCTTAGTCTATATTATATTAAGCCATACAGCTAGAAACAAGGTATTGGACCATTACTAGTGACCAGGAAACTCAGTACGGATGGAGTTGAATGGGGAGACCAATGGGTACCAGGATTCCATCTTTTTCAACCTAGTTTCCCTACCATCAGAGCAGAAAAGCATGAGGAGGAGGCTTTCTTCAGCTCTTAAAAATGAAATGTGCTAGTCTATCCAACTCTCACACACCTGCTGGACTGAAGAAACAACCTAAGATTCTATATTGACTAAAAGGCAAGAGACAAGCCAGGCCAAGGCCTTCCAACTATGAGGACCTTCAGTCTGAGATGCGTGTTGGAAGGGAAAGATCTGTCATTGATGGTGATTCTTTTGTGTCTTCATGGTGATGGGCTGAGAATCGTTCCTGCCTTTAGCTGTCTTCAGTTGATTCTGACACCTCAGTCCCCTGTGTGAACAACACCATCCACATCCCTCCCTCCAGCATCTCTGTCATCAAAACCATGGCCCCACTCAAGTTCTGTCCCTAACTAAGAGCTAGCCAAGTCTAATTTTACCCTCTGGCTGCTGTTTTTACTTATTGACCAATCTAAGTTTTTCATATTTTTAATCACTGGGCTTCAGGTATTAGTGCTTAAATTCTGCGGGTACCCACTTATCCCATGCTCTTTTAGTCAGTTCATGCACTTTTTCTCATATTCACAGCTTAAAAATGTCTGAACACTAAAAGAGCAACCCATGTTGAAAGAATATTGCCCAAAGATTTTAAAACATTGACAGAAAAAAGAAAAAAAAAAAAAAACTACACAAGCTAGATGGGATATTCATCGGAAGTAGCAAAATAGCTGCTATTTCTGCCCAGAGGTCAGAAACAGAGGAGATGCTTTGAGACCCTGCTGGATGACCTTCATAGAATAGACTTGTCGTCCCATCCCACCCCACTTTCAATTTGGCCAATAAGACCCATGTCCAACCCCTCCCCAATCACAGCACTTCA
Organism: Equus quagga; assembly: GCF_021613505.1. NCBI lineage: Eukaryota > Metazoa > Chordata > Mammalia > Perissodactyla > Equidae > Equus > Equus quagga. Next base: position 21,734,593 of record NC_060279.1, on the reverse strand, counting down.
GTATCACAGACTTTCTGTATTTCTAGCGATGAAAGGCTCCTCCAACTCTATTGAGTCCAAAAGAACTTGAGGGCAGGGACCATCCCTCTTTGCTCAATAATTCACAGACCCAGATCTTAGATTTGGGAACTATGCAGAAAGCATTATGATCGTTCACTGACTCAGAGAAACCCAGAGGGTAAAAAGAATGTTTTGGAAGTTAGCCACGCAAATAGTTGGCATAAAACAACACAGGACTCAGTAGCAAAACAAAAACCCCAAAATCACCTAAACTCCAGATATTGCATCATACAAAGCCTTTCCAGAGCCACTGAGTTGGAATCATTCATTCCACCCGCTGTGTTCCCACTGCATTTTGTAACTCTAACAGGGTACTGATCAGGCAATTGGTTTAACTATGTGGATCTGTTCTCGCCTCCTTGACTATTTTATAAGCTTGCTTTGTTCATCGTGGCATTCCCCCTCAACACCTGGCATACAGAAGGTCTTCACTGTACGTGTACATGAGAGCAGGACATCATGACAGCTTATATGATGTGGCCCTCCATCAAAGCCAGTTAATTACAGACTGGCTGAAAGAAATTTTACACCGTTCCTAGGGTTCTCTGAAAGAAATAATAAAAACACACTACACGTCTATCAAAAGTTTTGGAAGACTTAAATTCTCCACAATTGAAATTTTAAACAAATTTTCTAGATGTTAAGAAATCAAAGGATTCAAACAATCCTTAATAATAACAGTGTTTGACATTCATGGAGTTTTTTCCAAGTGTTTTCATGTGTAATATTTCACACCATTTCTTTAAAATAGTCACTATTTCCCATTTACTCACGAGGAAATGGAGACTCAGAGAGGCAAGGTGACTTGCCAAGTCTCCTGATCTTACAGCCAAGCGCTCTTTCGTTACAACATGGTGCCTCTGTAATAAACTGGCAGTCTCTGTAGTTTCTATAAGTCTAGGGCATAAAACTCAAAGGAAAAATTGGAAGGAAGAAAAAAACTACGGAAGATTATAAGCACATTACAACACGAATCCCTGGTCATTTACTGAATTTCTGCTGCTGGAAATGAATACTTTTCTTCTGCAGAATCTTCAAAAGCAGTTGAGGATATCAAGTGTGGCAACAACAGACAAAGATAAAATACCAAACCAGCAAACATGTCACTGCCCAAGAATCTAGCATCTTCCTGTGCTGTGATTTCTGCCAAAATTGTGCTTGATATTTTCAGGCATGAAAATGTCTCTCTACAATTCTTCTTTTCAAAGCCCTTCTGGGGCTCTAGGATTAAAGGACTAGATACGTCTTTTGTTGAATGCAATTTAAAAATAATTTTAGATGTCCTTTCTTCTTTTAGAGTCGTAATTTTCTACCTGCCTCAGTCTCTACAGGGCAATCTTTACAACCCCCAACACATAGTAAGCTTTAAGGCAGAAAGTGCAATTTCCTAGAGAAAAAAATGATGACCCGAAGTGACAATGGACTACACACAGGTGGAAAGAAGCCCTTTGTTTAGTATAGGGACAAGGAAGGGGGAGTGTCAAGCAGAGAACTATAATTCCCATACCAGAGAAAATTCCTCATGTCTTCGATTTCATGGAGAAGGTTGCTATAAACACACTCCTCCTTCTCATTCTATGTTTAAGAACTTAAAGCTATCTCATTAGAAACCAGAATAGGAACATCAAAAGCCTCTTTAGGAACCAAGAACTCAAGACAGGGTGCTGGTTCTGGATGGTCAGTGGCTGCACTGAGCATGCGCTGTGGGCATAAGGCCATGTTCAAAGGACAGGATTCCTAGGGAAAAGAAATACTAAGTAGGTACTCAAATTTCTCATTAAACAAAAAGCTCAGCAAGCCTCTCCTAAAAATTGTGGCTGCAGAAAATATATGGCCTTCTATATTTTAACATATTCATGAAGCCAACACAAAATTTCCAGTTAAAAATTATTATAAAAGCTGTCAAATTCTATTACTATAATGATTTCTTAAGCTCTTATAGCACTTTTATTTAAAAATTAAACCAACTTAGATCCAATTTACTGGTAGAATGTTAGAAATGTACTAGTGAATACATTCAATTATTAATTCATCCACTCAACAAAATGTAATGAGCATCTATCACATGCCAAGAGTTGTTCTCAGGGGCTGGCCCGGTGGCACAGCGGTTAAATTCGCACGTTCTGTTTCTCAGCGGCCCGGGCTTCACTGGTTTGGATCCTGGGTGTAGACGTGGCACTGCTTGGCAAAAGCCATGCTGTGGTAGGTGTCCCACGTATAAAGTAGAGGAAGATGGGCATGGAAGTTAGCTCTGGGCCAGTCTTCCTCAGCAAAAAAGAGGAGGATTGGCAGTAGTTAGCTCAGGGCTAATCTTCCTCAAAAAAAAAAAGAGTTGTTCTCAGCACTATGGATATAGCAGTGAACTAAAAAAATCCTGGTCCCTGCTCTCCAACAACAAACTTACACTCCAGTGGGGACAAGAAGCAATAATGAAGTAAATAAATAAGCTCACTGACATAAGTCGGATGAGAGGTATAGAGAGTAACAAAGTGGGAGGTGGGCAAGAAAGGGCTCTGATAAAGTGAACTCTGAGCAGAGATCTGACAGAAATGAGGAGTGAGCCATGTGGCTTTCTGGGGGGAAGGATGCGCTTGTTCAGCAGATACAGGGGTTTCCAGGAAAGCGCGTGGCGATGTGTTCGAGGATGGCAAAGAAGTCGGTATAGCAAAGCATGAACAAGAGGACAAACGGTAGGCAGTGATGGGGGAAAGGGAAGGAGTGTGTAGACCATGGAGGCCTTCCAGGGCAAAATGTAAGGATTTCAACTCTTCTCGGTAAGATGGCAAATGAGTGGAAGGTGCTGAGCAAAGAAGCTACATAAACTGACATACGCTTAAAAGGATGGTACTGACTGCTGGGTAGACACCGGACTCTAAGGGGCGAGGTGGAAGTAGGGACACCCGTCAGGAGAAATGACGGTGGACTGAGCGAGAGCAGTAGCAGCGGACGTGGAAGGAAGTGGTCAGACTCTGGACACGCTGTGAAGGTTGGATACGGGGTGTATGAGACCGAAAGAATTCAAGGACCACTCCAAGATTTTTGGCCTGAGCAGCTAAAATGAAATTTTCAGATAGACTTCTCCTTTTTGGAAAATTGCCAGACTACTCTTTAACACACAGTTTTTAGAGAAATGGATTTAATTAATAGCTAAAAAAAATTATAGCCAGATTATATTTCACTAAAACTTACAAGTTCATCAAACTACTTCAGCCAAACATCTGATCTCATCTTTCTGTAAAAGCCGGGGTGGGGGTCTCTTTGCTATAGTAATGGATTCACTTTTTTTCATCATTCTTCTTCCTCTTCCTTGACCCCCAAATCCTCGCTTCAAATTTCCAGAAAAGAAATACCTTTACAGAATGAAGTTCATAGATATTTCTACCTGTTTTCTATGATCTGAATTTTGAGTTTAGATCAAGAATGGCAAGGAGGCCCATATAGCAAATGTGGAGTGAGCAGAAGGACAAGGGCTAAGAAACGGAAAATTAAACACTAGTCTCACCCAGTCTTTGGCAAAACCTCCAGAAAGCCCAAATCACAAGCACTTCCCATCCCACTTGACCCCCATTAGAAAACCGTCATACTTTAAAAAAAAACGACATCATCAGCATCAAATTAAGGGATAATAACACTAAAAACAGTCTTTGCAGTGTAACTGGACCAAAAAACACATAAAAGATTACAAGTTTGTGTAATTAACAGTTACTAGTCCACGCATTTTCTGCATTTTCTGTTATTTAAATTTTATTATTTTGCGTGTGGTGGGGGGGCTGGCCTGGTGGCGCAGTGGTTAAGTTCACATGTTCTGCGGCAGCCCAGGTTCGCCAGTTCGGATCCCAGGTGCAGACCTATGCACTGCTTATCAAGCTATGTTGTGGTAGGCGTCCCACATATAGAATAGAGGAAGATGGGCACAGATGTTAGCTCAAGGCCAATCTTCCTCAGCAAGAGGAGGATTGGCAGCAGACGTTAGCTCAGGGCTAATTTTCCTCTAAATAAATAAAAGAATGAATGAATGAATGAATAATAAAAATTTTATTATTTTTATGAAAAGCTATCTAGAACCACTATCATCTTTACACTGGCAACTAAGTTTTATAAGCATCCCACACAGAACTAAATCCCAAGGATTTCTCCACTTTCTCAAATTAATACATTCTGTATAACTTCCATCAATTCTTACATAAAGGAATGACCGTGCTTTACAGACAGGCTGATTTTCTCATAAAAGTCATGATCAAAAATTTAAGTCAAGTGTAAAGGAGAATTTTATCAAAAACTTATTTAAATAAGAACAGACATATTATAGTGGACTCTTCTATGGTTTATCACATATATGTTTATAGAAACATCTTCTGTATGTTTATCATCTTCTCTACAGAGGGGACCTGTAATAATTATTACATGAAAGTATATCTTATTAGGAAATTGAACAATATTGTTTCACAATTTTTTTAGAGAATACAACTTGGTACCTGATTTGATTCATTTAAATAACTAGGTATCATATGCTATTATAATTCCCAATCTGAATTTTATAAAATGGAAGGAGACATTCATAAGCTACTATAAATATTTCATAAATCTGACCTTCATGAGGCCAGAGACTTTCTCTATTTTGTTCACTGCTGTCTCTCCATTAATTAGATGATTCCTAGCACACAACAGATGCTCACTAAATACTTTTTGAATGTACACATGAATACATGAATGAATAAATAAACGAATGAAGAATCCAATTGATTGGTATACTGCCCAAAACAGCTGTCCAAGCTAAAATATAAATTATGTAAAATTGTGTTGTTATACTAGTTATTCCACGTTAAGGATAAATATGTGGTACTTAATAAAATATTTTTAGGAAGTAATAAAGGCGGATAAATTTTTTGAAAAGATAGTGTTTTATGATGAGAAGTAAAAATGGTCTCATTTTTATTATGAAAATATAGGGTACTCCAGATTCAGATGATAATACTTTTCCTTAATGATCACCAAATCAAAACTGCAAAGAAGGAACTGCATAACTTAGTTCCAGGATCAGAAAAAGATTGCACCCCAGGAACCTGGGACCCAACAGTAACAGGAAAATCTTCAACTTCAAAAAATTCTTTCTTCCAAGAAATCAAAAGCTTATGCAAAAATAGTGAACTATTTCTATAAGACGGAAATTTTCAAATTCCGCTGTGGTAAAGGAGACATTCGTTACTAGCTGAAGAAAATAACAGAGCAGCTAACTGGTTTCTCCAAGGTCACACAGCAAATACCCAGGGTACCAAAAGCAATGCAGAACTGCTGCTTCCTGGTCTTCTTTATTTCTGGCTGAAACCACACAGATTCAATATAATTCAACAAGTGGCTATGTCCATGTTGGCAAAAGGGAAGAATAAACTTCATCATCTGTACTTTACAGACGTGGAAACTGGCTCATGGAGGGTAGTCAGCTTGAATGGATTACACAAGAAGTGAAGGGGTGAAGCCAAAACATAAATCCATGGCTCCTTCTGCTACCATTTAGCTGCTTCCTACCACATTCTAGAACATCGTGGAGGAGATTACAGTGCAATTTTCTTCTCTTCTCTTATGATTTCCTCTGCTAGGAATGTTCTCCCTTCAGACCTTCCACCTTCACCCACCAGAGAGTTGCTGCTACTGATGGGAGTTTCCTTACTGTTTAGGTATTTTCAGAAGAAAGCGTGTTTATAGCCCCTGGCCTAGCTTGTCTTCCCTTCCAACAGTCTTGATTCACTTATCAAAATCCAATGCCTTCTTCAAAGACCAATTCAATTGACACTTCCTGTGAAGATTAATTTTATGTGTCAACTTGGCTAGGTCTTGGTACCCAGATGTTTGGTCAAACATTATCCTAGATGTTTCTGTGAAGATAATTTTTAGACAGGATTAACATTTAAATCAGTACACTATGAGTAAAGCCAATTACCCTCCATAACGTAGGTGGGCCACGTCTAATCAGTTGAAAACCATAAGAAAAAAACTAACCTCCCTGAAGAAGAGAGAATTCTGTCAGCAGTCCACCTCTTGACTCAAACTGCAGCTCCTCTCTGGGTCACCAGTCTGCCGGCCTATCTTGCAGATTTTTGACTTCGCCTCCATAATCATGAGAGTCAATTCATTAAAATAAATCTCTCTTAAAATTTATCAAAGGATAAATTTTACACATATATATACAAACACACACACACATATATATACACACAAATATATAAAAAACATATAATATATATATTGTTAGTTCTGTTTTTCTGGAGAACCCTAACACACCTTCCCAGTTTCCCCTTATCATTCCATCCATGAAGGGAACCTCCAGTTGGCATCTATCATATACTACCTTGTAGGTCAGATATCTTTACGTGTCCATCTAATCTTTCCTAATAGATTGAAAAACTCATTCAAGGACAGGAGTGACATCATGTGCCACTTTGCATTTTAGAGTGCCTTATACTTAGAAAATAATAAATGGTCAAATGAATGTCCAGAGATGAGTCTAGAAGGCAGAGGAGGCTTCCAAGGCAGCAAGGAAGAAGGAAAAGGGAGATACTTCAAATACTGGCAAAGGAGGAGGAAGGACTGAGAAGCCCAGGGTCTCAAGAAACACTGAGTACACCAGGCAGACAAGTAAGAAGGGTTTGTGGCAAAAAGTAAAAAGCAATAGGGAAGACATAGCCTTGTAATGTTTCAAATGCCTTTGTATGTTTCTTTTTATCTTCTAGGCAATGGCAAGTCATTAAACATTTTTGATAAAAGAAGAAAAATAATGAAAACAACCACCCTTAAGAAAAATGCTTAGATGTGAACCTCATGGTAACCACAAACCAAAAGCCTACATTAGATATACAAAAAATAAAAATAAAAGAATCCAAACATAACACTAAAGAAAACCATCAAATCATGAGGGAACGAGGGAAGAGATCAAAAGAAGAAGAAAGCAGAGAAAACTACAAAAACAACTAACAAAATGGAAATAAGTACATACCTATCAATAATTACTTTAAATGTAAATGGACTAAATGCTCCCATCAAAAGACACAGGGTGGCCAAATAGATCAAAAAACAAGACCCATCTATATTCTGTCCACAAGAGACTCACTTCAGAGTTAAAGACACACACAAACTGAAAGGGAAGGGACTGAAAAAGATATTGCACCCAAATGAAAACTAAAAGAAAGCTGGGGTAGCAATACTCATATCAGAAACAAATAAACATTAAAACAAAGACTAACAAAGGACAAAGAAGGGCATTACATAATAATAAAGGGGTCAATCCAAGAAGAGTATATAATCCTTGTAATATTTATGCACCTAACATGGTGGCACCTAAATATATAAAGCAAATATTAACAGACATAAAGGGAGAAATTGACAGTAATACAACAATAGTAGGAGACTTTAACACCCCACTTACTTCAATGGATAGATCACTCACACACATCAATAGGGAAACATTGGCCTTAAACAACATATTAGGCCAGATGGACTTAATAGGTATATACAGAACAGTCCAACCAAAAACTGCAGAATACACATTCTTTTCAAGCGTACATAGAACATTCGCCAGGAGGGATCACATGTTAGGCCACAAAACAAGTCTCACTGAATTTAAGAAGACTGAATCACGTCAAGCACCTTTTCCAAGCACAACAGTATGAAGGTAGAAATCAATTACAGAAGAAAACCGGAAAAACCACAAATATGTGGCAACTAAACAACATGCCACTAAACAAGCAATGAGTCAATGAAGAAATCAAAGAGAAAATCAAAAACTACCTTGAGACAAATGAAAACGGAAACACAACTTTTCAAAATCTATGGGAGGCCGCAAAAGCAGTTTTAACAGGGAAGTTCAAAGCAATACAAGCCTACCTCAAGAAGCAAGAAAAGTCTCAAATGAACAATCTAACTTTATACCTAAAGGAACCAGAAAAAGAAGGACAAACAAAACCCAAAGTTAGTACAAGGAAAGAAATAACTAATATCAGAGTGGAAAAAAATGAGACTAAAGAACAATAGAAAAGATCAATGAAACTGAAAGATGGTTCTTTGAAAACATAAGCAAAATCAGTAAACCGTTAGCCGGACACAAGAAAAAAAGAGAGGGTCCAAATAAACAAAATCAGAAATAAAAGAGAAGTTACAACTGACACCACAGAAACACAAAGGATCATGAAAGAGTACAAACGATTATACACCAACAAATTGGAAAACCATAGAAGAAATGGATAAATTCCCACACACAACCTTCCAAGACTGAATCAAAAAGAAACAGAAAATCTGAATAGACATATTACAAGTAATGAAATTGAATCAGTAATTTAAAATGTCCCAAAAGAACAAAAGTCCAGGACCAGATGGTTTCACAGGTGAAGGCTACAAAACATTTAAAGATGAGTGAATACCTATCCTTATCAATTTATTCCAAACAAGTGAAGAGGAAAAAAATGCTTGCAAACTCATTTTATGAGGCCAGCACTACCCTGACACCAAAACCAGACAAAGATACACCACAAAAGAAAAAGGCCAATATCCCTGATTAATATAGATGCAAAATTCCTTAACAAAATATGAGCAAACTGAATTTAACAGTACATTAAAAGGATCATAAACCACAATCAAATGAGATTTATTCCAGGGATGCACGGGTAGGCCAACATCTGCAAATCAATCAGTGTGATACACCACATTAACAAAAAACAAAGGATAAAAATCATATGATCATCTCAACAGATGCAAAAACAGCCTTCGACAAAAGTCAGCATCCATTTAGGTAAAAACTCTCAACAAAGTGAGTACAGAAACAACATACACCTCAACATAATAAAGGCCATATAAGACAAACTCACAGCTAACGTCATACTCAATGGTGAAAACCTGAAAGCTTTTCCTCTAAGATCAGGAACAAGAGAGGGATGGCCACTCTCACCACCTTTATCCAACATAGTATTTGAAGTCCTAGCCAAGCAATTAAGAAAGAAAAAAGAAATAAAATGCATCCAAATTGGAAAGAAGTAAAACTGTCACTATTTGCATTGTCATTTTTCATATAACTATTGTCATTTTTCATATAACCTGATATAACAAAACTTCATATAACAAAGTATTCTAGAATTTGTATGGAACCACAAAAGACCCTGAATAGCCAAAGCAATCTTGAGAAATAGTAAAAAATCTGGAGGTATCATGCTCCCTGATTTCAAACTATACTACAAGGCTATACTAAACAAAACACTATGGTACTGGCACAGAGATCAATGGAATAGAATATAGAGCTCAGAAAAAAACCTACACCTATATGGTCAACTAATCTGTGACAAAGAGGCAAGAATATAAAGAATATACAATGAGGAAAAGACAGTCTCTTCAATAAATGGTGTTGGGAAAATTGGACATCTACATGAAAAAGAATGAAACTGGACCACTATCCTTCACCATATCCAAAAATAAATTAAAAATGGATTAAAGACTTGAATGTGACACCTGAAACCATAAAACTCCAAGAAGGAAACACAGGCCGTCAGTTCTCTGACATGAGTCTTAGCAATATTTTCTGGATCAGCCTCCTCAGACAAGGGCGACAAAAGCAAAAAGAAACAAATGAGGTTACGTCAAACTAAAAAGCTTTTGCATAGCAAAGGAAATCATCAACAAAACAAAAAGGCAACCTCCCTGAATGGGAGAATATATTTGCAAATCATACATCTGATAAGCGGTTAATATCCAAATATATAAAGAACTTACACAATTTAATATCAAAAAAATAAACCTAATTAAAAAATGGGCAAAGGACCTGCATAGACATTTTTCCAAAGACAACATAGAGATGGCCAACAGGTACATGAAAAAATGCTCAACATCACTAATCACTGGGGAAATGTAAATCAAAACAAGGATGAGATACCACTTCATACTTGTCAAAATGGCTATTACCAAAAGACAAAAAAATAACAAGTGTTGTCAAGCATGTGGAGAAAAGGGAACTGTCTTATACTGTTGGTGGGAATGTAAGTTGGTGCAGCCACTATGGAAAAGAGTATGTAAGTTCCTCAAAAAATTAAAAATAGAAATACCATATGGTCCAGCAATTCTACTTATGGGTATTTATCTGAAGAACATGAAAACACTAATTCGAAGACGCACCCTTATGTTCATTGAAGCATTATTTACAATAGCCAAGATATGGAAGTAACCTATGTGTTCAGAGATAGATGAATGGATAAAGAAGATGTCTATATATACACACAAAAGAATATCAGTCATCCATAAAAAATAAAATCTTACCACTTGCAACAACACGGATGGCCCTAAAGGGTATTACACGAAGAGAAATAAGTCAGAGAAAGACAAATACCATATGACTTCACTTAAATGTGGGATCCAGAAAACAAAAGAAACAAACCAAAACAGAAACAGATTCAGGAAACAAAATGGTCATTACCAGAGCAGGGAAGGGTTGGGGAACAGGTGAAATAGGTGACGGGAATGAAGAGGTACAAACTTCTAATTATAAAATAAATAAGTTATGGGGATTTAATGTACAGCACAGGGAAAATAGTCAATAACATTGTAATAACTTTCTATGGTAAAAGACGGTAACTAGACTTATCATGGTGATCGTTGTGTAATGTATATAAATATCACTGTGATGTACACCTGAAACTAATAGGATATTGTAAGTGAATTATACTTCAATAAAAATATAAATAAATAATAAAGTCAGACACTGGGAGCGGAATCCAACAAAAAAAAAAGAAAAAGAAAGATGCTTAGAGTTAGTATGTACGCAATATTACACAGATGGATGGTAGAGATGTAAGTTAGGAGGCCAAATGATAATGATAATAGTGTCAGGCACTATACAGCATGCTTTACCATTTACCAACAAGTTTAATCCTCACAAGATCCCTCTGTTCACTAAGAAACAGAGTCCTACGAGGAATGAATAACTCACCTGAGGCTGCACACAGAGCAAATGGCAGAGCTAGAATTCAAATTTGAAATTGAAAGCCTGTGCTTTTCACCACTTCACTGTATTTCAGGTGGTAACAATAAAAACTTTTTTTACTAGTAGTAATAAGAATTTTGGAGAATTCTTGGGTAAAACTAGTATATGCATCCTCAGGAGAAATGAGTACATCCATCAAAGGCAGGTGTAAGAATGTCCGTAGGACATGTACGTACTAGAATGTCTTGATACATGTATTAGACATGTAAACAGCAAAACAGTTCATAGTAGCTCCAAAATGGAAACAATTCAAATGCCTTTCAACAGGAGAATGGGTAAATTGTAGTATATTCACGTACAGGCCTACCTTGGAGATACTGCGGGTTTGGCTCCAGAACACCACAAGAAAGCGAATATTGCCATAAAGTGAGTCAAACGGATTTTTTGGTTTCCCAGTGCATATAAAAGCTACGTTTACACTATACTGTAGTCTATTTAGTGCGTAATAGCATTACGACTAAAAAAAAATGTACATACCTTAATTAAAAAATACTTTATTGCTAAAAAATGCTAACCATCATGTGGGCCTTCACTGAATCATAATCTTTCTCCTGGTGGAGGGTCTTGCTTCGATGTTGCTGGCTACTGGCTGATTGAGGTGGTGGTTGCTGAAGGTTGGGATGGCTGTGGCAATTTCTTAAAATAAGAAAACCATGAAGCTTGCCATGTCAACTGACTCTTCCTTTCACGAACGATTTCTTGGTAGCACGTGATTCTGTTTGGTAGCACGTTACCCACAGTAGAACTTTCAAAATTGGAGTCAGTCCTCTAAAACCCTGCCACTGCTTAACCAACTAAGTTGATGTCATATGCTAAATCCTTTGTTGTCATGTCAACAATCTTCACAGCATCTTCACCAGGAGTAGATTCCATCTCAAGAAACCACTTTCTTTGCTTGTCCATAAGAAGCAACTCCTCATCCATTAAAGTTTTATCACGAGATTGCAGAAATTCAGTCACATCTACAGGCTCCACTTCTAATCCTAGCTCTCTTGCTATTTCCACCAAATCTGCAATTAACTTCCCCCACTGAAGTCCTGAACCCCACAAAATCCTCCAAGAGAATTGGAATCAACTTGTTCCAAACTCCTGTTAATTTTGGTATTTTGACCTCTTCCCATGAATCACAAATGTCCTTAATGGCATCTAGAACAGCGAATCCTTTCCAAAAGTTTTTCAATTTATGTTGCCCAGCTCCATCAGAGGAATCACTATCTATGGCAGCCTAACGAAATGCGTTTCTTCAATAAGACTTGAAAGTCAAAATTACTCCTTGAGTAAAGGATGTTGAGTTAGCAGACATGAAAACCACATTAATCTTGATGTACATCTCCACGAGAGCTCTTGGGTGACCAGGCGCATTGCTAATAAGCAGTAACATTTAGAATCATCTTTTATGAGTAGGTTTCAACAGTGGGCTTAAAATACTCAGTAAGCCATGTTGTAGACAGATGTGCTGTCATCCAGACTTTGTTGTTCCCTTTATAGAGCACAGGAAGAGCAGATTCAGCATCATTCTTAAGAGCCCTAGGATTTTCGAAATGGTTAATGAGCATTGGCTTCAACTTAGAGTCACCAGCTGTGTGAGCCCCTAACAGGAGAGTCAGCCTGTCCTTTGAAGCTTTGAAGACAGGTGTTGAGTTCTCCTCTCCAGCTATGAAAGTCCTAGTGGGCTTCTTCTTCCAATAGAAGGCTGTTTTGTCTCCACTGAAAAGCTGTTGTTTAGCGTAGCCCCTTCAGTAACTGTCTTAGCTAGACCTTCTGGATAACTTGCTGCTTCCCCTTGCACTTTCATGTTATGGAAATGGCTTCTTTCCTTAAACTTCATGAACCAACCTCTGCTAGCTTCAGTTTTCTTCTGCAGCTTCCTCACCTCGCTCAGCCTTCACTGAATTAAAGAGATTTAGAGCCTTGCTCTGGATTAGGCTTTGGCTTAAGGGAATGTTGTGGCTGGTTTGATCTTCTGTCCAGACAACTAAAACTTTCTCCATATCAGTAACAAGGGTGTTTCACTTTCTTATCACTTATGCGTTCATTGGAGTAGCACTTTTAATTTCCTCAAAGAACTTTTCCTTTGCGTTCACACTTGGCTAATTGGAGCAATTGGTCTAGCTTTTGTTCTGTCTTGGCTTTTGACATGCCTTGCTCACTAAGCTTAATCATTTCTAGCTTTGATGTAAAGTGAGAGACGTGTGACTCTTTCTTTCATGCTGACACTTAGTGGCCAATATAGGGCTATTCATTGGCCTAATTTCAATATTGTTGTGTCTCAGGGAACAGAAAGGGCCGAGGAGAGGGAGAGAGATGGGGGAACAGCTGGTGGGTGGAGCAGTCAAAACACACACAGCAGTTATCAATTAAGTTCGCCATCTTACATGGGCATGGTTTGTGGTACCCCAAAATAATTACAATAGTAACATCAAAGATCACAGATCACCATAACAAATAATAATGGAAAAGTCTGAAATATTGCCACAGTTACAAAATGTGAAATAGAGACATGAAGTGAGCAAATGCTGTTGGAAAAATGGTGCTGCTAAGACTTGCTTGATACAGAGTTGCCACAAGCCTTCAATTTGTAAAAACACCCACTATCTGTGAAGTGCAATAAAGCAAAGGGCAATAAAATGAGGCATGCCTGTATTAGAATATTATGCAGCAATGAAAATTAATAATCTCTAACTGTGCACAATAATATGAATGATTCTCACAAAATGTCAACCAAAGAATTAAGACACCAAAAAGCAGACACTAGATTATTCCATTTAAAAGGTTTAAAAAAAAAAAAAAAGGCCAAACTAATCTATGTTAGACATCAAGATAGGAGTGACCCTTATGGAATAGAGACCGGGAGGGAGCAGGAAGAAGGATTCTGAGGAGCTGGTGATGTTTTGATTCCTGATTTAGAGACTGGCTACATGGGCATGTTCACTCTGCAATGATTCACTCGAGGTATACGCTTTGATTTCTGCACTTGTCTGTCCATGTTATACTTCAACAAAAAGTTTATCTAAAAAATTACTATTGGTGTAGGTGACAGTGTGACTCCAAGTGGAAATGCCTACATGGAAGAAGACACCTGGGCTCCTTTGCTCTGCCTCTGATCAGGATTTTCTTTACAGAGGAGTCCGATTTGATGATTTGTAGTTTCCTTTAGCATTACAAAATTCTGGTTCTTAAATGAAAACCCTAAGAGGAGCGTGTGCACAGTGGCCAGAAGAGCCTCCTTCACAAGATGATTATTATAATCTATATATATTTATAATCTATAACTAAATATATATGTATTTCATTCCCATAATCAAAAGCTAGATTGATTCTCATTTATTTTAATGCACTCTAATCCAATTATTTATATATTGGGTCAGGGGTAAAGGAGGTACAATGCTTTGGTCCTGGTATGTGCATGAGTATGCGTATGTTTTCAGGTAAAACACAAGTATCACAGAGCAGTGGATAAGAATCTCTGTAATTCAATTCAACATTCTTCTCCTACAGATGTCCAAAGCTCTAAATGGATTTCCAATCATGTTACAGTTATAATTACACAATGTCATAAATTAGCAAATAATCACATTAAATCAGAAAGGAAAAAAAGCCTACTTTAGAGCATGACAGTTATATAATCCATGACGCCCTTCTGAAAAAGAACCAGGTGTAAACAATACAGCTCTCCTCTATCTGGTATTTTCCAACTTCCTGTGGAGAAAATATTTCCAAGCCATTTTTTTTTTTAAAATAAGAGTGGAATTTTCTTGTGAAAGATTGTCAGAATATGAGCTCTCAGAATAGCACTTTCAGCACTCAGAACCAGAGGGACCACATCAGAAAAACACGGGCCGGGGCAGTGTGTGTGCAACACAAAATCTGTCAATGTATAGTAAGGAGGTGATCAGAGAAGTTTGTTCAGAAAATTAAGATAACTGCTATCTAAAACTGAGCCTTTCTTCCCTTATTTCCTACTGAAATACATTATGCTTCGGGTTGTTAGCTGGAATTCCATGAACCAGTCTAGAAAATAGTATCTTTTTTAAAAAACTGATCATGAAAAGAAACTGATGTTTTCACAACTTCAGAATTTTATTTGGTTGAAATGATTTTGATTGTTTCTCAATTTACCTGTTGTTTCATCTTACATTTACCTAAATTCAGTAGAAATTCACAAATCAGAGAATGGCAAAAGAATTACTGAAATCTGCAGACGGAATTCTCAGTTCTGAAAAGTTCTCATTTTTCTTAAATTAAAATTAAATCTACAATTTCAAAGCCGGAGGAAATAGTGGAAAAAGTCTCATTTAAGGTTTTAGGGTCCAAGAGTAGTATCATTCAGGCCAGTTGTTACTATTACTTTTATTAAGGACGCACATAATGCTAAATTCTTGTACAACAAATATACCTCCTAAACTTATATATGTACGTAAACTTCAATATATTATGCATAATCTATTGCACATTATTGAAGTTTAACTAACCAAAATGTTATATTCTGAAATAGAGGAAATACAAATTGACCAAAATTCTTGCAAACTTGGGTTTCCATTTTGTTCATTCCTGGACCTCCACGAAGATGCCCAGAGTTATCCTACTAAAGAAGACCACGTCATCTATCCTCTAAGTCCTCAGCCTAAACGCCTAAACCAGATGTTCCAAATTTTGCAACTCTTTAATCCCTTCCCAGTTTGTCAAAATCTACCCTCAGAGTCTCCAACATCGATTTACTAACATAAAACACCAGCTACGACTGAAAGAACATCAGGATATGGTTACGTTCCATGTAACCACCTAAGTAAGGCTAAGAATCATGGTGTCACTAATTTAACACATTCTGATTCAGGAAGGCAGGAGTGGAGAATAAGAAACTACACTTTTAAGGAATGCCACAGGCAATTCTGATGTGTGCAGTCTAAGCACCTCATTTAAAGAACCAACAGGTCCCCAATGTCTTAGTTTAGTTTTCTTAATCATCATCACTTACCAAGAGTCCATCATCTCCTTAAATAATCTTTCATTGGAATCTGTTTATCTTCTTCAGACTACACCCTCTTCAGGTTACAAGTACGGCAAGATTAGCATCAGGTCAGCCTGGGCCCTCCTGCGGCGGCCAACCTGGCTTCCAGACCCTGAACAGCTGCTCTGACCATCTGTGAAGCTGTAAGGCCAGGCCTGCCTTATCCTGTTTCCTCGCACTCGCCTGATAACCTCAGCGCAGTAAGCAGGACCAGCCTGGGCCTTCTGGACCAGATCTGCTCCCCTGTATGGGATTGGGGCAAGGGCGGGGAACCTCCTTGGGAAATATATGTTTATGACAACAATACACTTTTTGCAACTCCAGCTTTGAGAAGTGCCTGAGAAAATAAGGGACGAATTTGAGCTTCTCTTCAACGACATCAAATCCTTTGTCTTTTGAGGGTAATTTTGATTTCTGGAAGTCATGAGTCAGTACCAAATTTATACTCAATAAAGTTTCTACTAAAACAGGGTTTATAGTGATTTGCGCTCTGCTAATCATCAATTATGTACTAAGCCTTTGGTGGCACTGTAATGTCTCAGCTTGCTAGGCTGAACTACATTTCCCAGAATGCTCTTCCCTGTATGCTTCTGGTGAGTGTCAGGCCAGGACTATTTCTTCTACCAGGTAACTGATACCTACTTGCACATCTTCCTGAGGAATGCAGCAATTTCTTGCTACCTTCTAGTATAGCTTTTTCATTTTAAAAACAAATGTCATTTGAATACCTAATATGTGCTGAACATATTGATAGGTGCTCACGACAGCTATGCTGGTATCATCTCCTGACTGTAAATACAGGAGCTGAATTTTGGGGAGTTTACGGAGCTTAACTAAGAAACAAATAAATATCTGAGAGCTAGGTCTTCTGACTTCAAGTCTGTGCTCCTACTATAGCAAAGTTTTGTTTTTGAATTACATCTATTCCCAGCTATTATTCTCCCTGAAGATTAGACAATGCACTTCTTTGCTGATTCCAACATTCAAAATATACAACACAGTGTGGCAGATACATAACTTGCATTCAAATTTTCCCATCAGTATCTATCTTTTCACAGTTGGTCAGTTATTTCAAGGATCTAAATTACTAACCTTTTTGAGTTTTCCTTAGATCTATGAGTTTCTCTCTTTAGTTATCATCGTAAATGTCTTCCAATTACCGTCTTTAAAACATCTGTCCTGGTCAAAACATTTGTTTCTAACATTGCTTCATCTCCTTGATTTTCCATTAAAGCATCATGTGTCTGACTTGTATTTAAGTTAAACATATATAAAATTTGCTGGGCTTTGCTCTGAGTAACGGTAACACATTTTTATGTCTACTCACTCTCCCCAGCTGCAGGCACAAGATTGACAGGCTGACCTTGAAAGAGAGTTCGGCTGCTGTAAACTGAAACATGTTGCAACATGCCCTGGCTAGGATCACTCCTCCCCTACTTTCACAAACTACACCAGAAAGCAATATCATTATTTCATAGTCACACCTGGCAACGTGACACTTGCTGACACCTTCCTACTATTTCCAATGTTTCAATTTTCCACTCTTCTCAAGGGCTTAGTGTCATCTGGAAGCTGGCACTTTCACTACGTGCCCAGGGTGGCAGATCACTGGTAAAAATGTTAAGTAAAACCCATCTTTAGTTCCAATCTCTACATAATGCTCACGATTTAAATGGCTCCATTCAAAGCAGTGCTTTGAGCTTCTTTTTCTTTGTTTCTTTATGTTTAAACTACTTTCTTCCCTTTGACAAACTCATCTCTTTCAGTTCACAGAGTGTCTTAGCTGTCACAGGGCAAGGGAGGGGAGGACGGGCAAGGCTTTTGGAAGTTTAAATAAATCCTGTCCATGGGCTCTCCCACGTCTGCATGTTTCGTTCACCTAAAACCATTCTGCTACTGGCTGAAGAGCCAGGCTCCTGTCACTAAGCAGCTGTGTGACATGGGCAAAGTCACTTTATCTCCCTGGTTCTCAGAATCTTCACCTGTAAAATAAAGCAACTGGCCTCTGTAATCTGTGGTGTTTCATGTTTAGATATAAAGCTACGATTCTGGTAAAGCTTAATCTGTCTTGATACTAGAAATGGCAAACAATACTTTCTCAAAAAGGCTGTGTTTGTTTAAGATGTGGATGATGTTTATTGGCTTACAAGACATTTGGTACCCTCCTTATGGATGGAAACTTTTATGGGTACTCAGAGATGAGACACACATTGAAAGCAATAAAGAGAAGCAATCTGACAAAGCTGAGCCACATCTCTACAACAGGAAGTACAAGGACATGTAATCTAGCATCCTGGAGGGATTTCACATAGAAACAAAGTTTTCAAATGAGGACGTAAGGGAAATGATACTTTCACATCCAGTTGAACCATCTACAGTCTCTGGCAAAAGGCTAAAGTGTTAAGACAGCTAGACGCTGAGTGGCATAAATCCAACTGGGCCACCGAGGAGGTCTGGGTGGAGCCAAGTACTGAGAAGCACTTGAAGTTATATCAAAGTGCAAGAATCGGCGGTCACAACTTAAATGCCTACAGGGCCAGGCAGCCACATGCATACGTAAATATTGCTGATGGTAACACCGTAGAAGTCGAGGAACCAGGGCAAATTAGACAGCATGTACCTATCCATAAGGCATCTGAATTCAGTTCTTTAAAAAATGGTCCACATGAAACAAAACCCACCTGTACACCAGAATTAGCCCTCATGGTACCAGCTGATACTCGCCAGCTTTAGAAATACTTCAGCCCCCTGGATTTCTTTGCTGACTCTTCTGTAGAAACTAAACCCCCTGTTACTCCAGCAAAGCTGGGAAGTAGAGAGACATGTGGACAGATATATTTCTCTGGAAAAGTAATGTAAGAGATGCAATTTATCTGACAATGAAATCTCCACTTGTTAGTAATAAAATTTCTACTAGGAAAAAAACCACACAATCCTTTTTCAGAGAATAATAATAGTGCCCACTATTCTACGGCTCTAGTGAGGACTGAAAAAGGTAATCACTTAAGATACTCAGTGCAGCACCTCGCATATAAATGCTCCCCCTATCATTACTGCTCTATCAGCTGATGGAATGCAAACTACATTCTTCTACAGAACCTCAAAGAATTATAACAGTCACGCACTGCATAACGACATTTTGGTCAAAAATGGACCGCATATACAATGCTGGTCCCATAAGATTAGTACCATATAGCCTAGGTGTGTAGTAGGCTATGTCATTTAGGTTTGCGTAAGCGCACTCTGTGATGTTCGGACAGTGATGAAATCGCCTGGTGCATTTCTCAGAACGTATCCGGTCATTACACCGCGCATGACTGTAACCTCAGGCTGGGGAGGGTTAGAGATCTTACATTGGTTCAGACAGCAGCTATATCATAAAGCACAAAAAAGAATTCTGTGCTTTCTAGATCCTGCTATTGCTCAGGCACTCTGGGCCTCTTTAGGGTGTGACTACAGCACATCTGTCAGGTCCTCCGTCTTCCCCACCCACTCTGCCATACTCAGGTCCTAGTGCTTAAGATTCCAGGGAAAATGCAGGGCAAAGGATTCTAGAACATCTACTCCTTTTGCCTCCTCTTCCCCTCAAGACGTTTTAAATCCATTATTGAAATTAACACACCACCCCCAATCCCACCCTTTATAATAATTCTCCTACAAATCCTAGAAATCCTTTATAAGGAAGTGGAGGTCTTTAAAAAAATTCAAAAAGCATAGCTGGCATGCTTTGACATGACAAAACACCTCTACCCATAGCTTCTGTTTGTCTTTCCCCTCTCTCCACCCCTCAGCTGAAGGTAAGTAAACACTGCTGTGCGGGATCATCATGTTCTACCCAACTTTTGAAAAAAGAGAATATTCCAAAATTTTAATCCATGCTTTATTACAAATCTTTATTATTTCATGGGTCAAATACTGAATCCTTCTCAGTCTTCTGCAATGTGAGTCGCTAAAGAACCATTTGGAATTAATGAATGAGTGAACTGAAAATCAAGAAATACACAAAGAATAAAATTACTACCCTTGCTGAAAAAATTATTTTCAAAACAGCCCCACAGAAACACACGATTTTTGTTCACTTTTGAGGAGCTTAGAATAGATCATCAAATACTAGTAAATACATATTAACCATATGATTAAAAATAAAATAATTTCAATATGTTAAATGCAAAAGTTTTTTTTGAGGTATATACTACTTTACTTATTTTTTCGAAACTTTGCTTTACTAATGGTTAAAACTTACATAAGTATATCTTGCTTTATAAAGGGTGAAAATCAAATATCAGATGCATTCAAGAACCCTAACATTATATGAAGGCTCCTTTTGAAATGTGACTTATGCCTCTGATTTATTTCCTTTTGAAATTTTGATTTTTCCATTCATTATAAGACACTTACAATGAATAATAATGTCAAATGACATTATTAAAGAATACTGATTTATTTTACTGTTTGTGTTCTCTCCCCTAAAGGAAAAGACTATCAAAGAAACACCAATCATGTTTAAAGGTTAACTTCATTTCATTTGTCTATCCTTCCTTGTTCTAGTGGCAATGGGTTGCCTAAATAGCTAACTACCTCTCTGCATATCTTACAAACTATATCTTTTCCAGGAGGGTAGGGGGGTGAACAAGCAGCAGCTCCATGCATTTGAAGACTCATACAATGAAGCAGACACTAAGGTGTACTCTTGATTTAATCAAGAAGAGTAGAAACTCTGTGAAGTCGTCTTCTCCACAGTGAAACACAAAGAAATCGTAGTTAAGGATTGACATAAATTAATCAATCAGCTTCCCCGAAAGGAAATTAAATTGATTTATAACAGCTCCCCAGGCTCTGCAGGATTTTCCATTGAGTCGGGTCCAGGACCAGAAATGGTCACCACGGCCACGTTTCTATTTTCATATTTGCATAGGTAGCAAAAATTTTATTTTTGTTCCCCTACAGGTTTTTTCAAATTTGTTTTTTCTCTTTGATCACACTCATAACAGTAGACTCAGATCCACCCATAGCTAAGAGCAACTCATAAAAGTAACAACAAAACAAGCAGGGGTGAATGAAAAGAGATGGAAGTAGGAGGCTGTCCCGGGCAGGCTGGCTACATAATTTGCAAAGGCTAGTGAAAACGAAAATGCAGGGTCTGTTGTCCAAACCTTCTTAAGAATTTCAAGGGGGCAACAGCAGAGCGTTAAACCAAGCGCAGGGCATGAGCATGCGGCCCTGTGCAACTAACTGCACGGGTCGTAGGCCCATGAAGCTGGCCTTGGTCCTGGAAGACACTTGCCAGGCTTTCTGGGTTTCACCAAAACAGTGAGAAAGCCTTCTCCCGGAAGTAAGCAGGGTTAGTAATGCAAGCTTTAAGAACAAACTCAAATCTCCAATAAACCAAATACATGGAAATGAAATAAAGCCTGCTTGGAGATATAGCTCTTTGCGGGAGAGGCAAGAGTGTTGGGATCTGTTCATTCTTATACTCCCACTGACTAGCAAAACGTCTAACATGGGACAGATGCTTAATAAAAGTTGAAATGAAAAACAATGCAAATGGCAATGAACATTTTCATCAACTGATCTCCTTTTAGGTAAGCAACTCTTCTTCCCTTGAGGTTGCCCTGTTTGTTCCAGACAGCCATTTTCCTCTCTCATCTCATCACACAATACATTAACCACACAGCACAATGTTGGCGCTTAAATCCCAGGACCTAGAGTATTCTAAAATATCTAAAATATCTGGTAGAAACAATTCGGTTTACAGTCATCAACAGAGAGAGAACAAGTTCCCATTCACCAGCTGGAGCTGGCCAGGAGGAGGATTTGCCCTTCTCGGCGAATTATATTATCCACAGGGAATTCATGCTGAATCTTAAGTCTGACTTGAAGGGAGTCCCTATCTCCCAGCCCACGGGTAAACTTTAAATAGCCATTAAAATGACATTTCAAAATAATAAAAGAACTCAAAGAACCGGAGGAACAAAATAAATGGTGTTGTAAAAGGAAATGGAAACATTACCATAATTAGAGCTTTTAAAAGAGACACTTTAAACACTGGTTGAACATTGACTTGTTTACAATAGCACTCAAGGCACATTGTGAGAGTCGAAGAGGGGAAAGCGACAGTATTCACAAGAAGGGAAAGGTGAAGAAAGCTTTCGTAAGGTCATTGGAACTACTTCCTGAAATCTAGTTTAAAAAAAAAAAGTCAGAACACCATTTTGGCCTTTATGGAAGACTTCACCTAACCTGGCTTTGCCATCAAGATGCAACAGGTCCATATACGTAACTGGAAGAACAGTCTAAAAATGTAATAACCTAACTGCCTTGTCACTCATCATCACACCAAAAAATGCACTTACCCACTTTTTGGTACATAAACAGTGCAGTTTTCAGTGTGGGTATTTATTCCCAGTTCGTGGAATGACACTTTGTCCAGTAAGTTGTTCCCAGACAGGAACTACATGTAACAATGGAACAATGCCCCACACAAGCTCATACACAGATTAAGCATCTTTTAAATCCTTCTGGTAATAACTGCTAGGCAGTTTTACCTAGCAGACTAGAACATGGCTGCATAGTCCAAGACTTCAGAGAAGTTGAGAGACGTACAGAGAGACCCACAGAGGCTGAGAAGAGCAGAAAACACACACGCAGCCCCTACTAGAGGGAGGGAGCTTGGAACAGGTCCCACAGACCTGGACTTTCCACCAGATGTACCACAGTGTGCTAAGACTGTCCTTGGCGAGTAGAGTGACTGCTGGCTATGGCAGTGGTTCCACCGCTTTGCTTCCAGACTACACAGTGGCTCCCCTCTAGGAGGGTGAACAGCCCCATCTGAACAGCAGGCTACACACATGTCCTGGAACAGAAGGAAAGGTTATCTGACCTCATTAGGGCAATTAGAAGCTCCTTTGCACTATGCAAACATACCATTCAACAGTGAGTAATGCAAAGACAAACATGTTTTGGTAAGAAGAAAAATGTCCCAGAATTAAAAATTTTAGAAACCATACGTGCAGCCAGCAACTTCAAGTTTGAAGCCTCAATCCACTCTTCAGAAATTATTTTTGCTTGGAAAACTTTTCTCCTTAGTATTGAAAAAACTAAAGAGGGACTTCCTCACTGGAGAAAGACTTGGAAAAAACCCAGACCCAAACTAAAAGCAGTGATGCTGGCCAGCAGTTTTCTGGCTTCCTCTTGCTATTATTAAGTACCCTTCTGTTTGACTAAGAATTTCTCCACCTCTCACAAACCATCTTTTTTCTTTCTGTGTCCAGAAAAATCTGAAAACCATGTGTTTATAATGAGCCTGTTGCTATGCAAATCATTAAAACACATTACAAAAATCTTTCCTTTGAGTCAGGAGAACACAACGGGAGAAGATAACTGCTAGCAGAGAGTCCCTTTGCTGAACACGAAAGCTGGCGAAAAGGAATAGGAGACGCAAAGCAAAATGGAAAAAATTATGGTGGTCCCATCCCTTGAGTCATTTTAACCAAAGGGGGAAAACTAACATTTTTAAATCCCCAAGGTAATATATCTTACAATTTGGATCCGGGTTAACAGACTCTCTTCTTAATCTCTTTAATTCCTATGGTTTCATGACTCATCCTCCATCTGTCTATGAGGGTGTCCTTTTCACCAGTTTTTTCACACTTCTATAAAAGATCTCAAGAGTTTTATTTTTTGTTCTTTTCATGTGTGCTCCTGTGTGTATTCTCTTTTCATATCTTTTGTTTTCTCCTTCAATTATCACCTAAATGTAGGGCCTGAATTGTCCATTTCTTCTTCAGCTCCATCATAGCAACTTGGCACATTTCTCTCACTTACGAAGAGATTTGTTCTTCAAAAGTCATATCCGGGAGAGAAGGTAAGACAGAGTACGTTAAAATTAATTTCAAAAAAGCAGAGCTTCTCAATTTTCTAATTTAAAAAATCTGGACTTGATGATTTTAATGCAGTCAATCACCTTGTTAAACAGTTTGCAATCACATCACTCTCAAATTTTTGTTGTGCTGCTCTGAACACTCTATTAACCTGCAAGTTTTCAAGGGTGGGACTGTCTGGGTACAAGAAACAAAATACACACCTTTTAAATATATCTTCCTTTCACCCCTATGTGTCTTGATATGTACAGATTCACACACATGCCAAAAAAAAAAATAGAGAGTATTAATTCCAAACTCTCTGTCCTTATTCAGAGAGAAGAAACGGCTAGTCCCAACTAATGCTATAGAACCTGTTTTACTCTCAGATAGAAGTAGCCAAACCACTGCAAACATGTGCTGGGTGAAAACTAGTTTGCTTGGCTCCAGACAAAGGCTTATTTTTTCAGCACAGATGGTTGAATGGTTGCCTCCTCCAACGGGTTGCCCACAATGAAAGACAGATTTCTATTTCTAATCTATGCAAATATCTTACTCCGGGGAACATCACAAAGACTAACTGTTCTGTGTCAGATGCTGTAGATCCCAGGTGCTCTCCGAGATGCCAAGGCCCATCTCCACCTGAGAGCCCTGGTAACTCCGATAACAGCGGATGACTGGAGGGTTAGTCACCACCCCGCTCCTAATGACTGTTGTTGGGGCCTTCTGTGAAACATTCCTCTGGCATCCTGCCCCACCACCACTGCTTCTCCTTGGCTGCTCTGCCTGGGAGAGAGTTTCAATATTCAGTTCAGACCCCAGATGCTTCTAAAACCTCCCAAGAAGGCTCAGATTCCCAAAGGCTCCTAATGACCATCAGGGGCATTCTCCACCTTGAGTTCGGCTCATGTATTCATCTCTAACACCAAACCCAGAGGCCTTGAGCATTTACAAATGTTATTCTGTGCAAACCAAGTCTCCTTTATACACTCTAGTCCATACGCCTACAACCCACTGTGGGTCTCATGACTCATACCTGGGTTGTGGGTTATGGCCCTCAACTTTCTCAAGCACGTTATTCTCTCTTCCTAATCTTTCTCCCTCTATCAATTTTGCTTTCTTTACTTACAGCACTTTTCTCTCCTATTTCTCCATCTCCCCAGTTGAAGTCTCTCATTTGCTCTCATACCCCTTGGCACATACCAGTTTTAGGGCCCCTTGGGGCTACAAAAATTCCTGCAATGCTGAAAAAAAATTTTTTTCAACCCACACACAACTAACTCCTCACGCAAACCCAGCTCCTAACTTTAAACATCTTTTGCCATAAAGAGAAGGTTATACCTGAAATCTACATAGTTTAGTTCCAATGTTTAAGTCTAAAAATGTCTTACAAAGTTTTCAATTATTTTCTTTGTTAGTATTTCTGATCGAATGATGGTGACAGAGTTTGCTTCAAAATCCTGTGTTGGAAAACACTTCTTTCCCTCCTTACCAAACTTCATCTTAAATGAAGCAAGCTAATCGAGCAAAAAGAAATTCTAAAGAAAGAGGAAAGAAGTTCTTCCTAGTCTCCAGCCTCAATAACCACCACCACCAAAACTTCTCACTCAAAACCTCAATTTTTGAGAGTTACACACTTTTTGCTTCAGCTTATGAATGCAAATATTGACAGCAAATAATGTAGCATTAAGTTTACTTACATGGCAAATCTAAAACTGTAAACAGCTTTAGAGGTTAACGAATTTATTGATTCTCAAGTCCAGATGAACATCAGAACCACGTGAGGAATACTGTTTATTTTAAACAATACATCCTCCTGATCCTCAGCCCTAGACATTCCAATTCAGACTTCTGGTACAGCCCTAGAATCCATGTTTATAATAAATGCTCCAGGTAATTACGATATAGCAAGCCCTGGTCTCTGTGAGGACCACTGATTTATTCCAACATCCTATTCAATATGGCGGTCTCCTCTACAAGACACCACACCAGTCATCCACTCTGTGCTACAGAACTCCAGAGACCAGGCTCTTGCCTTTTTATGAGACTGCTTGTTCCACATTTTTATGGGTTTAATTATTAGAAACTATGTTCCTCTGTTGAGCCAAATAACCAAAGTCTTTCAACCCTTTGAACTTCACTTATTATTGGCCCTAATTTTGTGCTCCAGAGCTGACAGAGAATTCCCTCCCCACAAGTCTTCAAATATCCAAAGGCAGCTACTGCACTCTTGCAAAACTTCATTTTTCTAAGTTTAAGCAACTTTTTTTTCTTTAACTCCAAAAAGCACAGTTTGAGTCCCTCGCCATTTGAACTGCTCTTCCTGAAGAACAGACCCTACCGAACAAGTCTGTCTAGAGTAACAATACTCCATTTTTTCTTATAGACTGAACCTTTTTCAATATGCATTAATTTACAGGCCATGTTTCATCTTTGTCACTCATTGCCTTGCATTTAACGGTCCAAGAGCCACGAATCAGCAAGTACTTATTAACCTAATGCTATATTCCTAACACTGTGTAAAGTACTCAAGAAGGATTCAAAAGCCAGTGGAAACTGTCCCATTTTGAGGAGTTAATAATTTCTTGTACAGAAATAACTTAGATAAGTGAAATAACTTGAAAACAGTGTGCAATGGTATGTAACCAAGTGCTTCAAATGAATGACACCTGGAAGAATGAACAAAGGTTTCCTGGGTCAGACTGTGGGCTATCTCATGGCCTCTGTTTACACAAACGCCACCCATTTAACAACAGGTTTTGATTTTTAAAAAAAGAAAAAAGATGGAAACGCTCACCTTAAAATCTATTTAAAAATTTCAAATGCATTCTTATTTCAGAAAGTTAAAATCTAAGAAACTACACATGCAAGAATCAAGTAGAATACTGTTCCTTCTTCTCAGAGTGTCATTGGCAATGCTTCCCAAGCGCTCTGAAGGCCATGATCCAAGTAAAAGGCAAAACGTAGAGGGTTTACACAATTCCCTTTATTACTGGAAATAACCACTTGATGAGGAGACACTCCCCTACATATTTTAATGGAAAACTCTTACCCGTAAGTGAGCTTTACTAACACCAACAAAAATGCACTTGTTTTCTTCACAGAATCACAGACCACCAGAGCTTTAGGAACTTTACGCCACTCCCTCACTTGGCCGAGAGGGGGAAACACCATTTCAGAGATGGCAGGTGTTTCCCTCAGGTAAAGCAGCCACTCAGGAGGATGAGACCAATCCCCAGGTCTTCTCTCTCCAGTTGGCTCCCTGTCTCTTCTTACTCAACCTAGGACAATCAAAACTCATGCCCTCTCAACATCGTCCTCAACCCTACTCCCATTTTCAGTTACCTCTGCAATCCTCAAATCCAAAGTCTGACGTTACATTTTGTTTGGGCACATTTTGAGGGAAGGGCTGGACCAAACAGTATTAGGTGGTTCATTTTTTATTAAATTCTAGCATACCTATTTTACTCAGTTTCTAACTAATACTTCCATGGTGCTAGACACAAAATTCTGCCTGACTCAAGATCACTGTTACCTTACTAGTATTATAAGGGATCACTGGGGTTAGGTACCCGGATTCAAACAAAAATTCTTAAGCTGCAAAGCAACTGGTGAGCACAAATCCCCACTACCCCACCTCTCCCCACTCCATCCACACACACATACACACCCGTCAATCAACCAGCTCATCAACTTCATCTGAAGCCTCACAGTTAATCCACACCCACATTTGGAACATGGGAAAAAATGCACCTACCTTGTGGCCTCTTGCTGAAGCCATGACACATTTGGCACATAGAACATGACCCCAAAGAAGAGCAGCGGCTCATTAGCGAACTTGTCCAGATGCTTCTTCAGAGGTTTCTCCAGCTCCACCCATCGTGCTTGCTGGCTCTTGCTGAGAAACCAAAGGCCAAAGTAGTGCGTCTAGATCAAAGGGAAAAATCGCATCAGTTCACGCTTATGAGGGGCATCTCAAGACCACACAGGAAACCAGACTCCAGTGCCCTATGTCACCTTTGCTTCCCCAGCCCACACACAAGGATCCAGCTTTTACTTTCTAACTTTGGGACAAATTGAAGGAAACCACATGCACACAACACTGTAATCTACACTGAGTATCTAGGTGCAGCATTCATACCCACTGGTGCCATTGTACACGTGGGTACGGATGCACCTATGTCAGGTAAGGGGGATGGTGCAGAGTCGGGGACAGCGTTGACTTTTTCTAAGATCTCAAGGCCGACTTTCCTGTGCCTTCCGAACGCCCCGTGATCTCACGCGGTGCATGCTGGCAAAGGCAAACGCACTTCCTACACCTGCTGCGGAGCAAATTATTACTCGGCTCCTAAGACAAAACCTTCTGCCAAGTGAAAGCTTCCACATTGTGGAATACTTTCGCAGAGTACCAGATTTTAACAGAAAATCGATTCACTCTTTTTGAGCTTTAATGAAGTACTTATAAAAACATCGGCTCCGACCACTTCATTATACATGAAGTGCAGCAAATCTCTCCCCCGTATCAAGCTTTGCGAGTGGAAGGGTGTCCTCTCCGCAGCTGCCGCAGGAGCCCCTGGTGGCTGTTCTTGGCAGATTACGGTGGGACTTGATAGATGAAAGTGAGATTTTCCCTCCTAGACTTGAAGCTTCAGCCGGTTTAGTTTTGAACAACATGCTAAATGATTAAAACAGGTACTTTCATGCATCCAACCCCATCCTTATATTAACTCATGCTAAGATTTCAGGATTAGCAGAACAATCACCAAAAAACAGATCACCGCTTTTGAAGCATTCTTTCATATTTCAATTATAGCCTAGAATGGTTTACAGCACACCTGGAAGTCTGCCTTCAAAAGAATGTTTTCATTACAATGTTTAATTTCCAGAGGCATTTTCGTGCTGATGTTCCCACTCTAGCTGGCTGCTCCCTCCACAATCCCATAGATCAACCCCCACCAAAATCTGTACTAAAGTCTTGACTCTGACTTTACTAGAAAACCAGAAATGTCCCTGCCTACACAAAGCTACAGGCCCCAAACACTCTAAGGGGTATTTTTAAATGGGTGTACCCTCAGACGAGAACAATGATTGGATCAGCTTTCCTCCAGGATGTTCCAAAGGGCAAGTTCACACCAGAAATCTATGCATTTCTCGAGCAACAAAATGCCAACAAACAGAGCCAAGGTTATATTTCAATTAACTCAGACAAACTGGCTTGAGTGAATTCTGACCCTATTGGTCATTTCCCAGCTTCACAGAGTCCACTGGCTGTTCCAATGTGACTGATGATGTAGAGGAAATGAAATGTGGCTGAAGGAAAAGAAAACAGGCTTTGAAGTCAGGTCATCTCCCAGCTTTTGCACTCACCGTCTCAGTAACTTCCAACAAGTTACTGAGCCACTCAGTCTCCGAGTTTTGTCATCTGTAAAGTGGGAATGATGATGACAACTATCACCTGCAGGCTGTCAGGGGTGTAAATGAGATAAGGCCTGTCAACCGTGTATGTGGCACATGTTAAGTAACTACTTCATAAATGGTGCTTTCTGTTGATGCTGCTGCTTCTACTATCATCATCATCATCATCTTCATCGTCTATAAATGAAAGCAGGCAAGCCTCAAGTATCTTTTTTCACCAGCACTACTGACATGCCTGTGAACCGCAAAATTAGAAAACAGAGGTTATCTGGAAATAAACAAGAAAAAGCAGGCAAAGGTAGAAACTAGAAGGCCTATGAATAACATAAAAACCTAAAAGATATAAGAAAAACAAATCACAAAGCAGTGCCTCCCCCAAGACTGTCTTTAGAGTGTCAGAGATGTTCATGGGACACTGGACCATCACTCTGATGCTGTCCTCGGGCATCCGTGATGCAGGCCTAGGCTAACCTTAAAATGAGGTAATCTGGGTACTTAATAAACAGTCTGGAGAGGGTCCAAGGCCCTTGTGCATTACACTGAGTTCCTTTATGGAGCACAGTGCCATATAAGGGTATTCCACCGTATTTTGGACGGCTAGGAGTGAGTTTGCATATAATAAATGAGGTAATATATGTAAACAGTAACCTGCTATGTAATAATTATTTTAGTTGGAAAAGAGCTCTGTTATAAGCACAGGTGGAGAAAGGGAGGGCAAACTTTGCAATTGCTTAATAGGCCAACCATGATCTATTATTTTTTACTAAAAGTAGTCTTGACATTTGGGGGTATAATTTTAAGGTCCATCCTTCATTCAAATTATAACGTCCACTCAAATTAGTAACATTCAAATTATAAAGGGTCCAGGGTAAGTGCATCAATATTATACAGTAGATTCTGCAAAAAAAAAAATTTAGTTTTTTACTTCTCCTATGCTTTCAAGTCTAGTATTTTTTTTTATTATTATTTTTTAGATTGGCACCTGGGCTAACAACTATTGCCAATCTTCCCGTTATTTTTTTCTTCAAAGATTGGCACCTGGGCTAACAACTGAGGCCAATTTTTTTTTCTGCTTTATCTCCCCAAACCCCCACTGTACACAGTTGTATATCTTAGTTGCAGGTCCTCCTAGTTGTGGGATGTGGGATGCTGCCTCAACGTGGCCTGACGAGCAGGGCCATGTCCACGCCCAGGATCCGAACCCTGGGCCACCGCAGCGGAGCACGCGAACTTAACTACTCGGCCACGGAGCCGGCCCCTCAAGTCTAGGATTTTAAATTTCCTTTTCTCATTCTCACCCACCCAATCATTAAATCAGACCTGATCTTCCCCCAAAAAACCACCCTGAGAGAGAATATTCTCTCTCAGGGAGTACAGATACACATACACAAGTGTGCACACAGCTACATGAACACACACTTGCGTACACTGAAAAGGATGAGGATGAGGTAGAGGAGAAACCATGGTAACAATCTTCAGCCACAATTACTAGTACAGAGCTCTAAATAACAAGGTAAACCACTTCTTATGCAAAAACCTAACTCATGGCATAAGATTTTTTTGTTGCTGCAATATAGCCTTCTCCAAAGGACACAGGGTATTCCAGGGTGACTCGCCATGCATTTTAGCCAATTAAATGATTACATAACTACTCAAGAAATCAGGTTTCCAGTACAGGGTAGAATTGAGGGAGGTAGGTAATCTGGAGGACACAGTTTCTACCTACTCATGGCCAGAAGAACCTAATTTGGGAAGCGTTGAATTCAGTAATCTAGTAGGAAGCAAAGTCCCTTTAGGAGATCCCCATGCCCACAGTGTTTTGTGAAGGTATGCCCAAAGGAACCTTCTCCTTTCCCACCCTACCTCCCTCATTCTTCCTCTAGCTACATTCCTACTCTAGAGTGTGCGGTAGAGGGGCAGGGCCCTGTCTCAAAGTTCGGAGCCTGCTCTACTCAAGTTTACAACGCAGCAGAGGTTTATTCTGCCATGTTATACAGTGCCTCACAGGAAACAGAATCAGAACCTATCCTCTCACTTAAAGTAACATGTGCACCAATCAACTTCCTGTGTATTGGCCAAGGGACCACGAATCCCGTCAGGCCCCGCTGAGATCATACCAGGCCTGTACATAACTGCCTCGCCAACTGAAACTCCAGCTGAATTCTGGAGTCTGAGCTTCACTGCTGAACGCTGCCAGATGGTTGAGGACAATGTAGTGGATGATTCCAAATAGAAACCGGCTCCTCCACGACCAACAGGATCCCGGCACGTTGCCTGAGGAAAGGCCTGACACACCTGTTTTATCTCTGAAACGTCAAACAGGAGCCAGGTCCAGGTAATCCTCAAGACACCTCCGGGGGAGCTGTAAATCCCATTGTATTTCTCTAGTTTTCTTTAGAAAACAGCTCCGGGGGTTGGCCAGGTGGCACAGCAGTTAAGTTCACACATTCCACTTCAGTGGCCCAGGGTTCGCCAGTTTGGATCCCAGGTGTGGACCTACACACCACTTGTCAAGCTATGTGGTGGCAGGCATCCCACATATAAAAAGTAGAGGAAGATGCGCATGGATGCTAGCTGAGGGCCAGTCTTCCTCGGCAAAAAAAAAAAAAAAAAAAAGGAGGATTGGCAGCAGATATTAGCTCAGTGTTAACCTTCCTAAAAAAAAAAAAAAAGAATTTAAAAAAAAAAAAACTCTGGTGCTGTGAATTCTGCAAGGAGTTCATTACAACGATGAGGAAAAAAGACAGAAGACCCAGTACCCAGGCAGAGGAACCACATCTCTGAATCAACGACTAAAAATGCACTACTAAGAAACAATGTAAGGAGAGCCTTGCTAACATGTCATTTTCCTACGAGTGGTTTCCTAGTTTATTCAGTTTGGAGTTTTGCATTTTAACAGAGGAAGCACAAATGTATGCATGCACTCAAACACATGCTGTTTTCCTCAGTGGCAGACTGGTATGTGAATACGTTAGGGTCAAAGTAAGACCCTTTTCTGATATCATGACAAGATTCTAGTGAATAAAGGCCTTTAAAAATAGCTTGGGGAGCCGGCCCAGTGGCCTAGCAGTTAAATTCGCACGCTTTGCGTCAGTGCCTGGGGTTCGGGGGTTCGGATCCCAGGCATGGACCTGGCACTGTTAAGCCACACTGTGGCGGCATCTCACATACAAAACAGAGGAAGATTGGCACAGACGTAAGCTCAGGGACAATCTTCCTCAAGCAAAAAGAGGAAGATTGGCAATGGATATTAGCTCACGGCCAATCTTCCTCACACGTACACACACACAATTAGTTCGGAGTGTTTCTGATTTGTTTGTTTTTATCTGTAGAGATGGTAGCATCCCCTACATTAGCTACTAATAGGGAAAGATTGTTTTGAGGGTTTTGTTTTTCCATTTTTGTGACCAATGGCACCGCTTTAATGCTATTTGTAAGGGTTACAGACGCAGTCTTGGCAATTACCAGGGATTAAATCCATGATCTTATCTCAAGCATTTTGAAGAGCTAATCAGCCAGAAGCAACAATTTAAAATATCTTGCATTAAGCTGTAATAGGTTTCCCTAATACCCAGTATTTCAGTTGTAAATTAAGAGAGAGAGAGTTGGTATGCCTCCACATAAAATATACAAGAACTACGCTCAAGCATTAAAACTTTCACTGAAGCATGGAAAATACTTCAAAAGATGACCATAAGCAGACTCTGAAAGAGCCCTTCATACAATTACATTCCAAAGGCTTTGGCAAATAAACCACCGTACATCAGTTGGATAACTGTAAAAAACAACTTGTGTGCAATCAGTCTCTACTCTGGGTAGGTCTGGGGTTTCTACAACTGACACGTCTATAATTAACAACTGCACCATCTTCATTTTCCTGGCCAATCTCTGCATAAAAACACAGGAAAAAAAATTGCAGAGTAACATAGACCCAAGAAGCAAATCTCATAGCCAAGAAAAATCACTCTTCCGGGGCTGCACAACTCACTCAAGAATATACAAAAAGATGAAGACTTACAAATTAAGAGGGGAAATTATATCACGTACAATCTCTACATCTAGAAAACGGACACTGGTGCCATATTTACCTTACAGAATTGACATTACACTAATAAGATTTCACATCATAGTCTTTAGAAAGACAAAAAGAAATACAAAATTCAAAGACTAGAAACCTCCCCAGCAGTCTACTCTTCAGTGGATTCTTAATCAGTGTTGATTATTTTGGTCCTCTGCAAACAAACATACATGGCTACGGTTAAGACAACTATAAAATACAGCAAATTCCATATTATCCGACAGTGCCCGGGAATGAGGTGCTCCATTTAATCAAGTACACCCATAATCACACACATGTTACCAATTTCCAAACGACTCACATAAAATCAAACCACGGAAATATCCTTAACGTAAGTTAGCTTTTCTTTGAAGATAGGAAATGCACATTAAGGTTCTGTATCTTTATAAACTCTAGCCATTATGAAAATAGCAAAATGTGGGACATTTCTACCATAGCTGACAGCTTTGGATAAATCAGCTTTTAGTAAAGATGAAAACATAAATTTGCAAAAGAAAAAGGGGATAAGTTAGAGGATATATTAGGGGACGAGGAAAATCTTTCCCTATTAATAACTAACGTAGGGGATACGAACACCTCTACAGATAAATGAACAAACAAATCAAAAACACCCCAAACTAATTTTTTGTGCATGTGTGTGAGGAAGATTGTCCCTGAGCTGACATCTGTGCCAGTCTTCCTCTATTCTGTATGTGAAATACCGCCACAGTGTGGCTTAACAAACAGTGCCAGGTCCACGCCCCGGATCCGAAGCCGCGAACCCCAGGCCGCCAAAGCGAAATGATTAGGTATGCTCTCTGCAAAACAATTATGGTTTTTAGGCTCCTACAAAGACCAGGACTCTAAGTCTAGACTTCGGAGAGGCGCAAGACTTATTGAACTCACCATTCCCAAGAATGCTGAATTTCCTAATAAAACAGAGTTCTCTATCTTGAATAGAGTTTAGCTATGAAAAGTGTCTCAGGTACCTTTGTTAAATGATTTATTCCTCCTCTATGTATTATCACTAAAGTAAATAATTCTAGTACATTTTTACATTTTACTGGAATTCTTTATATTCCTTATTACTAATAACATGGCCTCCTTGGCTTTATTAGAACAGCACTGTTTAGTAGAAAGACAATATGTAAGCCACATATGTAATTTTAAATTTTCTAGTAGATATACTTAAAAAGTACAAAGAAGTGAAAGTAATTTTAATCAATTTAAAATGATACCTTCAAAATATTGTTTTCAACATGTAACTAATATAAAAATGATGAATGAAATATTTTAACTTTATTTCATACCAGATCTTCAAAATCTGATGGTTATTTTATACCTACTGCGCATCTCAGTTCAGACTAGCCACACTTCAAGTGCTCAATAACCCGTGTGGCCACGGGGTTTGGACAGCATAATCTTACATTAATAATAACTGTTCAAGGAATTGAAAGATTTTGGCTCAGTGTAAGATCACTGCTTCTAATAAGTAAAGCCATCTAAAAATGGAATAAGCACACTTATAAAAGGGTGAGAGCTTGGTCTCTGGAAGTGCTGTAGCAAAGTCCAGATAGTCTTTGTGGGGTCTTGGAGGGGAGACCGCCATACTGAGTGCTTCCTATGTGCCAGGCACTGTGATACTGTGGCAACTTTGCAAAAACTATTTTAATCCTCCCAGCAACTCATGGAGGTTGCCACTATTACCATCTCCATTTACAGATGAGAAAACTGAGGCAGAGTGTAGTTAAGTAACTACCCAAGATTGCGTAGCTAATAAGTGGCAGAGCCAGGATTCAAACTCAGGCAGTTTGGTCCAAGCTCCCATTCTAGGCACTACCCTCTGCTGCTTCTCCACGTATTGATCTTTAAAATAGAATTAGTCATAAGGCAACGTTGTTTGAACTATTTCTCTTTTAACCTAGGTCAGTGATTTCCACACTGTGCTGGGGGCACAAGAAGATGAGACTCCAGACATCTATCCTCTCCACAAACTGAACAGCTCCACGTTATACCTTCAAGTTCCACTTACGATTTCATTTGGGGAAAAGGAAAAGGGTGAAATCCATTATTCCAAAATGCTGTAACTACATTATCAGAACTCTAATTCTGAACTCCTGTATCTCTTGAATCTCTTCCTTAATAGCGTTCCCTGCCAGAAACTCATACCTAATTTTTTTTTCTCAACTTACAATTAAAAACAACTTTTTTCCTAAAGAGTTCATTTTCTTTCCTCTTGCCAGGATTATTATGTCCGCCTAACTAGCATCTCTGTTCCCCCTGTCACCCCAATCCCCAGTCTTTTTCTGCTATTGAGTTCTTTTCCTAAAATGCAAGGTGACCGTGACATAGTCCGCCTTTGAAATCCTTTGATGGATTTCTATCTCCCGGCAGTGTTGTATTCCCCAATTCAGAGAGTATTTAATAGAAAGCTAAAATAATTGTGAAACACTGAATTCAACACCTTTATTTTTTAAAAAACTATAGACTTGACAAGAATTTTTCCCAAAGCCTTCTGCCACGGCCCCTCTTCTCCCACCACACATCCCTGGGAACTAGAACAGTGCATCCAGAGGGCCCAGGCCTGGTTGTGTAGTCAGTAAACACAAGGCCTGCGGATGCTGAACGTGATAGGGTCTCTGGCCCATCTGCGTCAGGGACCCCCAGTCAGCCTACCTGGGTTTGAGCCAACCCAATGACTGCAGGCAAGTCACTGTGCGCTGTGACCCCCCCATTTGTAAAATGGGGACAGCAAGAGTAGTCACGTACAGACTTATGATGAGAATTAAACGAGTTGATATATCAAAGGTGCTCAGCATAATATATGGTACTCTAGAAGGTGGCAATTATTATTTTTTGTGACACATTTTAGAAACAACGTTCTACAGGATCTAGTTAAAACTCCCTTGCCAAATACACCAAACCCTTCAAAAGCAGACTCCCACCTGCCTTTCCACACTCCTCCCCTCCCCTCCATGACCCCTCCACACACAAACAGATCAGTGCAAACTGAACTCTGCCCTGCTCCGACAATTTCATGTTCTTTCCTGTTTCTACACCTCGGCACGGGCTGTTCCGTTTGCTTTGTTTCTTGTTTGTCTTATTCTCTAAACCCTAGGGTTTCTGGGAGCAGGGACCCAATCTTATTTAGCATCCCCAGGGCTGGTGTTTACTGAACACACGAACCAGGCCTGGGCGCTCTGGATGCCATTTGAAATAGAAGCCCATCAGTGCATTCAAAACTAGATTTGACCCTCAAAAACTCCACCATATGGAAAGGTATCATTATACATTTGTCAAAACCCAGAGTGTGGGCTGGTCCGGTGGTACAATAGTTAAGTTCACATGCTCTGCTTCAGTGGCCCAGTGTTCACTGGTTTGGAACCCGGGCACGGCCCAACACACTGCTTGTCAAGCCATGCTGTGGCAGCCATCCCACATACAAAGTAGAAGAAGATGGGCATGGATGTTAGCTCAGGGCTAATCGTCCTCAA
Source organism: Equus quagga (assembly GCF_021613505.1). Lineage (NCBI taxonomy): Eukaryota > Metazoa > Chordata > Mammalia > Perissodactyla > Equidae > Equus > Equus quagga. The sequence continues at coordinate 21,697,686 of NC_060279.1, read as the reverse complement.
AAAAAAAAGGGGGGGGGGAGGGGCGGGGCCATCCCCACAGCTGAGTGGTTAAGTTCACGTGCTCTGCTTCACTGGCCCAGGGTTTGGCTGGTTCAGATCCTGGGCACGGACATGGTACCAGTCATCAAGCCAGGGTGAGGAGGCGTCCCACATACCACAACCAGAGGCACCGACAACCAGAATACACAACTACGTACTGAGGGGCTTTGGGAAGGAGAAGAAGGTAAAAAAAAGAGGAGAAGACTGTCAACAGTTGTTAGCTCAGGTGCCAATCTTTAAGAAAAAAAAATGCACCAAGTGTACAACACCAAGAATGAACCCTGAGTAAACTATTGACTTTGGATGATAACAATGTGTCAGCTGTAGGTTCATGGATTAGAACAAACATTCCACTCTAGTGTGGCATGTTGACCGGCTGGAGGGGAGGGGCTATATGGGAACTCTCTGTACTTTCCACTCAATGTTGCTCGAAACCTAAAACTGCTCTAAAAAAATAAAATCTATTTTTAAGTTACCTAATACAATTAAGCAGTAAAACACAAATTGTAATTAATGTAGATCAAAAATTAAATCAAAACTTCTTTTTTTCAGTCTGCCATACCGAATATAAAGCCATTATAAAGTTTGGGATACATCTAAACTATAGAACACTTCCAACGGCAAAGCCAAATATCCACCATAATCTGGTTTTCAAGGCTTCATAAAGACTGAACATCTTGTTATATTTTAGATGGATTTTCACTTTTTCCTCTAAAGCACTTGTCAGCTCTATTTGGAAAATGACCCAAATACAAAGGCAAGAAAGTGGAGCAGACCCGTGTTCACCCCTCCTACTTCTGCCTCTGGGTGGAGAACACATTCCTCCTCGACGTGTGTCTGTGAGAATGAAGAACAACGTTTAGATAACTGTTCTATCTCATCCTTTGGTTCAAAAGTTGGTACAGGATTGTGTCACAAAAGGCCATACCTTCCATGTCATCTGTCACAGAACAAAAGCATAAAATTTAAAAAGAAAGTGACTTGCTCTAACGTGGATGCCCCTGTTTAAGGTTTGTCAAAATAAAGCCAGCATTAAACACAAACCCCACTGCAGCACGCAGCATTCGAAGATCAGTCACACTGCAACACACACTTGACAGTAGAATCTGGACATCAACACTTTACTCTTTGTGACAACGCAGTTGTGGGATAATCCAGGGTTGACCTTTGCCCTCTGAGAAAAACAACAGTCTACCTAGAGTAATTATTACCACACACATGCCCAGACACGCCTCACCTTGCACCTCACACTCTTAGCTCTACCTAGTGATTCACAGAGACGCCTTCTCAGCCCCCAACCATGGTGCCTGCTCTTTCCCATCCTGGGATCTTTAAAAATCCACCTTCCCCAGGCCCAGGGGGACCCTGCCGTCTTTCCCATCTGCTGAACTTCTGCGTATCCTGCAAGTCCTGGTTCAAAGAGTGAAGGTTCCGTTCATCTTTCACTGAGGCTTCCTCTCCCTGTGCCAGGGCTGCAGTGTGCAGCAGGGCAGACCGCACACTGCACAGCTCTAAGGAAAGCCACTGCCTTCCAGGCCTGCCCTGCACTGTATTTTAGCATGGACCACGTTCAATCTGAATGGCGTATTTAATGCTGGATTCTCCTCCTGGTCTGTGCATATCTTGACGACAAAACTGTATCTTATTTCCCTTAGTTTCATCGGGTCCTAAAACACTGCCTGGTGCACTGCAGTTGCTCAAGATTTTCTTTAATGGAAAATTGTTTTTAAGACTCTCAAACTGGAACAATTATAAATTATTGGACACAGCACTGTGCATTTTCCATACTGTCTCTCTTCTTAATATTTACAACAGCCCTATAAGGTAAGTAAGGTGAGTATCATTATTCCCATTTTATAGGTGATAAAACTGATGCCCAGAGAAGTGCAGTAACTTTTTCAAGGACACCTAACTAAGGAAGTGACAGGACTATAATGTGAACCCAAGTCCAAGACTCCAAAGACTGTGTTTATAACTACTAACTACGGGTATACTGCCTCCCAAGGCATGCAAAGAATACTTAGTTACTTTAATTTGAGTTGCTGGGAATACTCAAAAGTAAAACCACTGCGCATCTTTTTAAATGACCTACAACTAAAATGTTTATAAGAATTTTGACCAGTCTACTGCCCAAACAATCCGCAGTATTAAGGTTTTTCCCTTCATGCCCACGCACATGCATATGTTTAAGTATGTATACCCAAATGTGCTATTAATAAGCGAAAAATGAGCCAGCCATCAAGCAGCAAGGTCAGAACACTTCACAAGTTTGTTCTCTTGTGTCAGCTACCAAGCTACATACATCTGTTGGGCAGAACAGTCTCCTACATAGGAAAATAAACTTCAAAAGAAGACCTGATCACTGAAACCAAAGTAGAAACATGAAGACCAGCAGGAGACAGAAGTGTTTAGGTGAAAAAGTCCCCCAGAGGATAAGAGTCAGCCTGTGCAGGACACCAAGGGGGGAGGAAGACCTTCCCCGACCCCAGCTCCTTTGTACACGTGAAAAGAGGGAGGATCATGAGGGGTGAGGAAAGAGATCAAAAGCCATCACTTCCAACAGGCACCAGCCCCTCTCTCTACCACCTGAGGTGTTGGGCAATGCTGTCACTTGGTCCCTAGGAGACCAGAGGGCCTGGGACAATTACAGAGATTTTTCCTCATCCTCAGGAAGGCTTGTCTCTCAGGGGGCTTGCAATCATTTCAGCACTGGCAACCATTCAGCCGTACCACCTTACCCACTAGCCAATATGCCATGTGGCTCTCAAGACACAAACGCTTGTGTGGGTTTCTCTCAAAAGTGTCTTCTCCTGAATGTCTGCAAGACTAATAAAAGCATCAACTACTAGAACTATAAAGTTTGTTATAAAGGACATTCTGCACTAAGAATCTCTTCTAAAGAGCGGTCATGTGACTGTCTTAATGGTCTACGCTGGGTTTGCTTACAGCCCAGAGAAGCCCCCCAGACAGTAAAGAGAAAACAAGGGTCATGAGGACTCTTAAAAGGAAAAAAATCCCCATTTTACAAGCTCCCACCAAAAGCCTCACTGGTCATGCTCTCTTTAAATGCTTTTTCCTTTTTTTTTCTCTTTGAAGGGGAAAACACAGAAAAAAAACACAAAATTAAAGCAGCTGCAACCATCCCATACGTGGGAGTTTTCTCCGTGATATGCAGCTGGAACGCCAAAACACCAGCTCCCCACTCAATTGTTTTAAAGAGAGACAAAGACTTTGGCACAGAGAGTCTCTCGTTTGCAACCCCCCCCCCCCCCCCAACCAAAACCTCCTATTTGGCTAAAACACAAGGCAAGCTGCCATCCAGTGCAAGCTCTAGATGGTGTCCTTGCTTCTCACAACATCAGAGCAGGTCTCCTGGTCCACTGAAGGCTGTAAGATCAGGCCCATGTTAAGAACAACAGGATTCTTCTAAACACAAGGCTGAGGCTGAAAAGCATGGCAGGTGGCACCAAGAGACAGGTGGCTGGTCCCTTTGGTGAGTTCACACTCAGGCACCCACCACACACAGACTCTTACCTCCCGCAACTCCAGCCTCTGGGCCACAGCCTCCAGACACTCCTGCCCCGTGCTTTCCACCGACAGTGTGCACTCGATAACATTGCTGTCCAACAGGCGGATCCGGGTGACAAAGCAGTTCTTGCTCAGGACATTGTAGCGCCGCGTCCGGCGGAGCTTCAGGCCGAAAGGCATGGCTGTGTGCCCCTCGGATGCCGCCCTCTTATCCTGGCGCCCACGCCCGGAGATTAGCAGTTTCGTGACTGGGTGATGACACTACCACCCGTGCTCCTCCAGATACGGAAAAAGGTGTCCATGCCCGGTGTGGCACTCGGGAGGATGGCTGCAAACAGAAAAGCAGCAGCAAGGTCATGAGCCGGAAGGGAAGCCATGGAGGGTATGGCACAGACTCTACATACATGAGCACACCACCCCGACAGATGAACATCCAGACCCCAAGACCCAGCCAGCTCTGTAACGCCCGAGCATCTTAGTGTAGCCTCTGCCCTTTACCTCATCTTACATGGATGATATGATAAAGTCCACTCGACAGCTAAGGAACTGAGGGTCAGAGAGATTAAAAGAACCCATCCAAAGATGCACAGAGTAAATGGCAACCAACGCCAGAATTCAAATCAAATCTACACACCTGCAATTCACATGCTTTTTCCACTGCCCAATCCTGTCTGCTCAAGAAAGCAGAAGGAGTGGAATTTCAACAGCTTTTCTTTAACTTTTAAACATATTATCTCATTTCAACCTGATTAACAACCCTATCATGCAGATTTTATGATTCCGATTTTACAAATGAAAAAGTGGAGTTCATGGTTTAAGTGACTCACTGATCCTGAACTTAAAATCTTATCTTGTTCCTCCTCACTCTTTGCCAACACTGCCCCTTTACTTTCATTAACATTATCTGCTTTTATTTTTACTTAGTTTTAATACTTTTTCAACTAAATATTTTTATTTAATACTTTATTTTATTTACTTTATTTACTTAGAGTGGATGACAGAAAAGGGAGGGAATACACATTTAATCTAGCCTGCAACTTTCTACTTTAAAAACTTGTTTTAATATATAAATTCTACAATGTACTTAACATCACAACTATTTGTGCTTTTTTTTCAGCAAATATTTAGACAGATGTGGGGCACCACCCTATCAGCACTGTGTTCCTTTGCAAAACTCTTGATGCAAAAGCCCTGTCACCAAATTACAGATAATTTAACTTACTAATAAGGAGATTTATTAACACCCTGATGTCCCACCACATGCGAGTGATGACATTATTGCCATGGAGAACACAAGAAGAAAATAACAACAAAAGGGGCTTCACCATTCCACCCTGCGCCAGCAAGGCTCCCACTGGGAGGCTCATTAAATGTACCTTCCAAAGAAGCCAGAAATGTCCAGCCAGCCCCTCTGTTCAACTTTCTGTTCTCTACTAAGCACAAAGGACCATCTCTTGCTCATATGATTGCTCTGATAACTTGATTCCCTAAGTCAGGCAGATTCAGCCTGTCTTCACACCCCTCATCCACAGAATCACCTCTGAGGCCCCGACGCTACGCTGGGATGGACAAATATGCATAACTACTTGCGGGAATTCTTGAGTCAATAAATAAAATGGCTTGCATATTTAGAAACCACGCCCTGCCAGTACCCCAGGCCTCAAGGAGGTTGTCAGGGCACAGCCCTACAACACAGCAAAACACACTCCCCAGACTCCTTCGGCCAGTCTTTGATGTCTGCCCTCGGCACATTCCTTCGCATGACAGGTATATGTTTTATGATGGCTTAAAATACACATGCTAGAAACTTTGGCTTGGTAAAATATATTAACATTTCTAAATCAATTTATGTTGGCAGAGGATCATGTTTACCTCCAAGGTAGGCCAACCTGAAGATCTCCTTATATCTCAGGAAAGAATATGGAGGGACCCACCCAAAAAAGGAAAAGACAAAAAAAAAAAGAGCCAGAATTCAAATACAGACCCCCTTAAGAGTTTACTACTCACACATTCCCTCAACTTGTTGAAGCACAGGGCAGAAAACACCAAGATTCAATTCCTGTATTAGCCAGGGACCCTCCAACAGAGAAAAATATTTGCTCTGGGGGCCCACGCCACATTTCTAATCCTGGGCCAGACTCTCTACATTTGGGTGTGTCTCTCCTTAAACACCTACGAAAAGAATGTGGCTGGCCTGGTGTGCATTCATCCCAGCCACTGTTAAAAACAATCCCTTCTCCATACCCTATGGCACGCCATCCATAACGCAGTTAGCGAAATAAACAGTAAACTGCACAATAACGTTTATAGCTGATCTCAGCTTTATAATAGATAAACAAAAACACACAAACAAATGGGACCAAGATTAACTGTTATCTCAGGGCTACAGAGCAGTGATATGAAACAGAACTCTCACTTTACCTTTTATATATTTCTGAGTTGTTTGAAGATTTTACAATGGATTTATATTATTTTTGCAAATAAAGATTAGTTGAAAATATATTAGCGACTGAAAATGGTCTATCAGGGGCAAGATCTGACAATCTGGCAATATATCTCCTAGAAAAGATCTGACTAGTTTAAGTTTTTAAAAACTTTTAAAATAAATCTTCAATTTGCAAGGAACTTGCCAGGTAAGGTATCAACAAAAAAGTTATAAGAAAACTGGTCTGGGGGCCGGTCTCGTGGCATAGTGGTTAAGCTCAGTGTGCTCTGCTTCAGCGGCCCAGGTTCATGGGTTTGGATCCCGGGCATGGACCTACACCGCTTGTCGGCCATGCTGTGGTGGTGATCCACATAGAAAGCAGAGGAAGACTGACACAGATAGTAGCTCAGGGCTAATCTTCCTCGGGGGGGGGAAAAAACTGGTCCTGTCATGTGTCAATGTAATGAAACTAAAAATAAACAAGGGAGATTAGAGAGGGGCTACTCTAGAGTAAAAGAGATTTAGGAGTTATAAAAACAAAATGCTATGTGTGAGAACCTATCAAATTCAGGTTTGAAAAAAATAGCTATGAAAGACACGAGACAATTAGGGAAATTTGAAATAGAGAATAGAAATTAGATAATATTGATGTATTATTGTTAATGTTCTTCCACTTTTGATAATAGAATTGTGGTTAGGTAAGAGAATGGTTTGAGGAGATGCCATGTATATATCTAGGGGTAAAAATGTCAGGATGCAGGTAACTTATAAATGGCTAAAAAACAACTCATAAGCACATACACAAATTCAGAATCGAAACAAATATGACAAAACGTTAACGGCTGCTGAATCTAGGTGGTGGGTGTACAGATATTCACTGAGCTATTCTTTTAGCTTTTCTGTATATGTAAAAGTCTTCATAACCGAAAGGTAAGGGGGAAAAAAAGGCAACCCTCAATGCAGGCACTAAACAGGCTCCAATCTTACCTACTCCTTATGGCTCAGTTTAAATGCTGCAGCCTCTTTCAATAGACATGCGGATCCTTCCCATCAGAGGTCATTTTCTCTTTGTTGGAACTCCCACAGCCATTTGTGCTTATTTAATATATCAATCTAACTTACGGTAAAAGTATTAACACGGTTTGACTCTAAACTTCTCCAGAGCTATAAACGTGTTTTCTCCATCTTTAACACACATCATCTACCTAAACTAAAAGTTCATGGCATTTACGCCCAGAACTTGTGTAGTCATAGAGCTGTGCTTCTTGGAAGGAGCTTCCAGGCACTCATTTAAGACATCCCTTACCTTTTGAAAGAGCTACATCTCAACTATCCCAGGTAAACAATCTGTTGGACACTAACCTGTAACAATGGGGCTAGAGAAATGATGTCTTAGTCCCTTTCGGTTTTAACATTTTAACAGTTTATGAATTATCCATCACGTTTAAGCTCTCAAAGCATCCACAGCACGTGTCACTAATCCACTTTCTAAATATCCACAAAGGCATACAGCTCTACCTTAAACGTAACCCAGCTTCCTGCTGTATTTGAAGCCCAGTTCCTCTGCTTTGTCCTTGATTTCTTGACAGACAGACAGAACAAGGACTAAGATATCCCACCACATAGTAGACTGGATATAAAGTTTACTCCAAGCAAGTCCTCTCTTTTCAATAGTCTGGCTCTGGCCCCTTTCTGACTTCCCCCATGTGGTTGTCTGGGGCCTCATCATGCTTAGATTATCACATGAACATTACAAAACCTAGAACTAAATGCATCGTCTCATAGAAATGTCACATGTTAATGACACTTGATTTTCCTGATGAGACTGGCTTTTCAGAAAAGATCAAATTAGGGACTCATCATTCTACTTACTATAAGGTTTTTTTTTTTTAACAGCAAGCTCCTTTAAAAATAAAAAGTCACTTAAAATACGTATAGAATTTTATTTATCTACTTTTCAAGAACATTTGTAGTAAACAATGTCAAGCTTCAGTTGTTGCTGAGACCCATTCGTGGAGGCTAAGGCGACTTATTTTTTTTGTTACTATAGATGGTAAAACTAACAGTGCTGACATGATTTTTTTCAAGACAAATAGTAATTTATTCTCATTTCAAAACATAACGTGCTAATCCTCTTTTTCTTAGGTGCATCTTAGGAAGAAAGTAGCATTGGATAAGAGAGTTAGACCATGGCCCTTTAGCGATGAGAGTAATTGGGAATAAGACAGCAAAAAAAAAAAAAATGACAGGGGAAGTACCACAAACTCTCTGAATTCTCCAGCTCCCAGGTGTCTCAGTAAAGCAACTGGAAAGTGAACGTTAAGGGCTGCTGGAGGAGGGAGAGCCACAGGCGAGCTGAGAGGTTCTAAGAACCAAGGTCTGCTCTCGGGGGAACGGAAGATCTGCAAACCTTCGTGCAAGAAGTGGCTTTAACCAGAGAGGCCTGCAGTGAATGCCAAGTGACTTAGCCTCAGCCTCAGTTTACGGATCTATAAAGATAATACTGAGCCCGCCTGTATGTGAGAAGTAAATGAGAAAATGTTTCGAGGGGGCGCTCAGTGGGTGCGGCCACATTCCCTTCTACTCCCCCTCAGAGTAAGCTGGGTTTGCTCAAAGGATAGCACAGCAGGTGTGAAAAGAAGGGCTTGGGGACCTCACCACCTACTGTGGAGAAAGTCTGTAAAAAAACGAAAAGAGCTAAAGCAAAGAATACAGAGTTTAACATGAAGCTGTGACGATTCCACAGGAAACTGGACCAAGTGTAAAACTGAACCCCACATTCTCCCAGCACTGAGGCCTTGTAATCCCCCAAACTCTGACACCAGGAGCAGAAAGGAGCCAATCATTAGACAAAAATCCCCATTACGAGCCCACCGTGAGTGGATGAGAGGACTACAGCCTTCGTATCTCAGTCAAGAACATGTGTATAGTGTCTGGGTTAGCAGCTGTTCTTTTGGTACAAAATCGATTCCAGATTGCCTTTGGTCTGATAATCCACATGACGGTGTCTCTACAGTGGACGGCATATCACAGTCTCCCTCACTAGAGAAACGCCCGGGCGTGTCTTAGCTCCCCAATTAGAATCCTGAAGGGAAAGATCTCTGTCAGACTCAGCTTTGTGGTCTCCTAAACTAAAGTGGAGCTGTGTACACTGCAGGAAGCTTCATAAATATTTGTCATTATGAGGAAAGAAAGAACGGATCCTGAAGTAGTTGAGTTTTTAATGCCAAGGTAGGGCAGGGACCTCCGGGTGACCTCAGTGATGCTTGAGGAATTTGGAGCCTTAGTTAGGTCTGACTTTTAGGGGCTTAAGACAGGCTTAAACGGTGGAAAACAGGGATGAAAAGTTATTCAGCTCACTGGTGCTCTCTGGGGGGAAAAAAATTGAACCCAGATTTCTAAAAGAAGGTTCCCACCATCCAGGTGTCCCATGTCCCTTGACATGTCTTATACCGGAAGGGGTCTCAAAGACCAGAGACATACCACACCCCACGGGAGTTCTTTGCAAAAACTACAATGGAACTACTGATACGATAAACAGTGTGGTAGAGCGCCAAGTTTGCTGTGCTATTTGCTCTGTAAACACCATACTTTAAAGGCCTTTTATAGAATAGGCTATGGTGAGAGAGGATATACAGAAAAGCTTCTAAGACACTTCTAAAAGTCAATCAGCTTCCGAAAAGTTCTAATATCTAAGTTTCCATCTTTAACTATCAGCTATGGATTTCCAGTATCTTGTATTCCCATTTTTTTTCCTAAACATATCAACGAAAAGCCCGCAGAGTTGAAAACACAAAGCAAAGACAGTTTTCTCATAACACAGAAAAGCCTTTGGCTAATCTAATCAGTCTTTAACTATGATGGGTAGGTAGAGATATCTTTGTAATATCAACCAAACACAGCTTAATCCTCTTTACTGAATTACTTGTACAGTCTTTAGAGAAATGAAAGACAAATTAAAATCCAAATCTTAAACACAGCCATCACACTTTCTTTTTATTTCCCATATTATCTTACGTAGACTTGCCCTTTTTTCCCCTAAAGGTAAGTTCTGAAATCACTAACGCAAGCTAACTGCTGTTCAGCTACATTCTATATTTACCAACAGTCTCTGGCATTTGTCCAGCATCCCACATTATTACAACTCCCAATCACACCTCACAGAACTATGCACCCCTGGTCCGGGTGTGAGAAGAGAAAAACTGATGCAACCAGTCCATCCAGTGTACAACCTGCAGAAGGCACAGCTCAGTTTTGAGAAGTACTATGTCATTTTCCTAAGGAGAGTTTTAAAAAGGGATGCGGTGCAAGGGGATGGAAACAAAAAAAGTACGTCACGTGTCGCTTAACGACGGTAACACGCTCTGAGAAATGCATCGTTAGGTGATTCTGTCATTGTGCAAACATCATAGAGTGTACTTACACAAACCTAGATCGTACAGCCTACTACGCGCCTGGGCTATGGTGTACTAATCTTCTGGGACCACGGTCATATATGTGGTCTATGGCTGACCAAAACGTTGCTACGTGGTACACGATTGTATTGAAATGTGTTCTCTAATTTCCCCCTTAAAGAATAGCAACAGGGAAGTTCATTTTGTCTGGTGAAAATTAGACTATTAGTTTTTTCTATAAATTTCATTGCTATAGAATACCCAAATTATATCCATACATCGAATTATTTTTAGCCAAGTAAAATTCTCGTACAAGGTTTAAAACACATGCCCCAAACTTTTAGTTACTAAATAACTGTAACAACAAAAGTAGAATGGTCAACTTTTTAAATTCCTTCATTTCCCCCCTCCTAACTCACTTTCAAACATTCAATGGTGAGATGGAGAGAAATTTTTCCAAAAACACATTTTCCAATTTTCCTGTGCACTAACCATGTAAATGACCTTTCAAGTCTTTCTTAAGCTGTATATGAAATTAGAAGATAGATTCCTGCTATATTGTGCCCATTACTGTGATACTCCACCTACATGAAAGGCAGCAACAACATCCACGTAGAATATCGCTGAAAAGCAGGAAATGGAGCCAGAACATCCTTTGAGTAATCAAAGGCACTCAGAAGCAAACCAGTCCTACTAGGTATCAAAGGCTATGATTGCCATTGGTGGGGGGGAGTGCCCTGCAAAAGGCAACTCTGGGAGGACATGTAGTTTGAAAAAGCCCCCCAAGTAACTGTTGAAAAAATCATTTCCACAACTCCCTGCTTTGAGGATCACTGCCCTGAGGTTTCTAGAGATATGATCTTCCCACAAGAAGGATCTTACAACATGGAAGTTTTCATTTTTTACTTTACTGAAACTTTGAAGGCATTCAAAGCGCATCTTGAATATTTATGGATAAATTAATACATTGTCTGGTATTTTCTTAAAAATAACTGGGTGGGAGAATGACGTGGGGGTACAGATGAAGCAATACTGGCCATGAGCTGACAGTCGTTGAAGGTGGGAGAGAGATGTGTCAAGGCTCACACCGTTCTCTACAGCTTTGTATGTGCTTGAAATTTTTCATATTTAAAAAGTTGAGTTTTTTAATAAGTATTTCTTAAATGGTACGTTGTAAAGTAACCTGGTAAAACAGGTAACAGTACCTCTGCCCACTTTGCAGAGGTACCTTACAGAGAAAAGGGGTCAGAATCTTCCCTCCACCCAAACCCCTCCTGCCCTTTCAAAATGTAACTTGCATTTAATTAGATCAAATTGACAGAGTTCTTCAGTTCATTTATAAAACACGGCAGGAAAAAGTCTTTTTGTAAGTCAACTGACAAGTTGGATACAATACAAAGAACAATCAACCCGGCATAAGATGGGGAATTCTTCCCTGTCCAACTTGCATAATCCGCTGTATCAGCATACCTGACGGGGCTTCCTTCTCTACAGAGCTTTCTCTGTCTATTCATGCCAGGAATGCTTCGTCCTAAGAGACTCCACCCTTCTTTGAGACACAGTCGAATCTGCAACTCTCCAATTCCAGTTCTTTTTGCTGTCAGTGTCTACACCCACACTGATGGGTGCCCTGGAATGTCACAGCTAGTCACAGCCAGGAACCAGAATGGGAGATTCCCGCAGTGTCAGAAGACTCAGAGAGTGATAACGAGAACTTCCATTTTCAAAGCAGACACAGTGACAGGGGCACTCTGCTGAACATTATCTCCAACAGCCCTATGAGATGGCTATTCTCATTGCCCCCACTTTACAGAGTAGGGCGCTGAGGCTGGAGAGGTTAAGAACTTGCCCAAGATCACACAGTTACTAATGACAATATCTGACTCCATGTTGTTACTCAAGGAACCATGCTGATAACACCCAGAAACAGGGTTGGAAACAAGAACCCACTGATGTAAAAATAACAACAACAAAAGCAAGCAACCACATCCTATATGGAAGACTACAACATACCATCTGCAGCCTATCTTTGCTCACCCACAGTGGACTTTATTCAGATAGGGCGGAGATGGACCCTGAGGCTGGTGACCCATTTTCAGCTCTAGGATCTTCTATCCAGAGGGCATGGCAGCAGAATCAGGGTCCTGGCCATGCCAGAGCACCCACTCCCCAGTCTCTCTTACCTAGACAGCTTCCTCCTACAGCTCAGGGCTGTACAGCACGGTGGGAAAATCCTAGCACGTCGCATACACCCTCTTCAAAAAACTATTTCAAAAACACATTCACAAGAGCAACCGAAGAGGTTTTCCAACCTGGTCATATGACTCACTTGTCAAAACAAAAGAAATTTGATGAAGGTAAACACACCTTTAGCTTGCTTCACCCTTCTCTTGGATATGTGCCCTAAAGGGACAAAACCGATGGAGAGAGGGGCTCTTTGTGAGAGGCTGTCCCAAGTGACCTCCCTTAGCAAAGTTTTCCACACCTCCCTTTCCCGTTTCCTTCCTGCCCATGCCTGAGTTCCCTCAAGCTCCCTCGCAGGTCCAGGGCTTTCGGATGGGAGGACTCAGCCATGTCACTTCCTATCCAAACGCAAGCAGCAGCCAAGCAACTCTGCCAATGCTCTCCGACGGGGTCTGCACGTCCAGCACCCAGCTTCTCTGGGCCCATCGCCCTGTTCCTTGGTTTCTCGAGCCCCACCAGCGAGCCTCACCCAGATCTGGAGTAATATCCGTGCATAAGCCACGTACAGGCTGTATAACCATGGCTCAGAAGCTGCCTCACTTTCTGCATTTCTAACATGGGGGTGGTAACAGTCCCCACCACACAGAGCTGTTGGGAGGATGACACGAGTTAGTAATATACCAAGCACTAACACAGAGCCTGGCGCACGGGGAGCACTACTTATGTGTCTGCTCTCCCTGCTCTTCTTACTGTTGCTGTTTCACTGAATGTTGCAGGGAGCCCAAGGAAGCACAGACTGCCTGCTAAGTACCACAAGAGTAAAAACTGCTTTCCAACAAGCCAAGAGTTCTAGAATTTTTAGTTAAGGCTATTCATCACAAGGAGACAAAAGATGAATATAAAACAAGCCACGACGCGTCCCACTGACTGGGAACCGTGACCGGGTGCCCAGTGGGTTCCAGATATGTGACCACTCCAGTGAGTCAGGAATACAAACACGCGGTTCTAAAGCTCTGTAATGTAATCCTTCTTCAGGGCCAAGAAGCTGAATCAGTGGGGAGAAAGAATGAAAACAGGTAGGAACTAGCGTCAGCTGTTAACGAGTTGCATAATCCCAACTGATGTAACCAAATGTTAATTAGTAAATAAGGAAAACAAAGCTTCTAAACAGAAACGGTCATGCTCCACATAGGAACCTACATGGAGGTAGGCTATATCTACACATGCACACACACGCACCACAAACCCAACATAATTGTCCTTTCTTCTCTCTGTCCCCTGACTAGCAGAAAGAGAGAGGCACGCACGCGCGCGCGTGCTCACACACACACACACACACCCCTTAAGTGGATACTTGAAAAAACTTAAGTTGTATGAAGTAGCTTTCAGTGATGTTACAAACAAAAAGAACCTGTCTACCTCTAGTGCAGTAACCTGACGGGTGTAAAACCATTTGTTGGCATACCACCGCTCCTGTAACCTTCAGTGACCTCAAACTGAAGGTGGGCTCAGCCTGCATCAACACTGAGCAAGCCCGGGCCTCCGCAGACAAGATGCTGCAAGCAGGGGATGTCTGCAACCCTGTGGGGTGTGAGCACAGTAAGGAACAGGAGGGCCAAGGTCAAGTACTTCAGTTCTCAAGTTGGACTCTTAGCTCTGAAAACTTCAAAAACTTAAACATGTACAATTTCCTGCAAATTCATATCTAGCAAATAGAGCAAAGACTACACAGAGTAAACCTAATTCAAGAGGCTCCCTTTGCTCTCTTGATTATACCTACAGTTCAGAATGTGAAGGATTTCAAACTTCCCTGGAAATAAACAGCTTTCATTCCTCTGGCAGCAGAATCAGGGTCCTGAAATCTTTGTACCTAAGCAAAAAAAACCCCTGGGAAAATAAAGGCATATCTGTTCTTCAACTGGATTGTAAGACGACAGGAACCAACACAGCTTTCTACAGCTTTTGTAATCCCAATCCCTCTGCACTATAATTAACACTCACTCTGACTCCGTAATGCCGCTTTTGGGAAACTGATTGAAAATAAAAGCAACGGACCTTAAGGATTATGTATAAGGATGCTGCAGTAAACACTGTCTGTAGTAGAAGGGTGGGGGACTAAAAACAGCCTGAATATCCATAGTTGAGTTATGTCCAAATAAGTTCTGGCACAGCCATGTTATTTAGGGTATTATGCGGTTATTAAAAATTAGTTAAATCTGAATCCATGGACTCAGTGTGACATCCGTTAAAAATTCTGTGACTATGGGCTTGTTGGGAAAGTTGCAGAGAAATACATAAGGCAAAAACAAAGCAAAAGCAGTCATCTTGGATGTGTTAATGCTTATACAGCTTGGAGAAAGGGGAAACACAACATCTACTTTGTCTTTACACAATCTTTGGAGTATTAACATTACGTTAGACCAAAAAATTATTTTCGACCACTTAACCTCTGCCTCTTCTAAATACTATATATGAGAAAATTTGGAAGAAGTCTTCCTTCCGGAGTAGTGGTATATCGGCTATCATTTATCATTTCAGCGATGTCATCTGAGTGATCACTATGTGCCAGAATTGTGCTAAAGACTTTTACGTGCATTATGTCATTTACTCCACACAATCCCAATTTGCAGATAAGGAAATCCAGACTACATAACCTGGCCAAAGTCCCAAAGTGAGCAGGTGGCAGAGCCTCACTCCAAAGCCGTCTTTCACCATCAGATTATACCGTAAGATGCACAATTACCATACACGACCCCTTTAGAAACAACAATATTTAGAAAACTTACCTCACTAACCAAATAGCTTCCAGCACCACATACAATCACACTTTGATTAAAAGCCAAAGCAAAAAAAAACAAGAAAAAAAACACTTGGGATCAAGCACTCCTTTTCAAAATCAGAACTGATTAAAACCACTTAAATCCTGGAACTTGCATGATTTTACATTCTTTTGAGTTATTAGGGTTAGAAATGTCATTCTTTTTCTACTTTTAGTAAAAATTTTAATAATCTGTAATACTTTCTTATTATAAATTCATTATAAGAAAATTCGAAGTTATAGGAAACTAAAAGGGAAAAGTTAAAATCACCCATAACGTCACCCCCTAGAGAGGATCAAGTGCATATTTTGCGTATTTTATCCCATTCTTTTAATTAAGTATATTTTCAATTTGTTTACATAGTTGGGATTATACTACACTGTTTTATAGCTTTCATTCTTTCTGATTACCACTTATTATTTTCTATTATTACTGAAAATTTTTCAAAAACAAGTTTAAAGGGTTGCATAACAGTCTATGGTATAGATTAACATTTATTTACCCATTCTCCACTGTTGAAATGTTAGGTTGATTCTAATTTTTTGCTAATATTCAAAACGATCTGCCTATACCGCTGATGTTTTCTTTAGGGTAGATTCTTAGGGCGGAGCGTTATCAAGCCAAAAGCTGTATATTTTTAGAAATCTCTTATTGCATACTCCTAAATTATAGATTCCCAAAGGACTGCCAAATGCAGAAGCTATGACAAATTGCCATGACTTCCATTTCTTTACCTGTCAAATGACAGAAATAATGTGTTTTCTTAGTATTTCAATAAAAAGTTGCATAATATAAAACAGAAAGGAATCAAACTTGCAATCAAAAGAACCAAGATCAGGTTACATGCAGTCTTTTTTCCCCTGTTGTGTTCCCTTAAGCATGACTCCCCAAGAAGGCAGAAAAGCTTCAGTAAAGGAAAATTTCAACCCAAAAGCGATACATCAAAGTCCCAATGTCCTTGTGTGACAAGAGCTCTGGGCAGCAGAACGCCTCCCAATATCCCGTGTGCAATAAATGAGCTCGCTTCTCTCAACAGCTCCAGTGCTGTGTCGCAGAACCACAACCAGAACCGCAGCCAGAAGCAGCAGCTCCAAGGAGAGCTTTAGAAAAATATAACATGTTGCCCTCCATCAAGCAGCAACTGTGGAAATTACTTGGCCTGAACATCAAATGACTGTACTTCTTTATATTTATATATCATTTCCTCGAAAACTTTTATTCACTCAGCACAGACTACTGATTGTGGGAAATCCCAAAGCACAAGTAAAGACACCCTCTCTGCCTACCAAGTCGTAGGAAATGCTAAGTAAGCATAAAAACAGGGAGCAGCAGATATGCTGGGCAGCTGGAAGTGATCAGCCCAGACAGAGGCCAGGGTGAGAAAGAAACAAGAAGTGGATGAAAATGCGCACCAAACATCTGAAGACTGTTTTAGGGCTCAGGATAATCTACAAAAGGTAGAGAGGGAGACGGCAAAGGTGACATGGCTCAAGAAGAAACGAGCTTCCAGGGTGGCGAGGTTATAGCTGAAGATTATGTCCCACCTCATTTTATTTCACTTAAATGCAATATTGGAAACAGAAGCAATGGGAGGTCCAAACAAATACAACACAAGAATAAAAATCAAAATATTCTAGTTATCTTACTGTTACGTATGGTTTTTTTAAACTGTTCAAATTAAGCAAACACTGGAGCTGTAGTCAAGAGTTCTCAAGAATATGGCTGCACGTAAAGTCCAATTGAGAAACGAGGATTCTAATACAGCAACTAAAATAGGCAAGGAGGGAAGAATGAAAATTTCATTCTACTACCTGCGCCTGGATGCTCTTAATGGAGAGTGAACTGATTTGGAAAAAACGTAATGGCCCTGAGTCACTTATATACTAAGTTAGAACTTTCTGATGGTGGCTAAACACATCAAGGAAACAGTACTCAAGGTGACCATAAACCGATGGCTCGTTCCAGTAACAATCTTCCCTGTGTCGAAATTTTTTCTTTGTAAAACAGACGTAAATCTCTGCTGCTAATTTTATCTTTTACCTCCTAAAGTCTTTCATCTTGAAAAGGGCAACTGGGAACCATCATTTCGACATTACACCGTCACTTATTTAACACTGTTACCATGACACTCACTGCCTCAGATTCTCCAACATAAACAATCTTACCTTTCTTACCTTCTCTTTCTAGGTACTAGTTCATGGCCCTTTATCTCTGTGGTTCTCTATTAACTCTCAATTCTCCTTGTTTTCCTTTAGTTGTAGAACTAAAACAAGATAAGTGATCTTTACAACCTAACTCATTGAGATGGGCTTACGATTCAACAGAAAATATGGCACACAAGTTGGATTTTCCCATAAAATCTTTATCTGAGGGAAAAGATCTCTCCCTAGAGGAAGACACAGAAACAAAATGTAAGCCCACTCTCACCGGTATCAGATAATGAAAAATAGAAGAAGGAAATACAAAGTACATAATTGGTCTGGAATATCTACACTTAATTCCTTGCTCTGTCTGGTTACTTTAATTCAGTCAAAAATCAGAAATTTGAAGATAGAAGCTAGGAGATTGCTGAGTTTAAGTGGCAAAATAAGATGTTTTCACCCTTTTCCGAACTGAAAAATCACTTCAAATCGAGGAGGGAACAAGACAACAGCTAAAATCTCCACGTTTGAAGAAACAAGGAGATGGATTTGAGAACCCCCACATCAACACACACAAACACAGAAGAGAAAAACCTGCAAGAGCAAGCTCCGTTGGCCCTCTGTAAGCTTAACTTCGAGAGGCACAAGGTACCAACCGTTGTTTTGTGAGGCGGCAGGTTGTTTTGTCTTGTGAAGTGTGTAGGTCGTGAGAAGGAAAGGATTTGAAAGTAGGGGAACTGTTTGAACGTCTTTATTAGGAAGTGTTACTCCTCCCAGTCCAGATGGAACAGGAAGCAAGAGGGTTCTGAGAGGGCTGCCTCCAGGAGGCAAGAAAGAAGGGAGAGGGGGTGAAATTATCTGACAAGACTGAATCATATGGAAAGTTGTATAAGAGGAGTGTCATAAAGCAGCTGGAGGTGTGTGGGAAGACTGAGTCAGATGTTTAAAGAAAACCAAGCAAAGGAAAAGGTGAAGCACTTACCAAGTTAAGAAAAAACAAAATTGTGTTCAAAAAAGAAAATGTAATCTCAATACCATATTTGGCTTAGTTGTAAACATTACGTACATATTTATATTGAATAGAAAGTGCTGAACTGAGTCTAACCAGAGTATTAGTGCCGCGAATTATACTGGAAGGATGGTGGCCAGGAAGATGGAGTACAAATGAGCTTAAGTCCTTACCTACCTCCCACCACCACCACCACCACCACCACCCTCCTAGCTAACATGATGGAGCACTTACTATGTTTTATATTTTTTATTCTGAGTACTTATAGGTGGGCCCCAGGTCTCTCCTAGGAGTCAGGAAGCTGCCACAAGACAAAAGGCACCATGAAGCATCCCAGACTGAGAAAAGAGGGAAGCTTCTCGAAGAAGGAAAGCTCCCCTTGTCTGGCCTAGAGTCAGCTCGTGGAATTCCTTCAGCCAGGAGAAGAGGAGCATCCCACTCAATCTCAGGAAGCCCATGATAACCACCAGGAGCGAGGCCTCATAGCCAAGAACAGATGAACAGAGAAGGGCTGACGGACACTGGGCTGGGAGAAGAGGACCCGCAGAGATACAACTGACCTAGACCTCCAAGGCCCCATCTCCCACCCCTCAAAGAATACAGGAGGTTAATCTAAATGCAAATACTAACAGCTTTTATACTGAGCCTAAATCCATGAAGAGGGATGACCATGGGGCTGAAGACATCCAGTCTTTTATATATATGGGGTGATTCCTTGAGGACAGACATCTACAGATGCTGGCACTATTATGGACAGTATTACTGTGATCACCAATGAGTTATGGTCACTAAATCTTCACGGCTAAAAGCCATACCCTAATTTTACCAGAGATTATAGTTACCACTTAGGAAGCATTTTCTCCATACTAAATTCTGTACATATATTATTTCTACTACTCACATCTATACTATGGGTATAGTAGGCATTATACCCATTTCACAGATGAGTCAACTGAGGCTTACAAATTTTAAGTAACTTACCTAAGACAATACACTAGCTAGCAATGGAATTCACACAGTCTCCATCAGGCTATGTGGTCTCTCATCTTCCACAATACCTTAAAATATAAGCCTCTATCATGACTTTTCTACAGTCTGCAGGGATACACGGAAGTCAGTCTCTACCAATGGAAATAAATCTCAGAGCTCATGACCTACTAACAGTGTTGTATAAATCTAGGTACCACATTAGAGAAACATGCTCTGTGAGTACCCAGGCTTAGGACAATAGGAACAAAGTTGCTAGAGGGCCCAGGGCCCAAAAATAAAAGAAAGCACCGAGGTTAGAAAGGAGTGGAGGACTAGAAGCCAGTGTCTGTTCACTGTGTGCCTGGCGTAGGCTCTAGACACAGATCTGGCAGTTACCAGTATCGTTCCTCCCCTGTTTTAAAAACAAAAACAACCTCCCTGGAGCCTCACGCTCCTCCCAGGTATGAACAGGGGCCCAGCTTGATACCGTAGGACTGGGGGGGGGGGGGGAAGATGTGGGAAAATTCTCAGGTGTTTCCGTGACAAACTGGCAGATCCCAAGTTTTAACTTCGGCACTTCTCAGGAAATCTGGAAAAGTGGACCCACTGTCACCCAGATGCACCAACCTGCTACCTATTCATATGAATTGGTGCACTTTGGTCAAACTCTCCAGAGCATCTTTTCATTCTACCAACAGAATAATAAATACCAGATAAAGATGTGAGGGGGTGGATGTGTTCATCAATGAGGTCAGGGGAATCCTTTCACAATGCATATGTATATCAAATCACCACGAGGTCCACTTTAAATATCTTACAATTTTATACGTCGTTTATACCTCAATAAAGCTGAAATTTTAATAATTTGTTAAAAGAATAAATACCAGAAAAAACTATATGCTTTTATATTTTCACGGGTGAACAAAAATTGCACTGCACTTTCTCCCCTTAAGCCAATTTGAGTACAAAAACAAATTCAAGTAAATTATGCCTATTTTCCAAGGCATATCCTGAAGTCACCACTTCATGGGTAGTTCACATATGACTAGAGAAAGTAGAAATACAGAAAGGAAAGGAAAGTGAAGGAAGGAGGAGGCAGGGAACGAGTTACTGAGAGGTCTCAAACACTAGCCAGAGTAGAATTAAGGAAGGCAAGTCAAAGGCTTTTAAATCCAATTATAAGAGCAATAGGGCAAAAAGTTTATTGAACCTATACTTTGCAAAAAACATATGAAAAAGGTCTGAAAGCATTTTGTTGCGAGATAACATGTTAAACAGTGACTTAAAGATAAGTGGGCTGCGGGGAGGGGGCCCCTCTCTCTCTTGCGTGCAGGGGAAGAGGAGGAGGATGATGTCGGTGTGATCTCTAGGCCACATCTGAGACTGCACCTGAGAGAGCGTGAGGGGGACGCATTGCAAGATGGCTTTCCTAGTCTGCCACAACGTACCTCCAATATTCAGTCACATGAACCAGAGCAAACGAGCAGAGCTGGGACCCAAAGTCCACGCCCCAAAACACTGTACCCATTCAACCCAAAGACTCAGGCCTTAAAACAAGACACTAATGAATGACACAGGGGAGGGAGGAAGCAAAGGGTTTGGATATACCATATGGCACATAAGCCAACCTTTTAAACATTAGAGCATCTCCATCCAAACTTGACTTGGCGAGAAGGCAATCCTCCCACTTATGGGCCAAGGAAAGTAAGAGCAAGATTTGTCGTCTCTGTTAAATTAAGACTGAAAATAAGCCAAGTCAGACAGAGAAAGACAAATACTGTGTGATATCACTTATACGTGCAATCTAAAAAAGTTGGACTCTAAAAACAGAGTAAAATGGAGATGACCTGGGGGTGGGGGAATTGGGGAGATGCTAAGGGTACAAACTTGCAACCAGTTAATAAACAGGTCCTGGGGGCTGGCCCCGTGGCCGAGTGGTTAAGTTCGCGCGCTCCGCTGAAGGCGGCCCAGTGTTTCGTTGGTTCGAATCCTGGGCACGGACATGGCACTGCTCATCAGACCACGCTGAGGCAGCATCCCACATGCCACAACTAGAAGGACCCACAACTAAGAATATACAACTATGTACAGGGGGCTTTGGGGAGAAAAAGGAAAAAATAAAATCTTTAAAAAAAAAAAAATTGCGTTGTCTTTAGAAAATAAATAAATAAATAAATAAATAAAAATAAACAGGTCCTGGAGATCTAATGCACAGGGTAGGGACTAGAGACAATAATATCGTATCATAATCGTCAAACTTGTTAAGAGACTAGATCTTAATTATTCCCACCACAAAAAAGAAATGAGAATTATGTGATGAGACAGAGGTGTTAGCTAACGCTTATAATGGCAATCATATTGCAACACATAAATGTAGCAAATGAGCATGTTGTACACTTAAACTTACACAATGTTAGATGCCAAATATATTTAAATTTTTAAAAAGACTATATTTCAGGACAACATCCTAACCTATATTTTTAACAGAAATACATTGTTGCAAAAATTTATGTGTCAGGCACCATGCTAGACAGCAAGGATGAGGCTACTTAAGACAGACACAGCTGTGCTGTCCTCACAAAGTTCATCCGCCATAAAACACCTTAATGTCTCTAAAACAACTCTCTATACAGGCACGCAAAAGGATTAAAGTCACTAAAACATCTAAGCAGGGCAATGTCATAGCTGAGCACACAAAAGTCACTGAATAATGCACTGTCATAAGTCTTATCTTTTTTCTTAACAATATCTGCCCTTTCTTTAAATGTCAAATACCAGAACAATAAGGAACATGATTAATTTTCATGCATTCAACTAATTTCCACTGAGCAACAACCAGGTGTCAGGCACGGTAGACACAAAGATGAATACAATATAGTCCCTGTGTTCAGGAAGCTCATAATCTAGTGAGGATGAATTCTTAAGATCAGAGAGGGCAAATGGCCTCCTCTAGAAAGAGGTTTGACAGCTGTGTTTAAGAAGATTGGTGCAAAAGTGACACAAAGTAATATTATTGCCTTTTCCTCCTTACATATTTCCTCATAACAAGCACTAACATCAGAACAGGCTCTTGACCTCTGTGCTATGTTGGAATGCATTTCATCCAAATGAGCTTGTTGCTACTTCTCAAAATATGAAATGCACTTTACCCTCCAATGATGGCAGTCAAAGACATCAGAATTTTCCTTTGTCTATGGTGTGGCTAAGGTTACTCGTAAAGATGAAATAAGGTGGTATGAGGAAGGCCTTTTAAGATCTGGTCCCTGCCTACCTAAACCATGAGGAGGAGGAAGAGGTCAGTGATAACAATGATGGTGACTAGTAATTGCAGCTTCACTGCACTGAATCTTACTACATGTCAAGCACTGTGCTAAGGAGTTCCAGGGCATTATGTCATTTAACTCTTATAACAGCCCTATGACATGGGTACATTATTTATGCCCATTTTACAGAAGACGAAACTGAGGCTTGAAGACGTTGAGACTTTGCTCAAGAACACAAAGCTAGGAAGTGGCAGAGCCAAGTCCAAATGCCCTCCTGCAGCTGCCCTCTCCCCACAGGCACCAATCACCTGCAATGGGCTAGAACCCACCACGCCATTTCTCATCTCCAAGCCTGTAAACGCTCTTGTCTCTGAGAGGCCCTACTTTCCAATCTTCATCCAGCCAACTGCTACTTGTCTTTCAGAACTCATCTGGAGTCACCTTTCCAGGAAACTTTTCTAGACATCCCCTCTCTAAAGTCTGATAGTTCTTCTCTAGATTTGCTCAGCCCTACGCATGGACCGCCCCCTCCTGCCCCCGCCCCATCTCACAGCACTTATCCCACTGTGCCATTCAGTCATGAGCTGCTCAAAGTCCCGGGCCATTTCATATTCCACTTTGGAGCTCCAGAGCCAACAGAGAGATGATGCATAAAGGCATCATATCAATTGCGTTGGTTAGTCAAACAAATGAATAAGGAAAGAGAACCGAAGCTAAGGGCTTTTTCCAGGACAGTCTCCAGAGCCAGGGATACTTGAGTTCAAGTCCTGACCTCATTTCTTACCAATTTGACCAATTTACTAACTTTTCTAAGCCTCACTGTCTCATTTATAAAATGAAGGCTGATAAGTAGCATCTAGCTCAAAAGGCTGTTCTGAGGGTTTAGATTTAGCAACTTAGCTCATAAGTAGCACATAGTGTGTGCTCAATAAACGTTAGCTATTAGTAGTGAAGTACAGGTCAAAAACAAACCCTCTAATGATACAGGACTTTGCCATTGGTACCCAGTTCCTCTCTTACCTCCAATCTCAAGGCTTTGAGCAAACAGAGTACCTGCTCCTATAATGTGAACAGAGGGCAGAAGGATCACTTCCACAACCAGTCTAGATCCCTTCCAGAGCGAAACAAAGATCATCTAGGTTTTTCTATAAAGCTTTGAGGGAAAAAAAATCTTTCACATATAACCTTGAATTTAATCTTTTCTCCCAAGACAAGCATTTCCCTGGGACCCGATGACCTAGCCCAGAATAAAGCAGTTGCTACTGAAACATTTACCTTTGACAGAGCACTATTAGTAACTGTGCCATGTTGAACACTAGATCATACTTAACAATATCAGACATTTCATGCCATATTCATCCAAACATCCTTGGCCATAAATTAGACAACAGAAGTGTTTCCTATTTTGTATACATAAATGATAATAACATGAAAGATGGCAGAATTCATAGTTATATTTATGCTACTTTAAGAAATATAATTTGCCAAATATGGTATAACCCATATTCAGTAGCAGAGGAATGATTGTTTTTAAAATTACATCTTTAATAGGTTTTAAAAATCTATAGATTTCATTATAATAAGGGACTAACGGCCTGGAAAAATTCTGAAATCAAGCCTCATTTTATATGTTCTCATGATGCTGCAGTGTAGTTTTAGTTCTTGGATAAAACTGCGACGTAAGACATCTTCAGCGGCTGTAGACTGCCAATGCTGCTGGAGGATTCCAACTTCATTCACCAGTCTTGATAAAGCAAAGCACAACTGTAGCCCCCTCTAGGCTTATAATGAAAACTTTGGAACTTAGAAAGTTGGTTTTGGAAAGAGACTATGGGATGAGATGGAGACATGAGGATATCCCCTCAAAATTTAGTTCATTGGAGTAGCCTGCCAGAGCAAACTTCCACATTTTTCCTTCCATGCTTCATTTTTCTTTTATATCTCTCCCTCCAAAAAGGGCTCATTTACTATACTACATCTTAGTCTGAAAATCCAGAACATTAAGAAATGTACCTTTTACACACTATTTTAATCTACTCAGAGTCAGAGTGGATCAGAGTAGATGTTATAAGCTGATATGCTGGCCCATGTCAGACCCACTTTGTAGACATACAAGGTCACCTATGTATGATCAGGAGCTGCTCAAATCTGAAATACTGGTAGACTGATTATGCTAGGAGGACCTTTTACAGAACATACTCTTGTTGGCACCTATCAGAGAAAATAACAATAGTTTCTAAAGTTGCCTTCAACTTACACGAAGCCAACCAAATAAATTGTTGAGACCCTCCACCAATGTCCTCTCTCCCATATTGGTGCCTTCCTTTTCCTCTCTTTTCCCCCTTCTCTCCTCCTTACCTTACACATATGTCAGTGGTCTTGTCAGCCCTATTGCATAGGCTAGCATCCGCCAAGGTTACAGAGATTGGAGAGTCCTACTAAACAAACATATGCTTTAATGCTTTCTGGTCAAAATATGAGCAAGCCCTGGGTAGACTTCTCTTTACCTGCCGAGTTAACCAACTTAAACTGTACACTCCATAGTGCTCCATTGTTACCTAACATTAAGAAGTTAGAGCTACTTTTTTCTGAAAGAGTGGAAAGAGAAGATGGTAGGAAACTGGTCATACAGAAGCAGCTCTTACATGAACAAGGCAGAGAGAAGCGAAGCTAACAAAGTACTTGGGAGTCTAAAGGAACAGTGGCCTCCCGTGACATTTCTTAAGCCAAGAGTCACTACTACGGTATTGGATGGAAGACAGGGAATAAGAGAGGGTGACTGTGTTCCTTGACAAGATTCAAGGAAAAGAAGGAGTGAAGTATAATTAGCAACACTGACCATGTGTCATCTTCACCACAAGTGAACTGAAGGGAAAGAGATGCCTGCAAGACCTGGAATTCCTCTTGTCCGACTCACAAAACTAAACAGGTCTTGGAGCTTACTTCATGCCTCGCTTTAGATCAAGCCGCAACTGTCTGAGAACTGGGACCAGCATTTGTGGTGAGCTGTATTCTCTCTTCCAACCTCATACTGGAAAGGGATGGAGACACATCCAGTTACTCATTAAGGAGAAAAAAACCCTAAGGACATTATAATAGTTATGGCTTGGGATTTGAAGTAAGAGAGCTCCAAATCTGAACACTAAGTTTCAATTTTAACCTACTGTAAAATCTTAGGCAAAGGCCAACTATTTAACCTTTCTGAGCCTCAGTTTCCTAACCTGTAAGATAAAAATAATAGTGACTAAACTTCACAGGGTTATGGGAAGGATTAAATGAGATAATGCATGTAGTTATCAGAGTATCTGGCCCACAAATAAATGCCTAATAAGTTATCTATTATTATAGCTATTATAATTGAAAGAAAGTTGGTAAAAAATGAATACTCAAGAAATACAAAGATTTGAAAGGTGATACTAAGAACTAAAATTTGATACCTTCTGAAAAACAAGTAAATAATGTTAAGGTGAGGAATAAGAATTAAATGGTCAAAAAAATCTGCAGTAATGCTAGGAAACTATTTCCAAATAAGAAATAACATGCCTTTAATCCACTCCAGGAAAAAATGTATCTGGACAAGACTGAAGTTATCAAATTAAGATGAGGCAGAAAAAAAAACTTTTTGAAATAGTTATCATATACTATTTTAACACATTTTTCACATCCACAAATAAGCAACACTTCATGTTTCTTTTCGAAACATAAAAATAAAACTCTCCTGGCATTCTTGGTCCTGAGCTTATAATGTACTCAGTAATTTTCCACTTCACTTTTGTGCTCACAGATTTAGAAATGTACTTCAGTCCTTAACAAAAATATTTATGCTCTGAAGTATTTATTGCTTCTGCATAACTAGATCCCAGTGTACAGATGAGAAAGGTATCCAAGAGGAAATGTGGAATAATAGTGTGCAAAGTGTTCTAGAGCAGAAGGTCAAACTACACAGCATACTTTATAACTGTAACAGGATAGGGCTGGAAACAGAGAGAGGCTCAGCCCAGCCCTGCCCGGGGAGCTCAGCCCAGGTCCTCAGGCAAAGAATTCCAGCTCCAGTGCACAGTGACCACACGCATGACCAACACCAATGCCCGGGAACCCCTCAGGGAAAATGGGTTACTATTATCTACTCGACTTCACATAGATTAGCAAATCAGTGGTTTTCCGTTTCTTTTCCTTAAGCAACATCTTTATTCTCATATGAAACACTAAAGACTTGCTGACACCTGTATATCCTCTACAACACTCCCCCTCCAATCTAGTCCTAAGTCTTGGGACCTCTGGTGACCAGGGAACACTATTTGAAAAGACAAGCTAAATGAGAGCTGGAGAAAGATTTGAAAATCCTCAAGAAAAACGCATTTGGAACACGTAAATTTCCATCATTCAGTTTTAACTTGATGTACTATTATACGAAATTGCTTTGGTAAATCATAAAAAATCCTATACAAAAATATACCAATTTTCTTGAGTAACCTACAGAGAAGAAGGAAGAGTAGAATTCAAATATTTAATCAATCTATTCAGTTTAAATACAAGAAAACAAAATTATAAAAGTGCCAGAAGAAAATACATTATAAATGTGAAGTTATAGAAGTCTTCCCTAAATAAGATCCCAAACTCAGTAGCCATGCCAGATTTTATGGCATAATTTAAAATTCTTCTATGGCTAAAGACAACATAAAGCAGGTGAGAAGACAACCACTTAGGAGAAAATACTTCCAACATACGTAACAGACAGTATCACATGTAAAAAGTCAATATCAAACAAATCCTAATAATAAGAAACTAGAAAAACGAACAATTTATAATTGAAAGACACAGGGCTAAAAAGCATATGAAGATATTCAACCTCACTATCAAGAAAATGTAAATTAAACATGCATATGAGAGTGCATTTTTTATCTCATTGAAAAAAGTTAAAGACATTGATCATTTCTGATGGTGAGGCTGCTCATCAATGCTGAGGAGGATATGGTGTTATTTGTTGAAATATACAGAGGAAGACATTTTTAAGGGGAAATTTGGCATTATCTGTATAAGATACACATAATCTTACGTGTGCATGACCTTTAACCCAGTCATTCCACTTCTAGAAATCTATCCTACAAGATTCTACTATCTACGTAAAAAGATGCTCACCTCCACATTGCTTATAACAGGGAAAACTAGATACAAGTGGAACGGTGTAAGGGACAGGGTGCACATGTTTAAAAGAACTAGGATCCAGGGACCGGCCTGGTGGCATAGTGGTTAAGTTCGCAGGCTCCACTTGAGTGTCCCAAGTTCCCATGTTCAGATCCCGGGTGTGGACCTAGCACTGCTTGTCAAGCCACCCTGTGGTAGCATCCCACATACAAAACAGAGGAGGATGGGCACAGATATTAGCTCAGCGACAATCATCCCCAAGTAAAAAGAGGAAGACTGGCACAGTATGTTAGCTCAGGGTGAATCTTCCTCAGGCAAAAAGAGGAATATTGGCAACAGATGTTAGCTCAAGGCCAATCTTCCTCAAAAAAATAAGTAAATAAATAAATGAAAATCAAAGAACTAGGATCTGTACATAGTCACACGACAGGCAGCTGACCACCTATCTGAGTGGCAAAAGTAAGCGCAGCATTATGCATAGTGAATTTTTGTTCCTCATTTATTTTTTAAAACTTTCTTTACATTTTATATTATATATCTTTGTGCACAGGGAAAGTTCTGGGAGGACATGCCCCAAACTGTCAGCTGTAGGCAGGGTGAGAAAAGGAGAATATAAAATTCTATCGGCATGCTGTTCCCAAATTAATTAAACACACACACAAAGAAAAAGACAAAAGAATTGATGGAGTGATTATCCATGGGTAGAAGGATTCTGGGAGATTTTTATTTGCTGCTTTACAAAATTTTCTATATTTCTTACATTTTCTACAATGATCATTATTACTTTTATATTCAGAAAAATATTAAGACATGCTTCAAATGTTATAATAAAATGTTATAGTGAAGCGCTTGAGGGAGCTTTAAGAATCTTGAGAAAATTGTATTTATTGAATGTTACTGTTTCTGTCCCAAGAAGGAGACAAAAATCACAGAGCAAAGCCACGAGTGAAACCCCTCCTTGCTCTTTCTGCTTGAACACTCCGATTCTCCTGAAATGGCCCACAAACATGATACAGATTAATTTTAATAAAAGCATATAATTGAGTGCACGCACTAAATGCTGTCCTGGATCACTAAGAGCTAGAATAATTATAGAAAGTTCCAGGGAAGAAGGCAATACTGAGGTGGATCTTAAAGACGTCGAGGGGCAGGAGACAGGACACGAATCCAAGAGTTCCTCACATTTCCTTATTTTTCATCTTCTCTCAATCTGATAGCTCTCGACGTTTGAAAATTGCCACTTAAACACCTAGCTTCCAAAAAGAGACTCAAATATGACGATGCAATAATAAAATATATACTGAAATGTATTTAAATACACAGACATTATAGAAACATGCGTATTTTCAAATTCCCAAATTCCCACCCCCACAAGAAAGATTTCAAAGCTAACAGTCAACAAGGTACCTCAATACATTGCTGGTGGTATAACTTCTACGGCAAGCAATTTGGCAATATCCATTAAAATTACAAATGTACAAAACTTTGACCCAGCAATTCCACATCTAGAAATTTATTCTAAGACTCATATATGTGTGAAAAAACTTTGCAATTACACAGTCTGGAAACAACCAAAAAACTCCATCACAGAGGATAGGATAAACAATGGGGTGTCCATATAAGGGGAAAAATGAATGAGGAGGTCCTCTATACACTGAAATGAATGGCTTCTAGGACAGGAGACAATGCTGATAGAGAACAGGAGTGGTGTGGCATACTAGATGTGTGCAGAAAGGAAGGAAGGGATATGTATGTGTTTGCGCGTATACAAAATATCTCTGGAAAACCATACTAAAAACTATTAACGGTTGACCTCTAAGAGAACAGGGATGGAATGAAGACATTTTAGGCATAATCTTTTGTACTTTTAAAATTTTGCATTATGTCCCTCTTTCACCCATTCAAACAAAAATAAACATAACGTAAATTCAATACATTTTCTCTCTGCCCTCAAAAGAAAACTTCAAAGCCAACGCTTTACATAGTAAAATGATCCATTTATGTGAACTCAGAAAGTCTGCTCGAGTTCAAGGAACTCTAATTTTTTAAATGGTTAATCTGTCAAACTCTCTGTAAAGCCGTTACGTTATTTCTAATTTGAGTATAAATTTTCTAAAAATGCCCATGAGACAACTCCTAAAAAGAAAATAATACTCAGTTTTGTTTGATGCCTCCAAATAAAGAAACACTCTTCACAGCGCAGGAAATTCAACTTCAAAAGCCACTGCATTTCCTACAGGAACTTTTGTACAGACACATCTGTGCCAGCCCCTGGAGGAGGGGAGAGGGCGAACAGGTCTACCTGCCAGTGATGCTGCCGGCCACTCATGTGGGACTGGTGCCCATTCTATACAAAGAGTCCCAACTCCCGTTTATGGCATTTTGGCCTTAGACTTCATTCTAAGACATCAATGAGGATGTGCCCAAGAATAAAAGTTCTCTGCAGAATATTCTCCGAAATAAGCAACACATACCCACATGGGTCCACTTGTTGATACATTTGTGGCAATGATGAAAGATACCTAAAAAATAATCTTAGCAGCCTGGGACAAAAAATAGACTCAGGTCCCAGATTCCTAATGAGAAGGGGCCACCGATGCGCCCCACTCCCTTCCTAGGCAAATGTGCAGCCTCCTCTACAACACCCCCAAGTTGATTCAAATTTTGTGTAAACACCCCGACTCCCCAGGTTCTTCCCCAGACCACAGCTTCACCTCTCCTGAGTGCTCTCTCGAGAGGTTTCTTATAATCAGTGCTATCCTTTCAGCAACAGAAGAAAGCCACCAAGACTCTTCTTCTAGAACTCAGTAAATAACTCTTTTTCAGTTCCTAATACAAGTGGCTCGAAGACAACTGGCTTACTGAATAAAGTAGTAAAACCTCTTTTGAGAGGAACAACAGTCTAAGATGTCAGAACCACTAAGGGGCAGACAGAAACAAATGGTGAGTAATCAATTCACCACAGGTCACACGCGATTTCAATGTACATAAGGAATCTTAGCTATCACAGAAGGGGGTAAGGGGGAGGCCAGTATAATTTGTTACAGCTCAAAGGTCTTTGTAAGAAAGTTTGAAAGAAATCTGAAGCCAGCAGAGGACGGGACTGCACACCACCATCCGTGGGGCATGTGGTACCTCAGTCCCCTGAATCCTTAACATGAGGAAACACAGACCCATTTGGGAGGATGGCTGTGAGCACCATTTGGCTGTGCCAAATTCATCGTTTCAGATTTTAATAATATTACAGTGTGATTAAAATAATATTACAGTCGCATAAACCCTATGAGAGCTGGTTAAACACAGAAACTTTAGTCAACAAAAACATAATAAGAATTCTATGAACAGGCTGCTATAAACTCTTTAAGAAGTAACCCTATGCCTGTCTTACTCCTGTTGAATTTCTACCTAACACTGTGCCTGGAATGTATTAGAAGCTCAATAAACACTTGTTAAGAAAATAAACTGGGATCACCTAGTGCAGTATAGAGAAAAATTAACTTAATTTTTCATGCCACATACTCAATTAATTCCAAGAGTTATTATTTTGAAAATTTTTGACTGCAGTAGTTAAGATTCTAGGCTTTAGAGTAGAGACCTGGGTTCAATCAAGTTTTATTCCTCACTAGCCAGGCAAATGACGTGCACTTTATTAGACTGTTTTCCCGGGTGCAAAATATGCTTCATCTTCCTAAAATACAGCTCACAGAGTAGCAAGGATTAAACAAGAAAAATATATGCAAATGGTACCCAACACATCATAGGCCCTGAAAAATACCTGTAATATTAATTAAACATTTTTGTAACTTAAAGATAAGGAAAAATGACAGGTGTTTTAATTTAAGCTTTGGAGAAAATATAGCCTCTACTGAGAAATTAAAAGAAATTATCAAAAACATGGTAGAATTACTTGATTATATGAAAGTGTTCCATAATAAAACATAGCACAATGTTAAAAATAACAGTATCACAGAAAATACATAGGTAGAAAACATAAATGAAACAGTGTTTCATTCTTATATCAATTATTTGCATAGGATATACCCAGATTTCCCTCAAAGTTTTTTAACAAGAAAGTAGAAAAATTAAACGAGAAGCTGTTGAAATTTGTAATTTAAAAAAATCTATCAGTATAGATTATTGATAATATATATCAGCAGCCTAACACTAAAAAAGTTGACAAAGTATTTCAAAAGGAAATTCCAACCAAAAAGAGAAAATCCAATTAATGGAGGGATTCTGAGATTTAAATTCAAAATGTGAAAATCATAATACTAGTTTATATTTGGAGAAACTTACCATTAAAAGCAAAATTTAAATACAATTTTGTGAAAAATAATAATATTAATGATAAAACGGCAAGCACTATTTAGTGTTTACTGTTAGACACTCTTCTAAGTACTTGATAAGAATTCATTAAATCTTCAAAATAATCCCCAAAGGCATATAAGAGGTAACCTGACCTAAACACACATAGAGTATCAGGGTTGGGGTGGGGAAAGACATTTTAGACATGGCATCTTTGACACAGCTCAGTAATCAGAAGGACTGAACCTTATTTAAACATAGCCATCAATTTATCGCCAGCCTCCCGTCTTTCATTCTCATCTCCAACATGCAGGTGTGCATTTGCAAGACAAGATAAACTTTAAAAATAGAATTTAAGAAACAGAAAAATCAAAACCAGCATTGCACGTTCCCTTCAAACCTCATTTCAGGACGGTGACATTTCCGCCCTCTCCGGGGCTCATCTTTCCTCTCTGAAAGCAAAGTGCGGCCCTTTCCTATTTAGTGTTGTGACCCGACTATTGTGATGTTGGTTTACGAACAACCAGTTGGGGCAATTAGGGAAAATCATGACATATTTAGCTGCAGGAAGAGCCTCGACTAACGTCAGCAATAATTATGGGTCGTTTTGTTTTATCTGCATATAAAACGTTTCTATCTGTTCAGCAGTAAACATACCTGACTTCACCGATGCCAATAAGGTTTGCCTTCTATCTTTTTACTTGTGTTATTACCTCACTGGTGAGTCTCTGAACTTCCACAGTCAGGACAAGCCTAGAGCAACTGACGGGTCCCGGGACTCTAACCATTCTGTTCACAGAGCGTTCTCATCATTGAGAAGTGTGAGGGATAGTCAGGAAACTCTGGGACCTTCCACCAACTACAGACCTAGGAAAGGGTTATTAGAATGCTGCCAGTGATGCCCCCACTTCCCAGCTCCTCCCTACTAGTTACAGGAACATGGGAAAGTCAACTTCACATTAAAGAAGAGTCTTCCAACTTACATGACGGAACATAAAGCACCTGCCCCTGCCTCCCGCTGAGCCCCACTCTGAGAAAACCTTCACACTGCGCTCAAGGAGTCAGAAAACACATGAGGACTGTGGCCTCAGTCAGTGGCCACTTAGCCAGACAGAGAACCTGCCTGTCACTGCTGCACCCAAGCATCCAGCCGAGCCCCTGGCAATGGGCAGCTGCCCAAACAAATCATTACTGAGACCAGCTCTTCCCTGGGTGCTTCTGATGCATTATTGTTCCCTGATTCTTACAGCAGAGTTCTAGAAGTCTGTATTCTTCCCACTGCACCAAAACTGCCTCCTGCCCTCTATCACCTTCCCAAAGCTGTCACAACCAACTTGAAGCAAACAAATGATAGGCAGCACAGAAACAGGGCTTTCAGGACCAGGAAGCCCACAGACTGATGGCCCAGCCTCATCTCTTAATGTCAAGGGTAGCATATCCATCAGCCCTGGAATAGGACTCAGACGCTTCCACTAAATAATATATTTCCAAGGTACCACTCTGCTAGGCCCTGGGAAACTATGGTCAATGAGGCATGACCCCAGCCACGGCTAAACTCTATCGGTGGGGGACCAACAGGTGAACAGGCCTCAGTATACCCCAGGATGAGGAAGTAGGTCTGGGACTCTGGGGACTCTCTCGGCAGCAGGTAAGGTACATACTGAATCTGAAAGACAGGAGTGGCTTGGAATAGGACAGAAGTAGCTACCTTAGAGTAAGGAAAAGGTCTTGGTGCTTGTGGCAGATAAAGGGTGACAGAGAATGAGGAGTTCAGGTTAACTCAAGTCCCCACTTTGTTTAACTCGACAGGAGGTGACACCATCAGCAAGGTAGGGAATACAGGAAAAGGGACAGGTTTGAGGAGAAAGCCAACGAATTCCGTTTATGACATTCTGAGTTTGAGATACTTGCAGTCAATCGCGTGGAAAATCCAGTAGGCAATTGGAATGTGGGGACCCTGAAGAGAGAAAGGTCTGAGTTACAGATGAGCTCAGAGTAGTAGTTATGGACATGGCTGTGAACACCCCTGAGAAAACTGTGTCAGGAAAGCAGAGGATCAGACGAGAGACCACAGCTACACTCAACATGTGACCGGCGGAGGACCCTCAAAGGACAGTGAAAAGGAAGGCCCAGGGTAGGAGGAGGAACATGAGGGGATCCAAGCAAAGTAATGCTTCGAGGAGGCGGCCACAGTTAATGTCGAATTCCAAAAGAAGGTCAAATAAGATAAGGACTAAGAAATATGCAGTGTGGCATTTAGGAGATGCCTGGCCCCTTGGCAAAGGCAGCGTTGGAGGAGAGATGGGGCTGCCAGCAACGTGCATGGAGCCAAGCTCCACGGGAATGGGAGATGCAGCCAGCTCTCAGAACTTTCCCAAAAACCTTGGCTACAAAGGAAAGAGCCTAGTCTTTTTTTTTTCTTTCTTTTTAACTTAAGAGTTTGTAATAAGCAAGAAATATTCCACCCTGGACCCACTTGTCAGCTCAGGACAGATTTACAATGAACTCTAGGGATAAATCCAAACCAGAGAGACACTGGCCATGTCAGCTGGGCATCCTCGGCTTAGACGGCAGACAGAATGGCAGACAGACGACTATGAAGAAAGGAAACTAGGAACAAGTGCTGAGACAGATTACTAAGAAAGGAAACTAGGACCCTGATAACAAGGGAGGAATCATTAACACCATTAAGAACAAACTTCTCAGAACTGGCAAAAATTCATCTCCAGCCAAGCTTTTTTTTAAAAAAATATAAAAGTTATTTCTAAAGATTACAGCATGTTCTTAAGTTGGCAAGAGCACCATAAGCTTCAGTTGGACAGAACCAATGGTGAACCTGAAGCTGCATCTTCATGGTGGTGGAATTCTACCAGGTGACCACGGCTCGTTAACCAGGAATGAGGTGGCTGGCTCCTCAGAGACAGCCACCAGGTCAGTGACAATGCAACTAGCCTGAAGCAGTCCCTGTGAGGGGAGGGAGACATCAAATTTTTCTTTGCTCCTTTTGCTTTTATTTTTTATCTTTTTCCAGTCCGGATGACCTTTCCCCATAAATAAGAAAATCTTACCGTCATATAAAGCACAGCAGACTAAAAAGACACGTCTGCTAACAAGAGCGCTATTCTTCATCACGTTTTGCACTGAGGGAAGGACCATTTTGTGTTAGTCTCCAACTACACAGCTGTGATGGAGTTAAATGAAAATTGGGTAGCAATCATTCTACTAGTCCCTAAAAGGCGGCAAACTATTCATGGATACCACCTGCTTTCTTTGCAAGGAATGAGTCATAAAACTTCTGTGCTATGTAAATTTTATTTTCAAAAGAAAAAAAAAAATCTTCACAGTCTCACATATTTAAGAGAACAAACCATGGAAGGTATATGGTCTTAGCCAGAGGTAAGGAATGGTTAACCATTATTCATTCTGAGCGGTAGGTCTCATCAAAGATTAGGTGTTATGTCTGGCATGTTGCAGGAGTTAACCATTAACCTGCAGGTTCACAATAGCCCCAGCAATCCTTCCCAACCCTCCAGGTCTGTAAACCGGGCAGTGAAAAGGCAGGAACACCTCCTGTTTTGAAGGCTGCAGAGATGGTTAATCCCACATCAATGTCTATTAGTAAAGGACATCTCAGAAGTCAAGACCTCAACATACGTACCTTTTTTCAACTAATCCTGAGTCAGCAGGGGTTCGCCCTAGATAGTAAATTATAGAATGAAATTTTCAAGAAGTGTACATAACACCTTTTAACCCTGAAACTACAAATTAGCTGTCACAGAATGAAATTTACTCTTCTCCAGGATTTGGGGTTTCAGACATTACCATTATTTTCACCACACTGATTCAACCAACTTTCTTTTGCTCCAACCAGTACCAACTAACAATGTGGTAGGGTGAGAGATCATTCATTTACTTTTCTTATACAGCTACTTTAAGTTTAGCAATCCCTTCTAAACACACTGAGCTCTCTGCCACGATGAGATGGTTCAGCTCTCTGAAACAAGGCTCACAGCCACTCTTCCTTCTTCATCTCCCTTCTTCTCCACAACCTCACCTCAAAAAGCTTAATCAGATTCCACAGAATAATGTTCTCAGGATGAAAAGTGACCCCTCTAGGATGGAAAAATGGCTGGGGATCCTCTCAATGTGTTTGTCCTGGGTAGGTCTAAACGTAGGCCAGGATACAGTAGGTCCTCTGAAAATGAATGGTATGTTGTCCAAGAAGTTAAAGCCAGAGGCCAGGGTTCCTAGCTTTAGTTTCTGATTCTTAAATGGCTCCTCGAGTTAGGTTGGCTGGATAAGCTTGTGCCTCTGTGCTGAGGCAAATACAATTACCTTGAGAAGATCCTCCCAAGCTACACCAAGGCAATAATAGGAAACGTGTTTTTACAACTCTTGAAAGCTCACAGATTTGGAGCTACTCAATAGTAAAATACAAAACAATGGCCAACGAGCACATGAAAGGATTTCAACATCACTAGTCACGGGAGAAATGAAAACCAAAATCATAATAAGATACCACCTCATACCCATTAGGATAGCCATTATCAAAAAAAACCACAGAAAATAACAAGGGTTGGCAAAGATGTGGAGAAATGAGAACTCTTGTGCACCACTAATGAGAATGTAAAATGGTACAGTGCTATAGAAAACAGTATGGAGGTTCCTCAAAAAATTAAAAATAGAGCTACCATATGATTCGGTCATCTCAATTCTGGGTATATACCCAAAAGAATTGAAAGCAGGATCTCAAAGAGATATTTGTACACCCATGTTCACAGCAGCACTATTCACAATAGCCAAGAGATGGAAGCAGCCCAAGTGGCCACTGACAAATTGGATAAACAAAATGTGGTCTATACATACAATGGAATATGATTCAGCCTTAAAAAGGAAGGAAATTCCGATAATGCTACAACATAGATGAATCTTGAGGACATTATGCTAAGTGAAAATAAGCCAGTCACAAAAAGACAAATACTGTATGATTCCACTTACATGAAGTATCTAAAATAGTCAAATTCACAGAAACAGAATGGTGGTTATCAGGGGGTGGAAGTGGGTGGGGAGAGTTGTTTAGTGGGTATAGAGTTTATTTTGAAAGACGAAAAAGCTGGAGATCTGTTGCACAACAACGTGAGTACACTTCTCACTCTGAACTGTATACTGAAAAATGCTTAAAACAGTAAATTTTGTTTTTTACCACAAATTTTTAAAAAGGATTTAGAAACAAACAAAAACATAAGACGACACCAGAAATGCTGGTTCAAACACCAACTCAAACCAAAGGATTTTAAGCTTTGAAATACATCAAATCTACATATTCAGTTAAAAAATGATCTGGGCTGGCATAGAAAGCAGCAGAAAAACCTAAAAGGTAGCAGTAGAGCAGAGGTTGAAAATGGCAGCCTGAGAGTGTAACGCAGTCCATAAATATTCATTCATTCATCTGTTTAACAAGCATTTTCGGAGCATCTATTATATGTCAAGCAGTGTTCTAGATGCTGTGCTGTGCATACTTCAGTAAACAAAACACACTAAAAACCTTGCTTATATTCTGATGTCTTGTTTCCCCCAGATAGTTTTATTTTCAAATCTGAATTTGTTGCCACTATTTAAAAATCAAGATGTTTCACACCAGGGGCTGGCCCTGTGGCCTAGTGGTTGAGTCCACACACTCCACTTCAGCGGCCCAGGGTTGCCAGTTCAGATCCTGGGTGCGGACATGGCACTGCTCATCAGACCATGCTGAGGCGGCATCCCACACAGCACAATCAGAGGGACCTACAACTAGAATATACAACTATGTACTGGGGGGCTTTGGGAAGAAGAAGGAAAAAAAGATGTTTCACACCAAAATATAGATTTCCATTAGCTCTTGAAAAAAAAGATCTGATAGCATTAGCCTGAATTTCAATCTAGCAACAATGAGCTGGGATTGAAGTGACCACCCATTGATGGGGGAAGCACTCTCTGGCTTGGCCGCAGTCCCCACCACTCCCTATGCAACTACAGGCATGCTTCATTCATTTTTCCTTCCTGCCAAGTCCTATAGGCATTTGAATCTTTAATCTGCACTATATTTTGTGCCCAGGCTTCCAAGTCAGACTTTACAGGGTTTGAATTCCACATCTGCACTACTAACTACCTGACTTTAGCTAAACTCTCTGTCTCAGTTTCCTCATTTATAAAATGAGGTGATAATAAAGGTACTCATTTCATAGGGTTGTCACAAAAACTAAATGAGACAATGTACGCAAAGGTTTTAGCACAGTGCCTGGCAGAGTAGGTCCTCATTAAATATTTGCTACCCTTATTATTTTTTGTTGTGTTTGTTATTACTCTCATCATCACCACCATTATGGCAAAAAAAAAAAAAAAAATTAAAATATGGAGGAAATTCCAGGACCGCCCAATTGTGAAAGACTCTCTTTGAACTACCCCAGTCTTCAACCATTTTTCTTTTCTGTCCTTTTCTTCTTTCAATCCAGGATAATTTTGAGAGAGGACTTAGAAACTCCAGGTGGTCTTTTACCATCTGGATGTTCCCAGGCTACAAATTCCAGTGCAGCACGCACATTCAACATATAGCCCCAGGGAGCAAAATTAATAGCCTGAGGCTGTCCTTAAACAGGATAAAACACCCTGTTTTAAAAGGCAATAAACCTGGTGCTTGAAATAGACTCTCAAGCTCTCTGCAAAGGTATCACGAAGGGACCATGATTTCAAGATGTGCTGCATATAGGAGCCCTGTTGGTTCATAAAAACGGCTCTGGGCCACTCACCCACCATCCCATAGCTGGATCATTTGAGGAAAAGATTTTCCAAAATTGCAAAATGGGCTTAGAGCAGTCATCTGTGGACAGGAAATTATGAACCCGTGGTTTTCCAACTGAAAAGGTACCCAGAGAATTTCTTAAAATGCAGATTCCAAGGATCCACCTCTAGAGATTACGATTCCCCACATCTGGGGTCCCTCGTAGGAACCTAGTTTTGATGAGTTCCTAGCAGGGCAGAGGTGGGACCAATCTGAGATACTGGAGGGTGCCAACACCTCCATCTTCAGATGCAGCCTTCATCCCATCACCTGAGCTCAAACCAATCACTGCACCGTGCACACCACCACACATTGAAGATGCCCAAAGAGACGTGCTGTGTGCCCTCAGGACCCGCATGCAACAGAGAATCTGAGTGCCCTAAACTCAGTGGGAGGACCAGAGCAGCCAGCAGCGTTAGTCTAAGCCCTCTTAGCCCTGTTCAGGCTCCTGGCAGTGCCCTGCCTCCAGTTAACAATAAACCAGCACCCGTCTCCCTGGACCATCTGCGGCAATGATCGAGCAGAACGAACTGCAAGAAAAGAAATGTTTCCTCCCCATACATCTTCTAACTTAACAAAATGGCAAGATGGCCCAGGGAATGGCATATCTTCAATGCCTTTTGACCAGTCAACAATCCAAAATTCCAGAAAGACCCCTCCATTGGCAGAAAAAAGCCTTATCTTAGGGATTAAAAGACAATGAAAACCTTCAGACACTGAGTTTTTAAAAACTGTATTCAGTATATTCATTGGATTTTTAATCCCATAAATGGATTTTACTTCCTTCCCTCAAAAATGTCTGGCTATACATATCACTGCCCTTGGAAAAGTAACATTTGCCAAAATACAACTTTCCTGGCCAAGCTGCCACTGGACTAACATTCACATTAGGCTACATCTGACAAAGAGGGTTGCATCTAACTTTTCAAAGAAGCTCCTGATATCCGGGTATAATCCTCATGAACCCCTCTTGCCAAACCACAGTAACAGGAAGTACACCTCCATCTCACCCCAGATGAGGGAGACTCCACCCCACCCCCTCGACCTCCACTCCGCCCCTGGGTTGCCAAGAAGAACCTCCCCGTAGTGGCAATGCATAGCTGACAAGTGACAAGTCCGGCCACAAAATAAGAACAAATCATTTGCCTCTCCAGTCTTATCACCCTTCCCCACCCACTTCTAACCGTTGAAGCCACAGTACTGAAGCAGCAGAAATAATTTCTGTATGACGTTTTGTTTTGATTTTGTTTTTCATGCTGACAGTGTAAGAGACCGAGGTAGGTATATAGATGGAAAAGTAATTCACAGCACTTCAGACTATCCTTTGCAAGGCCGATAGTGACCAGCAAAATACGCTGCTGTTCCCATTGGAACACGTTTAAAAGAGTCATCACTGTGAAATGTATGCCAGGCATATATTACATTTGCCAGAAACCTAGTATTCCTGTAAAACAGATGGCTTATTAAGATATGTTGACTTTCCTGCTGGACATCATTCCTGCCAGATTAGCACCAGTGCAATACAAACACAAAATGTGGTTTGGTAAAGTTTGTTTGAAGCTACCTATTACTAAATGCTTACCCAGGCAATCCATAGCTACCAAGACTGTGAATATTTATTTTCTTTGGGGTCAGAACCAAACGGAAACAGAAAGGAAGTTTATGTTTCAAAACACTGGATTAACTTTGATACAAGAAAAAACCTCAATGAGACAGGCAGGTACTAAGTGTCCCCTCTAGGAAAATTCTAATCTTTCCATATAGAAAAGTCATACACATTCCTTTTTACCATAATATCCAGGCTTGAAAGCAATTCCCATTCTCCACCCCCACCGCCTAAGTACCAGGCGTACTGGACTCCTAGCTTCCTGAACATGCCCCACACTTTAAGGCATCCAGTCTTAGAGCTCACATTCCCTTCTCTCCTCCTGGAGACATTCTCTCTCCTCTTCCTCCTCCTGGAGGTTCTATTCATCCTTCCAGACCCAGCTATCTCCTCCTCTGCTAAGGGTGTCTCATGCTGGGCAAATGCAGTCAGTCCCATCTCTAAGCTTTCACAATATTCCATTCATATCACTAACAGAGCGATCATCAACCCTGCATAGTTACTTCCTTCTGCCTCCACTTCTGTGAAAGCACAGTAGGTGGACTATACAAGTCTTCCCCAAAAGCAAACTTTATGTATGCGTTACAAAACGCATGATATTTCTTCCTTGCTGAAATTATTATTGCACCAAAACTTAAGGAAGCTAAGTGGAGAAGGGAGAACTCTTCCTCAAGTATATCTCATCAGAACACCAACCATCAACTAGTTCAAGACGAAGTCAGTCCATCCGTCGAATCTAAGGAAGAAGACTGAGATGATGCTGCCAGGTCAACTCACCAAATTTAAGGAGGATAACATAAGTAAAACAGCTAAAGAAAGAAATATCAGTTTAACTACTTACATCCAAAAATCTTATCACAGCATTAACCAGGAGCTGTAAATGAAGAGATGCAAGGACATACCAGCAAAGTGAAACATATCTTTCTTCTGAGATGAAATGGAAAGAAAAAAAAAAATGGAGGCGGGGAGGAGGGAAAGAAAGAGGAAAGACTTAACATATATAAAGTTTATAATAAAGTCACCTGAAAAGGGGACTTAAAATACAAAGAACTTACAATAAAATCCTGTAAAGAAGGAAGCATGCTTTGGCATCTTTTCATAACCCCTCAAGTACCATATCCACTTCACCTACCACATGGTGAACGATATTAGTTCGTCAAAAGATCGAACTGGATCTGTAACTGAAAATCCAGCCCTGATGGAATTCTTTTTCCAAAGAGCAAATTATTGTCTTAGGAGGAAATGGAGAAGTACCACGTCATGTAAAAATGTTAGAGGGATTTCTACCCAACGAAAATATGACTTCAGCATATCAAAACCACTCATCTCTACTCACCGGTACTAATAAGAGAGACTTCCCAAGTAGATTCAAAGACAAACTTCTTTAGAATTTGACCAACGATTCCCCAGAACAACAATATTTTATTTCACTTCTTCGTTCATTAAGGTCATTAAGTGGATTAAACATTACATTACACTAACTGTTCCAAATAGAAGCTCTTTCATCTAGAAATCTGTTATTCTCCATCACGTGGCAGATGGTACATTTCACAGAAAATGA
The DNA here is from genome assembly GCF_021613505.1 of Equus quagga. NCBI lineage: Eukaryota > Metazoa > Chordata > Mammalia > Perissodactyla > Equidae > Equus > Equus quagga. The sequence goes on along the minus strand of NC_060279.1, from coordinate 21,655,481 downwards.
AAAACAGTAGATAACGATCAAGTAATTTATTCATATAGAGAGGATGAATCTTCAAAACTGAACTTCCTGGGGCTGGCCCAGTGGCACAGTGGTTAAGTGTGCACGCACGTTCTGCTTCGGTGACCCAGGTATGCTGGTTCGGATCCCAGGGTGTGGACATGGCACCATTTGGCAAGCCGTGCAGTGGGAGGCATCCCACATATAAAGTAGAGGAAGATGGGCACGGATGTTAGCTCAGGGCCAATCTTCCTCAGCAAAAAGAGGAGGATTGGCAGCAGATGTTAGCTCAGAGCTAATCTTCCTCCAAAAGAAAAAGAACTTCGTATGGGTTCTCTTGAGCCCGAAGACTCAAGGGAAACCATCCAATCCCCCACTGGACAGATGGGTCAGTTGGGTCCAAGTGGGAGAGAATAAGGAAGGGATTCAGTTATTCTGTTATTTCCTCTACCTCTGATACAACAGCTCCTCATTTTATCTTAAGTAAAGTCAGATGCAGCTAAACAGAGGTAAAATTAAAAAGCTAAACCACAAAATTTATAGCCTTTACATTCAAACAGCAAAATAAAATAAACAGTAACCTGACGAAAATGTCCTAAGAATGTCTGCCCTGTGTTTTGTTTTATATTCCAGAAATGTTGGTTTTAAACTACTTGCCTAGATAAGTTGATCAGGACCTTTAATTAAAAAAAAAAAATCCCTCAAGAAGCAAGAGAGAAGCATGTTCCTCAATTGTGGCATCAATTGCACTCCTGTAGCAAAGCCCTGACCACTCTACTAAAATTATCTGATTCTGAGTCTGTCCCCACCCCCATCCCCATCCCCAAATGGGAGCACTTGATTCATTTTCATAGTCCCTGTTCTGTACCTCCAGCACAATAAATTCTCAATAATGCTTGCCGGTGCCTAATAAACTGAAGTAACTTCCTAATATACATTAATATTTTCCAGAGATGGTTTGAAAAAGGAAATATCCAAATAATAACAAAATCTTACTTCAGATACTAAAGCACTCTTATTTGTACAACAGGCTAACACTAAATTACTCTTACTCATTAAATCTATCCTGCCTAGATTTCTGCTAGTTGATCAAGATAACTGCTCAGATGAACTATTTTTCTAGTAGCATATAAATTCAAAGTTCCTTCAAATTAACCTGGATTATTAATATTCACAAAGAGTTTAACCCTCCTACGTCATGAAATCTTTTACTTGAGATATAAAAAAGGAGAGCAGTCAGGTATGAATGAAAGCTTTGCCCATCATTTGGTGGCGATGCAATGAGAAGGTGGACAGCCAGGCTGCAGGAAAGACGACAAGGGCGTGTCTAGGGACCCCAGAGCCTACTATGTGGCAGTAGAAAATGTAATGGACTTCATATCCAGAGGCACTGTTCTCTTTCCTTTTTTTAATTCTCTACAAGCTCACATAAATAAATTTTTAAAAATACAGTAACAATAAAAATGGCAAAACTTAAAAGGTTTTGAAATGCTTTTGCTTCACACCAGACTGTGGTAAGCAACGAAATCAAGTCATCAACTCCAGCACAAGGGAAATTACAGAATACACTAATAGTGAAAGAGAAGTTTCAGGTAGAGAAGGTTAAGAAAAAGAATGGAGAAATTTCAATGAAACAGAATTCTAATACTTCAGGATGCCTGGAATCTAAAAGCAAAATGCCACGCCAGCCCTGATGGCCTAGTGGTTAGAGTTCAGCATGCTCCACATCAGCAGTCTGTGTTCGGTTCCCAGGGGCAGAACCAGGCCACTCATCTGTCAGTAGCCACGCTGTGGCAGTGGCTCACATAGAAGAACCAGAAGGACTTACAACTAGAATATAAAACTACATACTGGGGGGCTTTGGGGAAGTGGGAAAAAAAGAGAGAGCAAGAGAGAGAAGAAGATTGCCATAGATGTTAGCTCAGGGCAAATCTTTCCCAGTGAAAAATAAACAAAAAGTAAAAATAAAAGCAAAATGTCAGGCAGTTCAGCAGCAGATGGGAACAGAATGAGTATAACCACATTCTTCATTATACCCACTCATGGCCACTGCAGCAGAGATTCTGATGGCCATCTTTCCACAGTGGGAACAGAAGAGCAGGGAAAATGCACTCTGAAGGCCCCTTCGAGTCCCCACTTTTACTGTTCTGCATGCCTCATATACTTTCCTCCATCACTTTGACTTGTTGAGTTTATTGGGATCAGTCTTGTGATTAAGAGCCTTGTAAATAAATACAAAACATTTCACCAGTTCACTCAAATGTTTTACTGCCTGACCTCCTGCTTGGAGGTTACACATGGAGCTGATGAAAAGAATGTCATAAGCATTCTTTTCTACCCACCTGGACTAAATTGTTATTTACCCCAGGCTAGTGTCTCTTTAAAGGGGCTAAAATGCCTTCCTTGCTTTTGGTAACACTAGGGGAAAATAAAACAGATTCACAATGACTGCCAGGTCCACATGTCATTTCACAGAAGGAATTTTAGGGAAAAAGAGTCATCTGTTTTCTTAAGCAGAGAACGAAATTTATCTTTGGAAGTGGCAGTTAAAAAAAAAAAGAACAGCTAGATGCAATTTAAAAAGTTTTGTTGCAAAGGCATGAATCAGTGCAAGGTCCATGGAACACATGGCATGTTAATGGCGTGAATAAAAAGACCTCTCATGTAAATGTGTACACAAGTATGTTGTTTTCACAAAGTATCTGACAGTCCCTTAGTTAGCAGCAAAAACGACTTCGCCACCTACTCTAGCTCAGGTACAGAGAAAAGCTTTCTGAAGAAACAACTAACACAATTAAAGCAGCAGATCCCTGCCTTGTGAGAAAACACGTATAAATACTAAGTTGATGACGGTATAAATAAATAGAAATGAGAAAAAACAAGAGTTCAATAGGAAAACCTTCTAAAGGTGACAAAATAAGCAGTCAGAAAAAGTAAGGGCAACACTGATTCAGTATGCATTCCCCTAAGTGTTTGTCAGAGGGACCAAAAACCATGTTTCATGAGATTTTTATTTTGTTTGTTTTGTTTATATTTAATTTGCAAAAAAACATAAATTGGAAGCATCTTAGATCATTTTTTTCCACAAGTTTGAGAGATTTCACATAAGTAATGTAGCAACTTAAAGATTCAAAAGTAACTCTGAGCATGGAATGGCTAATTTAGGAGCTGGTACAGTCTCTAAGGCAAACTTTAGATTAAATGAGTGTCTCCTTTTCAAAAAGGATCATTTGCAAAATGACTGATCAATAATTAGCTAATTCAACTCATCCAGACCAGTAGAATACAACCAAAGAATGCATATGCAATGCATCTTTTATATCAGGTTCTGAAACGGAACTCGCTTTCCTAATTACATTTGGCTTACACCAGCATTAAAAAATAGCTAATATTCCTTGAGTCCAAACCAGATGGTGCAATGGAGTAGATTGCCTACAAGTGCGGTTAGCAGACTCCCAGCTATTTTAAAGAAAGAACATGAAAAGTGTAAACAAAGACCACCAAAAGAAAAAATTAGCGAGAAAGCTGCAAAAACTTTACTTGCAATCAAAGATAACAAACTGTGAAAATAAATGCCCTGGTCTTTTTAGTGATTTAATGTGCAACTTCATGTTTAATACTTAATAAAATTGCAAGTGATAACAATTACATTTAAAATGCTGGCAAGATACGCCTGAGAGGAAAAAGGAGACAGCCACTAGGCCTACTAAGAAGTAGGGAAATACTAACTCAAGATTTTCTAAAAATTGCAGTGGTGATCAGGAGCTGACTATGTACCAAAATAAGGAAAATTATTCTGACTTTTAAGACTCAATCATACTTATAAGGTCTCTAAGCTTACAGGAGATGAATAAACTGTTAATCCTTGGGTGATTCTGACATTTTCACAATACAGGATCTACAGACAGCCATGCTCCATCTCTTTAGAGAAGTGACCTTGGACCTTGCATCCAAAGGTCAACATAATCTCTCACAGGAGCACATCCGCTATCCCCTGCTCCCCATCTCCCCATTTTCGTTCCACATCCCTTATTGGCAGTCTTTCCTAACCAAGAATGAACCCAGAGTAACTTTAACTGGCTTTGGACACTTGACAAGAGGGCCCTCAGGGCAGTTTCTGTGAAGGCCCCAGGGGAAGGGGAGCGGAGGAATCCAGCGGCACTCCCCAGGCAGCTGGCCCCACGAGCACAGGCCACAGCTATGAAGCTTGCAGCCCTTCCTCTTGCTGGGGCTCCCTCTCCAACTCCTGTCACTGAGCTTGGAGCTAGGACTCTCTTCTTGCACTGAAATAGTGTTTAAGAGTGGCTTCACTCTACAGAACGCTACATTAGAGGTAACGGGCTTTCACCAGATAGCTGAGAATTTAAGCACAAATTTTAACATAGTTTCTAGAGGAAAATCAATTCCTGGTTCCCAGCTAATTGGTTTAAAACTTTTGGAACCACTCCTTGATAAAGTGAGCCCAGAAATGCAAACAGTACACATGCTTCAAGGGGGTGAAAGCAAAAGAACATCAATTTGTATCAATAAAAACAAACTGTGTATCTGCATGTCTGTGTCCAGAATGAAAAAAAGTAAAGATTTTTGGTTAAAATTAAAATCCAATTATTTAGAGTAGAAAGTAAGCAACATAAAGTATGTTTTTAAAAACATGAAAGAATTAAAAATATAATAGGATCAAAGGAAAGACAAAATATATACTGTGAAATCTATTTTTCAGACCACGCTCCTATCCAGCAACCCTTCCATGTCAGCTCTGGCTCCTTATTTGGAAATCACTGACCCACCTCCCAATCTTCTCTTTTCTCTCTGGTCTATCACATACTGCTGTCTAGACTGGAGATTTCCAGCCTAGAATTCGAAATACCCCCTGAATGTCTCAAACTATTTCAAAATAAGTTATGAAATGCTCAAAACAAATCAATGTAATAAGCAAATGCTATAAAGAAATCCACGGCCGTGGAGGGCATCAGGAAACCTAAAACCTTAGAGATGATGTTGCAATTCCTAAAAGGATACAAAGCACAGTTCAGAGGAAGGTGAAGAGGCACATATGTGACACACAGCAACCCACAAACACTTTCAAGACCTACACAGTGACAGCAGTATGGACCATGAATCTCTGTGGAGAGACACGGAAGTGATGCCTGCACTGTCAGGAAAAGTAACGCTTTTGCAATGGATGGACAACAAGAAAAGTATCCTTTTCCACAGCACAGAGAAACTTCTGCTAAATTCCACTAATCTTCTCATCCCAACGACTTCCAACCTTTGAGAGCGCAACACCTAAAACTACCTAAAACGCCTCCTTGACCAGGGTGAAGCTCTGAAAATATATCCAACAAAGTTAACATTAATTTAAGTGAATGCAATAACAAGTATACTGCAGAGGTTACAGCCCCGTTTTTCAGGGGAAGGATCAGAGGTAAATGCCACAGAATTATTCAAATAAAATGAGCAATCACGGAAAAAAAAAATTTAATTTGATATTTAAATATGCTACTTGAATATTTTCCTGGACAAAAATAAATCAGACTAGTCGTTTCTTCTGAGAAGAGTAACAGCACAGAGGTTTCCTTTTTTGCTCTGTCCACAAATCCAACCACAAAGCTGAAACAAAAAAGTTTTCTAGAACTATTGGGTTTTCAAAGCAGTGTGGAGCTAGGAACCTGAGGAATCGTATTCTACTTGACCAGCTAACTCACGATGAAGACAAGGAAACTGAGTCATGAGTGGCTAAGTAACTTGCCTAAAACCAAAATAGCCAATTAGTGGCAGAACCAGGACTCAGGTTTCTGAAATTCCCCAGGAGTGCATCTTTCACTAGACCATATGGGTGAGGATGGGGAATGGTTGGAGAGTTTGCAAAAATTCAAACTGGACTTGTCCCATTACACATCTGCCCAGAACGGTTTCATCTTACATGGCCTAAGGGACTCTCATGGAACAAGCCAGAGTCACTTCAGAACGCTGCTCCCTTTTTCCTGGGTAGTGGTTTTTTTAGACATATATGTGATCAAAGTGATTAAAATCAAGCTGGAGTTAAAGGGTACACATACCAACAGGAATACAAACACCGTTCAAAGAAGTCACTACTTGGTTTTCTAGGTCAAATAGCAATTTAGGAAAAACACATCATTTAATGTATTCAATTACCAGTAAAATATGCACAATAACGAGATTACCTTTAGAATCCATTCAGTAAGGACTCAAGGTCCCCAGACACTAAAAGAAGAAATATATATATAAGAAAAGCTAGCTTTAGTAGAGAAGCAGTTCTTTGTGAAATCAAAAAAAAAAAAAAAATATATATATATATATATATATATATATAGTAGTAAAGGAATTCAAGATTATACCCTTCTACTGACTGGGGACATAGCACAAAAGAAGGGGCATTTTGATGGGCAAACCATTTGAAAATCCAGGAGGTTTTCTGATTTTTTTTCTTTTAAGTCAGAGATGCATGGAAGAAATGATAGGTGACAAAAACGGAGGAAAAAGCAGAAAATCAGAAGAAAAGAAAGTGATGAAGTGTTAGAGACAGCAGGCGATGCAGGCAGAGAAAGGCCAAAAGGCATCCGTTCTCCAAGAGGCAGCACTGCCTTCAGGAGAGGGAAGCCCTAATCAAGACTTCAGAATCAGACCGGATGTTTAGGGCTATCTGGAGATTTCTGTCCAGGTGTAAACAAAGGCTTCTGTCTACATCTTGGGCTGGTCTTTGGCTATGCCTGTTAAGGAACTCGATTTTATGAGTTCACCCAAGAGTGACCAACGCCAACTGAGAAATTATACCAAGAAGCCTAACTGTCAAGGGGACTCAGCTCATTCTCGACCAAAAGGACGAATATCTGGGCAAATCAGTGTAGTACTCGAAAATTCTGAATAACGGGAATTAAATGATCCTATCTATGTGATAAAACAAGGACAGCCTGTCGCATGCAGTGATCCCTCTGTTGCCTGTTCAAGGTGTCCTTTGAAGATTAATTTCCTTTTTAACTCTTCTTTTTTAGTAATCCTTTTCATTACCCAACAACTTCTATCGGTCTAACAACACTATGCAGGCTGAGACACCACTCAAGGAACACAGTCAATCCAGGAGAAAAATCTAACAGGTTGTTGGGGAAAGAAGGTAAGCAGAGCTTACAGCCTTTGGGCCAAATGCTGGCTGGTGGTTTAAAATTTCACCTCTTCATAGCTTTTTTGTCAAAAAAAAAACTCCCGTAAACACCATTTAAAAATCAATACGGTTTGCACAAAGATGAATGGTTACAACACTGGAAATGCTAACATTTATCCCATAAGCACTCCTCCCTAAAGCTGAACTAATCAAAATGTGTGAGCACCTATGAAGGGCCAGTAATGCAGTAAGAGACCTGACATCAAGTCAACAATATCTTAATAAGAAAGTTATTGTTAATCTACAAAACAAAACAATGACTAAATGTGAGCTGAAAATCTAGCAGCATGTAAATTGGGCAATCCTTGGAAGAGCGGTTTTGCCAAAAAAGAACATAAAAATGTGTGCGTTATTTTCTGTGATGTATTAACCCTCTCCTGGGAATTCAACCCAAAGGAGTGATCCAAAAGAAGACAGACACTATAGGTTCAAAGATGTTAATGGCACTTTATTTATAATAGCCAAAAATCCTGGAAATAACCCAAATAATCAACAAATGGAAATTGATCATTATATTAATTCAGTGAAGTAATTACACATCCATTAAATTTATACACAAAGACTGTGTAAAACAGGGAAAAGTATGTCTAAAAAGCTAAGTGGGGAAAAAGCAGAATAAAAAGTATTCTCTCAATATACTATTCTAATTGAATATTATTCGATATATGAGACATGATTATATTTATATAGTTAATAGAAAGGTTAGAAAGAATATAAAAAACACAGTGGCTATGTTTGCATGGAAGGATAACTGGTGTGAATATTCTTGAGACATTTTAAGAACTGAAGTATGGTTGTTTTAAAAAATGGGCTTCAAACCCTCATACACTGCTGGTGAGAATACATACTGGTACAGCCACTATGGAAAACAGTATGGAGACTTCTCAAAAAACTAAAAATAGAAATACCATATGATCCAGCTATCCCACTACTAGGTATTTACCAAAGAACATGAAATCAACCATGTAAAGAGATCTATGCACCCCTATGATCATTGCAGCATTATTCACAATAGCCAAGACATGGGAGCACCCCACATGCCCATCAACTGATGAGCAGATAAAGAAGATGTGGTATACGTGTGTGTATATATATATATATATATATATATATATATATGTGGAATACTACTCAGCCATAAAAAAGACAAAATCCTGCAATTGTGACAACTTGGATGGACGTTGAGGGTATTATGCTAAGCAAAATAAGTCAGAGAAAGACAAATACCATATGATTTCACTCCTAAGTGGAAGATAAACACACAGACAAGGAGAACAGATTAGTGGTTACCAGAGGGGAAGGGGGTGGGGGGAGGGTGAAAGGGGTAAAGGGAGACACGAATGGTGACAGATAAAAACTAGACTATTGGTAAACACGATGCACCCTATAAACAAACCGAAAAACAGTAACATATGCCTGAAATTATACAATGTTATAAACCAATATGACCTCAATAAAATTTTTTAAAATTAAAATAAAAAAATAAATTTAAAAAAAAGGGGCTTCAGTCTGATACTCACAGGCACAGAAGTCAAGAATCATGGCCTAATCCATATGCTGTAGATACCTGATCACAAGGAAAGTATGTGTTTGTGAGACCAAAGTCTTCAAAGCAAGAAAGATGACAGGTCACTCACAAGACGGCTACCCCCAAAATGCACTTGTATTTGACAACCAAGCACACCAGCAAAATACAGTGTGCTGCTTATGCTTTCCTTGGGGATCTGTGGCAAGGACATACGAGGGAAATTAACACGGTTTTTGCCACTGCCCTCCCTATAAACAAGCCCAAACAGCTCATGGACATCAACAAACAGGACTAATTACTACATGACAAACAACTGGTTATAAGAACCACAAATTTGTCATATGTCTAAAAAGCGAATGGCTGGACTGAACACTTAATGTCGGTGAAAGACCAAGTATGTGGGTGCAGGGATGTTAAAACAGTCCAGTAGTCACAGGCCTTCTTAGGTAAACAATTACAACTTTTGGCCTGACAATCACCCATCAAGTTAAGCCTCATGTCCTCTTCCAGGGCGCAGACTTCTTGTATCCTCACACTGGGGAAGGGGGTAGGGAGCTCTGTGGGGTCTTTGATAAGAGCAGTAATCCCATTCATGAGGGCTCCACCCTCAGGACCTAATCACCTCCCAAAGGCCCCACCTCCTAATACCATCACCTTTGGGGGTTAGCATTTCAACATTTGAATTTTGGGGGCACACAATCCGACCACAGCGCCACATAACAGGACTCCACTAGTAGGCCAGCATACTGACTAGAAGGGAAGGAAAACAGAAGAGAAAGGAGAAAGCACTGGGGAGTGGAGAGGATCACACTAACTGATTTGAGGCAACACTGTACAGGGTCCCATGGGTGGCACCACCAACCCTGGACCGAAAAGCTATATATACATTTAACACATTTTACACCCTTAGCCTCAACTCTCCCAAAATACGGAATTCAGTGAAGCAGAACACACTACAAGGATAAGACTTTTGTCTTTAAAACTATTAGCTTAAGAAAACACCAGCATGACAACCTTTGAGAAGAGTTCAGTAGCAACCTTCTTTTTATAAATTCAATCCAGACATGTAATGTTTCAATGTAAACAAGCATCCTGTCTTACTGCACTGATTTTTTAAAAGTTTCTATAATAATTCACTTTCTTCTCTATTAATATAAAGCATCCTCGTGCTCACTCACTTTGAGGCTTGGAATCCAGTTTTCCCAAAAGATTGATCTATTACAAAATCGAAATTTCATAAACCAATTGGTCCTCACCTTCCAAAGAAATTGCAACAAACTCTAAAAAGACTTATACAAAATGAACTTAAAGTGAAATAAGAAACCATTCAGAAACAAAAATCCAAAGACTTGCATGGCAAATGTATTCAATTTCATTTTTCTTCAACCCTAATCTGAATTTAATATTCACCCTACTAATACTCTAAACACTCACACATTTAACATTCTGCCATCAGCAACTACCAGTGTTCAAAAAACTCTAGTTCACACACTGACATCTGGTTCCCACGTCACTTACTTCTCCCACACCTGGACTTGCTCCCCAGTGAGCTGTAATATTTCTTAAGCTTTACCAGGCTGTGTCTCGAAACACAGAGAAGGGGTTTCTCAGTTCTGAGGATTTTTAACATTCCTCCACTAAACGAAGAGGGAGGCATTTGCACTCCAATGATAGCTGCAAAATCCGGGTATCATTCCCAAAGCCCAACACCACTTCCCAACACACACACACACACACACAATCTGCCTCTTCTGCCTACGGACTCTGGATTCAGCAGCCTGAAGATTTCTCTTACCTGCCCTGCAAGTCTACTTGCTTTTGCTGTGAGCTCTCAGGGCCTTACGAGAGGAAATAGAAGCAAGGATATTTATGGGTATGTCCAGATACCACTATTTCTAAGCAGAAGCCCAAGACACGTGTAGCAGCAGGCAACGTGACACTTGTAAAGTAAACCAAGTGAGAGGATACAGTGGGTAATAAAAAGTTTTAGTTTACAGTTTGAGGGGGAAAACTGTAGGAAAGACTGGTTCTTAAGTTTCAGTTGATATTTTCTGCTATATAAACCATACAGCAATAGGGGAATCTGAAAACCATGGAATTAAGGCAGGACCATAAATAAATCTCCTCTCCCAAGACTTTAAAACAGCCAACAAAATTCAGCAATTTGAGTAGGTTCAGCCATTTACCCAGTTCTATAGTAATAATTACTATGATTTGATTCAGATAAGAGTTATAAAATTTCAAATAAAACAGATGTTTTCTTTCTACTTTTTCAGCTGTTTTGCTTTAAGGTACAGGATAAAAATGTATTTAAGAAACAGTATACTGAGAAAAATGTGGGCACAAGAAAACAAAGAGAGGATGAAAACGAGTATTTTTTACAATGACTTTCAGCCACCAGGAAAAAAAATTATGTGGCTCTTGTTTTATTCAATTTAATAGATGCATAACAATACAATTTGTCCCAAAAGTTTTTGTTTAAAAATACTAAAAGTTTGTTTTAAAATACTAATTTTAATATACTAATGTAAAATTAGTAACTACAAAAAGTAAACTCTAAGCAATGATGAACCTAACAAAATGAACACTGCAAAACCCAGCACTAGTAGGATATGAGGAAAGTTGTATCCTTAAATATTGATGATGACACTGTAAACTGATAGTCTTTCTAGAGAGCAATCTGGCTATATGTAACAAGATCTACAAGCAAGTCATGCCCTCTGACCCACACAGCCTACTTTGGAAACTATATTCCAAGAAAATACTCTCCAAGTAAATAAATATAATTTGTTCAACAAAGTTTATAGCAATGCTATTTATAATTGTTAAAACTGGAAACAAGGGAATAGTTAAATCAATGATAGCATAAAAGATGGGATTATTGATCCCAATTCTTTGCTCATTTCCTGTAATATTTCCCATTCACGTCCCTGTGACTTGCCTGGGAATGCTGTGGGGTGAATGAAGATCCCCACTCTGATTTTTGGCTGGGCCACGTGATATATTTTGGCCAATGGGATGTGAGCAGACAACATATTCGCCACATCTATGCAGCAGCTTTAAAGGAGATTGCATGCTTCTTGCTGTACCCTGCCCCCGGCCAGGCGACAGCATGTCCCTTTAGCCTGGGTTCCCAAATGAGAAGACATGTGGAGTGGCACCAGCCCAGTCAACCCCCAAGAGCTATAGGACATCCACAGCACTCACATAAGACAGACAAGGAATAAATGTTGGTTGTCAAAAGCCACTAAGATGCTGGAAACTTTTTTGTTACCATAGCAAAAACTAATACAATAGTCATCAAAATATGGCAAATTAGAGAGTAGCTGATACAGGAAAACACAAGTTTGAAAAAAGCTTGTGAAAAAGTACAAGACAGAATAATAGGCAGACACCAATGACATCTACAGAAAATAAGGCAAGCCAACAAGCACCAGAAATTAACTTAGAATGATGGAATAGTCTATAATTATTTCTTTTTATCAATAAAGTATGCACCCATGTATATCTTTAATTCCCTTTTACATGTTATCTTTACATAAATGTATTTTTCAATAATTCTATACATATCATATTCATAACAGAAATAATTCTATCCAATACAGTTTTTTCTGCTTTAAATGATATAAGGATTCGTGGACACTTAGGTGAAAAGCAAATCTAGTGCAAGGGTTATTATTCAGTCTTTGAATGTATGAATGTAGGACTCATCAAATTCTTCTGTTGGACTACAAGGAAGGGAACTGTAAGAAAACAGACAAAAGCAAGAGTTATTTGCTAGGATAATCCACTTCCTAGTCATCAAACATTGTGCAAAGCAAGATCTGAAAGATCAGCTATCTGAAAATAAAGTCGTGTTACCTTTGAATTTATCTTTATGACCTACGTGCAAAATTGCGTTCCATCTGTATCATTCAAGAGCCATAAAAATGTTCATCATAACAAGCAATCTCACTCATAGAAATTCATCCTAAAATAAATTCAACAATAATTTTTAAAAACTATTAATGTGAAGATCCCTGCTATCATCTTCTATGGGAAAGCAAGAAATGTATGTATTTTCAATAATAAAAAATAAGAATAAGAGAATTTACGGTATATCAATTATATGAAAATACACTGAAATATTAATAAGACCATAAGAAGCATGAAAAGCATGCATATATGTGAAGGAGTACATAAAATACAACTATAAAAATATGTTTACATATGAACAAAGACTAGAAAAATATAAAAAAATTTTTTTAATAACTAGAAAGATTTGTGGGTAGACTTTTACCACTTTTTTTAAAAGTACTGTAGAAATACTGAGGAGAGAGAAAGATCGATGCTAGTCTTTGCAAAATCTGTACTTGCCATGAAATAAGTCAATGTCTTTCAGTTAAAAAGCGATGTGAAGTGTGCTTAAAATTTCTAAAATCAATTTCTGATAAATACCTTCCTAGGTAAGGCAAGCTTTGATTAGTCAATGGAGTATATTAAGCATAATTTCATCACTTCTTGATAACTGGAGGTCACTCTGAGGAAATCAGTTGTTGTACTATATTCATTCAAAGATGCTATCTGCCAACTCTGGGGAGAAAAATGCTCGCCCTTCATAGGCACTGAATGAATAAATGGGCTGCTACCCATTGGTTGTAAGTGATCTTTTCGCTTTCGCCTTTGAGAGGCAGTGATGCAGAGTGGTTACAAGTCCCTGCTCTGGATTCACGCCCAGATCTGACACTCAGCTCCCTCATTTACCAGTATTTGCATGCCAATAATGTTGCAAATGGTAAACTAGTATTTACTAGTTGTAGGATTTTGTGCCTTAGCCTTTCTAAGCCCTAGTTTTCTCATCTATAAAATAAGCCAACAAGAGGGCTTACTTCACAGCGTTGTCGCAAGGATCAAAACCATAATCCACTTAAGAGTGTTTGACAAAGTACTCACACATGCTAAGTAGTAAATAAACACCAGCTAATAATAGTCTCTCTCTGCTGGTCATCTAAGGTGCCATCAAGCTTGCTTCTTATCATCACCAATAACTATTTCTAATTTCTGTCTCTATCCACTGCTCCCCGGTCCTCTGAGGCATTGCTCAGGTACTAGGGTTCCCAGGAAGAGTCTGATAATCTTTCTAAAAGAAATATAACATGGACTACAAACGCAAACCACATGGGTAATTTAAAATTTTCCAGTAGTCACATTTAAAAAAGCAAAACAGAAGAAATTAATTTTAATAACATTTTATTGAACTCAATATATCCGAGATATCATTCCAAATTGTAATCACCTAAAAAAATTACAATGAGATATTTTGCATTTTTTTCTTGTACTACGTCTCCAAAGTCTGGTGTGTGTTTTGATACATACAGCGTATCTCAACTCAAAGTACTAGTCAAATGCTGAACGGTCCACACGTGGCCTGTGGCTACACTATTAGTTGCTTATTCTTTGAAAGATCATGACCACAGAAAGCATCCCCATTTTTTAAAATATCAAAATGCATTTATTAAACAAACTGATGGATGGAAGGAAGGATGGAAGGAAGCAATGAGAAAAGCAACGAAGGAAGGAAGGAAAGAGAGAGAAAGAACAGATGTTCCTCACCTGCCTGGACTTCTGGACCTAAGAAGCTGAGCTGTGGGTTCAAATCCCAGTTCTTCCACTGACTAGCTGTGAGGCTTTAGCAAATAACCTCTTTAACTCCTATTTCCCAAGGATAACTATAGACAAAAACAACATCTCTTTCATAAGATTGTTATGAGTTTGAAGGTTGTAGAGGAAAAAGTGTTTCCCTGCATAAAGCTCTAGAAAAGGTCAGAAACGGGAGTGGGGAACATTAATGAAGGGAATACTGAGCAAATCAGCTTGAGATAATAAGAGGCCATGGCGGGGAAAAGCTGTTCATGTTATAGTCACAATGCCTTCGTTAAAGGCCCAGTCACACAGAACAACTCAAATGGGCACAGCTATTAATAAAGTAATTGCAGTGACATTTCTAAAGCCCTCAATGGTTTATACTTCCTCAGTTGGCCTGCTTTCTTCTTGGCAGTATTATCAGTAATAGGGGAGGAGCACTGATTTCCAAAATTTGGAGAGCCAAGATTTTTCAGTAGTGTGTACATTAACCACAGCTTCTGGTCTCAATAAGATGGACCACTGAATATATCTGGATCTTTCTCTGAAGGGTGAGGTTCCTGTGGTGCCTTGAACTTAATCTGAACACCCTTCTTCACTGTATTTCAAATACATAAAATGAGACTAAATGTTTACTGTCACTAAAACTCCTTTCAAGTTGGTTTTGTGAATAAAGTCATGATATTTTAAACTTGCTCTTGTTCTGTGCTTCCCCCACACACAAAAAAATCCAATTAATACAAATAAATAAATAAAGCTAGTCTGGTTTGCCAATGAAGACTTAAAATGTTTACTCATCTCAATAATCTAAGTCACTATACTCTCTAATTGAGATGCTGAGTTTCTTCAAGACAAGAAATATGTCTTGTCTTCTCTATTCTAGAGACCTTCTTTTTTTTTTTTAAATTTTATTTTTCCTTTTTTCTCCCCAAAGTCCGCCAGTACATAGCTGTCTATTTTTAGTTGTGGGTCCTTCTAGTTGTGGTATGCGGGATGTGGCTTCAGGATGGCTTGATGAGCGGTGCCATGTCCGTGCCCAGGATCTGAACCGATGAAACCCTGGGCCGCCGAAGCGGAGCGCACCAACTTAACCACTCAGCCACGGGACCGGCCCCTCCAGAGACCTTCTAAACAAAGCTTCTTCTAGAAAGTATTCTACATAATATTAGTGTCCCTTGAGATTACATATCTTCCATAAAATCAAATTTAAAAAAAAAACAATAAGGGGGGGCCGGCCCGGTGGCGCAGCGGTTAAGTTCACACGTTCCGCTTCTCGGCGGCCCAGGGTTCGCTGGTTCGGATCCCAGGTGCGGACATGGCACTGCTTGGCAGCCATGCTGTGGTAGGCGTCCCACGTATAAACTAGAGGAAGATGGGCACGGATGTTAGCTCAGAGCCAGGCTTCCTCAGCAAAAAGAGGAGGACTGGCAGTAGTTAGCTCAGGGCTAATCTTCCTCAAAAAAAACAACAACAACAAAAAAAACCAATAAGGGGGCCAGCCCGGGGGTGCAGTGGTTAAGTTCGCAGGTACTGCTTCAGTGGCCCGGGGTTCAACAGTTCAGATCCCAGGTGTGGACCTACACACCACTTATCAAGCCAGGCTCTAGCAGGTGTCCCACATATAAAGCAGAGGAAGACGGGCACGGATGTTAGCTCAGGGCCAGTCTTCCTCAGCAAAAAGAGGAGGATTGGCGGCAGATGTTAGCTCAGGGCTAATCTTCCTCAAAAAGAGAAAATAAAAAATAAGTCCTTACTAAAATGAATTCGGCTTTGACACTGTCGTTGACTGCAAGACTTCTTGGGAGTCTTTAATACGCCCATGTACACAGATTCAAACTGCTATGCTCAGTCATTATTATCATTTTATCAGTCTACAAATGAGAAAAAATAATACAAATTGAGAATCAAACAACGGAGAGACCGTCTAATTATCCCACGGAAAGAGACATCCATTACAGATGTTTGCCCTGAATGTCTGGCCTGATGGGCTGCCACTGTACACTTCTCCTTTTATAATCCCTGATAAATATCAACTTTAAATACATATACAGAATCAGAAGCTATCAGAACTCTCCAAACGAAGGTTTATTATAAAGGAAGGAAGGGAGGGAAGGAGAAAGGGAGAAAGAAGGGAGGAGAAAGCACTGGAGTAGGAAAGAAGGAAGGAAGGAGAAAACTTCTTTGAATAGCTTAGTAAGTGTAAACATCACTTCATGTTTACAGGCAAAGCTGAAATGCTGAAGACATTCATAAGGATGCAGGCACATGAAATTACACACTTGTACCTAACCCAGCACTTGGAAAATAAGCCTCATTTTGAAAACAACCAAACAGCTGCTCGGCAGAAGCACAGCACAAATCATCCTTTCCAGCCTTTATTTTTAGATGCTACTGAAGTAAAACAATAATTTTCTAAAGAATATAATTAAGATCGGTAGGTGTCATTTCATTATTTTGGAGTTTTAATTTGTCTCACGTCAGTCACACTTTTTTCCCCTCATAAGTCACATAATTATATAACATTCCATAACCATTTCTTACCTTTGAATAAAAGAATGTACCTGATCTTTTCAAAATGTACCAATTTTAAAACAGCACAACCCACGCAGAATGTTAGTTAGTATCACCCATGGGTTTAAACACAGGGAGTCTGAAATTCAGCCCCATTTTTCAAATGATAATTTGGAGACTTGTATACGTCTAAAAAAATGTGTAGCTTCATCATCTCAACACATTTTACAAAATGTATAATAAAAAAGAATATGCTTAATAGATCACAGGATTTCATTGGCAGAAGCAAATGCTAATTGCCTGCTGGAGTCTTTAATGAAACCTAATTGTTGGCTTGAGCTGTCACCACTGACCCTGGTAACAGACTAGTACACCCTTCATAAACATAATACAGCATAATCCTCCTTCATTACGGTTATTATAGCTCTGCAGCGGGACACGTCTGCCACAAAAATAAACTCTGCTGCCTCTCCTCCAAATGGACGTGTTGCGTCTCCGTCCCAGAGCAAGTAGTGTTGATGGCAGAAGTCACCCTAACAACAAGTGGGACCACTTCACAGCCCAGATCTACTTCCAGACCTGGACTCACACACACCCTCGGACACTACTACAGAAACCATCGACACACTCCATGGTGAAGGATGTGGGGGAACAAAAACAAACCAGGGGCCGGCCCCCTGGCTGAGTGGTTAAGTTCGCGCGCTCCCCTTCGGCGGCCCAGGGTTTCACTGATTCGGATCCTGGGCGCGGACATGGCACCGCTCATCAAATCATGCTGAGGCGGCATCCCACATGCCACAACTAGAAGGACCCACAACTAAAAATACACAACTATGTACTGGGGGTCTTTGGGAAGGAAAAGGAAAAATAAAATCTTAAAAAAAAAAAAAAGACCCAAAAAGATCAAACCATCACCCATCACCATAAGGTAAATGATAATAGCAGAAGAATGATTTCTAAACAAATCTTAAGTTTGAATTAGAAAATCTGCATGTAAATCCATTAGATTTACATCTAAATTTCAGATATTGAGCCCAAGAGATATTCCCTTCAATTTGCTTTAAAGTTTTTTGGGACACACATAAAAAAAATTACTTCAATTAAAAACATTAATCTTACACCTACTACTCAACAAGTCCCTAAAACGTTATTGAAAATCTACTCTGCAGCAGGTGCCAAGAACCCAAAGATAAATAAACCACAAAACATGTCCTCAAAGAGCTCACAATTTGTGGAGATGGATGAAGCAACGATAATACCAGGCGATGCATGATGGCAAAGGACAGGTCAAGTACCACAAGACGACAGGTCAGGTGACAATGAACTGTCCCCAGTGATAAAAAGGGGATGCCAGTCAATACGCCTAAGAAGTCATAAAAATCATACTAGAAATTAAAGAACAGAGGAGGAGATTATTACGTGGCCAGATGTGAAAAGGAATTCAAAGCCACAGTGTTTCAACCATGAGAAATGTTTGGAGAAGGACGACGAGGACCCAAGAGAGGTCAGCCAAGGCTGGTTAGGTGGAAACAAGAGCTGTGATGCACACAGCCTTGAAGGCTCTGCTGGGGAGTCTGCACTGAATCGTGGGCAACTGGTTGTGTTTTTTAAAAGAAATATTTTAGACCTATGGGAGAATATAGTAAACATACATGTTGCCACCACCCATATGAGGAAATAAACCAACACCACATCTCCATCCTCACCTCCACCCCCACCGCCCCCCCCGCCAGATCTGGTGTTTATCCTTCCGGCATTTCCTTATACTTTTACTAGAGACATATGTATCTCTTAACAATATAAAGTGGCAAGAAAAATGTCAAGCAGGAGAGTGAAAATATCAGATGTGTTTAAAACAAGACTCTAGTGTAGAGAGAGTGGTCTGGTCTCTGGAGTGCATCCGTGGGACAGGTGACAGCAGTGAGACAGGTGACCAAGAGATGCTGAGATAGCAGTGACCATCAAAATGAAGGGAGAAGGGGCAGCCTCAGCCTCGGGGGGCATTCCTGAGACAAGGAGGAGGCAGACCTGAATGAACCAGCAGCGCAAGAGAAGGGACAGTCTGCTGAGCGAGCGCTGGGAGGGAAACGGAGAGGAGTAAGGCAGGTGGCAGCTCCCAGGCTGCCGACAGGCTAATGAGGGGGATGAGGCAGGTAACTAGCACACAAAGCACAAAGAAGTAAATGCCAGGAGCAAAGCGGCAGGAGGGCCCATCCAGGGAGCGAGATGGGGGGAGGCTGCCCAGAGAAGCAGAATTTGAGGTGGGCCTCAAGAGACGCTTTTGACAGGCAATGCTGAGTGTTGGGATTCTGGGCGAGGAAACAGCATGAACTTAGGTGGAAAATGATTGGGCCTGTTGAGGAACAGCTGCAGCTTGGCAGAACCCAGGGGAATAGCGGGACATAAATCTGAAGAAATGAGAGGACCACTGGAGATTATCTGTGGAGAACTTTAAATATTAAGCTGAAGTGTGGATAGTGTGTAGATGTAATTCATAACAAACTCACTTTCATTACCATGAAATCTGCCTTAATCCCTTGTACTTGAGAACTAAAATAATGGCGGGAGCCAATCTTGTGATTTAGGGATAACATCAATGATATCATTGCTGCTTATTATCTTTCTAGATGTCAAACAGAACATCTTGGTTAAGGGCAAGTTGGCAAAGCTGCCATGACGTGGTGTCACAGAGGGTCTCTCTCTCCCTCTCTCTCATTTTAAAAACTAGTAACTCAGAGGTTGAATGATGAGTGATTCTGTCCTTTCCTCTTTAATATAAAGTATAAAAGAAAATAATGCATAGAAAGGAAATTAAGCATATTCTAGTCAATATTTCTAAACCTGCAAGTTTTATGCCCTAATGCCCAAATGTTCCTATTTATGAACCATTCTGTGATATTTATACTCCCCTGATCTGCAAGGTTTCCTAGGTTTGAAAAATGAGGGGGAAAATGAACACATTTTTGAAAGTATCCAAGTAAAGCAAAACAATATTAAGAAGCAGAGTATCAGTAGCTTCATAAAATAATGTAGGGATGATTCATCTCCTCAAACGAACACACAACATGCGTGTAATAAATAGCACTGATATCTGCTTAATTTTTAAAATCACATATATCATTAATATGATGTAATTTCCCCAGAGCACCACATCTCCTATTAGGGAATAAATAGTAAATTCCAAACCAGGCTGGGCCCTAGTCCCTCAGGTCAGCATTTCAGAAATGCATTCATTCATTGATTCTATAAACACTTTAAAAAATCAACTCCATTTCATTCGCTGCAAAATAGCGACAATAAGAGTACCTACTTCATCGGGTTGCTGAAAGATTTTAATAAAATCATCTGAAGTGCTGAGAACACTGGGATGGGGTCAGCACCAATAAATGTAAGACATGGCTAATGCTATGCAACCTCCATGTGGGGTGGAGATTCTGAATCAAGCGAAACATGAATCCTGCTAGGAAAGGCTTATAACTTAATAGAGGAGACAGGGAGGTAAACATATATCAAATGGTGAGACAGACGTCACCAGTCTAGGAAAGCGCGAAGTGCTCTGGGACTATGACGTAAGGAATGCCTAACTGGAGAGGGAAGGAGGGGCAGGAAGGCGAAGCTGAATGCGTAGGGCTAAGCTGGCAGCAAGGGGAGAGGTCATGCTGGGTTGGAATGTAACAAAGGGAGGGGAGTCCACCACCACCAAGTGTTAGGGCTCTCGCTTAGAGAGAGAAAGAGTGGAAGACGGGGAGCGGGAAGGGAGTCAGGGGTAAAGATGCCTTATCCTACAGGTAATAAGAAGCAAAAGAAAAATTTAAATAGCATAAAACCAGATTTGTGTTTTTAAAAATCCTTTGAAAAAGTAGATGAAGAATACATGAAAGACAGCCTTTGAAGCTCTTGAACAATCTCTAGGGCAGTGAGGATGGAGGGAGGGAAGGGAGCAAACTGAAGATATTTTAGAGATGCAAACTCAAAAGGATCTAAGGAGTGGATGGGCTTGCTCGTGGGGCTGGAGAGTAGGGGGTGGAGGGTGCTAAGAAAGAGTGACATGCTAAGGAAAACTCCAAGAGCCTGGCTTCAGCAGCTAACTCAACAGATGGCAGTGTCACTGGCTAAGACAGGAAATGCAGAAGCAGCAGATTTTGTGGCAAGAAAGTAGTGAGTTCAATTTGAGACAGGTCGAATTTGCCACGTGTATCAGTTACCCAGACAGAGAGAAGTACCAGATAAACCAAACTGTTTGGAACCAAGTGGAAGGGTCTGGATTGGATATGCTCTCCACGGGCCTGGCTAGGGATAAATGACCAGGGAGGGTCTCTCAGCCTCTCCAGAGCTCTCAAACAACCAAGAACAGAATCATTCAAACCAAAACGGACAAAAACAACTGACTACCACACCAAGCCTGAATACAGGGGTAGATGGACCAAAAGGAGATTCCTTAACTCTCTGATTCTCAAAATGCAGTTGATCAAGGACCAGGAGCATTAGCATCACCTGGGAGCTCCTTAGAAATGCAAATTCTCAGGCCCCACCCCAGACCTGAATCAAGCTGGGGTGAGCCTGGGGAATAGCAATCTCTGTTTTAACAAGCCCTCCAGGTGATCTGATGCTCCCTGGAGTTTGAGATCTACTGCCTTAGCTAATGCCCCAATTACTGAGGGGAATGGAGTGTGAAAGAAAGAAGTCCCAGGAGATGGACTTCCAAAGAAATTAAGTGTTAGGAAAGGCTACACTTTGCACAAAGATAAGCATCAAGAACTTTAGCTAATTTTCAACAATGGGTGATTCTTCCCTGTGAGCTAAAAACTTGCAAGGCAAAGTAGATCCAGTCAGCGGCCCACACAGTAAAGCTTCCAAATTTAGGAGTCTAGTTCAACAGTAAAATCGCAAACATCACAAACGTGAAGAGGATATTCTGTTTCTCAGAGGATGCCACACCACCAGCCAATCCCCTTCACATTTTCTCACCAGACACCTCCCTGTTGACCTGCATTAAGCATTTATGGGATGGGTCCCTAGGATTACATGACCTCTGGATATGCAACAGACTTCTGGATCAGCTAACTGACCAGGCTCAGGACGAAACCCTTGAGCTGGGCCTAATATAGTCCCCCAAGGAACTGAGCTAAATCACCCACATATCATATTTCACACACAAGATTGATCTAAGAATGGCCACAATATGTTTTTTCCAATAGCAAGGCCCACGAAGCAAGTCAAACAAAAGCTTGACAGGAGAGTGAAACAAAACCAAGCCAAGGAACATAGAACCAACAGGAAAAAGGGAAAGGAAATTAAAACAATGTTAATACGCCATTTATAATCCAACTTAGACACATAACCACCCCTATCCCACAAAAAGGTACTTAGTCACTATTACCTTTCATCCTCAGCTACGCTAAGTCCTCATGCACAAGCATTGCATCATATCCTTTCATTCAGAATTATAAATAATTCAGAGTATTTATTTTCATAATCAGCGTGCATGCAATGTACGGCAAAGGCATGGCTGGTCTGGGCAATGTGGATTTCCTCTCACTGCAGAAATCCCCGCCAGATCCGCATTTTCCCTAAGCTTTCTCCCGCGACCCCTCAAAGGGGTCCTCTCACGACCTCTTGGCCCGCACGCAATCCGGCATGCAGGATTTAACCATTCTTGGCTACAACAATCCATTCTGCTTCCAGAACACACACTACACCTGCCCTACTGACATTTTAGGAGCTTCTTTCTTCTAACATTCCCTCCTGCTGGGAGGGTGATAGGAAGATCAATGCGTTAATGTTTGTCAAATACCTTAGGCTTCTCAGATGAAAGGCAATATTAAAGTTCAAGCCACCTGAGGCTGGCATTACACCAGAGGTGTAGCAGTTGACTCTATATTTGGACTTCAAAGAGGGAAACGAAGGATGCAAAGACACTCATTTGTGAAGATCAACTACCTTCTGCCTTTTTGCTAAAGGCAGGCAGATTTATTCCAACATCGTTTCATTCACTGGATTTCAACATTAGAAATACAAGGACCCTTAGCACTGGACCCTTCTCACAGTAAGGAGTGTACAGGGAGAAGGATCCTCTTCTCTGCTCTTCTCTAAGTGGCTTTCCCTCCCCAAACTGTCCTCCTGCCTGGTCGTGCAACTCTCAACCTCCTCCTATATGGGGGCCACATGCCAGCTGCCAGCCAACATGTTTGCTTTGAGCCAACAGACCAAAAAAAAAAAAAAGTCAAAGACAAAGCTTTATGTGTATGTTGGCTCGCACGTGAATTCAGGCTGCTGGAAAAAAATGACACACACAAAGAGTACATTCATGGCCACATATAACTCCTGGAACATATAAATAGCCATCTTTGACCCAGCACCTACCCTGCACGAGGCACTGTGTTAGGACAGGAACAGACGGCATTACACTGAATTCTCCACAAATAATATCCCGGCAAGTTAAACACCACTGGCCCCATCTTGTTGATGAAGAAATTGAGACTCTGAAAGGCTGCTAAGTTCCTCCAACATCCCACAGCTAAAAGATGGCAGAGCTGGAATTCAAACCTAGCTATATTTCAAACTCCCAACCCTGGATCCCCTGTTCCAGCACACTGACGGCCAGGAAAAGCTGCAGAACTTGCCCCACACACCCCTTGGACCACTCAACAAGACCTCCACGGGGTTCAGACTGGGCAAGGGTAATTAAACCAGAAAGGAGAGGTCACAAAGTCTTATTTCAGACATTAATTTTAATCTCCTCTCCACCAAAACTTGTTTTTCCTCCTTCTTTTCTAATCAGCGCAAGCAACAAGAACCGGCTAACGATTTCATCTTCTCTCTCACAAAGCGTGTAGCACTGCTCTGAGGCTTAGTACCAGTTCAAAAAATACACAGTACTTGATGACTAAGTAAAGAAGTTCGAATGCAGGATTGCAGGGGAAAAGGACAAGATTATGGAACCCAGTGGGCTACAATGTGCAATCAAAGGGTTCACATTTGTGTCCCTGGGGGAAAAAAAAATCCTCATAGTTCTTGGACCGTGGCCCATCCGTTCCAGACACATAAGAATTCCCTAAAAATTCTGATTTTTCTCTGAATTCTTTGGGTTCGTCCATAATAAACTAGTCTAACTGTTCTTTCCATGATAGCTGTCCGTGCCCCACAGTACGCAAAAGCCTGAATCATTGAAGGGTTACTAACAACTTTGTGTTTAAGCCAACGATGGAAGCCGGGCAGGTACCTGGATTAGCAAGAAAGAGCTGCTCTTCAGCCCTTTCTCTCATGCAGGTCCTATGCCTTCAGGAAAAGTCCTGTCAAGGGGCTGTTCTTGAGATAAGAGAAGGTGTTTCTGCAGGGGCTTGGCTAAACACCCAAAACTGTAGGAAGCCGGAGTGCTCTTCCCACTCTGATGCACTGAGGTCACTGAAAGCTGGACCTCTGTCATCTCAGCTAGGACTCAGCCCCTATGAAGAATACTACAATGCCGCTTCGGCCCGGTGAAGAGGCACCCTTGAAAGACAAACCATGTACAGAATGCTCCCGCTCTACAAGGAACTCTGAAGGCAGGATTGCTAAATCTTGGACCATTAAGTTACAACAACCTACTTGAACATATTCCGTTTTCATAAAGTTTCAGAGGAAGGAAAAGTAGCCCTTACAACTATGCTGAAGCAATAATGACTTTTAAAAGCAGAGAATCCTATAAGGGACACAGTGACACATAACACGTACTCATTTTGCACATCATGGCCACCCATTCAGATTAGGCAAAAGAGCATCACGCTGTTCAGCTCCCACTCATTAAGGCTATCATTTCTACGGCACAAGCTTTTAACCCCAACACCAAAAGATAAAGTGACTTGAATACAAGGTTCTGTAAGGCTGCAGTATTATCCCCTATTGCCACCAAGCGGCTCTTTAAAAGGGAACCAATACCATTCTAATGAAACCAGGCACAGGCCAATTAGTGCCAATTAAAGTTTAGATGGTCGCACAACTGCTCCTTTTTGTAGAATCAGCAACGGGCATGGAGGTGTGTCCACAAAGAGAGACTTGTACTCCTCTGCAAGCTACTTCATTACCGTAAGTGGCCAACACGCTTCCAGTTTAATTTCTGATATTAAAAGAATTTTTTAATAATGCTATCTCTGCAACACTGCAGCAACCTGACCGTAAACCCCGCTGGTTGGGAGTTAGGTATGATCCTTTTGGACTCACTTTTTGGACGACTCTTACTTTGCACAAGCTGTTTCCTCTACTGGACTGCACTCTCCTGATCACTGCTCCAGATGAGCAGCACCTCAACCCCTCACCTCCAGGACCAAGCCTTCCCCGGCTGTCACGGAACCCCTCTCTCACCACACTGTAATTCCCGATCAGCCTGTGCGTTTCTTCCAAGGGGCTGCAGCTGGATCTTGTTTTAGCATCTCTGCAGTCCCTGTTCCTAGCACGCAGGAGAAGCTCAATACTAGGTGTGTTGAATGAATGAGTGAACTAATCCATTTTAAAAAATTAACACATGGGTGGAAACCCTGTAACCGTATATGCAGCCTGCAATCTAGAGATTCCTCACCTTCACAAAGAGCCTCCAACAGCCAGTCCCTGGACAGACTGAAGCCGAAACCCCACAATCTCCTTAAATTGTAGGTGGGGTTGGGGATGGGGCTGACAGGAACTGAAGGAAGCGGATGGAGGGGAAGGGGAGGCAGCGGGGGCGCTACCTCACTGCTCCCTCAAAAAGGCATAAAACCCACTTACAAATAGGCAAAACCCAGATGTAGGGGTCATGCCAGGAAGAAAGGGGAGAGTGTGTATCAATAACAGTCTCAGAACTTGTTAATACTCAGAACTTGGAAGGTTGGCGGTGGAGACCTGTTCTGAAATTATGTGGCCACAGGTTTTCCCTATGAGCCAGCCCGACCACCCAAGTGGGAGCCGAGAAGCCCAGGAGTTTTGTGGCCCGGCTGGGGCCTAGTGGGAGGGCATGCAAACTCCTCTCCCTCCCGAGATCCTGTCCCCTTGGGGGGCAGAGGAGGGTCCGGAAGTGAGACCCTCTCCCGCTGGAGAGCCGGCAGTGTCGTTCCTTTCATCGTCCTGCCCCCAGCGCCTTGGCTATCTCCAGCTGCCCCTTCCAGGCCCTCTCTCGTTCCCAAAAAGCAGAAGGGAATGGGGAGCAGGGGGCGAGCGGGTCGGTTTAACCGCAAACTCTCCAGACAACGCTCGCCTTCCACCTTCACGCCCCAGACGAGCCGTGCGCCTCACCGCGAGCGGCTCCCACCGCGACTTCCAACTCCTGCGGCCCGGCCATCTCGCGCCCCCGCTGCCCTGCCAGGCGTCCCGGGCCGCCGACTGCAAGCTGGCGCTGCCAGCGTTTGCCCAAGCCATCGGCAAGGCGCCCGGAGCGCGAGGCGGCCCCCAACCTCGGGCCCGACTCCCCCGCCCCAGACGGCGCTTACCTGCTTACATGGCCCCGTCGGTGCCTGGGGTCCCGCGCGGAAAGGCTGCCCTCCGCGGCGGCCGCGGCGCCCCAATTCCCCAAGGAATTGATTCCAGTGGCTGGCGGAGGAGGGGCGAGGGAAGAAGCCGGAGGAGGCGAAAGGGGAGGGAGGTTTCCTCCGCGATCCCGGCGCGAGAGTCGGCGCAGGGGCGCACGGAGGAGGAGAAAGAAGAACCACCTAAGCAGGGGCTGTCCCGCCGGAGGGGGCCGAGGCGAGGAGGCTGGGCGAGGTGGGAGGGGAAGGACCGGCAGCGGCCACTTGGGGTCTGCCGCTCCCCGAGGACCTAAGCCGGGAGGGCAGGCAGCTGAGCGAGGAGGAGCGCAGCAGCCAGCCCGCTGCCTGCGCCCGCTCGGGGGAGAGAAAGTTGGGAAGAACTTTTAGGGGCCGGGAGAGCCAGAGCGGCAGGAAATGCGAGCAGCCGGGAGAGGAGGGACGAAGGGGCCGTGCGAGTGGGAGGGGACGGAGCAGGCGCCGGCGGCCGCGGCTCCCCCACCCCCGGCCGGGCTCGGCGGCGCGGGGGGCCGGGAGGCGGAGGGAGCGCGGGGCGCGCGGCCGGGGGCGGGGAGGAATGCGGCGGGGGGCGCGCGCGCGGCCGGGAGCGCGCCGGGGCGGGGGGAGCGGCTGCGCGTGGAGCCGGAGGTCCCCGGCGGGAGGCGCGCCGGCCTTGGGGACGTCACAGCGCTGGAATCCCAGGAATGCCGGGCTGCAGGAGCTCCTTCTGCAGGCCTCGAGAAGTCGCGCACTTTTAATGTGGACGCTTGGGAAACTGTTTTCCAAGGTGAAGGCTGAGGACGGAGGACGGGATGAAACTCCCTATAGAGTAAGAGGCGTGGGAGGGGAGAAGGACAGGAGACCGCAGCCAACCCAATCTAGCGCCGCTCCGGCGGGGGCGGAAGGCAGGAAGAAGGGAAAATCCCACCTAGACCTCCGCAAACCGCAGTGGCGGGGCAGCGGGAGGAACTCGCCCGCTCCGATCTAGAGCGAGGATAG
This sequence comes from Equus quagga, assembly GCF_021613505.1. Lineage (NCBI taxonomy): Eukaryota > Metazoa > Chordata > Mammalia > Perissodactyla > Equidae > Equus > Equus quagga. Next base: position 21,628,174 of record NC_060279.1, on the reverse strand, counting down.
CCCATCTTATTTCGGGGACTCCTCCGAGAAGGACGTCCCCATGCAGCCGCTGCACAGGGGAAGACAGACCAGGACAAAGTAAGGTGGCTTCACGGAGCAGGTTATCTCAAGAGTTCTCCCTCCAGGACACCCGGAACCTCAGGGTACCGGACCTGGTGTCTTCATCTCACCATCCCTCCCCCCTCCCGGAATCGCAAACGCACTTTATGCTGGGACTATGTGGTTTTCCAGGTTCTTTCCATGCCACAGAACCGCCCCACCCTGCCTCGGTAGGCACTGGGAGGGAACTTCCTTAGTACTTTCAGAGGTGGAGTTAATGAGACGCAGCTGGTATGATGGAAAAAGCACTGAGCCAGGAGAGGGAACCTATGTTTTAGGCCCTGCCCTGCCCTGCTGGTGACCGACTGGATGACTGAGGGGTATGCCAGCCCCCAAAAGCCTTGGCTTCTGTAGCTGTAAAATTAAAGGGTTTGCCTACATTTCTGTGGTCCTTTGCATTGCTAAAAACATGTCTTCGGAGTCTGTTATCTTACCAGGACTCAGGCCCAGCCCTTTCAACCTTTGTTAGCTTGAAAAGGATCCTTGAAGTCATTGTCACAGAAGATATTGTTCTGTATTACTTCACTGTCCCACAACTGATACTAAAATTCTGGACCTCTTGGGGAAGAAAATGGGAAATGAAACAGCAAAGCTTTTCGTACCCATCGTGTACAAATTTGTGGGGACTGACTTCTCTGAGCATTTGCCCATCTCCAGAACTATAAAGAAGTAGAGAAGACCTCAAAGGGATGGAAGGAAAACGCTGAAGGGAATTAACATCAGTTTCTCAAACTTTCTAAGAAATAGCTGGATAGCTTCAATATGGACTTGCTGAATTTCCAAAGAAAATTAGGGAGTGCCTTACTGTGCTCCCGGAAGCCTGGCAAGCACTCTGTGCTCCTGTGTTCCTGTCCGCATTTCCTAGGTGAGGAAAAGTGAGGCGTGAAGCAATTACCTGTCTCACCAAGGGTCACACAGCTAGGAAAATATGATAATGGACCGTAGTCTGTCTGGCCCCAAAATGCAAACTCTTAATTTCTGAATTTTGACCAAAACAGGATTAAGATTAAAGACACGGAAATAGCTGCAGGCTCTCAAGGTAAAACCTAAACTCCTGTTCTTTCCTGTGAGATGGGAGGCCTCTTAGAGTCTTAGAGGAAAGGAAGTGGCATTTGTGTATTGTGCAGTGAAGCCACCATGATACCAAACTGTGAGCACAGCATGCTGAGGCCCTTGTGGTGTAGAAGGAGCAAAGGACTTGCATGCAGACACAGAATTCTGGTTCTGTCTCTGACCAACCCTGTGACCCTGACGAAGCCGCTTCACCCGTAGGCCTGAGTTTAAGTGGAGTGTGACATAGAGGTCAGAGCTTGGTTGAATTCCTTCATCTCTGAGGTTTTTCCTAGGTCTGAATTTGGAGGAAGGTATATTCCTCCAGGCAGATGGCATATCTATGGAGGAAGCTTAGAGATAAAGCCAGGATGTCACAAGCTTCTTTCAAAAAATAAAAAAAGCAGCCCGTTCCCTAAGTCTGCGTCATACTCACGTCTCCTTAACATGCGTCAGAGGGCCCAAGAGTTTGGTTGATGTGACAGGCCCCAAACACATCACTGCACCTTTAAAGGTTTGTATGTTTAGGAACTTGTCAGTATTAAATGTCCCCTCAAAAGATTTCAACTTGTTCAAAGCCTGATTCCAACTATAAATACAGGATGCCAAGCAGAATCTCGTGGGCCTCCCTGGTTCCTCCCACCCCCAATATGTTCTTCTCATTCATTTCTTTCTATACCTTCAAAAACATTGAAATCACTGAAAGCAAACAAAACAAGTTCTCCCCATCAAAGCAAACTGGAAAGTAGACAGTCTTAGGAAAACTCAGATGATCTTCAGGGGCCTTCGACACATTTAAAAGTCAGATACGTATTTTTTTGTTTTTATCCCCAGCCTAATTCTACTTCCTGAAAGGATATTTGGCAGTTTATGGTAATGGAGGGAAGGAGAAATGGGGAACTTTTGCAAAATACACATCCTTTCTGCATCCCTGCTCACTATTTTTTATTCATCTTATTCTCTGGGTCTAGGGTAGAGACTTCGGTTGGTGTATATATGAGTGTGTATGCATATAATATTTTTGGACAGCATTTTATTGAGAGATAATTCACTTTCAATAAAAAGCACAAATCTTAAGTGTACATCCAGCATACATATGGATACATCCACAAGACTACCACCCAGATCAAGACACAGAAAATGTCCATCACATGGGGGCTGGCCCCGTGGCCGAGTGATAAAGTTCGCACGCTCCACTGCAGGCGGCCCAGTGTTTCGTTGGTTCGAATCCTGGGCGCGGACATGGCACTGCTCATCAAACCACGCTGAGGCAGCGTCCCACATGCCACAACTAGAAGAACCCACAACGAAGAATATACAACTATGTACTGGGGGGCTTTGGGGAGAAAAAGGAAAATAAATAAATAAATAAATAAAATCAAAGAAAATGTCCATCACCAAAGGAATTTCCCTTCTGTGACTTGTCAGTTAATATCACCCCTCCAGGCTGACTTCTACCGTCATGCATTACTTTTGCTAGTTCTCAAACTTCATATAAATGGAATTACATATTGTGGGTATGTGTACATGTCACAATTTGGTTATCCATTCTCTTGTTGATGTATTGGGCAAGTATATTTTGAAAATATTTCCCAAGCAATTCTGTTATGCTTGGCCCTCTCCAATTCAGAACTGCTGACCTACAGCAAAAATATAAAAAAAAATAAGGCTAGATTAGTAACACCTGCAAAGAATATTAAGTAACAGGGGCCCTCCAAAGTTCAGCCTTTCCCCAGGTTGACTAAGCAGGAAGTCACTATTCTCCAACACTGATCAAATGGAATAATAGGAGACTTTTGTAGAGGCATTGATAAAATGAAAGTGCACAGTGTTTATTTGGGTTTTCTCGCCAGTCTCTTGGAAGCCTTCCATACCTGTACCTTTTCATTTTGTAAATTGTGTCCATTTTATCATCTTTCCTAATGTCTCAACTCTCATTCCTGATGCACCCTCATCCCCGGCCACCAAGCCTCCTGGTCACCACATTACCTCTCCATTTCATTTCTCCTACCTTTATCCATCTCTGAGGAAAAGGATCCCTGCCTTCCCAAGGGGCTGCCCTCACCAGAGTCAAAGGAGAGAGGGCCTCCAGATCCGTGCCTGTCACCTGAGGCTGCAGATGAATTACTTCCTTGTTGCTTCCTTCTGGAAAGAATACCAAAGATTTTTAGGTTGTGTTTTCTCAAGGTGGGAGGAGAAAGATGAATCTGTCCTCCTGGGACGCTGTGCCAGCTCCTCTGGCAACTGCAGTTGACCACGTGGGCAACGATATCAGTCAGAGTCACATACTTCAGGCAGACTTACTCTAGGCAGATCCTTAGTTTTTCCAGTGAAAACATACAAGATTCAGCCAACTGTTTACTCTTTAAAAATTCCATAAGGCAGCAATATATATTAATCAAGTACACTCTAGGAACGATAATTCACATACGTTATTGGGACTTTCAGCAAGATTTAAAAGAAATAAAACCTAGGCACAATTAAGTATCCTGCCAGTTTTGATGTTTTTTTTTTTTCATCATTCTCTACTAATTTCACCTTAGGTTGAAAACTCCCTTTGAATCGGGTCTTAAAAGTGTAAGCTTCCTAATGATATTCTCCTGGCTCAGCTGCCTGACTTTCCCTGCCTCCCCCCAGCCCCAGCCTTGCCTTCCAGCTTTTCCAGGCTGGATGGGAACACACAGTGTATCTCCCTACACACTGGCATATGCACATACATATCCAGTCATCACCATATCCCATGTGGAGCACGCTGCCAGTGAAGTTTACCCACCCCTTACTGCTGAAGACTATCTATTATCCAGAGAAGGAGGCTTCACTACCCCCAAAGTCTCTTACAGAGGGCTTCTTAATTTTGATTTAAACCATTGTAAACTTTGTAATGAAATAGAGTCATTTAAAAAACACATACACACACGCTCACCATAGTTGTTAAACTCAAAAACATCCTCCACCTGAGATCTTGTGGTTAGGGCCAATTGTCTTAGTACAAGTTCCTTCCGTTTACAAAGAACAAAACCCCACTTCAAATTGTTCATGCAAAAACGGAATACATTGGCAGGATACTGGAACATATGGAATCCACGAGAGAGAAGGGTGGGACCAGAGAACCATGAGGGGACTCTGCTTTTCTCCCTCTGGCTGGTGCCATCCTCCGGATTTGCCCATCTCCAGGCTTAATGGCTATGTGACCTTGGGCAAAATACTAAAGCTCTGACACGTGAATTTCCTCACGTGTAAAAGGGGAAGTAATGAACATAGCTATGTCCTGGGGTTGTAGTCATGATTAAATGAGTCAATGTGTGCAAAACCTTTAGAACAGTACCAGGTACGTACTGAGCTCTCAATATGTTACCTATTAATATTATCATCAACCACATTCTATCTCTGCAGACTGGATTTCTCACCTTCAGCAGGGACTGAATCTCAAATCCAGTTCCCAAGAGAAGGAATGTGGTTTGAGTTGTCAGTCAAGGGTCTTGGAGAAGAAACAGGCTGCTGTGGCTGGGCCTAACCCTTTGGGTGGGAAGGACAGTTCTCAGAATGGAGACAGTGGCCCAGGGGGCATCTGAAGCCACACCAATAAGGAAGGGAGAAGTTTTTTACCAAAATGAAGTCTTGGGAACCCCTCCACTCTCTGTAACTGTGTATACCATCTATGCAGAGGGCCAACCTGGCTTCTCACATGTGGAGAAGAAAGTGACCCACTAAGGAGGTGAGTGACATAGGGAAGAAGGTATGGAAACCAATATCCATCGAGCACTTGCTATGCTCCAGGAACACAGGAACAAGGCTAGGTCCTGTATATACATAATCTGAAGTAATCCATGTGACAGTGTTTGAGTGTTATGGACTGAATTGTGTCCCTCCAAAATCCTGAAGTTGAAGTCCTAATCCCCAATATGGCTGTATTTGGAGGTAGGGCCTTTATGGAGATAATTAAGGTCAGAGAAGGTCATAATGGGTGGGACTCTAATCCAATAGGGCTGGTGTCCTCATAAGAAGAGGAAGAGACACCAGAGCTTGCTTTCTCCACGCATGTGCACAGAGAAAGGGCCATGTGAGGACACAGAGAGAGGGAGGCCATCTGCAAGCCCAGGGAAAAGGTCTCACCAGTTGCCAAACCTGACAGTACCTTAATTTGGACTCCCAGCCTCCAGAACGGTGAGAAAATAAACTTCTGTTGTTTAAGCCACACAGTGTGTAGTATTTTGATCTGCAAGCCTGAGCAGACTAATGCACTGAGGTTAGTGTTTGTTGTTGTTTAACAGAGAAATAAACTGAGACCTCAAGACACTAAGTACCTTGTAGTTAGACATGTACTTAGACATTAAGTACCTAAGTAAATGGTAGAGCCAAGATCCAAACCCGGACCTTTCTAATTCCAAAGTACATGTTCTTTCTAATCCATCATGTTGCTGCAAAGTTTATTGAGCACCACTATATGTCAGGAATAGGGTTAGGTGGTAGCTAAAATTGTATAGTAAAAACGGGAAATAAAAACATAAGCAGGAGAGAGTGTGGTCAAAATTCCCCATTGAAGAAATTTACCAGGGAAGAGCTCTACCTGGTTGATGGTCAGTTGTGCTAAGGAGAAGGTGCATACCCAGAGTATGCATCTCCAGTTATTTTAAATCCTTCTTTTCCCATGTTTTTCTGAGTACACTCAGTGAAAAGGGGAATGGGAGCTGCTGCTGTAAGATCAGAGAGCAAATCCTTTCACAGAGCTTTAATACCTCACTACTATTTATGTCATTGGCTCCCAAGATTCCTTGCAGTTTATGTGTTCACCTGTGTAAAGTCCAAGAAATGGCAGGTTTGGTCCATGGTCCTTCTAGCACACGGGAGGTTGCCTTTGACTGGCGTGAAGTCACACTTTCTGGGAGTGTGGAGTCGTTTCCATTCATAACATCAATCTCAAAGGTCAGAAATACCCTAATTTCTAAGAATAATTAGTTATGAATCTCTCATCCATGAACTGAGTTAAACTGTTCTTCATCCTGTTTGTATCCCTACCTGGGCCAGCTCTCAGGAAGGTACACAGCGGTAAAATGTACCGCGACTGGCCAAGGAGCCATCAACAACTTCGTGGAGTTTCATGAGGGCAGGTCAATGATAGCTGTAATTATCCTCGTCTAATCTTCTCCGAAATATCTGCCTGGTGCCATTTTGTGGCATGATAGTGGGAATAAGTGCCAGGTTGCTAAGAATAACGAAGAGAAATTCTGAGTGGAATCTTAGAATCATGTTCATAGGAGATAAAGAAAATTATGGCTAATCATGCTTTTATAAGAAGTCAAGTCAACCAGGACATTTCTGAGTAAAAGGTCAATAGATCCCCCTCTTCATTACGTACTTTTTCAGTCCTTTCCCACCAACCTCAGAAGAAAAGTATTTGGAGCTGGGCTGGGGTGGAGGGGGCGGTACTCTCTCTTTACCTTCTCTTAATGATGGTGTTCAGAGTGAAGGGGCCAGTCCAGGTACGTTGCTCTTTCTGACACTGTCTGTGTTTGCTAATATTTGCAGCTGCGCCGAACCTCTGAAACTATATCCAGCCTGAGAAAACTGGATTCCCATTTTTACGGACCCCCAACTCTTCTAGTAGTCTTAGATGTCACGTTTAAATAAAGCCCCAACAAGTAGCAATTTTTTAGTTTGTTTTTCCCTCATCTCCTTGGTTCTGGGCTTATTTTTTTAATGTAATTTAAAGACCTAGATGAAAGTGTCAACAAGTAATGATGCAAACGGTGCTACCAGATTTATGGAAGTAAAAACTGGATAGACTTCCAGGCAGGTTACAAATTCAGAGATGAAAGTAAAACAAGAACGGGGTGCGTTTGTTTCTGACATGGGTAGCTGTAGCCAGAACACCTCTCTGAGAGGGATGAACATGAGAGAATCTTAGGCTGTGGGTAGCGACAAGGAACAACCTTCACTGGGGGAGGGAAGGGCCAGGCCGCATTTGAACGCCTTTCTAAAGAACACGTATGCCCCAGCCTGCGGGGGCGAGATAGGGTTACCCGCAGGCATGGGCAGGGCTGCGGAAGAGAATCCAACAGCACCAAATCAAAACCTCCCCTAAGACCCAGCTGCTTCCTGGCCGCCTCCCCTAGAGTGAAGGGTGACTCAGACCGTGGCTGACTCTGTGACTTCAAACATTTGTGAGTAATTCCCACGGACCTGGACAAGGGCAATGATAGGTCTGGTTTGGAATGACCACTGAGGATCGAAAAATCCTTCCTGTGGCCAGGAGGGGAGAGGCAAATTGCCTAGGAAGCTCTGTTGTGAGGGGTCCTCTGCTACAGCTAGGAGGCAGAGGTATCTTCTGACTAAGAGTTGGCTAACGTAAGATGGCGCACACTGGGCCTCCCTCCACGATTGGCACCTCTGATGTCATGGACTACACAAAGACAAAATTTTCAAATGGTGAAAGAGAAATTGAATTTTTGGTGACAGATGAAGACCCAAATGATCTGGCCACTGGCTGACTCTCTGATCTAATTTCCAATTACTCTTCCCTGCTTCACTTTGCTCCCTTGATACCGTTCTGCCATTCCTTGAACATACAGCCAAATACACTTCCACCACAGGATCTTTGCACTTGCTCTTCCCTCTGCCAAGTACTCCACTCCTCTAGATGTTTCCTGGCTTGTTCACTCACTTCGTTCCTTGGATAGACCTTTCCCAACCATCCTGTCAAAATCACACCTCTTCACATCCCATTCTCTGTTCCTTTACCCTGTCTGATTTCCTCAGTGGCACTCATGCCACCTCACATTATATTACCTGTTGATGTTTATTTGTTCATTGCCTGTCTCCCCACCCCCGATCCCAGAAGCTGCATCACAGTGGAGATTCTTGTCTGTTTTGTTCACCATTGTATTTCACTGCCTGGTGCATAGAGGATCCTCAACAAATATTTATTGAATGTCGGAATAAATAAAAACTGCATTATTTTTAAGTGAGTATATGTTGTTATTTTCCTGTGCTCAGAATTCTACATGTATTATGTTAATTAATCTTTACAACCACCCTGTGAGGTAGGGGTTACATTCTCCCATTTACAGATGAAGAAATTGAGGATTAGAGATGAAGTAACTTGTCTGTTTTTGTTGTTATTTTTAGATGGTGGTTTCTGTGTTTTGGGGATTTCGATGTTTGTTTTCAAGGACCTCAGTCACACTGAGTGTGACAGCCAGACTTATCCCCACTCCTAACACACTGTCTTGCTCTGTTCATGCACTCCCTCTTTTCTGCTTGGTTTATAATTTTTTCCCTTTGTGCCGTATTCCTAACTTAATTCCCTTCCTCCAGACTGACATCTGACATAGAAGATCTAAGGCAGGAAATAATAGTTAAGGGTATATACTCCAGCTAGATGGCCTGGGCTGACCTCCTGGCTTTGCCATTTACTAGCAGTGTGACACTGGGAAATTCTTGGTCACTATTATTGAACTATTGGCCTCCCTCCATTTCCTATTTATTCCTCTGGCGTCCCTAATGAACAGACTTTGACACTTACCTGATTCTCCAAATTTCTTTTCTCTCTTTTTTCCATTCTTTATCCTTAACCTTTCCTGATGCCTCCTGGGGGAACTAGCAGACCTAATCTTCCTGCTCACATATTAACTTCCAATATTTAGGCAATGTTTAAATTTTTTGTTCCATAACTACAGGATTCCTTTTTTCATTTTTAAAATTTAACTTTTTTTTCAGCTTTATTGAGGTGTAGTTGACCAATAAAATTGTAAGCTATTTAAAGAGTACAATGTGATGATTTGATCTACATACACATTGTGAAAAGATTGTGCCCATCCGGTTAACACACCCATCATCTTATCTACTTACTTTTTTTAATTTGGTGGGAACATTTAAGTTCTACTCTCTTAGTAAATTTCGATTATACAGTAGTGTTATCAACTATAGTTACCATGTTATACATTGGATCCTCAGACCTTATTCATCCTATAACTGAAAATTGTATCTTTCTACCAACCTCTCCCCGCTTCCCCCACCCACTGGCCCCTGGCAATCACTTTGCTACTCCTATTTCTATAAGTTTGACTAGTTCTTTTTTTTTTTTAGATTCTACATATAAGTGATACTATGCAGTACTGTCTTTCTCTGTCTGGCAGGATTCATTCTTAATATTTCTAATTCTTTTACTGAACTGCTTCTTCTTGCTTCTTGTTTCCAGTATCTTCTCTAATGTCTTCAAGCATATTTCTTACTCTGGTTTTAAATTATTTTCCTGTTTTCCATGAGTCCTGCTTTCCCCAGAATAGATTGTTCAGTTTGTTGTTCCTCAAACTTACAGTTCTCAGCATTTGCCGTCTGAGCGCATCCTTGTTCCTTCGGGACCATTAGCTGCCTTACTTGGTAAAATGCAGCCGTGGGGAGGGGCAGACGTCTAGCAAGCTTGTGCTTCTCCAGGTGAGTTGGTGTGTATGTTTGTTGTTGTGTGGGTTTGTGGGAGAGGTGAGGTATTGTGCTTAACTGATTTCCAAAGAACTTCTGAATAACCTTTTACTGGAAGCAGCCACTCTGTATGATAAGTGGATGCCCACAGAGGGATGAGAGCAGGATGTGTGTGTGTGGAGGGGGATTTTCAGGGACCGGTCAGACCAGCTACACTCATTGCCATCTGCTCATAAGCATACCAGGCTGGAGCTCTGCCTTGAAGTTACCCCACTGCTTCTAGCCTGTACTCTGATATCCTACCTCCGAAGTCCCGAAAGGAAGGGGGATATCTGCCTAGGGCAATATGGGGACAAGGAGAGGGCAGAACTAAAACATTTCCCCCAAATCTGGACCCGATTTGTGACCCTAGGCTCTCCCCACCCCTGGCCAGTGTCCCTGCCAGTGGACTGAATCCATTCTTTCCACCCCAGGGTTTCTGCTGCTGGTTGCTGAGCGCAGCTCTGAGGTCCATCATCTCCTGTGGCATCTCTCCAAGAGAGAACACTCCGTCTGTGCTGCTTTGTTGTCTTGCCCCAAACCAGGTGCTTGGAGGTTTCCAAGATCACCAAGGTGGTAAGCGATAGAGCTTGGATTCAAACCCTGGTCTTTGTGAGTCCAAACCTTGCGCTTTTAACACCACCTATACACTCAGGGTTTCCTGAAAGCTGACCGAGTCAAATTATCCAACCAACTCAAAAATTTATTTCCTTCCAAACCTTTCCCACTAAACAGAACCTGGGCTCCTTAGAGAAACGACAGACTCCAGGTCTGAGGAAAGAAATGTAAAAGAAAGCTATCAAAGAACACTAGGGTCATAAGCCAAGGACTCAAGAACCACCTTGAAGAGACTCTCAGTGGCTAAAGAGCCAATTTTAGCATCAATAAGGATAATAACAGCAATTAGTTATAACATTTCAACTGTGTTGAAATCGGTAAGTTCATAATGGTACAATTAAAAAAACTAATTAGTCATCACTGGAATCAACTCATTATTTTGAAAAATGATAAATAAAAGGATAGAAATAAATCATTCTCCTTGTCTTTCCTAAGAAATTATAGCACTGCTAAGCAAGTAGTAGATGAGGAGGAGTATTTCATTAGGGAAATATCCTAAATAATAGATAAAAGGGATGATAAAATGAGAATATTATCATTTTGCAACCTCTGATGAAGTAATGGATCTAGGCATGAGCTTCAGTGGTCGCTAACATCACAAAAAGCGAGAGAATCAGATATTAGACTATCACTGTTTTTCTTTGAGAAAGATAATCTGAATTTGATCAAGCCTCTAGAATAGATTCAGCTAACAATTTACAAAAAATACAAAAACAGAGGAACATGTTCAGACAGATCTCAGAGAAGCAAAGAGCAACATCTAGGCTATGGAGAACTCTAGAGGAAAACTTTTTTGTTTTTAACATACATTTCAACAATGAGGGGAATAACAGGGGTAAGCTGTACATTAAAAGAGACTGAAAAGATATACCAGCTATCACAACACATGACCTTATTTGTATCCTAATTCACGTAAACAGACTCTAAAACAAAAAACCATTTGTGAGGGCATTTGAACACTGATAATTGTAAAACATTTTAGATATGATGACTGGTATTGTGTTTATGTTAAAAATCAAGAGTCCTCCTCTTTTAGAGATATGTATTGAAATATTTACAGTTGAAATGTTATATCTGGGTTTTGCTTCCAGATAAGACAGAGGTGGGAAATGGGTGGGAATATAGATAAAACAAGATTGGCAATACATTGATGATTATTGAAGCTGGGCAATTGGGTACATGGGAGTTCATTATACTCTTCTGGTTAATTTTGTTTAAGTAAATAATGAAGTTAAACACCTAATAATAATGAAAAGTTTAAAAAAGAAATATATTACAAAAAGAACACATTCTCACTTCAAACAATATTGAAGTATATAATTAAAAGGTGGATTGTCTGTTTTCACATCCCATTTTCATCTTAACATTCCCCAGAGGTAATCACTTTAATTATATATATGTTTTTTTTTTTTAAGTGCAAGGAAAAGCCAAAGTTAAGTATTAGCTACTACAAAATGCTGACTGTGAGTCACCCTATATTTTGGGTAGGACATTCACAAGATTTTTTTTTACGTCTGGAAGTACAGATACCAAACTGTTAACAGTATAGGGGAGACAATGGCCTTTTTCTTTGTGCTAAGTTTGGGGTTTGAATGTGTCAGAGTAAGTTCAGAGGTACCTCACATTAGAGAAAACACAACATAAAGATTCTAAACTTAGGAAACAAATTTGCTTTGGATTGGGCAGAAGGAATCTTCACGAAAAATACGTAACCTTAAGTATAACCAAGGGCTCCTTTAAGTGATGAACACCACTACCGATTTTGATTTTTAAGTTTTATTAAATTTACACATAACTTTTCAAACGCACACACAAGTACACACCCCATGGTCCGTGATCTGAATCTGAAGTCAGGAGACTGGGGTCTCTAGGTAAGGTTTGTATAGGGCACCAAAACAACTGGTCAATCCTAGCAACTCCGTTTTTAAACCATTCGTTTCAGCTAGAATTATTGCGTTAAAATAGCTGATAAGTTAATCACAGTAGACTTGTCCAAGAAAGAGAAGGAGAAAAGAAAGCTCAGCAAGCATAAAAATATAAATAGAGACCAAGTATCATAACGACATGAGCCTTATTTATAAACAGAGAAAGAAACACTTAGTGTGTATGTCGGTCTTACTCTCTCTCTTCTGACAAGAAGCAGGAAGAAGGACCCACAGGGCCCTTCTGCACGCCAGGAACCACCTACTCCCACCCATCTGCCAAGCCAGCTCCATATGTTCTGTAAAATCAATGTAAAAATTTTCTTGTGAAAATTTTTCTAATTAAGGAAAACATCTTTTCTACTCAATTTTTCTACATATTCCTTATGAACACTTATATGATGGTATTTATGTAAAATTTAATCTACTGCTTATAGACCATATACAGATGAATATTGACTAAAATTAATTACTCTTTTCTGTGTACATAGTGGATGTTAACATTAATTCAAAAACACTTAATAAGCCCCTACTGTTTGCTAAGTGCTGATAATACACAGTTGAGTAAGACCTGTATGGGGGAGCTATCAAACATCTTCCATACCTAGACTGAAGCAAGTCTTTGTTGTCATCTTTTGATATCTTCCTGTCCTTAAGACAGAATTTTGAATGAATACATGCTTTTGATAAAGAAAAAGGGTGTGTTTTTTTAAAATAATAGAATATGGGGAAAATGTTCAATAGCTACTTTTCTTGAAAGAATAATTACCACATTTTTCTGTATTCTTTCATTTACAAAGGAGTCATTCAAATTAAATGACACTTGGCATAAAACTTCAAAAAAAATTATGACGTCATCAAATCATGAAAACAGGATTAAGATTTTAAAAAACAGTCCTCAGTAGGAGCACAGAAACACCATTTCTGGCTAAAATAGCACTTTGCTGTCAGAACTGTAAATGGATATAAATAGATTCTAAGTTCAAAATTCCTAATATTTGCAAATAATACAAAGCAAGAAAACAATGTTAAAATAAGGAACAAAAGTTTTAATGTAAATAATAGCTGTTCTGCAAAGTGAGTTACATCTTTATGTGTGCTTTTTATATGACTAAATACTCGTTTTCATTGATTTGCAGTCAGCAAAGCTACTGGTACCAATTTTAGTATAGAAAGCAAGTACTCTAGGAAAAGAATTTGAGAAAACTCCCTATATTTCTGGAGGATTAGTCATTTCTTCACTAAATTCTGTTACCAAGAAAGTAAATATTAATATGTGGCCGTAAAGAACTATCAATTTCCTCAAAAATGCACAGAAATAAGTGAGTTATAAGAAATTGGCAGGATAGGGATATAATTCATGTATGAGCCCCTCCACTCCAGCTATTGGGAGCCCTGCCTGGGTCACCGGAGCACAGGGCTCTGGCCTTGCCGTGTGACACATGGTGAGCTCACCACTGTCTTAGCAGAGTTTGTAAGGGGAGAAAGTGACATTTTCACTTGTACTAAAATTGAGATTTCATCAGAGTAGTTCAGCTGTGCCTCACTTTAGAAAAAACCTAATATAAAAATTCCAAACTTATGAAATAAATATATTTGGGGGTGGTTTTTCTTTCAAGGTAAATTACCAAAGCTAGAACCATAGGCTTGTTTACACTATGTGCACCAGTATTGATTATGAGTTCAATATTTACATAAATTTACACACACACCCCCCTCAGGCCTCAACGGATTGGATAATGCCCATCCGCCTTGGTGCGGGCATCTTCTTTACCTAATCTACTAATTCAAACGCTAATCTCTTCCAGAAACACCCTCACAGACACATCCAGACATAATGTTTTACCAGCTATCTGGGCACCCCTTAGCTCAGTCAAGTTGACACGTAAAACTAATCATCAAATGTTATGAAGGAAAAGAGAAAAAATAAGATTGAGAGAGAGAGTAGGGGCTGGCCAGGTGGCGCAGTGGTTAAGTGCTCACGTTCTGCTTCAGCGGCCCAGGGTTCTCCGGTTGGGATCCTGGGTGCGGACCTACACACCACTTGTCAAGCCATGCTGTGGCAGGTGTCCCAAATACAAAGTAGAGGAAGATGGGCACAGATGTTAGCTCAGGGCCAATCTTCCTCAGCAAAAAGAGTTGGATTGGTGGCAGCTGTTAGCTTAGGGCTAATCTTCCTCAAAAAAAAAAAAAAAAGAGGGTAAGATTTCTAACTTAGAACTTGGGATATGTGACTCTTCAAAACAATTCATCTTTTATATAAGGTCCTTCCTATAGATCAGATGTGATCTCTGAGGCCAGGCTGGGGACAGCAGAACATCCTGTCCTTCCTTTTCCCATCTTTCTTCCCTTCATTCCTCATCCCCAAGTGCCCAGGTACCAACTTCTTTCCTTCCTCCTCCTTTAAAACAAACAAACAGGCCCCATGTATGTCCAATTATGAAAACCAATAACCTAGGAGATTGCCTGGAATCAGCCATGATAGTGGTCTTCCTCTTATAAATGGTAAGTGGTAAATGAGAAAGCATTAAGTAAATAAGCAGACATACCAGACATACAATACACAGTGCTAGGCCCTGGTATGAAACCTTATGTTTATTTTTCTGTTCTCATTTTGCTTGGCTTCTTGGCAGCATTTCAGAGTTGATTGCTACCTCTTTCTTGAAACACAACCCCTCTTGGCACACTCTTATTCCTTCCCCCTGCCCCCATCTCTCTAGCCACTCCTTCTCTACCCTATCTGTAAGTGTCGGAATTACTCAGGGTTTAGTCCTGAGCACTCTCTGTCCTTGATTAATCTCCTTCTCTCCTTGATTAATAATTTCCATTGGTGTGGCTTCAAATGCCATCTACAAATCATGCCTCTCAAATTTATATCTCATGTTGAAATCTCTTTTCTGTGCTCCAGAATCAAAACTAGACACTTAATTTGTGTTCTTTAGCCCTGTTCCTCTCTCAGTCTATCCTACTGTATTTAGTAACACCACCATCCACCCAACTGTACAAGCCGAAATGTAGCGGCATCCTTGCTGCCCTCACCTCCCACAGTCTTCATCCTTTCCATCATATAACCTTCAGGCAGCCCACATCTTCCCATCTCCTCTGCCAACACACTGAGCCAGGCCATTATCATTTCCCACCTGGACCACTAGAGTAACATCTAAGTGTTCGTCTGCCTCCATTCTCTTCTCCACGAAGCAGCCATCTTTCTCCAGGTTAAAAACCTTCAACAACCTTCTGCAGTAGTTTGAAAAATAAGTTCAGATATCTTACTAAGAGTCTTGCATGATCTGACCTCTACAAACGTCTCCAACCCCATCTTGGGTCATCTCTCTTTTGTTCACTGTGGTTAAGACATCCTGATTTCCTTTCTACTTCCGTATTTATGCCAAGCTCTTTCTTACCTCAGGGCCTTTGGGTATGCTCTTCACTTTGCAAGGAACATAATTAACCTCTACTTTTCATATAGTTGTCTCCTTATTCATTGCGGCTTAGTTTAATATCACCTCCTCAGGCCTTCCTTGGTTACTCTCTGGATCAAGGTTCTCCAGAGAAACAGAACCAGAGATAGATAGATACGTAGATAGATAGATGTAGGTAGATAGGTAGATGATAGATATAGATAGATAGTGGGGGCTGGCAAGTCTGAAATCTGTATGTTAGCCCATCAGGCTGGAAATTCTCAGGCAGGAGCTGATGCTGCACTCATGAGGCCGAATTTCTTATCTTCCTCAGCGAAATCTTAGTTTTGCTCTTAGACCTTTCAACTGATTGGATGAGGCCCACATTCATCATCCAAGATTATCTCCTTTATTTAAAATCAATTGACTGTAGATGGTAACCACAGCAACATCTAGATTAGTGTCTGATTGAAAAGCTGAGTACTATAGCCCAGCCAAGTTGACATATAAAACTAATCATCACATCCTGCTAGAAGTATTTGACTTTTCATCTTTATTCTTATGTGGTTGGCATGTGCATCTTCCTTCCTCACACCCTTGATAAGGGCCCAGAATTTTTTCCTCCTTACTATTCCCAGGGTTGGACTGAGGCACGCTTGATATGTAATAGAATTTCTGGGCTAAGGAATGGCTTCCATAAATTTCCCATCACCTGTATTTTTCCAGTCTAAAGCTTTGCCAACTAGAGATAATATTAGGTGTCAAACACTGTCAAAATGTAAACTCTACAAGTAGTAGTAATAATTATGCTGTTATTGGAAACTCTAAGCTGGTCTTGGTAAGGAAAGGGAAAGGGGAAAGCAAAGCTTGTCTGCTGCACAGTTTTGAGTAGAGCTCACTCTGACTTTCACAGGAAATTGCCTCCTCTGACCCCTTTTCCTTCTAGTCCCTACTGTTTACATCTCTGCTTTAATTTCCTCCTCTTTCTTCACCATGGCTTCCTGTGACCCTGAATATTCTTTTTTGCACTTGAGCCTCATTATTCCAGGATGCTTAATTAATGTCTGATGTTCCCCAGATTAGCATGCAGAGGTATTATCTAATATTTATGAATCCTGAAATTTTACTTGCAAGAAAATAGGGGTGTTTTTCTTATAATGATTTATAACAAGGAAGCATCCTTCTTCTCACACAATAATAGGAAAAATACACATTGTGAAGTGATCAAGGAAAATATTTGAGAGAGACAGAGCCTCAGTCGCTTTCCAGTGTAGGCAATAATGAATAGGCATGTCCTACTGAAAACAGTGCAAAATTCTCCCTTCCCGAAGAATGGGAGGGAGAGTAAAAATACAGAAATCTGCTGACTGTAGTCAAGTGACTTCTTTAGCCATAATTAGGCTAAGGTTCCCAAACTTGGCAAAAGCATTTCTGCTATTGACAAATAAGAAACATATCAAGATCAAGAGTGATTTTCATATTAATTCTCATCAATCTTAAATAAGTGACACCCACCTGCAATCTTTGCACAGTTAAGTGATGGAGGAGAGGCTCGCTGGGTGGAGAATCATATGGACCACTTGCTTTGTCTTTTTCTTCTGATAATGATCTTCTAGTCTACTGACTGAGCACTTCGTGGGTGGGAGAAGGCAAGAGTGGGGACAGGATATTATCTTCTATTTGGTCTACCTTTCTTCCCTTTAGAAGTACCAATAGAAGGGAACAGAGGTAGAAATTAATGAGGTGGAAATGAGATTCTGAATTATCAGTGCCTTTCACTTATCTCTGCTCACCCTTGCGGGTTGACTGCACTCAATTTCCTTTAGGTTTCTTTGGGTGGAGAAGTCTAGACTCATGACAAAGAATTACTTCTCTCTCCTGGGAGCTCTATTACCTGTATCCACCTCTGTTCTTTTTAGGAGAGATTTAAAAACTTAGGAAAGTAGTAAAAACATTTCTACTTTTTGTTTCTCATAAAAAGTCTTTAAGACATTTTTATTAATAGAAACATGATGTTTTTCCTTAGTGTCTTTGGACTGTATTTCTGAAAAGTCCTTCCATGTTACTTCCTGCTTATGTTCCCCAGAGTAGAGAAATGTAAGTAACATAATATACCCTTTATGTACTAATTTCTTCCTCAGTTTCTCCTGTCCTTACTGGAGAAATAGTTTCCATTCTTTCAGATGCTTTTAAATGCTAATGTCAGAGAACTTCTGCAAAAACCAAATATGGGCTTGGGTTGATGTGCAGTGGATTGAGAAGTTGAAATAACAATGCCTAGATGCAAGAGCAGTGACAAATCAGTTATGTTCTATCTCTGTGGGTACAGTGAACAATGATAAAATCAGGCAGAGAGATCATGAGGGTTTTTTTTTTTAAAGAAAAGAAAGAAAAGTACAGCTAGGAAAGAAAAGAGAATGTTTTTTGTCTCTAGTTGACCACCTAGCTCAAAGATTCTACCAGAAATAGTGAAAATTGTAGCAACTTGATGATAGCTTACAGGAATGAGAGTGCCATTGGGTTGACGTGCTTTGTTGGGTACTTTTTGAGGACCTAGAGTTGGGCCTGGGAGGAGGTGAAAGGTTGAGTTAAACAGAGGCAGAAAGAGAGAATTCTAAGCAGAGTTTGAAAGGGCACAAAGGTCAGAATGGGCACAGTGGAGGGGGGCGGGGGGACTGAGGAAGATTATCTGACCTTCCCAAGGGAGGGGCTGCCTCAGAGAAGGATGCAAGCCTCCTCTTCTCTGAAGGAGGTTCAGGGACCAGCCTCAGTGTGACTGGGTAGTGGCCTGCCCTGGTTCTGTCTGGCAGAAAGCTTTCATTAAGAGCTTTTGAGCTGCTAAGGAAATTAGTCCCCAATTCAGCCAAGTTAAAATTCAACTCTCCCCCCATCCCTACCCCTTCAAGATCCTGTCCTTTGGCCACAAGACCTTTAAAATTGCTAGAATAGTGGGGCAGAGAAGAAAAGATCAATGGTCTTTCCTAAGCAATTAAGTTGGGCATGCTATTTGAATGACTAGTGTGCTAGTACTCTGTTAATTTGTTTTCCACTTAAAATTCAAAGCAGACTTATAACTACTCCATACAAGGACAAATTCTGGAACTCTCTCTCAGTATCTGTCTCTCTGTTTGCTATACACCACACACACGCACACACACACACACACACACTCACACAGAGCCAGAGTTAGAATCTATCTCCTTCACTTATAGTTTCCAGTAGGTTCTGACCTAGGGCCCATTTCATAGAGCTAGCTGGTGAAGACAGTACAAGAAATCTTAGCATTTGACTTTTATCTCATAATACACATACAGTTGTGTATACAAGTTACATAGGAAAGCGCTGAATTATCATACCACTTGAAAAAATCTACCATTTCCTCCAGAAAAAAAAAAAAATCATGTTAATCATGTTGACCCAAGATCTTGTCATCTTCTCTTTCTCGTTCTCCTCTGTCATCATCTTCTCCTCCCCCCACTGGTCCTCCTCTTCCTCCTCCTCCTCCTTCTTCCGTTTTTCCTCTTAATTCCTGAAACCTACCAAGAAAATCCCAGAGAATGATTAGAATTTTCCAAGTTTGGTTCTGGCTTATTCTGAAACACTCCTTTTTTGGGATTTGGGTGTGTGGATCTTTATTAGATATGGTCTTTGCTCAATTGCCTAACTCGGTCTGTTCTCCTGCAATTATCTTCAAGTGAAAAATAACACCTGGTCTGGCACCCAGAACCTTCGGGGCTGAAAGCCAGAGAAGATTCTCCAACAATAAGAATCAAACCATTCATCGTCTGTCCTTCGAGTCTGCCCAGCCAAGAGGGAACAGGAAGCTAGCTTGTGAGGCCAGGATTATGGAATGCAAAACCCCCAGCAGTTACTTGCTGTGGTTTTAAGCTTTGTCCTAGGAGTTAAGAACAATGTGAACTCTCTTCTAAATAGCCTTCTAGCCAATAAATACCCACCTAGATCCTCAAGTCTTTGAACTTACTCTAGTATGCACACTTTACACAATATTTTAACATCATATTAGTTTTCAAAGCCAATCTAATATGGGTGCTAGTATACACAGCACCCATCCCTGGCTGATGAGGTTGCTATTTAAGACTGAGAGAAATCAAATACCCTCCCTAAAAATCCCTAGTAGGCATTTTAATGCTTTCCGTAAACCTCAGCCAGCTCCTGGACATTTCTCATGGGTCACGCTTGATTTATCATTTATAGATTTGTACAGGGGTGAGGAGGCAGTTTGAGAGGAAGGGTCTGAGTTTACTGTAGTTAACGTAGATGTGCGTTTAGACAATATGCTTTCTGGCAATCCAATTTAATAGCTCATTTCCAAATCCTTTCTTGGAAAAAGAATTCAGATTACATAATCATGAAAAACAAACCTGCTGCCACCCAGCATGAACTAACATGTTACAGTACTTTATGGCCTAAGGTTATGCCAGCACCCAGTTTCAGGCACCAAGGAGAATACTGGGAAAATGAAGATCTGCCAGTTTTGTTCAAGTTACCCCACTTAGTGGTAATGACATAGGCAATTCACCTTTCTTGTTAGATCACAGTACCTTGGGACTTTGGGTTGATTAAATGTGTGTCCATTTCCTGCTGATTAGAGCTGTAGGATCATTAGCAACCTAGAGGCCTATGAGAACAATTCTTCAGATTAGCTAAAAGAATCTAATTCTTTACAGCAATTCTTTAGACTAGCTCATCTTAGTAGGAAGACCACCTTGGATTTTCCTACTCATCCTCAAGATTCCCATCAAATGCACTCTCTGCTGTGCAGCCTTCCCTGACAGTGTACCCCAGGGGAGTGAAACTGAGCTCTGATCTGGTGAAGCTATCCACGAGTGTAAATTGTCTGTTAAAGTCAACCAAAGAATTCTGATGTTTTGAGTTTTCCAATTGCAATTCAGGTGGGCTTGGAGACAAAAGACTCTAAACCAAATTTTAATCAATGCTTTCTGGCTTAAGAGCCCATATACAGACTCTGTCCTAAGGCTCCTGCTTCAGGTTGCCAAAGGAAATCTATTAACATCAGCTGAGGGGCTGGATAGGCGTCCAGACATTAAGAGGGGTTACTGTCTTATTTCAGACAGGTAACCAATTAAGAAGGCTTTTCTGCCTCAAGCAAAACTTTGACCTAAATTTCTATTTTCAACACAGAAGTGAGAAAAGAAAACAATCTTACTCATCAAATTAGGCAACCACCAACTCAGCGCGTAACCTTTCCTGTGGTTAATACACCTTGTAAACTTACTATGAGCTATGAAAACCACCTTAGTTCTTCCAGCAGAAATTATAGGGGATTAGATGACACAAGCTGTCCAGAACAGTAAGTACCAATAGCTATCTTTTGAGTACTTACCATGTGGCTTGGTGCTGGAGCTTTACACAGATTATCCCACTTAGTCCTCATCACAGCCCTATTAGGTGAATAGGGGTGAAGAGAAGTTGAGTGATTTGCCCAGCATCTCACAGCTGGTACGCGGTGGTGCTGGGAGGTGTTCTTTGGTTTGACACGTACACACCCGCACCGTGCTGCCTCCTGGTTGTCAGACAGCATAGGACGCTAGATGGCAAGGAGAACACTCTTCAGTTGCTGTGGTCAACAGGTCACCTTATACATCCTGAATACATGATCTATCATAGTTGACTTTCTCATGAAGCAATACCTTTCTCTTGCTAATTACAGGAACATAGGCAAATCTGAAAAATGTTGATTATCTGTTTTTTAAATAGGCAAGGGTTCCTATTTTCTGGTTCTAGGATCCCAGAAACAGAATCTCCTGGAAGGAAAAATATAAGGGGTAATTTTGGACCCTTTATGCCTCAGGTATCTGGCTAGCCGTGACCAGCCAAGAGAGAAAAGCTGGGTTCCTTCAGCTGCTCCTCTGTCTCCAGCTTCCAAGAGGCAAAGGAGAGAGGAATGAACAGTTTTCCTCAGTTCGTTTGTGGTTTGTTTGTATTTCACCTCATCCACTGAGATCTTGGGTGGGGCAAAAAGGGAAATGGTTATTCTCCAGCTTTTTCTCCTCCCTCCTTCCCTGACGACTTTCTTTCATCAGATAGCTGGGAGAATTCAGTTGGATGAGTTCCCATTATTTGGGGGCGCTTTGATCTATCATTCACAAATTCTACATATATTTATTGAAAACTTGCTATGTGCCCGGCATTAAACTAGGCATTAGGGTTCAATGTTCAGCTTTCTGGGTGGGCAGCAAAGGAACTGGACTCCTAGGAAGTCAGGCAGGCCCCAGACGCTGTTCAAATATTGCATCTCCTCTCATAAGCAGGACTAGTGCTAGGGTTGGAGTGTGAAGAAGCTGAAGTGAGGCATCTCCTGGGGACAAAGGAGAAGGAAGTGAATCATCACAAAATATGTGTCTGGGTTTTTTCTGGTTTGAGAAATGAGGACTGGAATATAGGGGCGGCAGAAAAGTGGCTTTTTTATTTTGTGATATTCTAAAGGGAAGGAGTTCCTTTTCTGAAACCGTGGCTCAGAGGCTCAGTATTTATGAATTCTCCCACCTCCACATGCCAACCAGACCTCATCTAAACACACAGGGGTAATGGAAGGAGACCATCAATCTCAGCTTGTCGGGGACGGTCACAGTTTTAGCATTGAAAGTCTCATGTCCCAGGAAATCCCTCAGTTCTGGGCATTTGGTTGCGTCGGTCATCCACATGGCTCCTTGAAATTCAACAAGCTCAACCTACGCAACTTCAGTGTGTAGGGTCATATTTTGCTTAGAATCAATTGAAACAGTTTTAAAATGTTACTTTCTCTCGTCTTTTTTTCAATGTCCTATACCCTAAAATGACAACAAAAGGACCTCCATCCAAATCCATTAAAAAATATTCCAGAACTATTCTCACCGATTTAGGGCAAGGATGACTTAACTGTTTCTCAAATTTGGGCTTAAAATAGAATGACTATACAATTTAGCTGCCAAATTAAGATATTTTTGAGAATAAAAGAGGGGACTAAACTTACTAAAAATTTATAATTTTAACATATTTGTTAACCAATAAATTGTTTTTCTTTATATTGTTGGAACTATCAAATAAGTTCCATTAAAAACCATTTTCGAAAGCAGAGTTCTTTCAGGGCCAGCCTGGTGGTGCAGCGGTTAAGTTTGCACACTCCACTTTGGCAGCCCTGGGTTCACCAGTTCGAATCCTGGGTGCGGGCCTACATACTCCTTATCAAACCATGCTGTGGCAGGCGTCCCACATATAAAGTAGAGGAAGATGGGCATAGATGTCAGCTCAGGGCCTATTTTCTTCAGCAAAAAGAGGAGGATTGGTAGCAGATATTAGCTGAGGGCTAATCTTCCTCAAAAAAACCCCAGAGTTCTTTCTTAAAACCATATATATCCGTGTATATTAAAGCAAAATTTTGAAACATATTTATATTGATTATCTGAATATTAAAAATAATATAAGCAGAGTAATTGTTGGTACATGTTTTAATACTTTAGTTTCTTAGCTGTATGATTTGCTGATACTCTGTTACTGAGATATTTCTGAATAATGTATTTTTTCAATATCAGCTTCTTCTTCTTATTCATAAAATTACCACAGTCTTTTTCAATTGACTCTTCTCGAGAGCCCACGATATGAGAGCCCACGATATCCTCAACTGAAAAATTACTCTTCAGGTGTTGAGGTTGATGGTAAGTTCAGAACAAATTCTGCTAAATGGAGGAGATTCTCAACTCTATTCTTTTTACTGTAAAATATGTAAATATTTCAGTGCAGGTATTTTCACAGACAACTTCTGTTTGCCCCCATTCAGAGTAGATTTCTTTCACAAATACTTTTACAAGACAAGACTTGTCAGTAGGTTGTCTCTATACTTCTTTAAAATACTTGGTATAATTTAGATGCTTCAACATTTTAAGCTTTCATTCCATTCTGGGACGGAATATACATTTATGAAATAAAAACAAGGAGCTCCATCAAATGATTATTCTACAAGTCTAGATATTTTAGGGCACAATTTTAGAATTTCAAAATTAAATCTTAATTGATTTAGCCCTCATTGCTTAATTTATTCAATTCTTCACTTGCTTTTATAGGATAAATTTCAATATCTCCTTGTTTCCAAATTTTGTTTTTCATAACTGCAATTCTTTAAAAGCTTCATAGAACATCCCTGATCTATAGATTTCTTCTTTAGTAAGAAATTTATTGACAAGAGATAGAATGAATGCAGAATTTGTACCCATGTGATTCACACAAAACAATTTTATTTTCAAAGTTAAACTTTTTAACTGAATTTACAATAGCATTCACAATAAGGTCAGCGGAACTTTTTTTACTTTGATTCCATGAAAAAATTGAGCAATTATTAGAATTAATTAATTTTTAATTTGAAGCATCTGGTGACACATAGTTAAAGAGCCATTTAGCTGTCTGCAAAGTTCTCTCGTTAATTAAACCAAACACATTAACAGCTATTGCTCATATTTCATACTTGTCCAAGAGAGCCTTAAAATAATTTCTAAGGCTTAAAGTAAATTCTGGGGCCTCTATAGCTTATTTATGTTTTCTGGTTTTCATTCCTACAGGTCCCATGGTAGATGGTAAATGTTGGCAAATATTTTATGTACGTTATGTATTCATCATTAACTTCACTGAGAAATAAAATTTCTGTACTTAATTTTTCACTCAATGTCATTTTTGTTTTACTTTTTTCTTGGGTTCATTGCTGTTGAGAGGGCTCATTGCAAAATCTTTAAAAAGTATTACCAAACAATAAAGTAAATAAATAGTTGTAGATTTACACTATCTAGTATATGACCAAACCGTTTTTGCAGGATTGTCCACACCATTCTCTATAAGCTCTATGGCAGGCATGCTTAAACCCCACTTCCTACATATATTTCATATTTACCGAATTTCTAATTTCCCACATTTCACAATGATGCCCCCGACTGGCCGACTGCCAGCCTGATGGCTTGATCATCCTGCAGGTCCCACTCTGGACTAAGGCACAACCAACTCATCCACCAGATGGCCACCAGGGGCAGCAGCAACAAACACTTCTCCCACATCCCTTGAGACCACAAGTTGCTTGTCCCAAGCCATCTGCATGCAACCACACTTAATCAGCCAGCATCCTGCATGCTGTCCTTAAAGTGGAGGACTTAGTTACCTGTGTCTAGAAAGGTTTGGAAAAAGTGAGAAGGGTTATCACTGATGGTTCAGATTTAACCGCTTGTTACATGTTGAACTCTGCTTACCGCACCTGTATCTCACACACTACTAGAAAAGACCGTGGCAGAATGTGGGAGTATGATATGATCTACGAAACCTGTCCTGTCTTATTTTGCAACTGTTAATAATAATATTTTGTTAAAAGCAACAACAATTAACAACAACTCTGGGACACATGGTAAACCAGAGGGATGCCAGGACAATAGAAATAAACCAGGAAGTATATCCACCTTATCTGTTGACCACAGAGGTGCTTCATAAAATGGATTTGTGTGCTCTACCCCAAACCTACTAATCAGAACTAGCTATAGCCTCAAAATTTGCATTTTAGAAAAGTTTTCCATGACACTCTTGGGGACACTAAATTTTCATTCCTGGTTTAGGGAATTTCTTCAACTTTTATTCCAAAGTGTCAAACCCCCTAATCATAGAGGTCAGGAGAATCATGCACTTCCCTCCATGGTTAACCTAACACCTGGATCAAAACTACTATTGAAAATGAGCTAGAGACAAATTGAGCTTAAATTCGGTCACGTGATGATAAATACCGTCATCTCCTTGATCAAACTTGTCTTGCAAGTTGGGAGACTTATTTTTGGCTATATACTTGTCATTTTGGAAACTTGGACCTGTACCAGCCACTTTCTTTCTTTGATGATCAGCTTTCAGAGCAAGGAATAGAAAATATAGTGAACATTGATTTTAATACTTTGGAAAAAATCAACACTAAGTAAGCATCTTTTTTCTATGAAATGCTATTAGAATTTTAAAAATGTACAAGTTGTTTCAGTTCATTCATAAAAACTACTATTGCAAGAGTCATAAGAATGTGTTTGGAATTTCTATAAGGTAATTAATTCCAGAATGATGACATTTTATCTGTTTAAACTATTTTCTTTATTTGCATTTTTTTGGGCCAGTATCTTGTTGTGTGGATTTCCAGAAATATCTTAATCTCACTGACCTCAGCTGCAAAATGAGAATTTTAGTCTAGAGGATGTCCAATATTTGTTCTAGTTTCCCAAATTCATTTTTATATCTTTTTTGAATGTTTACAATTTCTTCTCATGTGCATGTGTTACTATTGTATTAATAAGATATACTATATAAGCAGTAGGATTATGGGCCATCATTTTTTCTGTTATTTTCCTCTACTTTAAACAAGCAAGTGTTATATTAAAAAAAGAGTAAACAACAACATTAACTACACTGAGGGAAGGGACAGAGGGAGCTAGAAAGAAAGGAAAATGTGAGTCAGAGCGTGTGGGACAGTTCATTTTAAAGGTTTTCTAAGGTATAGGGAATCACCTAGTGGTGGGAATAGAAAAAGCTCTTTAAAAGTTTAAGACCCTTTTTTTGTGCTTTAATTCGCTATCACTGAGTAGTGTCCCCATTGTAATCAATTTACTTGAAACATACCAATATGTTGAATATTTATTTAAATCACATTAATATGTTGAATATGTAATATTTAGCAAGGCTGTCTTTCCTAGAGGGATCAAAAATCTCCTAATATCAAGCTTTGAAAATTAATTCTTTTCCCAAAGAATGTGTTAAGTTCATGGTTCTGTAGTCAAAAGAAGTCTAGATTTGCACAAAACAAGCATGAAAGCATGACCCTTATCTACCAGAAACCCCTGGTCTAAAACAACCCTCACCAGGGAAACCCATTATGATGGCACTTTTTTTTTTTTGAGGAAGATTAGCCCTGAGCTAACTATTGCCAACCCTCCTCTTTTGGCTGAGGAAGACTGGCCCTAAGCTAACAACCATGCCCACCTTCCCCTACTTTATACATGGGATGCTTACCACAGCATGGTTTTTGCCAAGCCGTGCCATGTCCGCACCCGGGATCTGGACCAGCGAACCCCGGGCCGCGAAGAAGCAGAACTTGTAAACTTAACCGCTGCGCCGCCGGGCCAGCCCCCATATGATGGCACTTGTAATTTCACAGATGGGGTAGTTGAGGTTCCATCTACATCACAGAAGCTTTTGAAACATTTGCGAGTCCAAGATGGATTTTTCACTTGTTGAAAATAATAAATCATATTTGTATGCACATTTAGTTTGGGTTCTCCTAAAAATAGAAACTAAGATAAAGACTTGGATGGAAGTTGTTTATTTAGGTGATGATTCCAGGAAGCAAAGTGGGGGGCAGGGAGAGTGAGACGGGGAAGGAGGAAAAGCCAATCAAAGGATGCTATTTGGCAATTACTGTGGTGGGTACCAGGGGCTTGATTCTAACAGGACCGCTCAGAATTGTCCATGTGAAAGATGGAATGCTAGGGCAATTATCCACTGGCTCCTGACCCCATTCACTGAGGGTTGCCCCTAGAAGCTATGGCTTCCCCCACATTTCCAAGCTGTGCTTGTGTGCTGGCTCAGCAGCTCCCTCAGCTTTGGAGAAAGCCCTGGATCAGAGAAGTAGAGTGGCCCATGGCTTGCACTTTAGATGGAAAGAGTCTGAGCCCACACAGAACTGTACCACAGCTGTGGCTGAAATCAGAGGTGGGCCAAGGGGATATCATAAAAGTACTTGCTATAGACCACAACTTATCCTGCTCAGATCCACTTGTCCCCATATTAAATTCACTCTGTTGTATCTTCAAAATGGCAGCCACAATCTCTACAGAGAATTAGTGGAATAAGCTATGGTCCCTGCTATTACAACTGGCCCCAATGCCGTGACTGATATTCATCAACTCTCTGCTCCACCTCCCATTCTAGATTTCCCCATCCTTGGCCAACATCAGCTGGTCTAATTTATTTGCCTGGTGGGGGTTCCAGAACTTCACCTCAGAGTGGTCAAGCCTTTGGTTGCCTTGCTGTTGTTGGATGACGGTGGCTGCAATTACTTGTTCACTGTTATTATCAGACACAAAGGCACATAGGAGTACCCCAGTGATTCCTCTGAGTTCCAGACATATTATACCCTGCCCCCTTTATGTAGCAGCAAGCCTAGCTTTTCATGATAATCTAGGTTGATTAACCTCACCAGTATTGTAATTCCTTTCTTTGTCTGCTGTTCCATCCACATAAGGAAACCAAAGAGACTAGTGGTAGCTCCAGGTTTTGTGGAACCCTTTTGTGTCACTAGGAGTACTGTTCCCCACTCCCCACTTTAGCCAGTGAGCCTAAAGTAGAATGGGAAGCACAAATGGATTACTGGGAATGATAATGAGAAGGGCTCATTCTTGCTCGATTTCTTGGTGTCTGGACCCGGATACTCTAGCTATTAAGGACACAGCTTGATACATTGGCTCAATAGAGATGGCGTATTATGGAGGATAGTCCCCCAACTCTACAGGATGCTATACCTGAACTAGCGCCGTAATAGGTGATTGCAATATGGTAATCTGTATTTGTTTCCTCGGGCTGCCGTAACAAAGTACCAAAATATAGGTGACTTAGAGCAATGGAAATTTATTGTATCACAGTTCTGGAGGCTAGAAATCTAGTTGGCAGGCTTGGTTCCTCCTGAAGGCTGTGAGGGAGAATCTGCTCCATGCCTCTCTTCTAGCTTCTGGTAGTTTGCCAGCTATCTTTTGTGTTCCTTGGCTTGTGGCAACTCCATTCTTTACATGGCATTCTCCCTGTGTCTCTGTCTCTGTGTCAAAATATAAGGACATGGTCATATTGGATTAGGGCCCACCCTAATGACTTCATCTTAAGAGATTACATCTGAAACAACCCTGTTTCCAATGAAGGTCACGTTCGGAGGTACTGGGGGTTGGGACTTCAACATATGAATTTATGGGGGACACTGTTCAACCCGTAACAGTATCAGACCACTTACTTCCAGGAAATAGGTAGGATATGGTAGAACTAGCAATCTCATGGTCATGTACATATTTCTCAAGGGGTCTCTTGGTCCAAGACAATTTTATGCAGGATCCCATGACTATAAATCAGGTATTCTGTAAGCCCTCAGAGAGTAAAGCTGGCAGAGGCACTTCAGAAAGAGAAGATAAGCCCATATCTGGAGTAGGTATCAGTTCCTTCAGAGTGGAAGGGATCCAATGCAATTGACTTGTCACCAAGAAGCTGGTTGTTTCTACTCAGGATAGTTCCATACTGAGGACCCAGTGTCAATCTGATGCTGACAGATTGATTATGTAGCAGAAATAGTGGCTAGACCACCTTTGGTGAGGGAGCCCATGCTGTTCGGCCCATCTATAGCCACCATCCCTGATACAACGGCTACTCTGATGATAAGACCACTGTGCACTCGGGTGACTGAGGATTGCCACTGAACCATCCACCAGACTAATTGTTCTGTCCACCTGGTTGTTTTGTGTCTTCTCTGTGGTGGATACTCTCCAGTGGGCATTGACATAAGACACAAAGACTTACACACTTTGTTCCTATTCCCATAAGGTCTGTGTACCTGCTCCTTCCAGGCCCCCAATCTATCAGCTAAGTCATTTGCCCAGGAATATATCTTGATCTTAGGCTACTTTTTCCTCCATAAGAAGTAGACGATCAACTGTACTGCTTCTAGCTCTGCCCACTGGAGTCCTCCCTTAGTGGTTCTATAGGCAACAGCAGTCTATTTTCAGGACACACCAGCATAATAAGCCAACCTATTTGTGAATGAAGATCAGGCATTTTTCTCCTCTGTTGGCTTGTTTGGGGAACCCACCATCAGACTATAGATGTGTGTTGAAAGGGAGCCCTGGTGAAACAGAGCAGGTAACCTGTGGCCACTACTTGTGAAGTTATTTGTGCCTTTTGGACCTGCTCATGCCTCACCATAGAATGGTTTGCTGCTGCACCAACTAGAACCTCTAACTTGGTGGGTCTGACAATACTCAGATAGTGATGGGCAGTTCTGGTTACATACCTGATGTTCCAAGGTCAGGTGCTCAGTCTTTACTAAAGCCAGTAGCCCAACAGGAGCTGCTTTTCAAATGGTGAGTCATTGTCTACTGGAGAAAACATGGCCTTGCTCAGAACGCCAGGGGGTCTGTGCAATGAATCTCTTGTTGAGGCTTGCTGGAGGGTCAGCCATATCTGCTATAGTTATCACTAGCATTGTTAGATATGCCAGATGATGTGGCCAAGTGCAGGGCCCTCTCTTGATTTTGCACTGTAGTGGCTCTCAGCTTTTTCCTGGGCTACTGTTTGAGTTCTTTTGGTTATAGAAATCAAGCTAAACCCAAGTGTGTCGTCCCTCTATCTCTCACCTAGGATCACAATAGTCTGTTAGCCACAGCCACAGATCCCTTCACTCTAGTCTGTGCTCCAGCTGGGCTATTCATTACAGCAGTTACTTCCACCTTGTCATTGCCAAGGTGGTTAAATCCTGGCCCTGGCCTTGGCCCTTCTGAAATTCTATCTTCCACATTGACAGTAGGGAGCCCACTTCCATAGCAGCTTCTCCTACTATCAACCCTGGCCTACAAAGGTCCGCTACCACTGAGCTTCTTAAAGATGCAGGTGACCCTTACTGGAACATTTTTTATTGCCTCAGTGAAGGCAATATCCTCTGAACCCTCCTGGAAATAAGCAGGTGGTAGTCTTAAGTAATAAATCTAGTCTAACATTCCTACCTCCTTAAGACTTTAATCTTGTCCTCAATATACTTAAGTATGGTTCTAGTATATCAATTTTGCCTGTTAAAGGCCATCATCATGTTCAAGTTTCAGGGAACCATCTCAGCAGTATACTAGCACCAGCTCCAGGTGACCTTGCCAGAATGTTAACTGCTGAACTGTGAAAGAATGCTCCCATGTGAGTGAAACTTAGCCTACACAGCCTTATATTCTGTAATCCCCCTCTCCAAACTTCCTCAAGATGTTTCCCAAAGGTGTTTCCCTGATTCCTGCTGGTACATATTAGCCAGATCCTGTAACTCTTTTGATGAGGAAGCTATTTCCTCCCAGTAACCGTACTGTCTGCCTCCCTTTGGACAATGCTGAGGCTTGATTCCAGTTATTGGTGTAGAGACAATGAGGGGAGGTGGAGTGGGAACAGGAGAGTCTTGTCTAGGAAAATCGTCATGCAAGGATCTGCCATAGGTGGATCCATATGAATATTCCCATCCCAGGTCTCGGAGTCCCATTCCTTCCATATCAAGGCCCTTACTTCAGCAAGGAAGCACCTGCCATGAGACCACCTAGGAGGTTTCAGTAATGAAGGCAAAAGTTGATAGCAGGGAGGACTAGGTATGGGGTAGTAGAGAGGAGAGCAGATTAGGGAAATATTTACAGGAGACAGAATCGATAGCATCTAGAGGAAGGAGGCAAGGATGACTCAAGTTTCCAGGTTGGGCAACTGAGTGAATGGAGGATGTCATTTCCTGAGACGGAGAAGTAGGAAGAGGTGCTGATGTGAAGGAAATCCTTATTACAGGTGTTGAGTTTGAGTTTTCCTTGAAGCATCCAGGTAGATATATCCAGAAGATAGGTGTAAAACTTAAGAGAGGGATGTGGGCTAGAGTTACAGATTTGAGAATTAAAAGTTTATTGATGGTTATTGAGACTGCTTAAAAGTAAATATAGATAGGAAAAGATATACAGTGCAAACAACAAACAAAATAAAGCTGAAGTGGCTGTATTAAAATCAGAGAAAGTACACTTCAGAACAAGGAATATTACTGTGGGTAAAAAAGCTTATTCAGTAATAATAAAAGGAAGAATTTATCAAGAATAATGACTTATGTATATATCTAATAACAGAGATTCAAATTACATGAAGCAAAATCTGACAGAATGGAAAGGAGAAATTGACAGACCCACAATTACAGGAGAGAAGACAAAATTGACACAATTGATATTTGTAGAATACTTCATTGATAAAATGTAAAATATGCATTCTTTCATGTGCATGTGGAACACCCACTAAGGTTGACAATATGCTGTGACTCGTTTAGGTCTCATTAAATTTAAAAAATGATTGGAACCACACAGAGTATGTTCTCTAGTCGCAAAAGAAATAAATTAAAATCTATAACAGAAAGCTATCTAGAAAATCTACAAATATTTGATGATCAAACAATATACTTCTGAATAACCCACAGGTGAAATATGAAATCATAAGGGAAATTAGAAAATATTTGAACTGAATAAAAATTTAAAGACAACAAAGAAAATTTGTGTGATCAGGTAAAGTTAATACTATAAACTTTACATGCTTATATTAGAAAAAGAGAAACATCTAAAATCAATTATCTAAACTTCCACCTTAAGCAGCTAGTAAAAGAGGAGAAAATTAAACTTAAAGTAAGTATAAAGATAGCATAAATCAATAAAATAGAAAGTGGACAAATATTAGAGAAAAAATCTATGAAATCAAAAAGTGGTTCTTTGAAAAGATCAATAAATTGATAAAATTCCAGCTGGATCGATGAGAGAGAGGGTGGGTGGAGACAACATGAATTACAGCATCAGAGATGAAAGAGAGAAGATAACTACATACCACAGGGCCACTAAAAGGATAATAATAGAAAATTTCGAAAAGCTATGTACCAATAATTTTGACAACCTAGAGGAAATAGAAAAATTCCTTGAAAGACACAAATTACTGAAACTGAGTAAAGTAAAAATAGAACATTTGGAAAACTCTCTATCAATTAAAAATTTTAATTCCTAAGTAAAATCCCCCACAGAGAAAACTCCAGGCCTAAGCATTAATGAATAAAGGATGCCAATTCTACACAAACTCTTTCAGAATGAAATGAGGAGGGCGGGCCCGGTGGCTGAGTGGTTAAGTTGGCGCACTCTGCTTCGGCGGCCCAGGGTTTTGCCAGTTTGGATCCTGGGTGCGGACATGGCACCGCTCATCAAGCCATGCTGAGGTGGCATCCCACGTGCCACAACTAGAAGGACCTACAACTGGAATATATACAACTATGTACGGAATGAAATGAAATGAGGAGGAAACACTTCTCAGCTAATCTTATGAGGCCAGATTTAACCTGATGCCAAAACCAGGCCAGTTTACAATCATACTTAATGACATAACAAGATGGAAAACTATGAACCAATATCCCTCCTATACATCATTGCAAAAATCTTCAATAAATATTAGCAAGTCAAATCCATCAACATATAAAAAGGAGTACAAACCATGAACAAGTGGCGCATATAACAGTATTGCAAGGTTGCTGTAACATTTCAAAATCAAACAATACAATCCCCATATAAACCCAATAAAGGGGAACTACCCTATGATCATCTCAACAAATGCAGCAAAACAATTTGATAAAATCTAATACCTGAGCATGAAAAAAACTGTCAACAAACTGAAATAGAAAGAAACTTCCTCAATCTGATAAAGGGCATCTATAAAAGCATATTGCTATCATCCTATTTAGTGGTGAAAGACTGAATGCTTTACCTTAAGATCAGGAAGACCAAGAAAGATGTCCACTCTCATCACATCTAGTCAGCATTATACTTGAGGTCCTAACCATCGAAATAAGGGGAGAAAAATAAATGGAAAGTGTATAGACTGGAAATGAAGAAGTAAAACCATGTTGATTCACAGATAACATATGTAGAAAATCCTAATGGAACTACAAGAAGCTACTAGAACTATTGTGATGTCTTGGGTTAAATTGTGTCCCTCATCCTAAACTCATATGTTGAAATCCTAATTCTCAGTACCTCAGAGTGTGACTTTATTTGGAAATAGGGCGTTTACGGATTTAAAATGAGGTCATTAGGTTGGGCCCTGTTATGGACTGAATGTGTCCTCGCAAAACTCACACGTAACCCCTCAGTGTAATGGTATTAGGAGGTGAGGTATTTGGGAGGTAATTATGTTATAAGGGTAGAAGCTTCATGATTGCTATTAGCGCCCTTATAAGAAAGAACACCAGAGAGCTTATTTCCACTTTCTCTCTGTTCTCTGCCATATACGGGCACAGCGGGAAGTCAGCCATCTGGTAAGGACGAGGGCTCTCACCAGATCCTGACCATGCTGGCACACCTGATCTCAGACTTCCCAGTCTCCAGAACTATGAGAAATAAATATCTGTTGTTTAAGCCACTCAATCTACGATAATTTATTACAGCAGCCTGAACTAAGACAGGCCCTAATCCAATATGACTGGAGTCCTTATATAAAGGGGAAATTTGGAGACAGCCTTGCATGTAGGGAGGATGCCATGTAAACATGAAGATAGCCATCTGTAGGCCGAGGAGAGAGGCCTGGAACAGATCCTTCTCTTACAGCCCTCAGAGGGAATCGACCCATTGATTTTGGACTTCCAGCCTCCAGAAATGTGAGACAATAAGTTTCTGTTGGTTAAGCTGCCCAGTTTGTGGTGCTTTGTTATAGTAGCGCTAGCAAATTAATACAGGAGAGTTTAGCAAGTTTGCAAGACACAAGGTCATTTTACAAAAATAAATTGATTTCTATATACTAGCAACAAAATACTATAAACTGAAATTTTAAAAAATCCACTTACACTAGCATGCAAAAAAATGAAATACTTATAGATGAATGTATCAAAATATGTATGTACAATGAAAATTATAAAATATTGCTGAGAAGTGTTATTTAAAAGACCTAAATATTCAGAGAGATATACCATGTGCATGGACCAGAAGACATGGTATTCTTAAATTCTTCAAATTGATCTATAGAGTCAATGCAATCCCAATCAAAATTCCAGGAAGCTTTTGGAAAAATTAATATTCTTATTCAAAAATTTTTCTGGAAAATAAAGGCCCTAGAATAGATAACAATTTTAAAAAGATCATAGTTGGAAGACTTACATTTAATTTCATGATTTACTATAAAGCTACAGTAATCAAGACAATATGATACAAGTGTAATGATAAACATATAGATCAGCAGAATAGAGAGGCAGAATATATCCATGTTTGTGTGTTCAATTAATTTTTAACAAAGGTGCTAAGGTGATTCAATAGAGAAAGGATAATCTTTTCAACCAAGTGTTAGAACAATTGGATCTCTCAGTGGGAAAATGTAAACCTCATCCCTTATTTCACACCATACACAAAAATAAACTCAAAATGGATTATATACTGAAACGTAAAACTCAAATTAGAAAATTTCCAGAAAAAAAATAAGAAAGTCCTTGCAAATTTGGGATAAGTGAAAATTTCTTAGGTAAGACCTAAAAAAAGCGTGACCCATGAAAGAGAAAATTGAATAGACTTTGTGAAAATAAAAAGTTTCTGCTTTTTGAAAGGCTTCATTAAGAAATTGAAAAGACAAGCAATACACTCGGAGAAAATGTGTGCAAAACATATACCTGACAAAGGCTTTGTAGCCAGAACATATGAGAAATCACAGTAAGAAGACCAACAACTTAATAAAAATACAGGAAAAATATTTTAATAAACACTTCACTAGGTAATAAGCTCATCAAGAGATGCTCAACATATTGGCCATCCGAGAAATTCAAATTAAATCCACTGAGAGAAAACATCCACACCAATTAGAAGGGGAGAAATTAAAGACTGACAATACCAAGTGTTGGTGAGGATGGGGAGCAGAGCATTGTGGGAGTGTAAAATATACAACCTCTCTGGAAAAGATTTTGGACATTTCTTGAAAAGTTAAACATCCACTTACTATTTGACCCAGTAATTTCCCTCTTATCTATTTCACAAGAGAAATGAAAACATATGTCCATGCAAAGACTTGTACACCAAAGTGCATAGAAGATTTATTCATAATAGTTTCAAACAGGAAATAATACAAATATCAATCAACGGGTAGATGGATAAACCAATTGTATATCTACGCAAAGAAATGTTACTAAGAAATAAAAGAATAAATAAAGTTTTGTACAAAATACAGTTTTGCATTCAATAAGGATGAGACTCAAAGACATCATGCCGAGGAAAAGAAGCCAGACACAAAAGACACACTATGTAATTCCAGTTATATGCAACTCTAGAAAAATACAAATATAATGTATTGTGACAGAAAATAGATCAGTGGTTGCCTGTGTCTGGGAGTTTTTGGGGTGGATAACTGGGGAGGGGGCACGAGGAAACGTTTTGATGTGAAGAAATATTTATGTTTCCACTTTCACGTAGCTTACAGAGGTATTTTTCAAAATTCATTGCATTACACACCTAAAAATTAGTGTATTCTATGTCAATAAAGTTTAAAAAAAAATAAGACAGATTTTCAGAGTGGAATAAATAAAATTAAATTATGTGCTGCTTGCAAGAGAAACATCTAAAACATACAGATGTAGAAATGCTGCAAATAAGATGAAAAAATGTATTCCATCTAATACTAAAAACAACTGATTCCAGAACAAAACAAACTAAAATAACCACCACCACCACCACCATCACCACCAGCTAGTTAGGGTTCCTTCCTCATGGAAGTGACACTGTAGTGGGAAAACCTATCTCATAATTAAACACATGTATAATTGTAAAATGTTTTTAGTCTTCATGAGCTGAAACATTAATATGAAATAAAATAGAAATTGCTGCTTAAAATAATAGGTTATATTGTCTTTGTGATTCAGAGATAGAGACAGCTTTCATTCATAGAAAGTACTTTCATGGTTTTTTTTTTTGAGAAAAATAATTGATTAAAGGGAGTATGGCAACTTATTTTATCAAGTCTAAAAAGGAAATTGTTGGGGCTGGCCCGGTGGTGCAGCGGTTAAGTTCACACGTTCTGCTTCCGCGGTCTGGGGTTTGCCAGTTCGGATCCTGGTGCAGACCTACGCGCTGCTTGTCGAGCCATGCTGTAGCAGGCATCACACGTATAAAGTAGAGGAAGATGGGCACGGATGTTACTTCAAGGCCAGTCTTCCTCAGCAAAAAGAGGAGGATTGGCAGCAGATGTTAGCTTGGAGCTAATTGTCCTCAAAAAAAAAAAAAAAAAAAGAAAGAAAATGGAATGTGGTGAGAGAGATGATGACCACTGTAAGGGAATGTAGCTTGAGAAAGTATTTCTTTTTAAAGGGAAAGACTTGAGCACTTTAAGTGCTTTGAGGAAGACCCAGGAAAGTAGGAAAGTGAAAGATTCTTGTTTGCAAGTGCATAATTGAGAGCCAAGTTCCTAAGAAGCAAGGGCCTCCAGAACACGGAACGATTGTTTGGGCTTAGAAAGAGTCACAAATATGCTTCTTATGGTTGTAACAGGCAAACTGGAGGGAAGAATGGGTACAGATTGTGCCACATTTGTAGACTTGAGTGGCTGGAAGTTGAAGGTGTTCCAGTCAGACATACATTTTCTGTGAACTGGGAGATGAGGTCACCTTCTGAGAGGGAGAGGGAAGACGGTGGTTGGAGAAGATTAGAGAAATTGTGGAACTGGGCGAAAGGGCTGGGGAGTGGCAGTAAGGTCCCAGTTAGAGGTCGTACAGTTACAGCGGCTCTCTGCACAGTCCTGGGATTTCTCTCTAGCCCTATTCTGCAGCAACAGTGCTCTTTGGGAGGAAATAGAAAGCTGCATGGATACAGATTAGGGGAAGCAGAGAACAGGGGCAAGAGAGCTGAGGACACCAGCAAAAGAATGGTTTAAGTGATGGGCCCTGCATTCTAAGCTGGAGAGGAAGAGATAGACTCAAGAGCACTGATTCATAGGCAGAAAGTAGAAATGGCGGATGAACTGTCCAGAGAGAGTGGACTGGCTCAGTGAGAGAGTGGCTTTACAAAGAGAAGGGGAGGAAGCTGAAAATGGCCTCTCAGAAGACATCTACATTTGGTTGGATGGGGTTCACCCTTTTCTTCCCTAAAAAAAAAAACAATCTGGGCAAAAATAGAGGCACGGGAAGGGAACTGTAAAATTGAAGTCACGTAAATATCACAAAAGTTGCTAGAAGTCTTCACCACATAATCCCCTTGTTCAAGAAGGGAATGTATTTCTTTATTGTTTATTATAGAATAATAATAATTTGAATCTGATGGGGGAGTCACATATAGACATATACATATATATATATTTATATTTTATAAATATAAGGCAAAAATCCTAAAAGTGAAGTATAAACCAATTTGAGTCTGATGGGAGAGCCAGATATAGACACACACACACACACACACATATATATATTTATTTATATTTTATAAATATAAGGCAAAAATCCTAAAAGTGAAGTATAAACCAAGCTCTAGGAAAGGCATCAGAAATAATTATTGTAGGTGGGAATAGGAAGGTTTAACAAAAGTGGCATTTGAATTGGGTACTGAAGGATGAGCAGAATTTCAGTGAAAGATAGGAGGCAGTCTAGGCTGCAGGAGCAGTCTGATGAAAGGAACAGAGAGGGATACCAAAAGTTTGGAATCTACTGAGGAGGACAACAGCATCAGTTCATTGTTTGCTTTTGCCTTTAGAAGCTTACTTTTAGTTGGATAGGAAAATAAAACAAGTACATCAATACACCCCATAATAGTGGGCTTCCAAAAAAGAAAGGAGAGATTACATCCAGGTTTAAAGATTCTTCTGGCTACATTGTCCTCCCCTGGAATCCTGGCTAACAAGTGTTCAGAGTCACCTCCTTAGAACATGATCATTAGAGCACAGTTGTTAGTGAGATCCTGCATGTTCTAGATTTAATTTCAAAGTACTTAGCTTCTATGTGCCTCAGTTTACTTTTAAATAAAATGAGAATACTTCCGTCAAAGAATTGTTAAGAATGGTACTGGATGAAGAACGCATGGCAGCATAGTACCTAATATCTCTATCCTGATTTAAATATTTAATAAATAAGTAGATATATACGTGCAGCATTAAGAGTTTTCACCAGACAGCGCCTCACCGCTGGCTGTAGGCGATAGACCACACCCTCCTAATCAGCCGGCCCACTCCCTGGCTTTTGCGGAAATAGAGGATCAAAACATCTTCTAGCCTCAGCAACAGCACGTGGTCTCCGCCCCCCTGCAAGAGCAACAAAACTCTAACTCCGGCGCCGGCAGCCAGGTGGTGATAACTTGATTTTTAAATCCATCCGAAAGGACCAATCAAAGGCCGCAATCCGAGTGCGCGGAAGCGGATTGGCTCACAGCTGCTCGCGGCGCCCAATAGGCTTGGAGGCGAGTGCCGTCGAGACCGGAAGCGGGCGAATTGAAAACGGGTGGCGGCCGCGGGCAGTTTGAATCGGAATCTGCGCTCCAGCCCGCGGAGGCTGCACCGGAACCCGACTCTCTGCGGGGTTGTTTTCCCTTCCCCGCC
This sequence comes from Equus quagga, assembly GCF_021613505.1. Classification (NCBI taxonomy): domain Eukaryota; kingdom Metazoa; phylum Chordata; class Mammalia; order Perissodactyla; family Equidae; genus Equus; species Equus quagga. Next base: position 21,589,281 of record NC_060279.1, on the reverse strand, counting down.
AGCAAGGTGAGCATCCTGCCTAGGTCCCGGCTCCGGCGGCGTGCGTAGGGGAGCCGCTGGCTGTCTCCCCTAGGATACTGGGCGGGGATGCTTGTGGGATCGCGCTCCCGGCCCCGAAGGTGCAGCGGACTGCCCCCTCGCTCCTGACGGGCCTGGAGAATCCGACCCCGGTGAGCTTCTTAGGGGGTGTCGGCGCCCCTCTCTGCTCCGGGTCAAGCTGTGCTCGCAGTAGTATCCAGAGACCCTGCTCGGTCACCACCTCGCACTTTGGGGGATCAGTTTCCTCCTCTGAAAGGTCAAAGAATTGGAGATCAGCAGGTATTTCCTAGCAGCCTTCCACGTTCAGGAACCAGTGGCTCCTATTTGAAATGTGGATATCGGTCCTTTGTTGCGTGGAGGAGGCGCAAGCTTGGGTTTTGATCTGGGCGGCGGGTCGGTGTGCCTATTGTTAGTTGCGAGAGCATTTCTCTCCTGCCTTCCGCATTTATTTGGATATGCCTGTGTACCTGGTTCTGCTGAGTTATGAGAACCCAGAAATAAATGACCTGACTCCTATCTCTTGAGTCTGATCTAGAGGAGCAGGCAGCGTATTCTCAGGCTCACCATGGTACCCCCCACGCCCCGTAGGCGGAGACTCGGGTTTCTTGGTGGAAATGGGGGATTGCGATAAAGGAAAAGCGTGAAAACTGGGCCTGCAGTGCTGGGGGTTGGGGGGGGGGGGCTGTCACACGTCACATTTTGTTGGCTCTGGCGTCTTGACCTAATGCTTTCAGTGGCTAGCAGAATTCTTTAGGACAGTTATAGTTGTGTGCCTCAAGGGTGCGTACTCCCACCCCTGAGTGAGCAAGCTAGGTCAGAATGGAAGGAGTAGCCTATCGGGACCTGTAAACTGTCTTTTGTTGGTGGAGAGGCAGGCATAAGAGTTTTGGGGCAAATGGGAGTGGAGTTTAAGATGCTGTGTTCAAAGAGCTGAGACCTGGAAAAAAAAAATTCAACTAGCAGAGAAAACACAGCTTTCCTAGGCTTGATATCTACATTATGCGTTTTCTGAGATCTTTGCTTCTCTCTTAATTTTTGAAAATCTTTTTATCATTCTTAGTACTTTCATCAACTACTTATTAGTTGTTCTGATAAAAATTTCGTTGAAATTCAAAGTCAATTGAAACAAAACACTAAAATGGTTGTGGACTTCATTTAGTAAAAAAAGAATCCTTACTCTGTTGCCAAAATAACTGGGAAATGAATGCTTTTTTCTTTAAGTTCTAAAGGCTAATGAGTAAAGAAGAATTGCCATACTTTTCTCCCAGGTGATTTAAATTTTCTAAGATGTGGCTGAGAAGGAGGCAGGCCACTTGTGGGTTGGTACCATAGGCTGAAATATACAAATGAAAAAGTGTTTTCAAGGACCAACATAATAGCTAACGTGTACAGAAAGCTTATCAGGAGATGCTGTTCTAAGACTTTAGGAAGTCACACCGTTATTATCCCCATTTTACAAACGAGGAAACCGAGGCACAAAGCAGTTAAATAACATGCCCAAGGTCACACGTCTAGTAGGTGGCCAAGCTGGGATTTGAATCATTAAGACTATATACCTGTTTCCTGCTAAGGTCTGTCTGGAGCATGACTTCACTGCATTTTGCAGTGGTTCTGTTATTATATGGCATTCACTCTTTGTTCATTCATGCATTAATTCGACAACTGATAACTGCTTGGAAGGAGAGGGTGGACCTGTGCCATGAGAGACTGTGACCGGGAGATGCCACCAGGTTATGGATGGGTCTCCTCAGGGAACGCTTCCCAGAGGAAGAGGGACAAAGTATGAGTGGGAGTTAACAATGTAAAGAAGGGAAAGAAGAGCATTTGCAAAATAACTTGTCGTGCATTTTATTTGTTTACAGGACCTATTTCATCTGAAACCTTATAGCAAAATATTCATGTTTTGTATAAGGAAAGTCAGGTGAGCAGTAGAAAGCAGGTAGCCGTATAAGAAGTCAAAAATGAAAAATAAAATTGGAGGGGGTGCCCAGTGGCGTAGTGGTTAGGTTCGTGCACTCTGCTTTGGCGGCCCAGGGTTTGCAGGTTTGGATCCTGGGTGTGGACCCAGTACCTCTCGGCAAGCCATGGTGTGGCAGCATCCCACATAAAATAGAGGAATTTTGGCACAGATGTTAGCTCAGTGCCAATCTTCCTCAAAAGAAAGAGAGAAAGAGAGAAAGAAAGAGGAAGCTAAAGAAGCATGTGATGTACTTCACAATCAGAGTTATGGGGAGGGGCCTTTCAGAGGATGGAGAAGATAGATGTTGTACTGTGTTATCTTTTGAAATGTGGAGTTTTGAAACTTGATTCTTAGTGGTGCTTGTGTAGACTCATTAGTCTTAGAACATTACGTTTCCTTTACTGTCTTAAGACCCACAATCTGGTTATTCTTTTCAGTTAATTTCTAAATGTTTGAGTGATAAAGGAAGGAGAGCAAAATGAGCTGGGCTTTGGAAGAATGGAAAGAAGGCCTGCCTACAAGAGCTCTTCAGAAAATTCAAGAGCTTGAAGGACAGCTCGACAAACTGAAGAAGGAAAGGCAGCAGAGGCAGTTTCAGCTTGAAACTCTGGAGGCCGCATTGCAGAAGCAAAAACAGAAGGTATCACTGTAATGCTGGTATTGATTTCATCTTGGTCCTTTAAGTTTAGAGAAAAATGATTTTGCTATCGTCAGGTGTTAATTCCCTCCTCTCCTTTTTGGAGTCATTTTTATTTTAATCGCCTCATTTTCTCCATCCTCTGTCCTCATTTCTGCTTATCTGCAAATATTTAGGGCTGCTGGGTTCCATTTTCACTTCTGTTTCGGACCAGGAATTGGGAACTGCTTTTGCGTTCTGCACCAGCAAGGCCAAAAGTCTCTGGCTGTGAATCTGGGGACAGTATTTAAGTGCGTTGCAGTCCAAATGGATATCGCTTTCTGAGAGGGGGCTTTTCCCCCTCGTATTTCCAGAACTTGTCTCTTCAGGACTACAACATGAAAACATCACCAGTCCTTTCTTGCCTCTGTATTAGCCAAGAAGACAGTGATACAGTCACTGCTTCCAAAAGGTTTTTGCAAGTGAGAGAGTTTCCCGGTTTCTTAGAGTCATTAGCTTGAGCAGCCGAACTTGAAAGTGAATTGCTAAGGGAAATTTATAGGGTTTATTTTTTATTTTTTTAATACTCGAAAGCATATTAAATCTCCTTTCTAGGATGAGTATGTGTGGCTTTGGCCAAAGACGATGTAATCCATGGCTTTGTAGACATTTCATGTCTATAGGCTTCAAAGTGAGGTCATCTAAGATGTCTGTGTTCATCAAGCATTGACATCTGGATTATTACAACCGTATCTCAGAAACTTAGCTGTCATTGTTAAACTCAGATTCACAAATAATACCCTGGTAAACTCACTGAGTAAGAGAACGATTTCCTTTTGAACGATTCCCATTAGGTGGAGAATGAAAAAACTGAGGGCACGAACCTGAAAAGGGAGAACCAAAGCTTGATGGAAATATGTGAAAATCTGGAGAAGACCAAGCAGAAGATTGCCCATGATCTTCAGGTCAAGGAGTCGCAAGTGAATTTCCAAGAAGGACAACTGAATTCAAGCAAGAAACAAATAGAAAAACTGGAACAGGAACTTAAAAGGTAATTTTTTTTTGAATGATATATATACATTGATGTCTTTGTATGGATTCATCAGATGCATTTATCTTTTCCTTTAAGGATGTAATTATTATACATTGCAATATATTTTTTTCCAGTGGAATAAAGAATGATTTGAGGAAAATTAATTCTTTTCTTTTATACTTCAGTCCTATCATTGCAAGGCTTAGTACTATATAAATTCATTAAATGGTTGTTTGCTTATTTATTCATGCAGCATATGTTTATTAAGCTGCTTTATGTGCCAGACACTGTGATTATTACTGGGTGATACTATAATAAATAATACAAAAACTAGCAACAGTGGTTACTGAAAAGATGGAGGGAAGTTAAAGCATGGCTTATACTGATGGCTTATGTTTTCTCTGAGTGGAAAAGCTGTTGTAGAGAATGAGAGGTAGGGAATTACAAAAGGACTGAGAAACACTGAGGGCCTAATTGAGGTTGGAGACCAGAAATTATAGTGGGACCAATCTGTAGAGTTGTATGTCTTTTTTTTTTTTTTTCTTTAGCATCTGGGATGTAAGTGCTGAGAAGGTAAACAGAAGGATGGATTTCTGGTTGTTCTTGGCCAGGGTAATGGGGTAGAAGACAATGGAATAATCAAGGATATTGGGAAGAGAGTGGTTAAAGTCATGTGCTGTGGAATCTAATTGGAAAGGGAAGGAAGTGAAGTCAAGAAGAAGTTCCTTCGAAGATCCCCATCTTAAGCATTACATAATCAATTTGCCAGTTTCAATGCCATATTTAAGCAATAAAACGGTGCTTATTACTACTCTTACATTAAAAAAAAAAATCCCCCAAACAACAAGAGGCATTAATCAAAATAAAGTTAGTGGGACCTAATAACTGCTAGCTTATAAGTGGTACCTTCTTGTTCTAATAATCGAATTTTGTCAAAATAACAAGGAGTGATAAAGGCTAAAAGCCAAAAGACTTCAGCAGTTTGCCCCCTTGTTGGTTTGGCAAATGCACACCCAGAAATTATAATAATAAATTATATTGAAAGAACTTTAGACTTACAGAAACGCTTGTTAACATCTTATATAACCAAAATACAATGAGACCAGAAATAAACATTGATTCAATATTATTAAGTAAACTGTGGACTGTTAGGATTTCAGTAGTTTTTTCAGGAATGTCCTTTTTCTGTTCCAGGAACTGATCTAGGATTCCGCCTTGCATTTGTTGATGTTTTCTTAGTCTTTTTCTAAGCTGTGACAGTTTCTTGTCTTCTTGTGACCTTTACATTTTGGAAGAGTATTCGTCAGCTCTTTTGTAGAATAGTCCTCAATTTGGGTTTGCCTGCTGTTTTTTCACTGATTAGATCAGAGTTTTCCAGCAGTGTCCCAGTTGACATTTTGGACTAGATTATTCCTCGTGGAAGGCAGCCCTGTGCATTGTAGGATACTTAACAGCACGCCTGGCCTCTATCCACTAGATGCCAGTAGCATCTACTCCATTTCCAAGTTTTGACAATCAAAAATGTCTCCAGGCATTGCCAAATATCCTTTGGGATGGCAAAATCATCCTGGATTGAGAACCACTGGGTCAGACTGAGGTTATAAATTTTTGGTAAGAGTACTGCAGAAGTAGTGTTGTGTCTTTCTCAGTGCATCAAATCAGAGGGTACGTGATTTATTATGACTTTTAACTTGATCACTTGGTTAAGGTGTTGTCTGTGTTTCTCCACTGTAAAATCACTATTTTTCCTTTTGTAATTAATACATATCTTGATACCAAGAAACTTTTTTTCCTGGCATAGCTATAGTAATCTTAATTCTACCTACATATCAAACATATTTCTGAAAGTTAAAACATTTTAAAATCACTTTTATTTTTCTTTCTGTGAAGATCATTCACATGCACAGAAATCTTTTTCTAATTTTGTTTCCTATCCCTATAGGAAGGTGGTGTCTATAAGTTGTGTGTATGAATGATAAATAAACTTCGATCTCATTGAGTTTTTTGTTTTCTTGTTTGTTGTCTGTCATCTCTAACTCCATGAGAACAGAGACCTTGTCTGTCTTGTTCATCACTTGGTCCATTGCACTTGGCAACTGCAGGCCCTCAAATATTTGTTGAATAAATGAATGAACGATAGGCATTTGTTTTGGATAGGAGGTGCTAGGGAAGTGGGAAGCTCACCTCAGTATGTTGGAATAATTATTTCTTTGGAAAGCACATTTTTGCTGTTGGTTTTAGAAATAGTGGTTTTAACAATTTAGATGGAAATGTTTGTATTTTTAACATTTTAGGAACAAAGACTTTTGTATACATTTCTATATTTCATTGCACAATGCCATTTGGTAGCAATACTTGCAAATATAAAGTGCTCAGGATTGTACATGACATGTAGCAACTGTAAAATGGTAGCATTGTTATCAGTTGTTATTAGCTGTCATTGTCATATCATGGGGTTAGGATACCCCCATAGCACATTTAGTTTAAAAATATTCTTATCTCTCCATTTAGATGTTTAAGAAAGTTTGTAAACTGTAAACTTTAGACTATAAAAACTGTTGAGTATAGTTTTCTATAGTATAAAAACTATAAACTACAACATTATCGAGTATAGTTTTCAAATTCTCACTGGTAACCTTCAAGTGGAGTGCAGGAACTTATTTCTCCGTCAGTGGCCACTGATTAGGTTTCAGGAATGTCTTGAACAAGTTAGTTTGAACCATTTGAAATGATGGCCAAAACTGTAGCATGGTGGCAATCTCATATAGTTAAACCTAGTAGAAAACAGCTTAATTTAGTGCTTTTTCTGGTGGTGGTGGTTTTCTCCCTAAGAGAAAGGAGAAACAACAGGTTTATAATAGCAGGGTATATTTTTATTTAGTATTTAAGATAAATAAACTTTTATATTTTTAAAATGAAAGAATAGGGAAACAGGGGTAAGGTGAATTTGAGAGGGGAAAAAACACTGATTTTGCAAGGTTCTTCAAAATTCCTCTCTTGAATCACCAACCTTGTGAGACCTTTGGTGAGTCTGTAGACCTGCCCTGTCCAATATGGGAGACGCTGGCTGCATTTGGCTGCCCGACACTTGAAATGTGGCTGGTGCAATTGAGGTGTGTTGTAAATACACAGTGCATACCAAATTCTGAAGATTTAGCACAAAGAAATGTAAAATATCTCATTAATAATGTTTGTATTGATTGCAAGTTGAAAAGATAGTATTCTGAAAATATCAAGTTAAATATTAAGATTAAAGTCACTTATTTCTTGTTACTTTTTTCATGTTAATAGAATATTTGTATTGGACAGTGCTGTTACCTCCTGTAAGTTCGAAAGTGATGATTTGATTTGCTGAGTGGTCACTTTCAGCTCGCACAGTGCTTCTTTCTTCCCAGATTGAATTTGGAGCTTGGCGGAGCTAGGGCACCAAGGCACTTTCTTCATTCCCTGCTTTGAGTAATGCATTGATGGCAAAAAGACTGGTGCACGTCATTAGCCATTGTAATAGGGTGTTCGTTTTATTTTTGTGTTAAGCTAAAATCAGAGATATTAGAGACTTGGAAGAATTGAGTCCTCTTAAAATAGGTTGTTTGATTCTGAAGGGTGTTCAGAGCACAAACGGTAGGGATATTCTGTACATATATACAATATATAGCTTACTTTCCCCATTTCTTCGTGTCTGTTTCCAGCCATATCGTTTCGAGATGTGTTATATTAACTTGATTTTTATATCTGTGTTTTAAAAAAGTCACACAATACATGGTATGTATGTCAAGTCTATGTTTTTGTGGTAACTAATATTATAAGTAATGCCATCCATTCTCACGATTTGTACCCAAGCTTCAATGATAGCAGTTTTCTCTTGTGTTCCTGAGTTCTGAGTTCTTTTATATCTCTCTGTCTTTCTTTGGCTTAGAATATAAAATTTGCCTGGACTATATTTCCAACCTCCTTACTCTTTACTACTACAATGGTTATTACGGATCTTCATCATAGCCTTTATAACACTGTAATTCTTGGTTTATATTTCTGTTTCCCTAACTAGCCTGAGTTCCTTTGAAGACAGGGGACTGAGTTTATGTCTGTCATACAAGTTAGTTCTTATTAAATGTCTGTTGGGTAAGTGAAGTGGTAGGAATCCTTAGAGGGGGGCTTCCTTTGTAAGTTTATTACTCTGGAAACATATGGTGTAGGTATCCTATAGCCTTTACTCTGATTTGCATCCTCTTGGGTCCTCCTCTAACAGGTGTAAATCTGAACTTGAAAGAAGCCAACAAACTGCCCAGTCTGCAGATGTCTCTCTGAATCCGTGCAGTACACCACAAAAAATTTTTGCAACTCCATTGACGCCAAGTCACTATTATAGCGGTAAGGATTTTTTCCCTTAGTGTAAAAAGCGCTTTTATTGAGATTTAAATTCTGCCAAAGAAATGAATTAATTCAACTTTGAATTCAACTTCTAATTTGGGCATTAAAAAAAAAAACGCAACCGCTTGTTACATATCCATTTGTGTATTTGTTGAACTCTGTTGAGCTGCCACATTAAACCTTTAAACTTTTATCTTTATCCTTCTCTGGGATGTTTTTAAAAATAATTCAGTTTTCGAATATTCAAAACACCTATGTTTCTGTGTATTTTCATATTTGAGTAATTTGATCAGTTATTTGTTGCCCTAATCAAAATGTTCTTTTACTTGATATACTAAGATACTAATTTCTAGATTATCTATTGTGATGATTATTGATCTGTGAATTCCTTCATGAAATCAGGGATCGAAATAAAACTGCATCTCCTTGTCTGTGTTTAGGTTCCAAGTATGAGGATCTAAAAGAAAAATATAATAAAGAAGTTGAAGAACGAAAAAGATTAGAGGCAGAAGTTAAAGCATTGCAGGCTAAAGTAAGTTCATTCCGGGCCTTATGATCGAGTATATAGTTAGAGAAGTATGTTGAAATTTCCTAGTTTTAAAAATAGATGAGATGAGTAAAATAGAGCTGGGAGATTAGCTTATCTCCAAATCTTAATTGTTCATCAAATTCCAGGGGAACAGTAGCCATGTAGTTATTTCCCTATTAAGATCTAATGATAAGTAGAGTATTTGGAGAAGGTAGGACCAAGAGTCATTCCTGACACTCACTGGCTGGCTTTGTCACCGGGAAGCAGCTGCTTCCTGTTCGGTTCTTTTGTTAGAATGTGGTGATTGCTACCAGGAACATGGGGTTTGAGGATCGTTATTTATGAAGTTTATTTCAGAGGAGAATGTTATCAACATAATCTCGTCAATTCTTTTAAATGAGTTGCTGACAAGTGTTCTGAACTCCGTTTTGATGTGGGTGAATAAGCTGAGAGCGGTGGGTGAGGAGATTTGCTTAATGTCGACAAGATAAAAATGCAAGGGTTAGAAACCCTTGCTTACAGTTCAGGGACTGACCTTGAAAATATCTGGTATCTACAGAATTTGCCTTTACCGTTTCTGCTCTCATGAACTTATTTGCTAGAAAAAAAAATAACAGCCCAGTTTGGCACTTAATGGTGCATTTCCACCAAATATAAGAACTTGGGGAGATGGCACCCTTCAGCAAACAATTTAAGGTTGAGTTTTTAAGTAGATACCTTAAATACTGAGGATCAATAAGTATCTATTAGAACTTTAACACTTTTAACTTTTTTATGACATTAACCCTTGAGGTAACCAGGATTCTGGTATGTAGCAAGACACTGCTTATCAAGATGAATAAAAATTAAACAATAATTTTCTGGTTTGTCCTAGAAATAGCATATGCTTTGTTATCCAGTTCAGTCATTGGTACCAATTCTGCCCCTGACATTGATTCCCAGAGTTATTTATGGAGGAATATGAATCTCCATAAACATGAAACCTCTCCCTGTGGCAAGAAAAGCACTTGCTGTAAAAAGCTTAATGCAGCATCTACAGCCAAGTCTTGATATTTGTCAGAATGGAGCCTGAGAGAAGAACCAAAGGAATAATTCAAGGCAGTACAAAATACACAATGTGTATTATATAGTACAGAATACCATATATGACATTTTCGGGGGAGTGATATGGTGGAAAGTGAGATTCTTGAAAGAATTCTTTAGGTTAATATTTAATTTTGGTTCTCTTTGTGCAAAGCCACAGGGAGAGGTGACCAAAGATGGCAAAGGAAAATCAATATCAGAATTCAAAATGGCGGTGAATACTCACGTGTGTTTAATGGAGTATTTAAGGGATGCAGAATAAATGCAAAACGCCCATTTAAAATAGATTGAGCCTCAAATGGTACTGGCTTTAACCCTTCAATGCTGAAGTCTGACCGACAGAAAATTTCCTCACTGGGTATTGGGACTTAATGGTTCCCTTGACATGATGAACATTCTTTCTTGGTACACAGTGGAAGAGTTAACTTCTTGGCATCATGGCTTTATGTTCTCTCTGAAAATAAATAGCCTTGAATATTGAGACTCTAAAGAGCTCTAAAGATTTCTATTTTTACAGAAAGTGAGCCAGGCTATTCCCCAAAGCACCATGAATCACCGAGACATTGCCCGACATCAGGCTTCATCGTCCGTGTTCTCATGGCAACAAGAACAGACCCCAAGTCGTCTTTCATCAAGTGCTCAAAAAACTCCGATTGGGAGAGATTTCTCTGCATCTCACTTTTCTGGGGAGGTGACTCCAAGTAGATCGACTTTGAAAATGGGGAAAAGAGATGCTAATGGCAGTTTCTGTGAGGATTCTAGCAATTCCTATCTTTTGGATCAATTAAAAGCCCAGAATCAAGGTAACTTCTTGAGCAAAATTTAGTTCTATATTAAATTTTTCTGAGATAATTTCAGAGGTGATTCCAGACATTTTTAGTCCTATGAAGTGCTTATGTGTTTTGTTAGACACATCGGTGGGCAACATCCCAGTGTGCTGATGTGAAATACTGTCTTTTCTACAATAAGTAAAGATACCACAATTTTGGAATGTACCTTTATTTGTACTGAAAAGCTGGTGTCCTGAAGCCTTCAAAAGTAGGATGAGTGGCTTTGACTTGTCTTTCCGAAGGAGGGCGAGTAGGTTGGTTGTAGTTGACACTTCCCACACTTCTCATCAGGCTCCCTTTGTGGCCCATGGAACAATCATGTGGCCTAGGCTGCTTTGGCCAGAGGTGTGGCATGCGTCTGCCGAACAGCTTTGCTCTGCCCTGCCAGGTCGTCCATATGAGAGCAAACCTGTAAGTTTGGCTGCTGTACCGCACTGCAGCTGACAGCCAAGGGCACCAGGTGGTGTTTTGGAATCTACTCTGCAGACTGATAATTTCCACTGCTATGATATATTGAAAATCACCGTCATTGTTCACTGGTGAGAGCTGTCATACTGCCAGTGCCGTTGGAACCCATATTGTGTGTATGTGCGGAAAAAAATGAAAAAAAATTATTGTTAATTTTGGCAATATAGGAAGTTCACACTGTCTTCATCTTTACTGGAGATAAATCTACCAGAGAATATGGGAGGGTGAATTTTTCACTGCCTAGTGCTCATTTGCATTGATATGGGCACAAAACAAATATTTTTTTGCCAGTGTATAAAACCAAGTGGTAGTTTTAACAAAGCGTGTTAAATGTCATGTGCTTTTTGCAGCTTTGCTGAGATTCTATTCACAATTTTAGAAAAGCATTTTCTCCCCCAAGTTTCTCTGTGAAAACATAAGAAAATTTGTTTCTTCTGCTTTCTGTGGGATGTTTGAATCCAAAAGACAATAGAGACTAAACATTGAAATTCAATCCCACTAAAGTAGCTTCTGTGTTTAAGGTGAATTGATTTATATTTGTGCAGAGTAACAAATCATACATTCTGAATTTAATTGTAAATTATTTGTGAAAAATATATATTAATTGGAATTTGGGTTTTGTTTGTGATTTAAGAGCTAAGGAGCAAGATTAGTGAGTTGGAACTACGTCTGCAAGGACAAGAAAAAGAAATGAAAGGGCAAGTGAATAAATTTCAAGAACTCCAACTCCAACTGGAGAGAGCAAAAGTGGAATTAATTGAAAAAGAGAAAGTTTCGAATAAAAGTAGAGATGAACTAGTGAGAACAACAGCACAGTATGACCAGGCATCAACCAAGGTACTTGACTTTTCATGAGTTATCGGAAAAAATTTCCATTTCTTCATGCAATTCTTTGGAAAGAGTACTTTCTACTTACGTTTCTGAAATAAATGTTAGTAATGGACCTTATTAATAAATACCAGGTAATACTGATGCAGTTGAACTAGTAAAGTCTTTTAGAGTTGGGTAGATCTTGGGTCCAATCCGGACTGCACATTCTCCCAGCTGAGTGACTTGGGCAAATCACTCGTTTCTTTTATGTCTCAGAGGGTGGTGAAGAATAAAGATTATGTATCTACAGCACCTGGTGTGGTGCCTGGCACGTAGAAGAGGCACTTTGAAGTAATGGAACTTTAAAAAAGTTTTAGGACATACGATGGAATTTAATCGATCTATTCATAGGATCCAGTATATGTTCTGCCATTTAATCTTAAGGCTCTAATTAAGGCCAAGCTTCTTAGCCTGTTATTTGAGGATTCTTTTGTTTGTTGTTATTGTTGTTGTTGTAATTGCTTTGGCCCCAACCTACTTCTCTAGTCTTTTCTTCTCTTTTTTCTACTCTTCATTCATTCACCAACTCATTCAACAAATATTTATCGATTGCCTTCCATGTGTCAGGCACTGTTCTAGACCTGGGGATGGAGCAGTGAGAAAATAGACAAAGATCATTGCCCTTGTGGAACTTCATCCTAATGGGGGATGTGACATAAGTGTATGAGTCACATGGATAGTATGGTATATGGTGACAACTGTAGAGAAAAACGAATTATCTTCTAGGACCAACCATGATTATTTGGTGTTTCTTGAACCTAACCTTTTTTGGGCCTGGTGTTTTGCTCACATTTGCCTTTCTGCTTGGCACACCCTCCTCTTGGAATACTCTTGACATGTTCCTCATCCTGTGAGCTCTTTCCCTCATCTCTTAATGCACTGAGATCTTTTCTCCTGGCATCCCCCTTATGACCCTTTTAATGTCATTATTTGTGTTCTAGCCTGTGGTTCCCACACTTGGCTAATTGTCAGAATCACTGAGAACCTTGCAAAATTAATCCTATGTCTAACGTAGGCCTAAGAAATTAACTTTTGGTAAGCTCTCTAGATATTTTTAAGGCAGTAGGTAAAAACAGCTGTGGTAGGTAGACCTTTGTCTCCTATTTGCTTCCTGAGGGCAGGTTCTTTCTGTCTTTTTAAAAAAATTAATCTTTTTATTTTAAGATAATCGTAGATTCATATGTCATTGTATGAAATAATAGCTTGTTAAAATGGTGAGTTACATTGATTGCTTTTCAAATATTTGAATGAGCCTTGCATCCTTGGAATAAGCTTTACTTGGTTGTAGTGTATAGTTCTTTTTATTTATTTCTGAATTTTATCTGCTAACAATTTGTTAAGGATTTTTGAATCTATGTTCATGGGAGATATTGGTCAGCTGTTTTCTTTTTTTTGTACTGTCTTTGGTAATTTATATCAGAGGTGAGACTAGCCTCATATAATGAATTGGGAAACATCCCCTCCTCTTCTATTTTTTGGAAGAGATAGCGTAGAATTGATGTTATTTCTTCCTTATACATTTGGTAGGATTCTCCATGAAACCATCCGGGCCTGGAGATTTCTTTCTTGGGAGTTTTAAAATTGCAAATTCAATCTTTAAAATAGTTATAGAGCCATTAAAATTATTTCATATTGGGTGAGTTAGGATAGTTTGTATTTGTAGAGGAAATGGTCCATTTCGTCTAAATTGTCAAGCTTATGTGTGTAGAGTTGTGTGTACTATTCCCTCATTCTTTTGGTGTCTGTAGATCAGCTGGTGACTCCCTGTTTGTTTCTGATATTTGCGTCTTCTCTTTTTTTCTCTTTGCCAATCTTGGAAGAGATTTCTCAGTTTAATTGGTCTTTTATCGATCTTTCTAAAGAATCAGCTCTTTGGTTCATTGATTATTCTCTTTTCAAATTCATTGATTTTTGCTCTTTCTTAATTCCTTCTGCTTACTTTGGGTTTATTTTGCTCTTTTTCTACATTGCTGAGGTGGGTAGCTTAGATTATTGATGTGAGACTTTTCTTCTTTTCCAATGTAGGCATTTGATGCTATAAATTTCCCTCTTGGTACTGCTTTAACTGTGTCCTACAAATTTTGATATATTGTATTTTCATTTTTATTCTGTTCAGTGTAATTAAAAAATTTTTTTCTGAGACTTCTTTTTGACCCATGGATTATTTTGAAATACGTTGTTTAGTTTCCAAGTGTTGTGAGATTTTCATCTTTCTGTTAATGATTTGTAGTTTGATTCCATTGTGTTCAGAGAACATACTCTATGACTTTAATTCTTTTAAATTCGTTGAGGTTTGTTTTATGGTGTGGAATCTAGTCTATCTTGGTATATGTTTCATGGGCACTTGAAAAAAAAGTATATTCTGTTTTTGAGTAGAATGTTCTAAAAATGTCCTTAGCTCCTATTAGTTTATGGTGGTGTTGAATTCTTCTATGTCCTTGCTGATTTTCTGTCTAGTTGTTCTGTCAATTTTTGGGAGGGATTCTGAAATCTCCCATAATTGTTGATTTGTTTCTCCTTTCAGTTCTACCAGTTTTTGCTTCACATAGTTTGCAGCTCTGTTGTTTGGTGCATATACATTTAGAATTTCTATGTCTTTTTGGTGGATGGACCGTGTTCATTATACAATGTCCCTCAGTGTCCCTGGTAATTTTTTTTATTCTGAAGTCTACTTTATCTGATAGTATTATAGGCATTCTTCATTAATATTTGCATGATGTATTCTTTCTGTCTTTTTGCCTTCAACCTATCTATGTTACTTTATTTAAAGTGTAGACAGCATCTAGTTGAGTCATTTTGTATTTTATTTATATTATTGAGGTCATATTGATTTATAACATTATGTAAACTTCAGGAGTACATCATTATATTTTGGCTTCTGTATAGACTGCATCGTGTTCAACCACCAAAAGCCTAGTTTATATCTGGCACCATATATACGTACCCCTTTACCCTTTCACCCTTCCCCCACCCTCCTCCCTTCTGATAACCACCAGTCTGTTCTCTATGTTTGTTTGTTTATCTTCCATATATGGATGAAGTCATACAGTGATTGTCTTTCTCTGACTTACTTCGCATAGCATAATACCTTCAAGGTCCATCCAGGTTGTTGCAAGTGGCACAATTTCATATTTCTTATGGCTGAGTAGTGTTCCATTGTATATGTATATCACATCTTCTTTATTCATTCATTTGTTGATGGGTCCTTGAGTTGCTTCCAAGTCTTGGCTATTGTGAATATTGCTGCAGTGAACATAGGGGTGCATATATCTTTTCAAATTAATGTTTCATGTTCTTTGTAGAAATACCCAGAAGTGGAATAGCTGGATCATACCATATTTCTATTTTTTATTTTTTGAGACATCTCCATACTGTTTTTCCATGGGGGCTTTACCAGGTTGCATTCCCACCAGCAGTGTATAATGGTTCTCTTTTCTCCACATCCTCTCCAACACTTGCTTTTTCTTGTCTTTTTAATAGTAGCCATTCTGATGGGTGTGGGGTGATATCTCACTGTAGTTTTGATTTGCATTTCTCTAGTAATTAGTGATGTTGAACATCTTTTCATATGCCTGTTGGCTATCTGTATATCTGCTTTGGAAAAATGTCTGTTCATGTCATCTGCCCATTTTTGATCAGGTTGTTGATTTTTTTGTTATTGAGTTATATGAGTTCTTTATGTATTTTAGAATATTAAACCCTTACTGGGTATATGATTTGCAAATATTTTCTCCAAGTTGGTGGGTGGTGAGTTGTCTTCTTGTCTTGTTGATGGTTTCCTTTGCCATGCAGAAGCTTTTTAGTTTGATGTAGTCCCATTTGTTTGCTTTTTCTTTTGTTTCCCTTGCCTCAGGGGACATGATATTCAAAAAGATAACTGCTAAGACCATGTCAAAGAGCATACTGCATATGTTTTCTTCCAGGAGTTTTACGGTTTCTGGTCTTACATTCAATCTTTAATCCATTTTGAGTTAGTTTTTGTGTACAGTGTAAGATAATGATCTACTTTCATTGTTTTGCATGTGGCTATCTGGTTTTCCCAGCAACATTTATTGAAGGGACTTTCCTTTCTCCATTGTATGTTCTTGGTTCCTTTGTTGAAATAGCTGTCCTGGGTCATATTTTTTGATTCACTCTTCTATTTGTCTTTTAATTACCATATTTAGATCATTTACATTTAATGTAATTATTGATATGCCTTGGCTTGTCTACCATCTTATTTTTGGTTTCCTATTTCTTTTTCTTTTTCGTTTCTCTTTTCTTTTTTTATTTTCTTCCTGTGGCTTAGTTGAACATTTTTTAGAATTCCATTTAGATTTATCTATACTGTTCTTGAGTATATTTCTTTGTAGAACTTTTACAGTGATTGTTTTAGATGTTACATTTTATATACACTATTTATCACAATCTGTTGGTGGTGTATTTACTGGCTCTAATGAATTATAGGAAATTTACTTCTCTTTTCCTTCTTTTAACTCCCCCATTTATAATATAATTTTCTTGTGTTTTTTCTATGTACATTTAGAACCACATTAAACCAGTTCCACTGTCAAGCATAATTTAGAAAAATGAGGAGGAGAAGGAAAGCCTATAATATGTATCAGTATTGCTGTTTACTTTGGTCTTCCTTCCTCCCTGATTCATTCCAAGTTTCCTCTCTTCATCATTTCCTTTCGGTTTAAAGAGTTTTCTTTTCTTTTCTTTTTTTTTTCTGCTTTATCTCCCCAAATCCCCCCAGTACATAGTTGTATATCTTAGTTGCAGGTCCTTCTAGCTGTGGCATGTGGGATGCTGCCTCAACGTGGCCTGATGAGCAGTGCCATGTCCGTGCCCAGGATTCGAACCGGTGAAATCCTGGGCCACCACAGTGGAGCATGTGAACTCAACCCCTCAGTCACGGGGCCAGCCCCCTAAAGAATTTTCTTTACCATTCTTTTAGGATAGGTCACCTTGCTGCAAATTCTCTTAGTTTTCCTTTATCCAAGAATTTCTTGATTTCCTCTTTGTTCCTGGAAAATATTTCCTTGGGGTATAAGATTGTGGATTGATAGTTCTTCCCTTTCAGTACCATCATGTTCTTCTCTCGAGTCCTGAAGTCCCTTGTCAGTACGCTTTCTCTCCTTACAGAGTGTTCTTAACTGTGTTTTAAGATAATGTCCAGGGTTTTGCATTGTTCTTGGTGGGAGGAATAGGGAAGTGCACATCTATTCTATCTTCCTGGAAGTGGTAGTCCAGGTACATTTTTAGATATTCTCCTAGTTCAGTGCTTGGACGGAGAAATTTTTGGTAAATATTGATTAGATGTATGAAGGTGCAGTGGAAGGTAATGGGACCATGACCTCCCGTGATCCATGTATTTATTCTCTTCATGCAGTCTAAGGTTGTCAATTGGTTTTTTAAGTTAGAAAGACTTGGACTTGATCCCTGGCTCTGCCATATCACCATTTTGTTGCTTTTGGAATTAATTTAATTAACTTCTGAGCCTCAGTTGCCTGATCAATAAAGTGCTGCTAGTAATGCCTGTGTCATAGGATTGTTGTAAAGACTGAGATAATTTTTCTAAAAGCTTTAACATAGTGCCTGGTATACATGGTGAACTTATATTAATATTAGTTGTTTTTATTATATTGAGTTCCTTGTCAGTTAAGCTCATTTTCAGTTACATTTTTGCCAAGTCAGGCCTTTCTGTATATAAGATTTATACTTATCTTTCATCATTTTGTTTGGTATGACAAGATCACCAAATCCTTGTTCTGTCTAACATATTTGATGAGGTCTCTCCTTATCAGATGATGACTTAAGATTTTTGACTAGGACAGTGCTGAGAACACAGCTCTAGCTTTATTTCTGTTAGAGACTTACTCCAGGTTCCTTTCTTAGGGCCGGGAGGTGGGGTGGAGACTGGCCCTGAGCTCACATCCATGCCCAACTCCCTCTGCTTTATATGTGGGTATGAGGGATGCCTACCAGCATGGCTTGATAAGCAGTGGTAGGTCTGTGCCCACATCTGAACCAGTGAACCCTAGGCTGCTGAAGCGGAGCATGTGAACTTAACTGCTGTGCCACTGGGCCGGCCCCTCCTCCAGGTTCTTAGGACTCATTTGCTCACTGCTTTCTGGATTGCATTTTTCTCAATGAACTACAAATCCACCTAACTGAAAATTCAGTCCAACCTTCTCCATCTTGCCTCTAAGGATAATATGACTTTGTCAAATGTGTTGCTGAAATCAGATTATGCTTTGTTTATGCTGTTCCCTGATCTACCATTAGAATTACCTATTAAATAAAATGGACCTAATTTAACTCAAATCAATACCATGTTCATTAGTGAACAAATGCTGTTTCTAGTATGCTTCTTTTCCAAGTATTTATGAACCGCGTGGGATACAAGGCTGCAACTCATGTAGAAACAGAGTGTTGGGGCTGGCAGCAAACCTGGAGTTCAGCACTCACATTTTATGGGTGAAAAAGCTGCGCCCAGAGCACTAAGTGAGTGCCCAGGGTCATATGCTACATATTTTCAAGGACCAGCTCTGGGCACTGTTTTAGAGGACTATGGAGCATTCATGACACCTAGTGGTCAGCTACTCTTACATGGATTTTGCATCATCAGTATCATAATGTGATTTTTGAAAAATTTGAATAAAGTGTAAATACCTCGTAAGGGTCTTTTTTAACCTGCTGTTTGATTCCTGGGATCCTTTAGTGAAATGTGTTGCAGTTTGAAGGATGGCCAGCAGAGGGTGCCAAGGGTTCATTCATCTACCCTGCCATGCCTGGTTTTCTTTCTTGAGAATTGTTAACCATCAAAATTTTGGACTATTATTTGGGCAATGATTTTTTTGTCTGAGTTGTTTCCTGCTGTATCCCTAGTGCCTAGAATAGTGCTTGATGTATAGTAGGCTTCCAGTAAATATTTGTTGAATTCATATTTACTGTTGTAAATAATTTGTGTAGCACTTTTCGTTGGGGATTTAAGAATTCAAGAATAGGGGCCGGCCCGGTGGCGCAGCGATTAACTTCACACGTTCTGCTTCTTGGTGGCCTGGGGTTCGCCGGTTCGGATACCAGGTGTGGACATGGCACTGCTTGGCAAAAGCCACGCTGTGGTAGGCGTCCCACATATGAAGTAGAGGAAGATGGGCATGGATGATGGCTCAGCACCATTCTTCCTCAGCGAACAAAAGAGGAGGATTGGCAGCAGTTCGCTCAGGGCTAATCTTCCTTAAAAAAAAAGAATTCAAGAACATTAAGGATAATGACAAAGGTGCCTTAATGTCCAAGTCAGTGGATTAATTTGAACCACTGGCTCAATATTTTACTTTTTGAATGTGGTATTTTTATAGTTCTGATATTTGCAAAATCAGACCAGACTTTGATGACCATCTTGGGTTAGTTAATGGTGTCTGATTGGTCTTGTAGCAAAGTGTTACATCGTGTTTTCTTTTCTTGTGAATCCTCTGTTAAATTTTTAATATTTCTGATAGTTCTAAATGGGACTATAATGAGTCTCAGAGTAATATATTAGTAGAGAGATTTGCCAAGTTGGGGCACATTTCTTTTAGACAAGGGAATTCTCCCTCAGCGACATAAGGTGTTCTAATTCCTGCCTGGGACTTTACAGTCATTGGGTAGGGCAGTTTAAGGATTTGAGCACCACGGGGAAGAGTCAGAGGAACAGGTTTCAAGACTTGAAAATTTAAGACCGTTTTGTTCCAATTTAATTTTAGAAGAACATCTTAAATTTTGATGTAATTCATGTTTTAAAAATTAGTTTAAGGATAATTGGCTGTGTAAAAAGGCAAAAGAGTGTTCTTTGTGTTGCTTATGGCAGCTTGGTTAAAAACAAACAGTTGTGATGTATCTGGAGAACTATGAACCTCCAGATGTTAAAAATGGCGTCAGTGGGAGCATTGTTCAATTAATATTCAAAATTTCCCACAAAGTCTGTTATGCTTGGAACAGACTACCAGACTGTCCATTGAGGGTATCGGGTACCCTCTGATTATTCCACAGCCTCTAAATTATATGGGTCAACATCACTGCGTTTTAACCTCTCATTTCCAAGCAACAAAATGTTAGATGAATTATTCAGACGTGATTTCTTTTTTCATAGCACAAATTATGAAGTATTTATTTAAATGGTCTCATGTTTTACCCCCTTGCTAATGTTTCCCAAATATAAATTTTATGTGTGCTAAAATAATTATGGTAGTTTTAGTATTTGGCTAATAGTTTTAAACCCAACTTTTTACAAAATAACAATATTAAAACAACAGTAATCTCGAACCAGATCTTGAGACTAATTTTTCTAAAATTCAAAATATTTGCGTCTTTCCTTGAATAATTTTTGTTTTGTATTGAACATTTTTATTTGTTGTCAGTGTACTGCATTGGAACAAAAACTGAAAAAACTCACTGAAGATTTGAGTTGTCAGCGACAAAATGCAGACAGTGCCAAACGTTCTCTGGAACAGAAAATAAGGGAAAAAGAAAAGGAATTTCAAGAGGTAAGGTAAATGGATTCAGGAGTTTGTCCGGAAGGGTACTGTGGGCATTTCATAGTTTCATCATTTGTAAAGAGAAGCTGTTGATCATCTTTTAGGTTGTTCTAGAGAGGAAATGCTTTGTGAAGAAAAGGTCACTGTATTTTCCTTCACACTTTCCATCTTTTTGTTTTTGATTGGAGAAGGGGCTAGTAGTCAGCATGTTCTTTTTTATCCATGTTTTCTGATTTGTTGGAGATTCGATACTGAGTAGGAAAAGATCATAGCCAGCCCTGGTGGTCTAGTGGCAAAGATTCGGTGCTCTCACACTGCAGCCCGAGTTTGTTTTCCTGTCAGGGAAGCACACCACCCCTTGGTGGTTGTACTGTGGTGGCTGCGTGTTGCTGTGATGCTGAAAGCTATGCCTCCAGTATTTCAAATACCAGTAGGGTCACCCATGGTGGACAGGTTTCAGTGGAGTCTTCCAGACCAAGACAAACTAGGAGCAAGGACTTGGCCACCCATTTCTAAAAAAATTGGCCATGAAAACCCTATGAATGGCAGCAGAGCATTATCTGATAGAGCACCAGAAGATGAGAGGATGGTGCAGAAAGACCGGGCAGGGTTCCACTCTGCTGCACACAGGGTCACTAGGAGTCGGAATCGACTGCATGGCACAAACATCAAAGGAAAGGATCATATTTCTTTGAAACACTCTCTGTTGTGAAGGAAATTGTATTACATTCTATAGGTGTTTTTAGAGCCTGTGGGTTGGAAAATAGGAAATGTAGTTGATGTGGTGGGGAAAGAAGTTGGCAGACAAGTTAGGGCCGAAGATGCTGTTCTACACGTATTGCTACCAGTTTCTGGTGAGTTAGTCTGAAATTGTATCATACAGATTGAAGGTCTATAGTCTTTTAGTTAGAGAAACTGGAAATATTAATCCAGTATCCTTATGTGGTTATCAAAGTTAGTTGGTGGCATATGCTTCCTACCATTCTAAATTGTAAGTGGTATGTGGTCTTTGGTATTTTAAAGCCCGTTTCTGAGTGTATTTGATTTCTCGGCTGAGTTGTGACTATTACAGCTCAGCTCTACTCTCTTTTGCCCCTGGATATTTCAAAAGAGAGATAATTAATTTAAGATTGAGGATGGGGCGGAAACAGGCTAGTTTGCATGTGTTCAACTGGCTGCCTCCTTCCCCTTTCCCACAGAGGCCTGGATTTGATTACTGGGACCAGAGCTCAGGCTGATTATGTTTATCGCTAAGTGGATGGTCAGCCTGGCTCCTTGTTGTCTCCCGCTCTTTCAGTCTAGCATCGCCCTGGCGATGTTTGTGCCTCACCCTGGAATCTCCCTTGTTAACCAGCGTCGGTGTGATGCGTGTGTGTTTTGCTTTTCAGGAGCTCTCCCGTCAGCAGCGCTCCTTCCACACGCTGGACCAGGAGTGCACTCAGATGAAAGCCAAGCTCACACAGGAGTTACAGCAAGCCAAGAACATGCACAACATCCTACAGGCTGAACTGGATAAAGTAGGGTGCTAGCTTATTTCTCACTCCTTAATAACCCCCCTTTTTCCTTATATGTGTTATTTCTGTACCACAACTGACATTATGATACTTTTAAAGAAGAAATGCTCTATCCTCACTTTCCTTGCTTATCAAAGAGGAGAAGAAACTGAACCTGTCAGGGTCTGGGTTTTCTCATTTACAGAAGGGAGGAGGAAGTGAGGGTCTCAGATCTGAAGGTCTCTGGAGGGCTCTGGTATTCCAGGGGTTCTTGGTCATGTTACCAGGTGGGAGCTATCCCAAGTAGTTTATGCCCCTAAATAGTCAAAGCACTGAAAATTATAATCAGCTCACTTATTTAACACTCATTCCAAAAATGATCTCATCCAGTTTTATGGCTTTACATGTCATCTACATGACAAGGACTCCCATGTTTATATCTCCAGCCTGGATCTCTGTCCCGAACTTCAGACTTGTGGGTGTGTACCTGATATTTCCACTCGCGTGTCTCATGGGCATCTCACACTTACCGTGTCAGTAATGGAACTCCAGCTGTGGTTTGCAAACTTGTTCCTCCCTTCGTCTTCCTCATCCTAGTAAAGAACACTTCCCTCCTTCACAATGCTCAGGCCAAAACCTCCATGTCGTCTTCAACTTTGCTTTTTCTCTCACACCTCAAAGTAATCCATTAAAACACTGTCTACTCTACCTTTATTTATTTACATGTTTGTGTATTTGTGTATATCTGTGTATATTTGTGTACATAAGTATATGTGTGTGTATTATATGTATAGTATATCTGAACTTTTTTGTGTTAAGACACAAAATCTATATAGAACAAATGTTTAACGATAAATTGGTATAAGGCATGCTTTCTCGTAATCATTATCTATGTCAGGGGATAGAATCTTGTCAGCCACCCAGAAACTGTGCTGCATACCTCCCTGCTAAGAATCAACCTGACTTATGTCTGTCTATGTTTTGTACTGAATATGACTGCTTTCACCAACTCTAGTGCTGTATCTGGTCTAAGATGCCATCATCTCTCACCTGGGTCCCCGTACCAGCCTCCTCACTGGGGTCCCCCCACTTCCTCCTCACTGTCTGTTTTCAGCCCGAGGCCAGAGCGAGCCTTTCACAGTGTGAGTCAGATCACGTCACTCCTCTACTCAAAACTCTGCAGTTAACTCCCGTCTCTCAGAGTGAGAGCCAGGTTCTTCCAAAGGTCTGCAGGACCCTCCGTGGCCTTCCCACCACCTCATGTGCTGACCTCATCTCCCCGTGTGCCCCTTGCTGACTCTATTGTAGCCACATGGCTTCTTGCCGCTGGTGGGCACACCCAGCACCTGACAACTTTGGCTTTGCTCTTGGGGATGCTCTTTCCCCAGACAGCAGGGCTCACGCCTTCACTTTCTTGAGCTTTCTGCTCCGGTGTCACCTTACCAGTGACATCTTCCCTGGGGTCACTACATAGATCCCCCCTCATTGCTTTCTGTTTACCTTGGTTTATTTTTCTCCACGAGGCGTATCATCCGACATAAGAGACAGTTATTTGTTTATTTTTATATTGTCTTCCATCACTCAAATCTTTCCACGAGGATAGAGCTGCGTCTGTTTAGTTCTCTGCTGTGACTATAGCACATAAACCCTGCGTATCCGTAGCTTTCAAATGGCAGAACATGCAGTGCCGTTGTTCATGCTTTTCTTGACTTGACCCATTTTGCCTGAGAGGGTGACACTGCTTAGAGTTTACCCTGAATATGTCGGGTATTCACTTGTTGTCACAGTGTCATCTATGTTCTCAGTGTTTGTTTCTTTGTTTATTTGCTAAAACTAAGGGTTTACCATTTAGGTAGAGTCTCTTATTTTATGAAAAATATATTAACTCTCAAATTCAAGATATAACAGTAGGGCATGTCGGCCTCTCTGAGTAGAGGAACTGAGCGTGGGGGATGGCAGTTGGGACGGGGAGAGCTACCGCTTATCGTCATCCATTATACAGGATGGACTGTCAGGAGTGCTTACAGAGTTATCCTGCTCTCTCTGCATCTTTCCAAGTTTGGTAAAAAGAAAAAAAATCCTCCTTTCCCAGGATAAATTATTAACTGTTTAATGGATTTCCTCCAAGCCCTTTAAATAAAAATACTTTTATAAATATGTAATTGGGGTTTTTTGGTTTGATTTTTGTTTAAAGAGGAATATTCTGTTTGTAGTGTCTGAGCCTTGTTGTTATTGGATGTTTTGTGGTCTATTTAATCACCCCCCTGCTGATGTATGTTTAGTTTCTCAGCATTTTTTGTTCACTGTAGCACTGTTGGTCATATCACTGTGCAGGTATCTGTATGCATGCTGAGAGCCCTTCTGTGGACCAGTTTCTCCATGTGAAATTGATGGCTTCAGGGGCATATGTGTTCTATCATTTGTTACGTACTGTCACCAAAAACATGTGGTTTACTCTCCCACCAGATGTGAGAGAGGTCCGTTTCCTCCCATCCTTGCTAATAGCAGACAGGTTGGTTTTGCCAACAAAGGAGTGAAAAATGTCATCTTATCATTGTTTTAATTCATACTTCCTTGATTGTCATTCAGATTATTTGTTTCAGAAATTTTTTGTCGTTCATATTTTTTTTGCTTTTGTGTTTTTTTGTTTTTTGAGGAAGATTAGCCCTGAGCTAACATCCACTGCCAATCCACCTCCTTTTTTTGCTTGAGGAAGATTAGCCCTGAGCTAACATCTGTGCCAATCCTCTGCTTTATATGTGGGATGCCTCCACAGCATGGCTGATGAGTGGAGTAGGTTTGCACCTGGGATCTGAATCGGCGAACCCTGTGCTGCCAAAGTGGAACTCACGGAACTTTAATCACTTGACCATAAGGCTGGCCCCATCATTCTTATTTTTTAAATAAAATTTTCTGTTTCTATCCTTTGCTCTTTTTAAAAATTGGTTTGTCTTTTTGTAAATGAAATCATAGAAGTGCTTTACTTATTGTGTTATGGATGTCTCAGTTTTATTCTATTGTATGGTATGTTCTCCTAGTCTGTTTCTTATCTCAACTTTTTTTGGGGGATTGTTTGTTACTATTTAGTTGTTTTATTTTTCATGGTTAAATTTTTTTCCTTCATGGCTTCCTCCCCAAATCCAGCCTTTTTCGGCTCTCAAATGCTGTTGCTAAGTGATGTCACATGTTGCTATGATGGCATTTTAAGTTAAACTTATGGTGCTGTATTTAACAGTCTTGACCAAAATTATATATTGTGTCTCAACCAATAGCGATGGCATCAATTTTTTTAATCCATGATTTGTTTTTTGTTATCGAAGAGTAATGACTATATAAAAAGTAAAGAACATAAAAATGAAACTTTGCCTTGTTTTCTCGCTGTAGGGCACATCAGCGAAGCACCAGCTAGAAAAAAATTTGGAAGAGTTTAAGCATAAGTTCAGCAGAACTGAGCAGGCATTACAGGCGAGTCAGATCAAGGAAAATGAGCTGAGGCGAAGCAGTGAGGTGAGTGAGGGGCAGAGACGCAAATGCAGCCGTTTCTGTGCAGAACGAAGAGGGGTCAAAGAGAATTTCCACACCGTTTTTCAGTGGGTTTTCATGACCCTACATAATTTTCTTTTTTATTTGCCACAGGTGAGTATTACAAAGTATTTTTTATACAACCTATAACATAGAACATAAGTGCTTTTTTTACTTTCTATTCCATTATAATTACTAATTTGCATCTAGCAATTATAGGAAACCTTGACTTCTATTAAGAACACGCACTCCGTTTTTTTTTAAGATTGTTTTAGACCACCTGGGAGGTGGAAGGATGGAAGAAAGTGAAGGATTTTCCAAATGGAAAGAAAAAGAAATTGGCGATGGGACGTATAACGTAAATCTCTTTTCCAGGGGTTAACTTTTGAGTCATCAAATATTAAAAACCTTGTGGAAAATCATAGATTTCAATGAATAAAAGTAATGACAAAGAGTTTCTAGATTTAAAATTCTTATAAAAACATGAAGTTATTGTACATTATGTTACTCTGGCTTCAAAAGTCAGCACTAACCTTAGTGTTGAGCCTGTGCAAGCGTGGTTGACTGTGTCTTTGGAGATTCATGCTTTTTATACAGAATGGTGGATGAGGTATTCCTGATGGCATGGATATGAGGAGGACCCTGATGTTGCTTCTACTGATGGGATTTTATCCATACTTAACTTTAATTTGGCTTCTCCCTGAATTTATTTAGTAGCCTGGTGTTTATTTTAAAGGGCTTAATTAAGAACCATTTCGGGATGGTTAATGGGCTGAAACAATTCGAATAGAGCCATAAATCAGCGTTGTAATTTTACAAAGAAGCACAGGCGAACAGAAGTTTCTTTTCCTTCAGCTGTCACAGGAAAGAATTTTTTCCCCTTATTCTTTAAATATTTTGCAATCACTTTTTTAGACTGTAAAGATTCCTTTTTTTAAAAATTCTCTCTAAAGAACAGTCACTTATCCAGTTGAGGAAAATCTAAATGGACTTATCCCCATGGCTTTGAAGAATGTAGCGTGATTGTAAGATCAGAGCAGCTGTCGGTAGCAGACTCTTGTGAAAGCATCCAGCCTCAGAGGGTAATCCTGCTGGAGACAGCAGGCCACAGCTCCAGGAACCCAACTGCAAGAAAACTTCATATCAGATGATGGTTTCATCAGCGAA
Organism: Equus quagga; assembly: GCF_021613505.1. NCBI lineage: Eukaryota > Metazoa > Chordata > Mammalia > Perissodactyla > Equidae > Equus > Equus quagga. Next base: position 21,562,802 of record NC_060279.1, on the reverse strand, counting down.
CGTTTTCAAATGGAAGTGTTTGTTTCAGCAAAACAAATGTTTGCCTTTTGGCCAGTGGGGACCAACCAACAGATGCTTCTGCTTACATTTCCACAGGCAGACTGGCACCGAACTCTTCCCTCTGTGAGCTTCCCTTTCAGCCAGGAGCTCTCCCGCGACTCCACTGGCTGCTTGGTGGAAACATTTTGTAAAAGCAATCGTCTGGTTAAGAGGGTCCAAACGCTTGTGAAGCTGCTTGCTTGGCCAAGGCGCAGCAGTGGGCTGGACGTTGCCTTGCAGGTGTTTCTGAAGACTTGTGTATCCCCGCAGGGTCTGGTTTGTCAGCTGTAGAGCTGTCCACGATGAACTCCAGCCTGGACCGAGTTAAATGCCTATCGTGTTGCATTTATATTTCATTGATTGCTGCGTCCAATGAGGGCGGTCATGTGGAAGTGCCTAGCACAGGGCCAGGGAATTCATTTAGTATTTGTCTTAATTTATGTGTGTGTGTGCATGTGCATGTGTTTTCTTTTGAGGATGATATCAAGAATTCAAAGGATTTGGCTGACTCTTGCATTTTGAATTGGGATTGGGGTCAGAAGAGTGATTTACCCAGTTAGAGAGTGGTGTAACTTAGTGGTAAAATGTTGGTGGCTTTAGTGAGTGAGATCTGAAATTGCATTGCTTTTCTGCCACCTACCTGCTGTGTGACCTTGGGACAATGACTTACCCTTTCTGATTCTGACTTTCCTTATTTGCCTATAGGGACTAATAATACCCCTCCCTTTTCAAAGCTGTATTAAGGATTAAATTAAATTTTGTAGGTAAAAGGCTTAGACCAGTGCTCAGCACACAAATGCTCAGTAAATTATTGCAGTCCACCTGCTCATTCTTTTCATCTTCACAACTGTTGTGACCTTGTGTGCTGTCACCCAAAGTCACAGAAAGTCCTGAGCAGGGGACAGTGCATTTGAGACGTTTCTCATTTAAAATTGTGCCTGATCTACTATTCTTTCACTCTGGTTATCTTTCTGTATCTAGTTATAAGTAAGTACAATCAAGTTTAGCATGCTTATACGTTTTGGATGCCGAAATAATGTGACAGTTGTACTGAAATTTTCCTCGTCCGTGTTTAGCAAACTAATATGTTGCTCACAATGAGAAACCGTCAGTAGTGGAAACGTGATTTAATGGCCCAATCAAGGGTACAGTTAACATTTAGTGTCAAAGTGAATGGAGGGTTTAGAGAAGCTGCTCGTCCAACATCCAGTAGCTGCCCATGTCATTGTGGTTAGCAGTAATAGACCATCATTTGACAGCCAAGATGAGGGAATGCTTGCTTGGGGACCTTCTCAAGCGTGGGGATCTATATTATACCAGGTCCTCTAAGGAGCTTTGGCTGGCAGGGAAGAATGATGCAGTGGAAGGCGAGAAACACATCCTTTGCATCCATCCCTTGTTCACGGTATAGACTTAGCCCCAGCAGGGGGCGTATTAAGCTTCATTCATGGATGGGATCAAGAAGTGCCACACTGTAGCTGAAATGTGTTTTGTCTGGCCCTGGGAAATGGTGCTTCCCCTGCTACTGCTAAACCGAAGTTGATCTTGGTGGAATTGCTTGCTTAAGCTCTCACGCTGGCTTGTGGTTACGGGGATTTTTGTTGTGTTTTTCCAGACTAGTGCCCAACTCTGCACACCCTGTGAGGATGCAAGAGATGCCTAGGAGAATAGATCCTTGTATGCTTAACTCATTGTTGATAATGAGCTACCCAGTCAAGTCTTAAGTGGCTGTAGCCTTGCAGAAAACTAATTGCTGATGGATGGCAGCCTACAGCTCCGTTTTCAGATGCTCATTTTCTAAATTCTGGCCTTTTAAAATTCTTGGGTTGGTCATAGCCATAGCATTATAAGCCTGCTGGGTCCCAGGATTGGCTGAAAATTTCTTCGTTAGAAACAAATATTTACGGAGCTAATGCCAATGTAGAGAAAGACATGTTAATCTTGCCAATGAGCGCACTATTCATTTAAACGTCTCTCAATATGGACAAAGATAGATAGAGACCACCAGATACATAAACATATGTTGCCCCCTCCCTGCCTGGCTCCCCCCCCACCTTTTCTCCTTCTTTTTACCTTCCTTCCTCCTATTGGGTTGTACCCAGCTTTGCACACAGTGTCTTCTCAAACTTCTTGTCACACCTCTAGATGTAGATGCCATTTGATTAACTTTTTAGAGTAAGAAAATATTTTATAAGTTGCAAAATAACAATGCTAAGTCAACCCAGGTGGTTAAATTCTAGCGATGCTCTTACCTTGGACTCATTCAGCTGTTCTTAGCATTGATCACATGGCAATGGCTGCTGTTAAATTTTGGGAAGGAATACTAATAATAATGCTCCATTACCCTTGTTAAAATGCTTTAAGGTATTTTTCCTTTCACATCTGTGGTCTCATTTGAGTGGTGATTATTCTGAGCCTGAAGAGCAAACAAGCAATTATAGTTTCTGTAGTTTAATGATGTAGTTTAAGTCAATAACATCGTTGCACCTTAATGATCATTCTTTGCAGAATTTAACACTGACTGGTACAAACATTGGCCTCTCAGTCTTGAGGTCAGTTGGAGCTGCCCTTTAGTCCTGATCGATCTCTTAATTTGGTAGAGTGTGGGTTGAGCTCATGGAAGGGAGGCAGGATTAGGACAAAGGAGATGGGAGTGGAACTGCAACAGACTCTGTCTTATTTTGATGGTGAAATGAACCTACATACATGAGTACAGCAGCTGCCAGCAAGTTTTCAAGTACTTTCTACTAGCCAGATTCTCCCTCTTCTTGAATTTGGCTTAGCTGCATCGGTACCCATCTGCTGGTAGTAACCAGACTGATAATTGAAGGCAGCCTTCCAGCACAGCGTTGCCAGGGCCATCTGTTTTCTAACGGTGCAGTAGGGTTTTGGAGGATGGGTCTTAATTGTTTCTTTAAGATTCAAAATTTTCCTCTGCTTCTCAGAGGGGTATTTTTGGAATGCGGTTTTATAATAAGTTAGCTCTATGAATTTTTTGTCCCCCCAGGATGTGAGGTGCTTGGTTCTGTCAGTTTGTAGCCCTATGTGCCAATTCCCCGTGGTCCACACTGTGGCATAGAATATAGGCTGAGATATTTATCAGCTATAAAATCGTCAAAGGTTGAAACACAGGTTGAGGAATATGGATAGAGGATTTATAAAATTTATTATGCAAGTCATATTTGGTTAATAAGCAATAGCGTTTCTATTTGGCATATAAATATTGCTTGGTTTTAAGATTCAGAAAAATATCCAGGTCTGCCTAGTAATAGAACGGAAGTGCATGTGTGTCTCTGTCACTTTGTTGCACATCGATGAATGGATTCTTCATTTCATCAGGTACCCAAAAAGCCTGTTTTCGTTGTGAAAGCTCAAATTCCCCATCTAAAATTAATTCTTTCTTCCATGATCCAGCTCTTTGCTTTCCTGTAGCATACGCCACCTTTTTTGTATTTTAGCACATCCTGATGTGTGTTAAGTGGTTGGTATAACATCTTCCCCCACTGGGGGACCTGCCCTCAGGGCAGAGACTCAGTCTTATTTATATGTGCATCTTTATAATGCCCATTCCAGCAGCTTGCACATTGCATATTTTCTTCATAAACATTTATTAAAGGTCGTTTTACTCATAAAGACATCCCCATAACAGTGAACCTTAAGATGGTTTTAATGACAAGTAAAAATGTGTCACGTGGATTTTTTGGTCCTTCAGCACCACAGACCTCTGCGAAGGTATATTTGATCATTCAAGTGTGATAGAAAGTTGGAGCTTGTGTCGTTGAGGATCTTAAGGCTTTTCCTTATGAGCTAACTCTTTAACAAGCATAGAGACATCCAGAAAGTTCAAAGAAATCTATTTCTTAAAGGAAAAAGATTATCGTCAGTATTGGGTTTTGTGCTTTGTGGTTTTTCTTTTGACTTTTATTCATAAATCATTTGATTGAAGTAAGAATGTCTAACTCCATTAAGTGCTCAAAGGGAAAGTGTGATTTCTCCCACAGAGAGAGAAACTAACAGTTCCTTTAGGGACCCTTCCGAAGGAAGAAGTCATAACTGGCTTGAGTGTTGTTTTGATTATAACCAACTGAATGTGTCCTTCAGGAAATGAAGAAGGAAAACAGCCTCCTCAAGAGTCAGTCTGAGCAAAGGGCCAGAGAAGTGTGCCATCTGGAGGAAGAACTGAAGAAGGCCAAACAGTGTTTGAGTCAGAGCCAGAATTTGGCAGAAGAAATGAAGGGTAAGTAAGCTTTGTGTTTTAGGGTTATATCTCTAAGCTCATGTTCCCCTGAGGGAGGATGGATGGCATTAGAAACTTCTCTGAATTTTTCCATATATTCTCCCAGAAAGATATCTGCAGTTAGCAAGGAGAAAGTTTTCCTTCTTCCACTTTTTAGTTTCCACAGTGATAGTCGGCCATTTTTTATATTGGAACACGTTGAGTCCCAAATTGCCTGGCTTTTCAGCACAACAGAAGGGTAAATATTTTCCACACAGAAGTAAATTATCAGTGCTGTCTCTTGCCCCAGAGTGCTATTCTTTGTGTCTCAAGTGTGTTAGTTATGTCTAGACAGCTCATCTCCCCACTCATTACCATTTCCCTGATAATGGAAAAAACCCTATATTAAATACTTGTTTTCCCAGCCCTTAATGACCGTTGTTTTTTGATGACTTACTTCACTGAGTGATTTTATTTCCTTACTTTCTGTAGAGCCGCAGAGTTATGCTATACACGCCAGATGAATCCACCGTTAGTTTCATGTTTATTTCTATGGACTATATGTCTTTTACTTACATTTTTTTCTCACCTGAGGTATTTGCATGTCTAGGATTTCTTATGACCTGACCTGTGGAATGTGTGTCACACTTCTCTGTGACTGTTTTCTTTTTGTAAATTCTCATCTCCCCAAGGCAGCTTTCAGTTTTTCCATGGCAGTCAGTAGAAATGTCAGTCTTCAGCTTTCTTGAAAGAAAACTATCAGAAAAGGAAGGATTAGAGCATGTTTCAGTGTTGGTCACCGGTGTCATCGTTTGAGGTCCTCACAAGCAAAGTGGATTGCTAGCCCTTGTGGTGCCATCTCCACAAGCCATCAACTCTCAGCAGGTTAAAAATAGGACTTGTTTTCCATCCACTGTAACATCTGAGGTTATAATACGTGCTACCTTTATCATCTGCCTTTGAGATTCTCAACTTGTTTTCCCCCGACATTCTTGAGGAATATGAAGCCTTCCCATCACTGTTGAATGAAAGAATTATGGTTATTCTCAACTAGGGAGGGGCCAGTGGGTTGAAGCAGGTTATTAGGCAGAAAACACTGTGGTAATGGAGTTTGAAAAATCTTACAGGTGATTCTCATATTCATGGATACCCCCGTTATTGTGAGGGGCTGGGCTGTGGGTGACGTTGTTCCTTTGTAATACATATAGGCCTTGAGAGCTACTGGTATGCAGCATCACTTACTCTTTTCTATTTAAGCCCGATCCTGTGGATTTTTGGCTAAAACGGTGGAGTAGTTATTTACTTTTCTGGGAAATCAGAATTCCTCCATAGTGAAGTGGGATATTTCCGTTTCAGTGCGGCTCTTGTCACAGTGTTCTCGCTTTGAATAAGTATTTCAAAAGGGGAAAAATACACATATACATAAACAGAAAAGAAAGGAAAGCTTCAAGTGCTTAGGAAAATAATCCACTGGTATTTTATACAACAACACTTGAGTAAGCTACTTAGAAGATGAAGAAATATATTACCATCCTTAAAAGGACTGTCTTCTTATTGTCTTTATATAATTAGATAATTATCAGATGGATCTGCTTTCCAGGAGGGACCCAGGTAATAATGCCAATTTTTTTTTTTTAAAGATTTTATTTTTCCGGTACATAGTTGTATATTTTCTTTTAGTTGTGGGTCCTCCTAATTGTGGTGTGTGGGATGCTGCCTCAGCATGGCTTGATGAATAGTGCCATGTCCACACCCAGGATCTGAACTGGCAAAACCCTGGGGCCGCATGAACTTAACCACTCAGCCATGGGGCCAGCCCCTAATGCCAATTTTTATAGGACTTGAAAAGCCATTTTAGAGTTTAGAATTCTTGTAGAATAAATATTTATTAAAAACATGACAACTTAATAAAATTTATTTCTTTTTAATAGCTAAGACTACCTCTCAGGAAACCATGTTAAGAGATCTTCAAGAAAAAATAAATCAGCAAGAGAATTCCTTGACTTTAGAAAAACTGAAGCTTGCCTTGGCTGATCTGGAAAAGCAGCGAGATTGTTCTCAAGACCTTTTGAAGAAAAGGGAACATCACATTGAACAACTGAACGATAAGTTAAGCAAAACCGAAAGAGAGTCTGAAGCTTTATTGACTGCTTTGGAGTTAAAAAAGAAAGAATGTGAGGAATTGAAAGAAGAGAAAACTCTGTTTTCTCGTTGTAAAAGTGAAAATGAACAACTTTTAAGTCAGATGAAATCAGAAAAGGAAAGCTTGCAGAGTAAAGTCAATCATTTGGAAACTTGTCTTAAGACCCAACAAATAAAAAGTCACGAATACAACGAGAGGGTCAGAACATTAGAGATGGAAAGAGAAAACCTAAACGTTGAGATCAGAAACCTTCACAACACAATAGACAGCCAGACTGTGGAGGTAGAGACACAGAAGCAAGCTTATGTAGAACTACACCAGAAAGCTGAGTTCTCAGACCAGAAACATAGGAAGGAAATGGAAAATATGTGTTTGAAAGTTTCTCAGCTCACTGGGCAAGTGGAAGATCTAGAACACAAGCTTCAGTTACTGTCAAGTGAAATAATGGACAAAGACCAGCGTTACCAAGACCTGCGTGCTGAATATGAGAGCCTCAGAGATCAGCTAAAATCCAAAGATTCTTCTCTGGTGACAAATGAGGCTCATCACAGAAGTCTTTTGGCTTTTGAACAGCAGTCTGCAATGAGTAACTCCTTTGCGAATATAATTGGAGAACAAGAAAGCGTGCCTTCAGAAAGGAGCGAATGCCCTTTAAAAGTGGACGAAAGTCCCAAAACTTCATCCGTCTTACAACACAGAGTCGTTTCTCTTGAATTTTCATTAGAGTCTCAAAAGCAGATGAACTCAGATCTCCAAAAGCAGTGTGAAGAGTTGGTGCAAATCAGAGGAGAAATAGAAGAAAATCTCATCAAAGCAGAACAGATGCATCAAAGTTTTGTGGCTGAAACAAGTCAACGCATTAGTAAGTTACAAGAAGACACTTCTGTTCATCAGAATGTTGTTGCCGAAACTTTAGTTGCCCTGGAGGACAAGGAAAGGGAGTTGCAGCTTTTGAATGAAAAATTGGAAACCGAGCAAGCAGAGACTCAAGAATTGAAAAAGAGCAACCATTTACTTCAAGAAGCTCTGAAGGAACTACAACTTTTGTCTGAAACTCTGAGCTCGGAGAAGAAGGAAATGAGTTCCTTCATTTCTCTAAATAAAAGGGAAATCGAAGAGCTGACCCAAGAGAATGGGACTCTCAAGGAGATTAATGCAGCCTTAAATCAAGAGAAGATCAACCTACTCCAAAAAAGTGAGAGTTTTTCAAACTGCATAGATGAAAGAGACAGAAGCATCTCAGAGTTAGCTAATCAGTACCAGCAAGAAAGACTTATTTTACTACAAAAATGTGAAGAAACAGGAAATGCATTTGAGGATCTTAATGAAAAACATAAAGCTGCCCAAGAAAAGAACTCTAAATTAGAAGGCTTGCTAAATGAATGCACTAGTGTTTGTGAAAATAAGAAAAATGAGTTGGAACAACTCAAGGAAGCATTTGCAAGGGAACACCAAGCATTTGTAACAAAATTAGCTTTAGCCGAAGAAAGAAACCAGAATCTAATACTAGAGTTAGGGGCAGTGCAGCAAGATCTGAGATCTGAGATTACAGATATCCAAAACAATTCCAAGAGTGAGGCTGATGGTTTAAAGCAAGAAATTGTGACTTTGAAGGAAGAACAAAGCAAGATGCAACAGGAAGTTAATGCCTTATTACAAGAGAATGAGCACCTGATGAAGTTAATGAAGACTGAGCATGAGCATCAAAATCTAGAATTGGAACTGGCTAGGGACTCAGTGAAAGAAAGAGAGAGTGAGATAAATAGATGTGATCTTCAACTTCCGATGGATCTTGAAGTGGAAGATACTTCTCTAGACAGTTATAAGGCACAATTGGCACAATTAGAAGCTAAGATAAGAAATATGGAATTAAAACTTCAGGAAAGTGAGGAAGAAAAGGAGTGCCTGCAGCGTGAATTACAGACAATTAGAGGAGAATTAGAAACTGGAAGTTTGCAACAGGTAACCCAGTCTCAAGAAGTTAGAGGCCTTAAAGATACAGAAGAACAGTATATTTCGGTGCTTCACGAGTTGTCAACGAGTCAAAATGACAACGCACACCTGCAGTGCTCTTTACAAACAGCCATGAACAAACTGAATGAGCTCGAGAAGTTGTGTGAGGTACTGCGGGTCGAAAAGTTTGAACTAATATCTGAGCTGAATGATTCAAGATCAGAATGTATCACAGCAACTAGTAAAATGGCAGGAGAGGTAGAGAAACTAGTGAATGAAGTTAAAATATTAAACGATGAAAATGGTCTTCTCCAAGGTGAGTTCGTGAAAGAAATGCCAGAAGGTGAATTTGGTGAACAACAAAATGAGCAGAAGTCTGTGTCCGTAAATCCTTTGGATGACGGTGATTTCTGTGAGCCCTTGACATTGTCAAACAAAGAGGTTCAGATGCACTTTGCTGAATTACAGGAGAAATTCTCCTCTTTACAAAGCGAACACAAAATTTTACATGACCAGCACTGTCAAATGAGCGCTAAGATGTCACAGCTACAGTCCTATGTTGACATGTTAAAGGCTGAAAATTCAGTCTTGTCAACGAGTCTGAGAAACTCTCAAGGTGACTTGGTGAAGGAGGAAATGCCGGGACCTAGGGAGGGGCATTTTCTGTCATTGTCATTCTCTTGTGTGACTGACAGCCCTAGTATCACAAGTCTGGGAGAATCCTCCTTTTACAAAGAGCTTTTGGAACAGACAGGGGAAGCATCACTTTTGAATAATTTAGAGGGGGATGTTTCAGCAAACCGGTCTCCTGCAGAGGAGGCATCTTCCAGCAGTCTGGAGGGGGAGGTTCTGACCAAGACAGACATCCCACCTGCCCCTGGGAGGAGTATTGAAGAACTGGAGACCCTCTGTCAGATGTATCGGCAGTCCCTCCAGAAGCTAGAAGAGAAAATGGAAAGTCAAGGGATTATGAAAAATAAGGAAATTGAAGAGCTCGAACAGTTATTAAGTTCTGAAAGGAAAGAGCTTGACTGTCTTCGGGAACAGTATTTGTCAGAAAATGAACAGTGGCAACAGAGGCTGACAAGCGTGACTATGGAGATGGAGTCCAAGTTGGCGGCAGAAAAGAAACAGACGGAACACCTGTCACTTGAGCTTGAAGTAGCGCGACTCCAGCTACAGGGTCTGGACTTGAGTTCTCGATCTTTGCTTGGCGCGGACGTAGAGGACGTAAGTAACATGAGCTGTACGTGCTGTTTCTCTAATTACATGCCTAGTAGGCACTCAATGAATGTTTGTTGAGTTGAAATCTACATTAGATCTAAATTAAAATATTTTTAGGATTCAGGGCATAAAAACCAAATATACCAATGTTTTTTGAAAACAAACCAGAACTTTAGGAAAATGAGTAAACCTTGCTTGAGGGGTATGTTTTTATTGTAATTACATTTAAACACTATTAAGTGGGAAATTACTAAAGATGTTTTTAAATTCTGGAGAAAGTGATATTAGGGAGTCAGAAAGTCTTCAGGATGTGTATGGGTTGTTACTCTTTGTAAGTTAATAAAGCACATTTAAGTATTAAGTTAGGGCTAATATGATATGAATTTTAACCTCTCCTGCTCTTTTCAGACTATTTTTGATGTTATAGTTACAGTCATGATGCTAAATATAGGAGTTTATTACATATTATTGAGTAATTTTCTAACAAATTTGGTCTGATACAAATCTATGATTTGGTATCAGTCATTTAAAGAGACATTTCTTTCCTTATTGAATATGAAATTGTTTGGTTACTTATAACTTTGTCCTTTCTAGTCGACCAGCTAAGCTAATACAGCTGCTCAGTTGACGAGTCTTGCTGACTCTCTCTGTCCACCTCTGTAAGGTGGGGAGCAGGTGGGGAGGGTGCAACCGTAGTTGTCACAGCACCAGATCCCCATTTTACAGACGAGAGGAAGGTGAGGCCCAGACATGTGATTGATCTAAGAGTGTGGATTGTCAGTGCTGGATCTCTGATTAGTCCTTGGGCTGGGAATCTGGTCAGGAAGCCTTGCTGCCTTCTCTTTTTGAAGAATATCATAAGTAGTAAAGATGGAAGTTGAGCATTTTGTGTGGAATTTGTTAGCCTCTTTTTTGATAATCACCAAGAGAAATTTTATATTTAGGCTACCTAGAATATTCCTAGCAAGAAAAAAAATATGAAATTTAGATACATCACAATTTAGATGATTAAATAACTCATCTGAAGGGTTTGTCCTTTTGATAGATGCCTTACCCAGGGCCTCAGCCCAGACGACACCTACTGATGTTTGTTTAATTCTGTTGAATATTTGAATGGAGAGAGGAGAATGTGCTGGGAGGCATACCATTTGAAGAGATGTATTTAGCAGAAGAAAGTAGCCAGTTTATATAAAATAATAATTAAGTCTATTTATTCAATTTTATTCTTCTTGAAAAATAAAATGCATTTTCGTTATATATTACAACTACAGGTTATTCGGGATGGAAATGATAGCTGTGACATAAAAGAATCAGAAGAAAATACTTCAGAAACTAGAGCGAGAACACCAAAGGATGACATTCATCAGATTGGTGATAAAGCTGATCAGCAGGACCTCAGCCTAGAGGTGGAGAAAATAACCGAGACTGGTGCAGTCAACCTTACGGGAGAATGGTCCAGGGAGCAGTCTCCGGACACCAGTCACGAGACCCCAGTGGAGGATAAAACCCTGGGCTGTTCAGAATGTGTTTCTGAATTGCCACTGTCTGGTCCTAATGCTTTAGTCCCTATGGATGTTCTGGAGAATCAGGTAACCATTCAGAATCTCCAGCTGCAGGTAAAAGAGACATCAGATGAGAATTGGAGATTACTTCATGTCATAGAGGAACGTGACAAGAAGGTCGAAAGCTTGCTAAATGAATTAAAAGAATTGGACTCCAAACTCGATTTACAGAAAGTCCAACTAACTACCAAGGTTGAAACATGCCTAGAATTGGAAAAAACAGTTGAGGAACTTAAGAAAGAAAAATCAGATTTAAGTGAAAAATTGGAATCCTTTTCTTGTGATAACCAGAAATTACACCAGAGAGTAGAAAGTTTGGAAGGCGTCAGTTCTAATTTAGAAGTGGGCACAGAGAAATCGTCCCATGAAATTATTGAAGATAATGTAGCCAACGTGAACAACTGGAGAGAGAGATTTTTTGATGCGGAAAATGAGCTGAAGAGGATCAAATCTGAGAAAAGTAGCATTGAGCTCCACGCCCTCTCTGTGGAAGCTGACTTAGAGAGAGTTCAAACGGAGAAGCTGTATTTAGAAAAAGACAATGAAAATAAGCAGAACGTTATCACCTGTCTTGAGGAAGAACTCTCTGTGGTCACAAGTGAGAGAAACCGGCTTCATGGAGAATTAGATACTTTGTCAAAAGAAAATAAAGAACTGGACCAGGCGTCTGAAAAGATGAAGGAGAAAGTACGAGAGCTCGAATCTCGTCAAGGTGAGTGTCTGCAGCACCTTGACGTGGTGGGGGCTGAGGTAAGGGAGAAAACACAGCTCCTTCAGACTTTGTCCTCTGAGGTAAGTGAGCTGTTAGAAGATAAAGGTCATCTCCAGGAGCAGCTGCAGAGCTTGGAAAAGGACTCACAGACACTGTCTCTGGTAAAAAGTGAGCTGGAAAACCAAATCGGACAGCTGAGTGAAGAGAAAGAATCACTCGTAAAAGAATCCGAAAGCCTGCAGACCAAACTGAATGAATTGGAACATGAAAAGCTGGATGTCGCCAAGGCCTTGGAGGCCGCACTGATGGAGAAAGGTGAGGTCGCAGTGAGGCTGAGCTCAACGCAAGAGGAGGTGCATCAGCTGAGGAAAGGCATCGAGAAACTGAGGGTCCGCATCGAGGCTGATGAAAAGAAGCAGCTCCACGCCTTAGAGAAGCTGAGGGAAAGCGAGCGTAAGAATGATTCGCTTCAGGATAAAGTTGAGAACCTTGAAAGGGAATTGCAGATGTCAGAAGAAAACCAAGAGCTGGTGATTCTTGATGCTGAGAATTGCAGAGTAGAGGCGGAGACCCTAAAAACCCAAATAGAATTGATGACTGAAAGCCTGAAAGCTTTGGAAGGAGACCTTACCACGGTAAGGTCTGAAAAAGAAAATCTGATGAAAGAACTCCAAGAGAAACAAGGTCAAGTGTCTGAATTAGACACGTTAGTCTCTTCATTTAAAAATTTATTGGAGGAAAAGGAGCAAGAAAAAATACAGATGAAAGAACAATCTAAAGCCGCAGTGGAGATGCTGCAGACAGAATTGAAAGAGCTAAATGAGGAAGTGGCAGCCTTGTGTGATGACCAAGAGACCTGGAAGGCTAAAGAACCAAGTCCAGACTCGGCAGCGCAGGGAGTGCAGCAGCTGAGAACTAGCATCGAAAAGCTGAAAGTCCTTCTGGAAGCTGATGAAAAGAAGCAGCTCCATACCTTAGGAGAACTGAAGGAAAGTCGGCATCACGCGGATCTGCTTAAGGATAGAGTGGAGAACCTTGAAAGAGAACTAGAGATCTCAAAAGAGAAACAAGAGCGTGTGCGTCTTGAGGCTGAGAACTCCAAAGCAGAGATCGTGACCCTGAAAGTGAAAATAGAGGAGATGGCTCAAAGTCTGAGAGATTTGGAATTAGATCTTGGCAATATAAGGTCGGAGAAAGAAAATCTGACGAAAGAATTACAAAAAGAGCAAGGGCGAGTATCAGAATTAGAAGTATTAAATTGTTCATTTGAAAATCTGTTGCAAGAAAAAGAGCAAGAAAAGGTAGAGATGAAAGAAGAATCTAAAATTGCAGTGGAGATGCTTCAGACACAATTAAAAGAGCTGAATGAGAAAGTGGCAGCTTTGTGTAATGACCAAGAGACCTTTAAGGCCAAGGAGCAGAATTTGAGTAGTCAAGTAGATTCTCTGGAACACGAGAGGGCTCAGTTGCTACAAGGCCTTGACGAGGCCAAAAGTAATTACATTATTTTGCAATCTTCTGTGAATGGCCTCGTTCAAGAAGTAGAAGGTGGCAAACAGAAACTAGAGAAAAAGGATGAAGAAATCAGTATACTGAAAAATCAACTCCAAGACCAAGAGCAGCTCCTCTCTAAACTGTCCCAGGTGGAAGGAGAGCAGCAGCTTTGCAAGAACCAGAAAATAGAACTGGGGAATCTGGTGGTGGAATTGGAGCAGAAGATCCAAGGGTTGCAGTCCAAAAATGACACTTTGCAGGACACCCTAGACATGCTGCAGAATTCTTACAAGGATTTGGAGAAAGAGCTTGAGTTGGCAAAAATGGAAAAAATGTCCTTTGTTGAGCAAGTAAGTGTCTTAATCTGTTTACGTTTGAATATGTTGTCATGTGAATTGTATTTCCTTTGGACAGTGTTTGCAGTATTGGACCTAACTTTGTAAAGACTTTTGAACTATAGGGACGTTGAGTTGGCTCCAGCACTAGTGACTCTGCTTTGGCTCACATTTACTTGAGATACTTTGGTGCATTGGCCCAGGGTTTCTGTGTGGCACCTGGACATGGGAGAAGCTTTGGGTTATGCACAGTTCCTGGTTCTAATTACATTTCCCTTTCAGAATAGTAGCCTCCGTACCCATACTCAGTTGAGAACCACTGCTGTAGAGATTATAACAGATTCTAGTTAGGATCAGGAGGGATGCCCTTGGCCCCTGCTCTGCCTTTAGGACAAAAAACTATCAAAGATATTGATAGAACCAACAAAACCCTCATGGCTCCCACGGTGTGTGCTGGGAATCTTGTGTTTCAGTCCCTTCTTTTACACCTCTTTGTGTAGTCTCCTATTTTGTTAGCTGATGATTAAAGGGCAAATCTGCCATCAAGAAGCTCAGTGATTAAAGAAAAATTAAGTTTTTCCTCTATGTGCTTGCTTACTGAGCTAAGAAAGTGATTCCTTCAAATTAAATTTTTACCGGACAAATATTAAAAGAAAACGGGAGAGTCCAGAAAATGCAACCCACCATAACTGTATTTCCCAAGAATTTCAAATTTTTGTACACCTTGCAAGAGATGGCGTTATGGTAGAGATGATTAGAAAAACTGTACCAGGCTCTTTCAACTTCCAGGGGTGAACTCATACAATGGAGCTTTAGTTGGTTTTAACTAAGTACAAGCATGTTTCTTGCAGATTAGTATGGCAGTGGAGGATTAGTAGAGACCCGAGAACTGATAAAAATCTAAGATGCTGCCTCATTCAGTATTCTCTGATGTTTAAGTTTAATTCAAATTAATATCTCAATGAGAGACTTTAAGACTTAGTAATTTTATCTTTCTTTGTCACTCCTTTCCTTCTTGCTTTCATTAAATCTTTGCTGAGAAGAAAAGGTGAGCTTTCCAGTAGGTTTTGAGATTATTAGTTAAGGGAAGATTAGCCGGGTTCCATTTTGTTGTTGAAGACTAAAGCGAGTGTCACGAAATATGTGATGTCAGAGTGATTAATTTGATCAAAACAGACAACCCAAAGCAGATCCTAACAAAGATTAAATTTCAGGTAAACACAATGACTGCGAAGGAAACTGAGCTGCAGAGGGAAATGCACGAGATGGTCCGGGAAAGGACAGAGTTGAAAGAAGGATTTACTGGGGAGAAACAGAGGCTAAGAGAAGAATTAAACTTAATGTCGGAAGAAATAAAGAGCAGCAAAGTAAGTTTCCCTATCACAGATTCATTACCCTCTGATAATTCAGTGTGCACACTCTGCTTGTTTGTTTTTGTAAGGCCTTCTGAAATATACCAAACTTTTTTTAGCTTTTGAGAAAAAGTAACCCCACGCTATGTCAAGACCAGACTTGCAGGAATCTTCACCACCCAGCGCTGTCATGAGCCCAGAAGGAGTCATGAGAGGCCTCTGAACACATGAAAACACCTGTCATGGAGCCCAAGTATTTTTGCACAGAAGACGAGCCTTGCACAACATTAACGCACATCAGAAATAGATTTCATGCAGTTTTCAGTGAGTTGATCTGCTTTCCTGGCCTGCCACAGATTACAAGCCAGAATGTTGCTAGAGACAGATGCACTGATCTTGCAAAGAACTAACAAAGTAACAGAAAGAAAGTCACAGTGAAATGTGAAGTTGCAGCAGTCTTGGGGTGTCATTTTAGGGCGGGGTTAATGTGCAGATCTATAGCATTTGGGCCACGCTCCCCA
This sequence comes from Equus quagga, assembly GCF_021613505.1. Classification (NCBI taxonomy): domain Eukaryota; kingdom Metazoa; phylum Chordata; class Mammalia; order Perissodactyla; family Equidae; genus Equus; species Equus quagga. The sequence continues at coordinate 21,547,251 of NC_060279.1, read as the reverse complement.
CTGCTGTTTCCATAGCAGACCTTGCTGATTTGTGCCATCCCTTTCTCCTGAATTTCTTAACACCGAGTCCTAGGAGCAGAGCTGGCAGATGCAATGAAACCTGTCTGCCAAACCTAGTTAAATGGTAAACGTTCCTAGATCCACACAGGCTTCATACAACTTCATCCTAGAAAAAGGTAGCAAAATATAGTTGTGATTGTGACCCTCAATAATCACTAAAACTTGAAATGATATTTGTAATAGCCTGTATAAGGAGTTGGGGGAAATTTGTACTCTTTTCTAAATAAAGTATTTAATCTAATGAAAATGGAAAAGTTTTGGCATTTAATCTCAGCAGCTGATTTATGGAGTTTTCTGGCAATGCTTTGTGGAAGGAGTTCCTGTGGATGATGTCTGAGTGCTTCATCTGCTGAAGTCTTTGGTACTAAGGAGCGTGGGAGTATCCTAAGTATATTGTTGTTTGTATTTCAGTTGCAGGCTCTACTAAAAGGAAAAGCTAGGTGTTCAGCCTCAAGTCCATACATGTGAGTGTGTTAGTCTGCAACAGCTGTATTCATTCATTTGTTCATTCTATAAATAAGTGCTACTAAAGTCGGGATGGAACGTTGAGCCATAGCTATCCTGGGGTTCCTGTACTCAGAGCTTACGGTCTAGACACACAATAAATCATTAAATAGGAAACATGAAATATTCATAAACTGTTAAGTGCTATAAAGGAAACAAACAAGATTCTTTACTGCACAGTAATTGGGAAGTGTGGTGTGAGGGTAGAGAACAACTTAATTTAGATAAGGTGGTCAGAGAATGTCATCTGCAGGATGAGGAGTCCACATGCGAAGAACAGGGCAGAGGAAGGAGCCTTCTAGGTGTAGAGAGAAGTAGGATGAAATCTCTGAGATTAGAAATATCTTTGTATTTTTTAGAAATTGGAAGGAAACCATTGTGGCTGGAGTCAGATGGAAAGTGATAAGAAGAAAGATTGGAACAGTAGGAAGGCCGTGGTAAAGAATTAGAATAAGATCTAAAGTAACACTAAATACAGGAGGCTGGAGTTTAAGGGGAAGGTTTAGGCTGGATACAGGGATTTGGCTAGTACAGAATATAGGCTATTCAAAAATTATGGGAATGATAGAAAATACAGATGGAGAAGAGAAGGTGGCTCAGGGCCTGGCCCAGCGGACCTCCAGCATGCAGGGTGAGATAGAGGAGGAAGAGCCAGCAAAGAAAACAAGAAGACGTGATGAGGCAAACCAAGAGAGTGTCGTGTTCTAGAAGCCAAGCGTGGAGGCTGTCTCAAGATGGAAGGAGTGGTCAACAGTATCAGATCAACTTCGAGGATGAATGAGATGAGGACTGAAGAGCTCTTCAGATGTGCAAATGGAGGCTGATGATGCCATGAAAAGCTACTTCAGGAGGAGTTTGGGATGAAACCAGGTTGAAGTGGGTTGAAAAGTGAATGGGAGATGAAGAGGACTCAGCATGTATATAAACATATGGAAGCAGCTATTTGGGATCAGGCATAGCGAAGATGGATGCCTCCAGGGCTGCAGTTTTGCCAGTCCTACACAGTGAAGGGAGAGAGGGGCAAAAGAGTTGGGGGCATTTGGAAGAAAATTCTTATAGAGATAGAACGTGGACTCTAAGCTGGTCAAGGAAAAGAACATCAGTCTGAGGGGCTTGAATATGAAGGGTGGTGGTGGTGCTGCTGTTGATGATGTCAAGGAATTATTGCAATGCAAGTACTTAAGTAAGTGAGCCTGGAAGCCTAGGAAGGTGTGGTCCCAGAGTGGTTCTGTTCAATCTGAGGTTTCCGAGATTCTGTGGTCCCTGTGGATGTGACTTTGGAGGTTGGGCTGGAGCAGAGGAAATTGTCACTGGAGATGAAGGCGCAATTTAAAGTGAATACATCGCTACGGATTATAGCACTTTTCTATATGGGTTTTGTCTTGCCTGTAAACTATCTTTTCCCCCTCAGTACTCAGTATTTCCTGGAGATAGATATGCAAGTTCTTAATTATTTTCCTGTGATTTCACTTCTTTTCTCATTAGGGTCAATTGAAGGAGCTCATGCTAGAAAACAGTGAATTGAAGAAGAGTTTGGATTGCGCACACAAAGACCAGATGGAAAAGCACGAGAAGATGAGAGAAGAAATAGCTGGATATCACCTACGGCTCCAGGATGCTGAAAAGAAACACCAGGCTTTGCTTCTGGGTACAAACAAACAGGTAACAACGTGGGCTTGGTTACTGGGGGAGCTGGAGAGGATGTTTTGACCATGGTAATGAGGCATTTTTTACAAGAAGGTCAATGTTCTGCATTATTTTCATGCTGTATAATCTTACAAAGGATCCCATTGTATTAACTTCACTATCTTTCCCCCAGTTACTTGCATATATCTTATTTTATGACTTGATTTTTAAAACTACATTTCCATCTTGGAGCAGAATAGTAGGAGAGTCTCAAAGACTATTTGAAATGGTCCTTGGAACAGCAGTGTTTTTTTTTCCCTACAATTTTTTTTGTTTGTTTTTGAGGAAGATTAATCCTGAGCTAACATCTGCCAATCCTCCTCTTTTTGCTGAGGAAGGCTGGCCCTGAGCTAACATCCATGCCCATCTTCCTCTACTTTATATGCAGGCCGGCTGCCACAGCATGGCTTGCCAAGCGGTGCCATGTCTGCACCCAGGATCCGAACCAGCGAACCGCAGGCCGCCGAAGTGGAGCGTGTGAACTTAACCACTGCACCACTGGGCCGGTTCCTCCTACAATTTTTTTAGCTGAGCCTCCTGGCTAAATTAACTTTTTTCTGCCCTAGTATGAAATGGAAATCCAAACATATCAAGAGAAATTGACTTCTAAAGAAGAATGCCTCAGCTCCCAGAAAGCGGAGATGGACCTCTTAAAGTCTAGTAAAGAAGAACTCAGTAATTCTTTGAAAGCTACCACTGAGATTTTAGAAGAATTGAAGAAGGCCAAGGTATGTTCACTTCTTGCTTCATGACTTCTCATGTTCTTATAGATAATAGTGGTTTTAATGGTATAGAATTAAGCGCTTTCATTTTAATTTTTATCAACATTTTTTTGTAGTCAAAAATAATATCGTTTATCAATTCTCTGTTGAGTTATTTTAAAAAATCAGTGGATGGCCTGCTGTCTCAAAGCTGGAATAAACTTTCCATTGCTCAGCGAATCCCCTCAAACTAGAGAATGTTAAAGACTTTTCAAGATGGATATGAAGATTGAGCCAATAACAGATTAGGGCAGGCCCCTCCAGCTGTAGATAATAATTTGGTGGGTAATTCCAAAGTCTTGCTTGATTCATCCTCAAATTCACTGCTGTCACCAAACCTACTTTCCTGGGGCTTTTGGGGAGATCAAAGTGTGGCAAAGTATTTGATCAGGCACACGGATGTATACATTCTTCTCTTCCTCTCCAGACAAGCATCATAAAACTTTTTTCTTTAGATAAAAAGGAGGTTGAACCCTGGGCTCAGGATTGTTAGACTGTAGATGGTGCTACAGTAATTCTGCTTGGAAAGAGATGCTGTTTTCATTCCTACAGGTATTTTCCATAAAGTGAATACCATCCAGAATGCATAATAATGATCCTGGAAAATAAATATCTTTCAGTAAAGGTCTTCATTTATAGGGTGACTTAAATTTTTAAAATTATGGTATTAATTGTATATTGAATATATTGAAACAGAAAACTCTAGGTATAAGCTTCTTATGTTTATAGCTCTTACACAACTATTATCAAGGTGAAAGAACTATACCAATAAAATATAAACTAATAAAATTCCATGATCAGTAATGTTCTGCTGCTACAAAATGAGAGATGAGAGACGCTAGGTTTAATAATAGAAAGAAGTAGCTTGAGGTCTACTTTTTTATTTACTCACTTTCTGCTTTTTTAATCTTTGACACTTCTCCTATGGGGAATGTCTATTTATATACATACTGTGTACAAAATGGTACATTGCTTATTAGCTGAGTCTATTCAGATCTCATATAATTTTAGTGAGGTACCAGTTGATAAGCATTGTTTAAATTGAATTAAATGGATCTCCAATCCAGTTATGGTTGGAATCAGAAGTAGAAAATTCCAAAAGTGCAGATTTGCCACAACGTTGCTAATAAATTGTTTCAAGATGAAATATGCGAAGAATGAAATCTACTTGCAACATGACTGTGATGCTCAGGTTCTTCTTTATTTTAAATAGTGTGGTCCGCCTTTGTATGTTCATGATCTCTTATCAGATACTCCTAGAGCTAGATTGTTTTAGAATTCTGCATTTTTTAGATATTACATAGTATACACAATATCCCAGCAGGGTCTGGGGTAATACTTCATACTCAAATTCATATTTCTGCAGCAAAATGTATGCATATTCACACAAGGTGGGATAAATAGACGATAAATACCTTCATATCTGTTCAGGTCAAGTTTTGCTTCTAAATCTTTTACAGAGCTTTTTTTGGATTTCGCAGTTGTAAAGAACTGTGAACTTGTCCTACTGAGAAGTGTGTGGTGACACAATTCTCCAACCGTTCTATTCCTTTCTGTTTAAGCTACTATAAAATTTGAATTTGTGTCGTGATAATTTAGTCTTCACTTGGTGTGACTAAAACAAATGCCATCTTAGGTATTGAAACTGTGCGATAGCACAGGATTACAAATGGGAACACAGTTGTCTCACTGCAGATTCTTTCTTTTTTAAAGATTGGCACCTAAGCTAACATCTGTTGCCAATTTTCTTTTCTTTTCTTCTCCCCACAGCCCCCCAGTACATAGTTGTGTATTCTAGTTGTGGGTCCTTCTGGCTCTGCTGTGTGGGATGCCACCTCATCATGGCTTGATGAGTGGTGCTGAGTCCATGCCTAGGACCCAACTGGCAAAACCCTGGGCCACCAAAGTAGAGTGCACGAACTTAACCACTCGGCCGTGGGGCTGGCCCCTGAAAATGTTTGACTCCCCCAACAATGTTCATGGACTTCTACCCCCACCCCCAATGTGTGATTCCCACTGGGTAAACACATACATAGTGGGCTACGCATAATAGGATATTATCTTAGGAATCATGATTTATGCTTGTCGATACTAAGAAAGGAGTAACAAAACCAGTGTCTTTGGGGAGACCTCGGAAACGGAGTAGAGAAAGTGAATTGTTTTCTGCATCTTTGAATATTTTCTTTTGGACGTAATAATTCTTAAGTTTATAATATATGATTCTTAGTTATATCTCCTAATTAATTTTTCCATATGCTCATAAAAAGCAATTCAAGGTTTTAGGTGGAATTACTTTTGTTTTGTAGATGGACAATCTGAAATATGCAAATCAGTTGAAGAAGGAAAATGAACGAGCCCAGGGGAAAATAAAGTTGCTGATCAAATCCTGTAAACAGCTGGAAGCGGAAAAGGAAATGTTGCAGAAAGAGCTGTCTCGCCTTGAAGCTGCACAAGAGAAACAAAAAACAGGTGAGTGTGAACTGGGCCCGTCAGCGAGCCAGACCTCTTTCCCGCTAGTGACATCACACACGGATGGTGTCTGCCTAGGAGGTGTTTTCAGTGCTCTGTTCTGTTACTGCGTGCTCATTTTTAGCAGTTATCCGTTTTTCAATTTCTGATGTTTGTGCTCAGCGTGCAGTCATTAACAGGATTCTGAATGAAGCCTATAGTTTGAAATAGAATGATCGCATCTTCTGTTCTATAAAACATACAAAAAACTGGCAGCACTTATTGCTAATGAGCTGTTCCAAGAAGAGGTTTTCATGTGGATGTCCATTTACGTAGTTCTTCCATCAAAGGCAGACTGGTATCTGAGCTGGCATTGATAATTTATAAACAGCTGATTCTGGTTGTCTTTGGCTCATCCGAGTGGGTCAACGAAATAGAAGGGTTGGGGGCATATTTTTTGGGAGTGGAGGTAAAATAAAAATAGAAAAGAAATGACAAGTCTCCTTGTCACTTTTCTCTCCTTATGCCCCCAGAGCGGAATGCTCTTACTGTGTGGCTAGATTATGGCAAGTGTAGTAGGCGTGGCTCTTCTGGACCATAGCTTTGCAGAGTGGGTCAATAATCTTCCCTGCTGAAAAGAGTCCTGAGAGTAGACTGGAGCTCCAGGGAGGTTGTCCAGTGGATTTAATGCCAACCACGGCACTACAAGTTGACTAAGACATCCACCTTTGCAGTATCCTTCAAGCTCTTGTTCATCAGGTCCTCCATTGCTTTCAAATGGTTTTCAAAGCTTTTTTGGACTTACTTTGTCACTGGCCCCTGCCTGTCTCCCAAAGCCATAACAACAGAGACTTTATATTCTCTACTGACTTTTATTGTTCATTCACTTACAATGGAAAGAATGGACAGGGCAAAAATAGAGGATGTGATAAATTGATTCATTTGATCTCATATGATCACTCTAAGAAAGTCTGATGGATTGGCTGAAGTATGAGTTTGAGATTTTGGTGGATTTTATTTAGGCTATCCCAATAAGATGTAACTTACTAGAATATGGACCTTGGTATGATCTCTCCCAAACAAGAGCTTTTTGAACTATAAGAACGTACACAGCTGTATCTCCCCCACTCCTCCAAAAAAAATCAAAGAGCAAATCTAAGGTTACCTGCCTTGTGATGCCCAGGGTTTACTAGAGAAGTGTCAAGTTAGACTTGATGTGTCACTTTATTTATGACAGGTGCTGTTGTGGATGCTAATGTGGATGAATTAATGACCGAGATGAAAGAACTGAAAGAAACTCTTGAAGAAAAGAACAAGGAGGCTGATGAATACTTGGAAAAGTACTGTTCCCTACTTATAAGCCATGAGAAGCTGGAAAAAGACAAAGAAATGTTAGAAACACAAGTTGCTCGTCTGAGTTCACAACAATCCAAACTCAATCTCCCAAGTTCTCCTTTGCTGAATTCAGTTGTTCCAGGATCATCTCCGGCCCCTTCTGTTACTGAAAAGAAGTTACCGTCCGGCCAAAATAAAGCTTCAGGAAAAAGACAGAGATCTAGTGGGATTCGGGAGAATGGAGAAGGAACGACGCCTTCTACACCAGAGACATTTTCTAAGAAAAGTAGGAAAGCGGTCAAAAGTGGCATTCACCCTGCAGAGGATGCAGAATATGCTGAGTTTGAGCCAGAGGGCCTCCCAGAAGTTGTAAAGAAAGGTACGTATAATTTAGAAACAAAATTATGTGTCGTCTTTTGAAACTCCACATAAAAATTCGCATACAAAAAAGACAAGCATTTATTTTTTAGGTAAGTGTGCAACAGTACGAATTGATCTTCAGAAGCGATAGTCCACTTTTAAATTGATAGGGTTATATATTTTCCTTTCTGTCGTGAGAGAATGACTAGGATCTAATTACTCTTGTCACACTACAAAAGGGGCTGGTAGATTTGAAAAGGACTGGTAAAAACCTGTTTAGAATTTGATATTTCTGTGCTGAAAAATCCTGAATGAAAGACACCCTTCAAGCTTTTCTCCCTTTGGTTGTGTCGCACCCAGGTAGTAGGTGAGCTGGAGGATGGACCTGATGATGCTGGTCCCCTGGCTGGAGCCACTTACCACTTTTTTTTTTTAACCAAGTGGTCCTCCAAGTGTGGCCCAGGGATGGAGCCTGTCTAGGAACCGTTTGTTCCTTGTCCATGACAAAAAACAATGTGCAGAAATCAAGAGTAAGAGTTTAAAATTTTCAAAGCAATTTGGCATTGTTTCGACATCCAAACACATAATCATTTTTCTATTGATTCATGCTTATTGTCTTAGACAAAAGTATCATTCCACAGCAGACTGGGAATCAGGCCCCACCCCTCCCCTTCTAAAAGATCAAAGCTGGTTCTTTGCCATAGAAGGTTTGAGAAGCACTGTTCTGAGTAACTCTAGCCTTTAGGAAATCTGGCTCAAAAATAGTTAGCTGTCTTTCTCATCACTGTTTTTTATTTGTAGTTATAGGGTTAAAAATAAAACAGAAAGAAATGCTGCTTTCGTTAGCCATTTATGCTGCTCTGGAGTGTGTGTGATATGCTGTCTGTAGTGTCCTTGGGATTGACTTTCTCCTGATGGTCCTCACAAGTCCTGTCCGGTCCCTCAGTGGAAGGAGACGATGTATGCAGAGAGTGAGGTGATCCGTAGCACAAGGTCAAGTCTCTCCTCCCACCTACTCTCTACACAAGAGCCATCACCCGAAGTAGCTGTAACCATTGCACATTAGCCCCCCTTAAACAAAAGCTGCCCTTTCTTTTTTGTTTTTCCTTTCTATTTTATCCTCTTACTTTCTCAAATGCAAATTTTACAGTAAGGCCTGCTGGTGTGTTCTTCAGATCTTAGGAAAATGTGAGTTAAGACATCCATGTGGAAGAAGCAGGAAAAAATTTCCTGTTTAATATTATTTTCCCGTTGTGGTTTCTTATGTTTCTAATAAGAGAAAACCTGCTAGTTATTTATTCAATTTGATGACTCCCAGGGTAGCAATGAAGTTAATCTATTGTCCACTGTGGCCAGGAGAAAGTGTTTTTGGCGTTACCCTTATCTTCGTAAAAACTTTACCTGATGACCGTCATTTCCACTGTAGATAGAATTGCACCCAGCAGTGTTGACAGTCAGCCTTTTTTGTCCTTAGGGTTTGCTGATATCCCTACAGGAAAGACAAGTCCGTACGTCCTGCGGAGGACAACCATGGCCACTAGGACCAGCCCCCGCCTTGCCGCGCAGAAGTTAGCACCGTCCCCCCTGAGTCTCGATAAAGAAAATCATGCTGAGACCTCCAAGCCAACAGCTGGTGGCAGCAGATCACAAAAGGTAAGCTCCTGTGTGCATGTCCCTCCCGTTTGAAATCCAGAGAGTTACAGCGTTATCTGGATGAGGATTTGACACTGCGCCCTCTGACTCGGGAGCTCTTTAAAGTCTGACCTTCTGGATGTGGTATAAATAGGTCAGTGTTGAGGGGAGTGGTAGGCAGACCTGAGGATGAGCATCACATTATCCTGCCTGCCCACAGTCTCATCCTTGACCTAGCAGGCCGCTTATAAATAGTCTATTGGGAAATGACATTGTCAGATCAGAACTCACAGGATTTCTAAGACAGCTTCAAGCATTACTGCTGGAGGATTTGAAGAGGTTGTTTCTCTTTGGGCATAGGCATTGGACATTGCTTGCTTCATCTTTTTTTCCTCTCACCTATCTGCCCCCCAGCTGCCGATTCTTTGTTTTTTTTTACTGCTTTACTTACTACAAAAAGCAAATACTTCAGTAGATTTCTAAAGAAAGGAACTCTGTTTATGGATTTCTATTTATTTATTTTGAGTAAGATTAGCCCTGAGCTAACATTTGCTGCCAATCCTCTTCTTTTTGCTGAGGAAGACTGGCCCTGAGCTAACATCTGTGCCTGTCTTCCTCTACTTTTTATATGTGGGATGCCTACCACAGCATGGCTTGACAAGCGGTGCCATGTCCGCACCTGGGATCCAAACCAGCGAACCCTGGGCCGCCGAAGCGGAATGTGCACTTAACTGCTGAGCCACCAGGCCGGCCCCATATGGATTTCTCTTTTGATTGTTGAGGGTAGAGCTCCGACCTTAGTGATCTCTGTACCTTGCAAACAGCCCGGAAAACGTTATTTAAAGCAGAGAATATTTGCTTAACAGGTCTTTGTTCCATTACTATAATCCATAGCAGCTACCATTTATGTATGCAAAGTATGTGCATTTTATTGAATTCTCAAGTTTTATTTTCTCATTTTATTGAACTCTCGCAGTAAGTGGTATTAGAAAAGGATGAAGAAAGTAAGACTCATAAAGACATAACCTGCCCAGAGTTAACACCTAGCTTCTCCCGACTATAGTTTTGCTCCCCCAGTGTTTCTCAAACTAGCAATACAGGAATATTGTTGGAAGTTGCTGGAATAGTGTCAAGAATTTTAAAAGTTTTGCGATTTTCCTCTGCTTACTTGTCAGTTTGATTAAGTGTGCAATCTGGTTACCTCGAACCAGCAAGCAAAACTTTGACAGTGTACTAACTCCTATTTGGTGATATGATAATTCTTAAGTGAACAGGCGTGCCTCCTCATTAGGCCCGTGGATGCCAAAATACAAAGACATTGGTGATTAGTTGCATCAAAACAAGAACATATGTGCAAATTTGTTTGGTACGTTGATAAATAAGAGCCTTAAGTGTTGAGGAATTTATACTTAGTATTAAGTTCATAACTTATAATAAAAATTTTTTAAATTCAGGGGTGAGGATGAATGGTCTGAGATTTTCTTTCCTTCGTTAAAATGGGCCCATCCTGAGCCAGCCTTGATGGCCTAGTGGATAAGCTTTGGCACTCTCACTGCTTCTGTGGCCCAGGTTTGTTCCCTGGTCGTGGAATCACACCACCCGTCTGTCAGTTGCCATGCTGTGGCGGCAGCTGGCATAGAACTAAAGGGACTTATAACTAGAATATACAGCCATGCACTGGGGTTTTGGGGAGAAGAAAAAAAATGAGGAAGGTTGGCAACAGATGTTAGCTCTGGGTGAATCTTTCCCTGCAAAAAGAAAAATGGGGTGGGCCCATCCATTACTTGTGTTGGAAATATTCTACCATTTTGTGCAAATCCTCTCCCTGCCCCCCCACCTTTTTTTTTCTTTCTTTCTTTCTTTCTTTTCTTCCTTCCTTCCTTCCTCCCTCCCTCCCTCCCGTCCCTTCCTTCCCTTCCCTTCCTTTCTTTCCTTTCCTTCCTTCCCTTCCTTTCTTTCCTTTCCTTCCTTTCCTTCCTTTCTTTCTTTCTTGTGCTCTTATCCACTCACATTTGGATTTAACTTTTGGATGCTGGTAATAACAAAACACTGAAGAGTTTCCTGGAGTAGGTCCTGACTTTCTAGTGATCACAAGAACAACTTCTTTTCGATAAAACAACTAGTGCTCCTAAAGAGGGAAGCCTCCAAGCTTGACCAAAGCTCTTACCAGCAAGATCACCCCTGACCTGCAGTACAGGAGGAGTCGGGGTTAGGTTCTGGTGGAGGCTGTGCCATTTCCTTAGATGAGTGCCTGGGAGCCACCCCTGACTCCTCAGTACACACAAATATCCTTTCCTGCTTGTCTCACACTTACACCTACAGGGATTGGACGAAGTGTTTGTCCGGCTCTCTCTCTCTCTTTTTTTTTTTCAATTTTTAATTCTTTTTTTAATTGCAGTAACTTTGGATTATAACAATATATAGCTTTCAGATGTACACGGTAATATATTTCGAATTTTGTGTAGATTACATCATGTTCATCACCCAAAAACTAATTATAGTCCATCCGCTCACATGTGAGCCTAGTCACCCCTTTTGCTCTCCCCCCTTCCCCTGTGGTAACCACCAATCCAATCTCCATTGCTATGTGTTTGTTTGTTGCTGTTTTTATCTTCTACTTATGAGTGTGTCCGGCTCTCTTAAAACAGAAAATCACGACAAATAGGCAGTACCCTATACTTCCACCATTTCGCGGTGGCTCACTTTGTTGTAATTACTTGCTTCAATAGCAGCCTTCTGAGTTCCATTATGAGTTCTTTGAGGTTCCTGATCATGTTTGTGGTTTACCTGTGTCCTCATGTCTAAGCACAGTGTTGACGTTCAACAGATATTTGTTGAATGAGTGGAGCTGTTAATGTTGTCCTGACATGACTGCAATAATAGATGTTTAAAGGTATGTCAGGAAAGCATCTTATGAAATCACCCTATGGGTCATTTTTTTCTCTTTTTATGAGGAATTGATGGTAAAAGCAGTTTGCATGTGGAGTTCAGACTTAATATCTGAGAAAAGAGCTTTGCACACTAGGGGGCCCGCTCTCCACGCTGCTGTTGAATCTGATGCGTGTGGAGTAGTAACCATGGTTTCCTGCAGATTTGTGTCCAGTGCATTAGCTACCAGCTGCAGTAGGCACCAGCGGCTATGAATTGCTAAGCAATTTTGTGCACTTGTACGAATGGGTGGAAGGGGGATCCTCTTCAGAGCAGCTTATAGGAGACTTCACGATTAGATGCAAACTCTTCGAAACCTAGCCTATTGAGTTTTAATTTAATTCAGCATTTTCTGAGTTGCCTTATAAATGATTGCCTCATCTGTTAGGTATAATTCATCATTTAGTTTGAAAAATGTAGAGCAGGATGTCATTTCCTAAAGCAGATGCTTAGAAACTCAGGATTATGAGCCCTCTCCTTAAGTGACTGGCTGAGTTTTGAGAGATGTGATTGCCTAGGTCGTTTAGCAGGACCTTTGGTGACATCTGACAAGTTCAAAGGGGAAAACAGGTAAAATGCCGAGTGGTGAGGAGCATTCTCTGTTATCTCTCTGGCATGAATAAGCGCAGGAGCTCCTAGTTTGCTGGCGACAAGGGAGTCGGTGATTGTGTGTAGGCTTGATCTGAACGTGGGATGGGCGCTCAGGGCCAGAGGACTGGCCACTAAATTATAGTCATCCTCTACAGTGAGGCTGGCACCACAGCGTCAGTCAGCATTTCTTGGGATCTTATGAGGTTCCTTTTCACTGAGCCATCTGCATACTCGCCCTCTCCCCACTCGGGCAGCAGACACAGTTTGTAAGTAAGATGATTAGGATATGACCTAATTGTTTAAGTACTTGGTGAATTTGACCTCATCTAGTTATGGACAAGTCTGAGGCTGACTAACCAACATGAGGATCAATTCCACAGTTTAAACCCTGATCACAGACTACGATTTCCTCAATTCAGTATCAGGGAAATTGAATCTGCAGGGGGAAGGCAAGGAGTTTGACTAGCTCAGATTCTCTTTTTCCAACGTGATCTCTCTCTCTTTTTTTTAATTGTGAACCTAAAGATTTGACTCTCCTGCATCTGATGGGTTCGAAGGAAACAGCTGTCTATTGTATCACTTTCTAATTTAAAAAAATTAAAAAGAGTACTAGTAAAACTGGGTTTTTTTTCTTTCGACTTTCCATGGACAGTAATTTTCCACCAAGTGCTGATCCTTCAAGGCTGCTCCTTTTAAGTGTCCCACGTATAATCAGAGGTGGAGGCGAGCTTTCCAGGCATCCAATCTGTTGGCCAGATTTACTGTGTTTTCTGTAATGAAAAGTATTTAGCTGCCTTTTAAAACCACATACTTCCTGTGGAAAGACTATAAATGGGGACATAATTTCCATTCTTTCTTCTTACTGTTTGAGGAGGTCACGGGCCATCAGTTGCTCTGGAAGTGATCTGTCACCTAGCTGTTTTCCAGCATCGGCACTGAATGCCTCTCGCCCTTGTTAAGAGTCCTTCCTCTTTTTCTTGTGACGATCTTCCTACTTGAATCTTCCACTCTTGCCTTTAACTTTGATTAAGGGAAGCTTTTTTGTGTGTCATCTCTTTTGCTGCTCTTTCTCTTTCCTGACCCCCTATCTTCTTTCACGACTATGTAAACCTCAAAAATCTTGACTCTGCCAGCTATGTGGCCCTCTCTGCTGCTCCTTAAAGCCTCACATTTTCTGAGATCCCTCTTCTTTTTAAAAGGCAGGACATCAGAAAGGGGATTTGCTCTTCTGCTATAATCCAAAACCAATATGGAAACAAAACAACAATGTAAGGAGAATGATTAGAAATGCCATTTTATGAGTAACAGTTTCTAGGTCTTTTAAATGTTGCAAATAAAGCTCGCACCCTGTGAAGGTGGTGTCTCCTATTTGGATTTTATTCATTTGAATGACAGGAGGGGCTCAATGAGGATACATGAAAGCTGGTTGGGGTTCTCTTTGAGGAATAGATTGAGCGATGGCCAGGTAGTCAAGCATATTCTGGGCACTAGGGACACAAAGCTTAAGAGGAGATAGTCTTTGCTCTCAAAGAGCTTACCTGCTGATCTGAGAATGTCATGCTGGCCTTGGGAGTGAATCTCTGGCCATCAGAAGTGTCAAGGAAAGTTTGCAAGATGACTCGTCAGAGGTCGTGTCTGACGTCCTTCTAGCTTCTCTGTTAGGCGTGGCCTGTTGTTAGTGAAGATGCAATAGTGGAACTGTGTACAACTCTGAGAGCAGAAGAACTTACACTTCGGTGACATAAGTGCTTTACTTTTCATGTTGTAGAAATGTGAACGTCATTGAAGCCTGTAACAAAGATGTTTGTGTTGCAGGTCAAGGCTGCTCAACAAAGCCCAGCGGATTCAGGCTCTGCCTCCCGAGAACCCAGCATGAAGTCTCTCTCGGTCAGTAACCTTCCTGAGAGAAGTTCGGCCGACAGCCCCAGGGAGGGCCTGAGGGCCAAGCGAGGCCACCTCACCCCCAGCCCAGAAGCTGGCCCCAAGTCCAAGAGCGGCGAGAACTGTAGGGTCCAGTAGAAGAGACTTTGTGTGTCAGGACCCCCGGAAGGTGGCAGGAGTTGAATAGAAAGCAGTCAGGGGGCACATTATCAGTGGGAAGAAAAAGATTCCTTAGAAGTATGTTGTACTCTTTAGATCTCCCATGTATAAGTGTTAGAAAAGTTTGGAAGCACTAATCACCTATTCATCATCGATATTCCTCTTCTGTGATGTAAATAGCACTGTGAAAAGCTTTTTGGTAATGTTACACTTATATGACAAAGAACTTCTGTTTGTATGTGGATTTTACACTAAAAAAATGAAAAACACATTGATACTTCCAGTTCACAGCTCCCAGGAAAATGTAAACTTTTGCTTTATGATTTTCCTACGTAGAGTGTTAGGCATGAAATCATTTTAGATCAAGACTTTCTTTGAGCTGAGTAAAATGAAGGAAAACTATGTTGCGTGTGTTTACGGAAGACTGCACACACATGCATATATGGGTGTATTCATCCTTCTCTTCCAATGTGTCTTCTCAATCTTTGCTTATAAAACCTGTACATATTTGTGTGTGGTGGTGTGAGTTGTGTGTTTATTTTCAATTAGCCCGGTTACAGGCTCCTTGAAGGTGTAGTATATCAAGTTTTCTGTCATTGTGCTGTTTCTTTTTAAGACTGATTTGGTACGCATTCTCAGAAATGGTGATCCTTATTAAAATATAGCATGTTTTTCTAATAAAAAAGTTTCCTTTGTTTTCTCTAAAAATGAGTCTTAAATATAAATGCATCGTGAACATTGGTACCATTTCTTGCTAATTTCAACAACCTCTTATAAAAGTAAAAATGTTTTAACAAGTGATAACTAGTATATTTAGTGAACATATTCAGTTAAATTAAAAGACATGATTTGGAATATGGGTCATGAAGATTATATAGGACTATATGTCCAGCTAGTGCCTGGCACATTGTGTGTACCCATTAGATCACACACAGCAAGCATATAAGTACATGGTATTTTCCAGCTCATTTATGAATGTCGGGTTTCGAAAATATGCAGGCATTATGAGCCATATCAAATCTAAAAAACTTTGGAACAAGTCCTTGTGTCCTTGAATCAGGGTAGAAAAGTTTTGCAGGACATCAGCTAGTAAAAGATAATTTGTTCTTGGCTTTCAGTTCAGATTGCTGTATAAACCTTGACAAATACTATCATTATATTTTAAAATTGTCCTTTGCAAGGTGGTTCTATTGTTCAGTAATACTTCAATAATATTAAGCTATTTAGTATTCATCTACTGAAAGTGATATCCTGGCTCTTGTTTCTTCCTTCTGTTTCTCCAGTTGCTAGGGGTTGTGGTCTGGGGCAATGTCCTTATCATAAATCATCCCAAGGTTGCCATGTGCTCAAGGGCATGGCCCGGAGTAGACATCGCTGGGATCAGGCCATCAGCATCATTGGCTGGCTCTAGTGGTTGGAAGATTCCACTCAGTAGGTCTGGCTGGATAGTTCCGTGGGTCCTTGAAAGCTCTTCATCTTTTCCTAGGGGGATTGTAGCTGCTGCTCCTTGTTACAGGGAATACGTGGCATGCCTTCTATTTTCATAATTGTGGAGAATTGTTCACAGTCACAGCATATTACATAGTCTTTTCCCCGAGCTAACAATATGTGTTATACTATCAGCTGAGCTGCATATAGGATAAGTAAATAAGCTACAGTTCCAACTCTGAAGTACGTGAGAAACCAGTTGAGTCACGAAGAAGGTCTCAGTTGACAAATTATATGGAGAAATAGACCAAGTCCAGACATCTAAGAATCGGATTCTCATCTGTACAATGAGAGGCTTGGTAGACAATTCTTTCCTCTTGAAGATTCTTTAGAAACAGAGATGGCCCCTTTGTGTTATTGGGACTTATCAAGAATCCAAAGGGACTGCGTCCTCAATAAGAAGGGGATAAAAACCAACATCGAAACATAGCCTGATTTCCTAAGATCACCCCCCCACCCCTGCACACACTCTCCCCTCCTTTGAGATTTATTTGTGGTTTTTCTCACTTAACTCCAATCACCGATTTGTTTGAACCTTAAAAGAAGACAGGATACCTCCTCCCAGGGGCCCCTCATCTAGGAGGGGAGACCTGTTCCACTTCCCAGCTGGCTGGAGTCCGTAACACTTCTAACTACTCTTAGAGTGGCTCAGAACATTGACCTTAGAATTTCCAAGTTAGTTCTTTCCAAGTCATTCAGGCTATGGCAGTAGGTCTTGAAAGTAATTTAAAAGAGATATAGACTGTGATCAATTTTTGAAATGATAGGTTTATTACACCGCAGTTAAAGGTTGAACTGGTCAATGGCATCTATGTCATAGTTCTGTTTCATGGTTGAGAAAGGGTTTATAATTATGTCTTCAGGAGGACACGAAGTACCTGGAGTTGGTAGTTGAGCTAGTTGAGCTATGCCCTCCCTCCTACTTCTATTCGTATCAGCTGCCTTCCCTTGTAGAGGAAGGGGCTTTAAATTAGGTTCACTGCCTAGAGAGAGCAGAACTTTGAGTGCCTCAGAAGAACCAGGCCATTCTAATTAGAAAGCCTGGGACCTAAAGCTAGCATCCTCTCTCCAGGTAGAGTTGTGTATCTAATGCCACCCCTCACCTGAGCTATGGCTCGACACCTAAAACACTGTGGAAGGTTATATACATTTTACAAAGTGTTTTCAAATGTTTGCTCAAACCTTACACCTTTGTGAGCTAGACTTTAAGATCTCCATTTCATAGGCTGAGATTAAGTAAGAGACACAGGCAAGACTTCTGAATCATACATCTGAGGAGACCTTGTTAATAATAATGATAATGTGCCTCACAACAACCTTGCAAAATGGAGATTATCCTCATTGGAGAAAAGATGCGATAGACTGAGAAAGTTGAAGTATTTCAACATCAGTTTTGTGAATACAGAGCCCACTGTCTTGTTTGTCTTGCGTCTCTCTAGGGGCAGGCTGTTCCAGAATAATTCGGATAGTACAAATATTCACGTGATAGAAGCAGCTTTTCTACTTTCTCTTTGCAGTGGAGACATCCTTAATCTAGGATGATGGCCGCTGACTTGTGTTACCTTGTACTGAATTTTCAAAAAAAAAATGAGACTAGCTGTAAATTTTGACTTCTAAAAATTGTAGCTACTAACTTAATGTATAAGCATTATTTACTTAAATCCTTTTAAAGAGTCTGTTTTGGAAAACTTTGGAAAATCTAAAAATTTGTAAGTCTTTGAATACAAAAGTTTAGTATAAAAGTAGATGTTAAAAATGAAAGTGAGGGGTCAGAATACCTTGGTTCCCCATGTAACCTTGGGCAAATTACTTAATTCACTATGCCTCAGTTTCCTCTGGTAAAGTTGACTATAATAATAATACAGTCATGTGTCACTTAGCGACAGGGATACATTCTGAGAAATGCATTGTTAGGTGATTTTCTTGTGTGAACACAGAGTGCACTTACACAAACTTAGATGGCATAGCCTACTACATACCTAGGCTATATGGTGCTAATCTTATGGGACCTGCATCATATATGCGGTCAGTTGTTGACTAAACATCATTATGCAGTGCATGACTAATAACAATACCTCTTGAAGTTGTCATGATGATTAAATTAATTAGTTAACATTTAACTATGTGTGTGATTTTGCACTGAATAAAATTATTGTGTATACAGATAATTACACATAATTAAAATATTGCAGCTTAAAATTGTTAGATAAATCCGTTCATCCAATGCAACACATTAATTTCAGATTAAGTTCTACCCTACAAAATTCTCACCATTCTCAATACCACTAATGCTTATTTTGCAAATGAGTTTAATAGATTTGTAGATATCGTTCAATTACTGATCTTGCAAACGAACCATCCACTTTTGTTGCAGTAAAAGAAAACAATTACTGCAATTTTAACTACAAATGAGTCGTGTTGCTGAAGTTCATATATAAATTGGTTGTTAGAGCTCAGAATACATTTCCTTATAGAAGCAACATTACAAATTGAGCCTACATTCAAGCCCAGAAAGTCAATTTAGCTGATAATATGTTGAAATGGCAGTTACTTTGTTTCACCTCTACAGAACCTCTACTCATAGCATTGTTTCCCTGGAAAAATAGATGTTAAGCATCGGGTTGCCAGAAACTCATTTTTCTACCCCTCAACCATTTTTCCAGTAAGTTCTCCACTCTTTGCTTCCCATTTTGCGGTGTTGGACTAGAATTAGCCAGTTGCCTTGGGAGAGAGTAATGCAGGTGTAGATTCCTGTCCACCATATTTCTAACAGCAGCTGCTCCCAGTATGAAAGGGAAAGTGATGGCTTTTATGTTGGGTCTGATGCTGCAGGCAAGGTCCATCCTATGTAATGTGGATGTATTTGTGTGTGTAAATGTAAGCGGTTTGTTCTATTGATGTTACAAGGAAACACACACATCTCCAAACTTCATACATTTTTTTCTGACTATTGGATTGAGTTTCAGCCCACAAAATTTCCACCAGCCTCGATCCCTTCAATGCAAAGAATGTGGCAGATGAATATTACTGAGCTTTGTTATTCTTCTCTTCTCTGGGACACCTTGAGAACGATCCGGGTCTCATGTTTATCTGTATAAAAATATCACATTTGCCAAACCAAATCCTTGCAGATTCAACTGATTTATCTCATTTGACAGTTAATAATCTTGGGAAGTGGGTCCTATTTTATCACTCAGGAAGAGACCCAAAGAGGTTATTAAATTTGTGGCAAGACAAAACTGAGGCTCCAGTCTTGATTCCCGGTCCAAAGCTCCTTACGTCTGACCATACACCCCTCAGTAGAGAGTAAAGGGATTCAGGAGGCTGAGAAACTAAATTCCAGCCTGAGAAGTTCTTTTTAGGATCTCATTCTGAACCCAGGGGAACTCAACTCCGCACCTCGGGAAAACATGCTTTATTTAACTTCATGGAATTCTTTGAGGTTGTCAGCGGTTTGGCCTTGGGTTTCCAGCAGAAGTTACCCTGTTGTGATAATGGAGAATTTCGCTTCTCCTGCTTTCATTTTTCCCCAGTGATGTTTTTTGCAAGAAGGTAGGAAAATGGCAGCTTTCCAGTTATAGACTTTTTAGCAAAACGTTGGATATTCCTGAGTTTTAAATGTGAACAGATTCTCGTGGTGTTGAAATTGCAGCTGTGTTATCTAACAGAATTTGCCGGCCATGTGTCTCCTCCTTCCTGCTAGACCTTAGGCCCTCCACATGAGGGTGTTATTTGTCTTGGATGCCACCTGCTTGGTTTTTTTTTGAGGAAGACTAACCCTGAGCAAACATCTGCCACCAATCTTCCTTTTTTTGCTGAGGAAGATTGGCCCTGAGCTAACATCTGTGCCCATCTTCCTCTATTTTATATGTGGGACACTGCCACAGTATGGTTTGATAAGTGGTGCATGGGTTCACACCCGGGATCTGAACCAGCGAATGCTGGGCCACTAAAGCAGGAGTGTGTGAACTTAACTGCTGCACCACCAGGCCAGGCCTAGACCATTATTTTTTAAAGCAACTTTCAGTGGCAAATTCTACTACTTCATTCACAAGCTTCCTGATATTATTGCAAAGACTGTTTTCTGATTTTTTATTAGTCAATGTCTACACACTTTATATTTCTTTTGGGTTTGGCCTGTTATCTGAGCAAGAGACTCCTTTGAAACCCATTTGCTTCATCTTCCCTTCTGCATGTCTGTCATGGAAAGCAATTCTGCTTAGACTCGTACAGGGCAACTGTCTGAAACTTAAGTTATACTGGGGAAAACGTGAAGAGAGTGCGTAATTTTCTAATGCTTCTTGATGCAAATCTTTAAAGCAATTCATTATTCTGCCTATTGTGATTTCCCTAAACATCTAGTGATTTAAATTATAATCACTACAAGTGCAAAATCATGACTTGCGTGCATCCATGAATTCTATTAAAACAATATGGCTTAATTATCTAGGTTCTCTTTATCCCTTTGAAGAAGAAGAAATTCGAGAGCCTAAGAAACAAATTCTTTGCATCCCATACTATGACCTAAAACCTAGATCCCAGCAACTCAGAATGATGCTTTTTAAAAATAGAGCACATGGCTCTTCAATGTAATTATTTGCACATTTTTTTCTAGAAATGATCATTCAAGGTACTAGAAGGAGTGGCAAGTTTGGATCGCATCAAGGTAACAGGACCTTGAGCAGATGGAACATCCCTCCACTCTGCCCTGGCCTTAACAACCAGGGGATGCTACTAGGGAAACCCCGTAGGGAAGCCATGGGTATGCTGCCGGCTGCAGAGACGTGTGTGTGTGCATGTTGACAGAATAGTTATGGGGACAGACACACAGAGCCTGAACACCCGGTGTCTTTGCTGGGAGGATCACAGAACCTCTGCACCCCCCTCACCAGGCTTTTCCCCAAGCCAAAGTCCACACTAATTCTGCCTCTTTACGGACTCAAGCGCTTCTCAAACACGGCAGTAGGTGCCTTTTACACAATGTGGGTTTTAAATTTTTAAAAAACATCCTCAGCTGTCACCTGTCAGAATTTTAAGACCTCCTTTCTTCTCCTAGACGCCCCCCTTCACAGGTGCAACGTACTTGAATTCAACTGAACTTGTGAAAACCAGAACAAAATCAGAGAATGAATACTGATCTTTCCAAATGATTCCTAAGTATTCCCTTTCAATAACAATGGATGAGACCCCTGACATATTACATCAGAGACAATCACTGGACAGAAAGACTGAATTTTGGAAAGAAATTGAATAAAGAGTCATACCCACTGAAGAGTAAATAGAAATACAGATGAATCTCTGCAGGGGTCACTGGAAAGGCAGAATATCTTTTATGTCATTAGAATAATAACAGAGAATTTGGAAAATAGAAATATTATTTATAAACTTGCCCTAACTCAAAAATTAGTCTTATCTGTAACAGATACATTGAGAAAACATTTTTTTTCTCATGTAACTTTTCATGACATATCAACAGAGAAGAGTTATTAACCACACACTCAGACTGTTTACACAGCTGTTTACTTGGTTTCCTCTGAAATCTGTGCTTTGCTTTTTGTTACTTTTTAAATTTGAAAAAGATAAACAGTTAAAAAAAAGTCTTTTGTCTTCTGGTTTCATATATCAAATTCCCACTTTAAACACAGGGTCCAGCCTACAAATACGTATTGATGATTATTGCCCAGATGACAGTTGCCTTCTCTTTTTTTATCAGGACACAGAAGGGTGAGAAACTGACAGAGTTGTACTGATTTCTCAGCCTTAGCCCCGACTGGTACTAAGAGCCACCTTCTTGGGCTTGTTTTTGGTAAAGCTAGACCAAATGCATCTTAATAAGCAATCAAATCTTTGCCCACAGCTGTTTCAACGGATTGATTGGGTGAACATCTTATGGAAAATTTCCATGTGATTAATCTCTATCTCAGAATCCACAGAGTTATTCCATTATCCAAGAGAGTGGGACACAGACAAACCCTTTCCTCCCGCTAGTTTGCTAAGTCTCTACTTCCAGCTAATTTTCAATCTTTTTTTGAGAGAAATCAAGATGGTACATAGTTCAAGGATCTAATCACAGAAAGATCAACAAAATGAAGCCCAGAAGGTTTGTGTGCACTTCATCTTTTCACTTTTAGTAAGATTACCTTCCATGACTCTACAGGGGCATACAGGGGCAGTAGAACCTACTGTATCCATTCCTCTTAAATTCGGAACTTGTGAAAACATCTTACATACTCTAGATGGCCATTTGCATTATCTGGGGAGAACAGGTTTTCTAAATGAATTTAAAAAGACATAGAAGATCTTGGGAGGAATGTTTAGCCTACTTAACTTTTAAAGTTTTTACTTTTTTTTTTTTAAAGATTTTTCATTTTTTCCTTTTTCTCCCCAAAGCCCCCTAGTATATAGTTGTATATTCTTCGTTGTGGGTCCTTCTAGTTGTGGCATGTGGGACGCTGCCTCAGCGTGGCTTGATGAGCAGTGTCATGTCCGCGCCCAGGACTCGAACCAACGAAACACTGGGCCGCCTGCAGTGGAGCGCATGAACTTAACCACTCGGCCACGGGGCCAGCCCCCAAATTTTTACTTTTTAACGTTCATTTTTTTGCTTACAAAAATTTTGTCCCTTTTTTCAATAGTACTTCCTAAAAGTACCATTTATAAAGCAGTTTTCTTTCAGCTTCAAAACCACCTTCTATACTAGCTTTGTAATGCTGCAGCTGGCACTCTGTAAACCATATTTCTGCTTTGCCATCAGGCTCTCTGATGGGCTTTCCTGGGAATGGGTGCGAGAGGGGCCCTAGGAAGTCAGAGGAGGAAGAAGGGACTCACTCTTCGTTCGCTTCCTCCCAGCACCACCCTTAGCCTCACTTCACTCTAGCAGTGGCAGTTTATTTCAGTAGCGGCATCTGGATTCAGTTGACAAGTTTCCCAGCACAGATCAGCCTCATCATGTTCCCTTGGACAACCAGCACCAACCTTTCCTCCAGGTTTTTTCATTTTAGTAATTTTCACCGCCTCTCTTTGTTCCTTTGGCCTTAGGCCTTGTAACTGCTTATTGCAGCTACAGTTTCTGATTCCTTTGTAATCATTTTTTTTTCCTGCCCCGCTCTTTCAGTTCTGCAAAACCTAGTTAACAATTCCTTATTACATTTACTCTATTTGAAGAACCAGTGTCATTTCTGTCTCTTGAATGGATACTGACTGACACAAATCATGTAGTGTTTATATATTTGGAGGTAATAAAAATATTTTAAGAAAATTCTTTAATCCATATTGTTTACCTTTTAAAACTTCCACCAAATGTGTCCAAATTAGTGGCGTGTTCTAGAAACCGTATTTCTCCCTCCACAATAACATATTTACCAGGTTTGATGCTAACACTTTAAGACTTAAAAAAAAAAAATCCACAAATACCCATTTCCAGCAAGCGAGAGTTGATATTGTTCTGTGTTGCTCTGTCCCCATCACCCCAGAAAGAGAGATGACTTGGAACAGGAGTATGCAAGTCAGCCCCACTCTTGTGACATCCCCAAATCACAGAAGGGGGCAACACAGGACCCTGTAAGAATCATCACCCCCAGGAAACTGATGATTCTGGGCCTTTCTTGCTCCTGGCGGGGGAGGAGAAGCCCCATTGGGAGCAACAGAGTTGATTTAAATATTCCTTTCAACATTGCCCAGCATGAGTGTGAATGGGTTTCAGGAACAGATGCTCTGGCTTGAAGTGGCTATTCTGGGGTCAGGGGAAAATTTCTCCCTTAACAACTTCTGTGCTCAGATGTGGTGCATGTTGCCATTACTCATTTCATAGGTACTTCTGCATCTCTATCAGATTTTTTTTTTTTTTTTTGTCATTATGGAAGGGTATCTTTTGCAGAGCAAAAGATTTTAGTGAAGTCTAATTTAACAATTTTTTCTTTTGTGGATCATGCTTTTGATGTTGTATCTAGAAACTCGTCACCATACCCAAAAGCATGTGGATTTTCTCCTATGCTTTCTTTTAGAAGTTTTATTGTATGGTGTTCTATCTCTAGGCCTATGATCCATTTTGAGTTAGTTTTTGTGAAAGGTGTAAGGTGTCTAGGTTTGTTTTTTTGCATATGAATGTCCAATTGTTCCAGCACAATTTGTATCCTTTCTCTTTTGAATTACCTTTACTACTTTTTCAAAGATCAGATGACTGTATTTGTGTGGGTCTATTTCTGAGCTCTCTATTCTGATCTATGTGCATTCATTCTTCAGATATTGTTTATTAAGCACCTACTAGAGGGGGGCATTCTGCTTAGGCACAAAGAGGAAAGTTGTTGCTCTCAGTCCTGATAATCAAAGCAATAGTTCACCCCAGAGCTTGGTAAATGATACAGTGGAAGTATGCACAGGGTACTAAGAGTTCCCAGAACACAAACATATAAAGCATCCAACCATTTCTTCCCATCCCTATCATGTCTGTTTCCAGCTGGGCCCAAGGCACTATCATCTTTTGTGGATTTTTTTTCTTTTTTTTGCTGAGGAAGATTTGGCCTGAGCTAATGTCTGTGCAATCTTCCTCTATTTTGTAGGTGGGTCACCACCACAGCTTGGCTGCCGACGCGTGGTGTAGGTCCATGCCTGGAACTGAAACCAGGCTGCCGAAGAAAAGTATGCAGAACTTAACCACCAGGCCACAGAGTGGCCCCTTTACCTGGATTTTTAATGTCACCTCCTAACTAGGTTTTCTGATTCCGTGCTTGCCTTTCCCTTAAAAGAACATAGAATTACATGATTCCTCTGCTCAAAGTCTCCAGTGGACTCCCTTCTACCTTAGAGCAAAAATCAAAGTCCTCACAATAGCCTTCAGGAGGTGGATCCAACCATGTTCCTGAGCTCATCTCCTGTCCTCACCTTCGTCATTCTGTTCTGGCCTCTCTGGCCTCCTTGCTGTTCCTCGATGGTGTAGGAGCTCTTGTTTCAGGGCGTTGCCAAGGATCGTCTTGCCAGATGTCTGCACGCCCTCCTCGCCCCGATTCCTTCAGATTTTGATATAACCTGTGCTACCAGAATTCATTACCTGCTCAATATTTAGTTCTGCTTTTTTTTTTTAATCTGTCTCTCCCCAGTACGTTCCAGGAGGTTATGCAATTTTGTTTCTCCTTCTCCCCTGTCCCCCTCCTTCTCTTTTTTCCCTTGTGGTGCCTAGAGTCATGCTTGGAATATAGCATGAACTCGTCAGATATTTATGGAATGAAGGAATGAAAGCACAGAAAAGAAATAGGGACACTTTGGGGGTAATCCCAGTAAACGATCAGCTTCTCAAGGAAAGAGGAGCTTATAAAAGCCATCATTGATTCCCAGTGCCTGGGCGTGAAATCACTGTTGAATCAATGAAAACAGTACACCCACTTTACAGTTGAGAGCACTGAGGCACGAAACCTTCAGTGATTTCCTAAGATTGTGTACCCCAGTAGTGGCAGGCATGCATT
This sequence comes from Equus quagga, assembly GCF_021613505.1. NCBI lineage: Eukaryota > Metazoa > Chordata > Mammalia > Perissodactyla > Equidae > Equus > Equus quagga. The sequence continues at coordinate 21,521,960 of NC_060279.1, read as the reverse complement.
GGAGACTATAGGGCTTTTTTTCCCCCACTTCACCATTATAAAACTATAATCTCTAGAGCAAGATGAATTAATTGGGTCAAGGGGATTAATTAGAAGTCATAGGAGGCTTCATGTGTGAGAATATTCTCAACAGGATTTTGAAGGAAGGGAGCTTCAATTAAAAGGCAAAGAAAAAGAGCTCTTCTCCCTCCCAAATTCCTTATCTTGGCTGACATGTCTGCTAATGCAGGACTATGCACCAGAGGGTCCTGACAGCAGCCCTGACAAGTGGCCATGGTGACCTTTGTTTGCCAGCTAACGGGCCGTGGAGGGTAGGGGCTGAATGGATTTAACATCCCAGCAAGGCCTTCTTTCATTTGCGTCAAAAGGCAAAAGGCTGGAGGATGAGGAACACCCGAGGTACCTAAGATGAGGAAGCAATTTTCTCAGACATGGGCTCTTCTCAGGGAGCACCGGAGATGACCTGGAGAAAGGTATCCTTCTCAGAGGGTCTCTTTTGGACCCCAGCTGGAGATCCCCATCCCACACAGCTCTTTCAGGAAAACATGGAAAAAGGATGAGATGTAGTCAACTCTGCTCTCAGCATTCTGCAGGGCAGAGGTGTGCTCTGGGGTGGGAACTGTCTGCGGCGATATCTCACCCTGAGTTCAGTTCAAGAGCAAGTGGCTATTGGACTGCTGTAATAATATCACTGATGCTCGGGTGGGTGCTTGCACAGGTAATTGGGCATGGCCGTGTCTGGTCTCTCCATCAAATGGCATTTATAGCTTTTCTTTGTTAGTGTCAACTGTTTTGCTGAAAACTTATGCCATTGGAGAACAAATAATACTGACTTATATTTCAAGATTTATATAACTGATTCCATATGCCTTTGACAATTTTATCATATTTTTAGACAGTTACAAAAGATATCTTTTTCTCATGGATATCAAGGTAGTACCTTGGAAAGTGGAGGGCTGTCTTGGGAGGAATGTAAAAGAATAGAAAGTCAAACAACTAACTTCCAGTGTTTTTACCAAAACTGCTCTATGAAGAAATGAGGAGAGAGAGTCTTTACTGTGAGATTCTTTATTCTTTATTTTACCACAGAGTAAAAAATGCTGCTTTTTTGCTCGACTGCTGTAACTTTCTTTTATTTTTAGTTTACTATCAGTAAACCATTAATATGTCTTAAATATGTTCTGAGTTTTCTCTTTAAATTTGCCGTGCTTAACATTATTCAGTGTCCTGGATTGAAATTTTGCTTTTGAACCTACAGAAGCTTCATGAACTGGATTCATAATTCAATCAAGTACAACTAAGAAAGAATGGAACGTTTTTTAAGTTGATGTTTGCTTTGTGGTTTTATCCTTTTATACATGTTACAAGAGAAAAAAAGAGTTTTCACTTTAGGAGAAGCATCATGACACCAAATTTCCTCGCCCAATATTTCTACGCCCAGGACCACTTCTGGAAGTCAACTGCCCTTTAAGAGTTTCAGGAACGGAAAGAGTGACTCAGTTTTCACTGTGTAGAGTCTGATTGACCACATTAAATTTTTCTTTGCATGTGGATACATTTTCTTGTACTCACAAAGAGAAAAAAATAGATTTGGAGCACTTCTTATTCCCTCTGAGGGTTCTTCTCTTTCTTTTCCTCCGTCATTTGGCTGAAGGAGCAAAGATGAATGCAAATGGCTATTAAACAATCACTTGTTACAAATAACTGATTAGGATTTGGACCATGTCAACAGCTGTGGCCTGCCAGCCTCTTGGCAGAGCTCTGATCATGTTAGGTTTTGGGTAATCAATTTATTCTAATACAAACCATATTGGATGATTGAGATTTTATGCCTTTTTATTTCCTTTAAACAGCCTTCTGAACAAATGCTTATTATTTTGAAATGCAGCCAAGCTCTGGCCACTACAGGAGTCCAGTGTTAGGATGGAGATCCTAGTACTTTAGATATTTTCTTGGCTTATGCAGAAACACTTAGACAGTTGGACAGAAAAATTATGTTTCTGATTTTATTTATCTGCTGATTATTTGAGTTTCATTAGGAACTGACAGTAACCTTTTAATCTGTGGAACTTTTTCTGTGATAAAACCTTCCTCCTCTGGCTTTCTTTTGCGTACATTTTAGGTAAACAAAGAGTGCCCCAAAATTTAGTATTCAAATCCGGTAATAAACAGCAACCATGGGGTGGTCGGAGGCCCAGAGAAGGGAGCAGAGTGGGGTTTTCTGGGAAGACACCATGCAAATTGAGAACCAGCAATATGGGGGATTAGAAGGGTGGTTAAGCTGAGAAGTTGAGCATAGAAGTTGTTTAGGGCCCTCCATGGCAATGGGGCTAGACCACAGCCACGTTCTAAAACATACACAAGGATAACATCAACAAACCAAATATTTCGAGATACATAGCCCAGCAGAAGAAAGATAGGAACTTCAGATGACCACCTAGGGATGTGATGGAGAGGTGGCTAAGGTTTGAGCAGCAGGGGCAAAGTCAAGTGTCTGCAGGGAACAGGCAGGTGATCTACACGCAGGGATGCTATTAATAGCATTTAACAACTAATACAGCACCAACATTTACCCATCAGAACAGACACTGGCCATAGAGGTGGAGTAGGGTCCAATAGGTTCCTTGTAACAACTGGCATTTCTCCTTTATTTCCTGTAGCTTAGGGAGATCTGGAGGATCCTTGAGGGGTGTGTCTGGGACAGCTGGAGAGGCAGGGATACGTTTGGAAGGCATAGGATAGTGCTGATTTACCAACTGATAGAAAGTATTTCAACAGTCTAACAACTCATTTGGCTAAACTATGCTGGTGGATTATCAGCCTTTCCCATGTGGGTAAAGAGGACTCTATGAAGAGACAATAGAGAGTGGTGCAGACTGTGGCAAGCCTGAGCAGGCACACTACCATTAGCTGCAGTCCAATGGATTTAACATTTATGGGAAAGCTCCTTTTTAAAAACTATTCTTTAACCCTTTGTGGGTGAAACAAAACACATCTGCAGGGTGATCATGGGGCTTTATCATCATAGGAGACTTTATAACTCAGGTTTCTATCTTAATAGTTGGTGTGTTATAACACTAAAATGTCTCAGGTAAGAAATCTCAATTGTTTTTGACTTCATTCACTCATTTCTCTATTTATTTATTCAACACTACTGAAAATTATTTTTTTATTGAAGTATAATTGACATCCAATAGCGTATTAGTTTCAGGTGTATATTATAGGGATTTGATATTTATATGCATTTCAAAATGATCACCATGATAAGTCTAGTAACCACCTGTCACCATGCAAGTTACTACAATATTATTGACTATATTCCCTATGCTGTACATTACGTCTTCATGACTTATTTGTTTTATAACTGGAAGTTCGTACCTCTCATCCCCTTCACCTATTTCACCTGCTCCCCAGCCCCCCACTTCTGGTAACCACCAGTTTGTTTCCTATGTCTCTGATCTGCTTCTGCTTTGTTTATTTGTTTTGTTTTTTAGATACCACATATAAGTGAAATAATATGGTAATTGTCTTTCTCTGTCTGGCTTATTCCACTTAGCATAATACTCTTTAGGTCCATACATGTTATTACAAATGGCCAGATTTCATTCTTTTTTATGGCTAATATTCCATTGTATACATATACCACATTTTCTTCATCCATTCATCTATCAATGAACACTTAGGTTGCTTGCATATCTTGGCTATTGAAAATAATGCTGCAGTGAACATAGGGGTGTGTGTATCTGTTTAAATTAGCGTTTTTGTTTTCTTCAGATAAATACCCAGAAGTGGAATTGCTAGACTGTATTTTAATTTTTTGAGGATCTTCCATACTGTTTTCCATAGTGGCTGCACCAGTTTACATTCCCACTGACAGTGCACAAGGGTTCCCTTTTCTACAGATCCTCACTAACACTTGTTATTTGTTGTCTTTTTGATAAGAGCCATTCTGACAGTAGTGAGGTGGTATCTCATCATGGTTTTGATTTGCATTTCCCTGATGATTAGTGGTAATGAGCATCTTTTTATGTGTCTGTTGTCCATCTGTATGGCTTCTTTGGAAGAATATTTATTCAGGTCCTCTGCTCAGTTTTTAATTGGATTGTTTGTTTTGTTGATATTGAGTTGTATGAGTTCTTTACATATTTTGGGTATTAACTCCTTATCACATGTATGATTTACAAACATCTCCTCCAATTAGTAGGTTGCCTTTTCATTTTGTTGATGGTTTCCTTCGCTGTGCAAAAGTTTTTTAGTTTGATGTAGTCCCATTCATTTATTTTTGCTTTTGTTGCCTCTGCCTGAGAAGACAGATCTAAAAAAATATTGCTCAGACTGATGTCGAAGAGCTTACTGCCTATGTTTTCTTCCAGGACTATATGGTTTTAGGTCTTACATTCATGTCTTTAATCCATTTTGAATTTATTTTTGTGTATGGTGTAAGACAGTGGTCCAGTTTCATTCTTTTGCAAGTAGCTGTCCAGTTTTCCCAATACCATTTATTGAAGAGACTGTCTTTTCCCCATTGTATATTCTTGCCTCCTTTGTCATAGATCAATTGACGATATATGTGTGGGTTTATTTATTTATTTATTCTATTCCATTGATCTATGTGTCTGTTTTCATGCCAGAACCATATTGTTTTGATCACTATAGCTTCGTAGTATAGTTTTAAATCAGGGAATGTGATACCTCCATCTTTGTTCTTTCTCAAGATTGCTTCTGGGTCTGTGATTCCATACAAATTTTAGGATTTTAGGATTCTTTGTTCTAGTTCTGTGAAAAATTACACTGGTATTTTGATGGGGATTGCATTGAATCTGTAGATTGCTTTTGGTAGTATGGACATTTTAAAAACATTAATTCTACCAATCTGTGAGTATGGTATATCTTTCCATTTATCTGTGTCACCTTAATTTATTTTGTCAATGTCTTATCATTTTCAGAGTACAGGTCTTTCACCTCCATGGTTAAATTTATTCCTAGATATTTTATCCTTTTTGATGCAATCGTAAATGGGAGTGTTTTCTTAGTTTCTCTTTCTGATAGCTCATTATTAGTGCATAGAAATGCAACAGATTTCTGTACATTAAATTTGTGTCCTGAAACTTTATTGAATTTATTTATTAATTTGAATAGTTTTTTTGATGGAGTCTTCGGGTTTTCTGTATATGGTATCATGTCGTCTGCAAATAGTGACAGTTTTACTTCTTCCTTTCCAATTTGAATGACTTTTATTTCTTTTTCTTGCCTAATTGCTGTAGCTAGGACTTCCAATACTATGTTAAATAAAAGTGGTGAGAGTAGGCATTCCTGCCTTGTTCCTGATCTTAGAGGAAAAGATTTCAACTTTTCACTGTTCAGTATGATGTTAGCTGTGGGTTTGTCATGTATGGCCTTTATTATGTTGAGGTATGTTCTTTCTTCAGCCACTTTTTAAAAATCATAAATGGATGTTGAAATTTTGTCAAATGCTTTTTCTGCATCTATTGAGATGATCATATGATTTTTATCCTCGTTTTGTTAATGTAGTGTAGCATGTTGATTGATTTGTGGTTGTTGAACCATTCTTGCATTCCTGGAATAAATCCCACATGATCATGGTGTATGATTCTTTTAACATATTGTTAAATTTGGATTGCTCATATTTTGCTAAGAATTTTTGCATCTATGTTCATCAGAGATATTGGCCTGTAATTTTCTCTTTTTTGATGTCATTGTTTTTGACATCAGGGTAATGCTGGACTTGTAAAATGAGTTTGGAAGCATTCCTTCCTCTTCAATTGTTTGGAATAAATTGAGAAGGATAGGTATTAACTCTTGTCTAAATGTTGGGTAGAATTTACCTGGGAAGCCATCTGATCCTGGACTTTTGTTTTTTGGGAGTTTTTAAATGACTGATTCAATTTCATTACTTATAAATTGGTCTATTCAGTTTTCTATTTCTTTCTCCTTCAGTCTTGGAAGGTTGTTTGTTTTTAGGACTTACCCATTTCTTCCAGGTTTTCCAATTTTTGGTATGTAATTGTTTGTAGTAGCCTCTTATGAGCCTCTGTGTTTCTGTGGTGTCAGTTGTAACTTCTTCTCTTTTATTTTTGACTTCATATATTTGGACTCTCTCTTTTTCTTGATGAGTCTGGCTAAAGGTTTATCAATTTTATTTATCTTTTCAAAGAACCAGCTTTTGGTTTCATTGATCTTTTCTATTTTTTTCTGTCTCTATTTCATTTATTTCCATTCTGATCTTTATTATTTCCTTTCTTCTACTAACCTTGGGCTTTCTATTTTTCTAGTTCCTATAGGTATAAGGTTAGATTGCCTATTTGAGATTTTTCTTGTTTTTTAAGGTAGGTCTGTATCACTATAAACTTCCCTCTTAGAACTGCTTTTGCTGTGTCCCATAGATTTTGGAAAGTTTTGTTTCCATTTTCATTTGTCTCAAGATATTTTTTTGACTTCCTCTTTGATTTATTCATTGACCCATTGGTTGTTTAGTAGCATTTTGTTTGGTCTCCACATTTTTGTGTTTTTTCCAGTTTTCTTCTTGTAATTGATTTCTAGTTTCATATCATTGTGGTCAGAAAAAATGCTTGATATGATTTCAATCTTCTTAAATTTATTGAGTCTTGTTTTGTGTCCTAACATGTGATCTATCCTGGAAAATGTTCCATGTGCTATTGAAAAGAAGGTGTATCCTGCAGTTTCAGGATGGAATGTTCTGTTTATATCTATTAAGTCCATTTGGTCTAATGTGTTGTTTAAGGCCAATGTTTCCTTATTGATATTCTATCTGGATGATCTATCCATTGATGTAGGGAATGTAAAGTCTCTTACTATTATTGTATTACTGTCAATTTCTCCCTTTATGTCTGTTAATATTTGCTTTATATATTTAGGTGCTCCTATGTTGAGTGCATAAATATTTATGAATATTATATCTTCTTATATTGACCCCTTTACCATTATGTAATGCCCTTATCTGTCTTTTGTTACCATCTTTGTGTTAAACTTTATTTTGTCTGATAAGAGTATTGCTACCCTAGCTTTCTTTTTGTTTCCATTTGCATGAAATATCTTTTTCCATCCCTCCCCTTTCAGTCTGTGTGTGTCTTTAAATTTGAAGTGAGTATTTTGTAGGCAGAATATAGATGCGACTCTTTTTTTATCCATTCAGCCACCCTATGTCTTTTGATTGGAGAATTTAGTCCGTTTACCTTTAAAGTAATTATTGATAGGTATGTACTTATTTCTATTTTGTTAGTTGTTTTCTTGTCCTTCTTTGTTGCTTTCTTCTTCTCTTGATGTCTTCCTTTGTAGTTTGGTGGTTTTCTTTAGTGTTACATTGGGATCGCTTTCTCTTTATTTTTTGTGTATCTAATGTAGATACATTGTATTCTATCTATTACATCTAATACATCTATTGTAAATGTATTTTATTTTTTGGTCTGAGGTTACCATAAAGTTCATATATTTTGACCTGTTTATAATAGTCTATTTTTTTTTTTATGAGGAAGGTTGGCTCTGAGCTAACATCTGTTGCCAATCTTCCTCTTTTTGCTTGAAGAAGATTGCTGCTGAGCTAACATCAGTGACGATCTTCCTCTGTTTTATGTGGGATGCCACCACAGTGTAGCTTGATGAGTGGTTCTAGGTCCATGCCAGGGGTCTGAACCTGTGAACCCTGAGCTGTGGAAATGGAGCGCATGAACTTAACCACTATGCAACCAGGCTGGCCCCTATAAGAGTCTATTTTAAGGTAATATTCTCTTAAGTTCAAATGCATTCTAAAAGCACTACATTTTTACTCCCCCCTCCTCACGTTTTATGTTTCTGACATCATATTTTACATCTTTTTATTTTATGTATCCCTTAACTACTTGTAGTTATAGTTGGTTTTACTACTTTTGTCTTTTAACTGTCATACTAACTTTTTAACTGACTGATCCATTGCCTTGCCTTTACTAAGCATTTGCCTTTACTGGTGGGGTTTTTCCTTTCATATATATATTTTTTATTTCTAGTTATGGTCTTTTCTTTTCCACTTAAAGAAAATCCTTTAACATTTCTTGTAAGGCTGGCTTAGTGGTAATGAGCTCTTTTTGTTTTTGCTTGTCTGGGAAACCCCTCTGATCTCACCTTCAATTCTGAGTGATAACCTTGCTGGGTAGAGTATTCTTGGTTGTAAGTTTTTTCCTTTCAGCATTTTAAATATATCATGGCACTCCTCCCTTCTGGCCTGCAAAGTTTCCATTGAAAAATCAGCTGATAGTCTTATGGGTGTTCCCTTGTATGTGACTTGTTGTTTTTCTCATGCTATCTTTAAGATTCTCTCTTTATCTTTAACTTTTGCCATTTTACTTATAATATGTTTTGTTTTTAACGTTTGCCATTTTAATTACAATATGTCTTGGTGTGAATCTCTTTGAATTCATTTTGTTTGAGATTCTCTGTGCTTCCTGGACCCAGATATATTTCCTTCTGCAGGTTAGGATAGTTTTCAGCCATTATTTTTTCAAATAAGTTTTCTGCCCCTTTCTGTCTCTCTTTTCCTTCTGGAGACTCTAAAATGCAAAAGTTAGGATGCTTGATATTGTCCCAGAGGTCCCTTAAATTATCTTTGTAGCTGCCCCTGATGCCGGAAGGGTTAATAATCACTGGAAAAGGCTTGCCAACAAACTGTGACCCAGAGGTGAGAAGGCCGGTTAGCCAATGACAGGTAAGACCTCCAGGAGGAGGCAACCTAAGCCAGGCACTGGTTGCCTGGGGGCACAGATGGAGACACGATATTGGGAGCAGGAGGGGCCGTTGCCTAGGACGCCTTGCATGTTCCGAGATAAAATATATGAGCACAGCAATAACATGATAATATCAAAACAGAGGCCAAGGGAGGGCTCCTTGAGAAATCACTAAGAATTCTTGGCACTCGCTAATTACATTGTCCAGAACACCCATGTATGTTTAACAGATGTAAGCTATGTATATATTGAAACGCTGGTTATAATAAACTCAGAGTGGCCATCAGCCCTCTCCGCATCTATCCTGATGTGTACATTGGATTGCGACACCGACAATCTTCATTTTTTAAAATTCTTTTTGCTTTTCTGATTGGGTGATTTCCATGATTTTGTCTTCCAGATGACTGATCTGTTCTTCTCTATCACCTAATGTGCTGCTGATTCCCTCAGGTGTATTCTTCATTTTAGTTACTATATTCTTCAGCTCTGATTGGTTCTTTCTTATATTTTTTAGCTCTTTGTTGGAGTTCTCACTGTGTTCCTCCGTTCTTCTCCTGACTTTGATGAGCATCTTTATGACCATTACTTTGAAATCTTTATCTGGTAAATTACTTATCTCAGTTTCATTATGGCTTTTTTTCTGGGGTTTTAATTTGTTCTTTCATTTGGAAGATGTTCCTCTGTTTCTTCACTGTGTTTGAGTTTATGTATTTGTTTCTATGAATTAGCAAAACAGCTACCTCTCCCAGTCTTGAAGGAGTGGCCTTGTGTAGAAGTGTCTCCTGTGTAGACTGTGTATGCTGGGTGGCTTTGGAAGACTGGCTGGAGCTAAAGTGGATGTGTGCTGGGGTAATCCCATGGTGTGCCATGTTCGGTCTACCCTGGAGGGATAGTTGGAGCTGAAGTGGCCTGGGCCAAGGGGTCCTGGGTTGCACTGCCCTTGGGCCACCCTGATGGGATGGCTGGAGCTGGAGTGGGCATGAGTTGGGGGATCCCAGGGTGCTCTGCACTGTCCTACCCTGGTGGGATGACTAGAGCTGGATCAGGCATGGTGAAGGTTATTTTTGTTCTTCATGTTTTTATCACTTAATTCCTAATATCTTTCTTAGGGTATCCATCTCCATCTCCCATTTAACTTCTTGGGATTGTATCTGAGCCTGTCTTTCCTGCACTTTGACATCATACAGTAATTCCTAAATTCATTTGTTCTTCTATTTATCTGTTTAAAATTTATTAACAACTTCCATGCCCTAGGCATTGTGCTAGGTGCTGGTATAGGAAGACTTATAAGATAATCTCTTCTTGTTGCCCTCAACGATCTTACTGTCTAACTCGATTTAACTATCCACTGGTAAAGTATTATTGAGATTCTGGTTGACATCATCTTACTCAGTTCTTAGAGATGCTGATTGAAGGGGCTTCTCCTTTTTTTTTTGCTTTTCCATTCCCCTATCCTCATGCTACCAGAGTGGTTTCCTTAGTGTTTCACTTCAGGGCCTAGTCCTTTTTCTGAGTTTCAAAGTCGTTACTAAGCTATCTTGACAAACCTCATCTCTCTGGTCCCTTCACATCTTTCTTCCTTTTCTGGCTTTCAGACTTGCTTGCTGAATGCAAACCCTCTTCCTCCTACTCAGCCCTCCTAACAGCCTCATTTCTCCAACTTCACCAGGAAAACTTTCAGCAACCCAGTTCCTTAAGGCCTATGAATTCCTCAGAGTTGCTACCAAGATTACACTTCGTCTAGGGGAGACTTGCGCCCTTTGCTCTTGGCTGGTACATAATATTAACAAGTTTCCTAAAGGTTTGGGTGCAATGTGAAATACCACATCCAGTAGAGGAAGGATGCTGCTTGACAAAAAGGAGCAGTAGACACATCAGACTGACTTAGCAGAGAGAATTGAAGGGAAAGACAAAAGGAAAGAAGGGCAAGTGCACTTTTTCTTTTTTTAAAGGAAAGCATTCCCTTATCTACGCTTCTGAGAAGCTGTGAATAGTGGTGCATTCTGAAAGCAGCACTGTGCAGGCCAGACCACAGAGGCAGCTCTAGTTTCAAGGCTGGGGAAATCATGCCTTGGGCTCCACTTAAAGTTGCCTTATCCTCAGTTCCCTGCTAAACCTGTGCCTAGCTAATCAGAGAAGACACTAGAGAAGGCTAAACATGAGAAGATGGGGCTTCTCAATATCTGCTGATCAAAGTTTTATGGTCAATGCTTTTATGTGGAAATGGGAGGCTGCCAGGACCTCTCACCTGGTCCTGCTGCCCTTTAAGGATTAGAAGGGGAGAGGAACCATGTTAGCTTTCAGGGATTTGCCTACCTCCATATAAGGAAATTATTGCTATACTGAATCTTCTGTGTTGAATTATATGCCCCCCTCAAAAAAGTCATGTTGAAGTCTTAACCCCTAGTACCTCAGAATGTGGCCTTACTTAGAAATAGTTTCTTTACAGAGGTAATCAAGCTAAAATGAGGTCATTAGGGTAGGCCCAATCCAATATGACTAGTGTCCTTATGAAAAGGGGAAATTTGGACATAAAGACAGACACACAGAGGGAAAACAATGTGAAGACACATAGGGAGAAGAGAGCTACATGATTCTAGCGATGCATCTACAAGGCAAGGAACACCAAGAATTGCTGGAAAACACCAGAAGCTAGAAGAGGCCAGGAAAGATTCTCCTCCAGAGCTGTCAAAGACAGTATGGCCCTGCTGACACCTTGACTTTGGACTTCCAACCTCCAAAACTGTGAGACAATGCATTTCTATTGTTTCCAGCCACCCCCGTTTTTGGTACAGCAGACGTAGGAAGCTATTACTCCTTCTTACTTTGTCAGCATCTCAGAGCAGATCTGCCTAAGACCTAAGACCTACCACAGGCAATATGTTAAAGATAAGTTTCTCCTGCTTAGAGTGTGGAAGGAACCACTGTATTTTGCACACACATTTGCACATAGAGCTAGCATTTGTCTATAAGCTAATAATATACAATACTTTCTTGGTTATTCCAGAGCAGCACTGTCCAATAATGCAGTGGCCACTAGTCACATGTAGTGCTTTAAAATCGAATTAAATTAATTAAAATTATTAAATTAAAAATTCAGTTCCTTAGACATACTAACCACATATCAAGTGCTCAATAGTCATATGTGGCTAGTAGCTACTGTGTTGGATGAAACAGATACAGAACATGTTCATCATGGCAGAAAGTTCTCTTGGACAACGCTGTTCTAGAGAAGGAGGTATTCTAGTCAGTTGAATGTTCTAGTTAACAGAGAGACTCCACATCACATATGTCTAAAAAATTAAAAATAAAAGAAAGAAATAAAGGAAAAAGGTTAAAGAAGCCAATACAGTTAACTTAACCCTGAAACTGTACTTTGATAATTCTGGAGGAATGTCATAATCTTGAAATACTTTAGAGGCGGGAGTATGAATTTCAACACTCAGTGTACTGATAGAAGGCCAGAATGCAGGCAAACTGAGAGCTGGGTTGATTGAATACTAAATAAATCAGTGTTTGCTGTCTAAACCATGGCCCAAATACAAAACCTAACCAAGCCCGGGGAATAATTTAGGAACATTTGAAGTCATTAGGATCATTAGATCTGACTCGAGCAAAGCAAAATAAACAACTCTCCTAGCCTGATTTGGAACTAGTTCCACCGCCTTCTAAGTCGAAGCTAAATCCTCTGAGTTTAAATATATGACAAATGTTTTCCTTTGTTTGGCTATGTTTATTCTCACTTCTATTTGTTTTATTGTTTGTTCCATTGTATTCTATACCCTAATGACTCACCATCTCAGAGCCATAGGACTCAATAGTCTAGTTTGTATCTTTGCCTCCAACTCAGAATTCAACTGAGCAGACTATCTATGCTTCCTGTATTCTTTCATGGGACCATGGTCAGTCCAGGGGGCTACCTAGCACTTGGACATTACTGCTATGATTTCTCTTGTCCCCTCACTTTTCAGAATGGAATTTTTACATTGTTTCTAAACCTTTGGGTCAGAGTGACATTTAGTTCGTCCCTCTGATCTCTAGCTGCGATTGTCTTTGGGCTACAGAGAGGGAGACTAAGTTTCCCTTTTTATTGTGGTTAGAGGGTTCACCGAAGAACAATGGCAGGAATGCAGTTCTGAATTCTTAAATCACAGATAACTAAATAATACTTCACAGACAGAGGGGACTCCAAAAATATTCTTAACTGACTGGTTGGCTTAAAGGAATTAACACTCTTATAAAAAATGATTTTGTCTGTATAAGAGATAAGTGGTGCTCTAAATTTGAAATAAATTGCTGAAGAATGACTTCAACCCAACTCCTAACAAAGTCAAGTCACTGTATTCGGCTTTATTGATAACAGTGGTTTGGACATTTATTTTTTTCCTATACCGGGAAAATGTGCCAGTTATGTTGCCAAGAGCTACAGAATTGGCTGGGCTCTGATGAAGGCTTGATAAGATGGGGTGACTAAGACACTCTCCTGGTGAGGCAAGCTAAGGCTCTGCTGGTGCCCTGGGTGCTCCTTAGGGAGACAGTTGGGCCAGTAGGCTTCTGACCTTTGCAAGGCCAACTATCTGATTATGTGACTGACAGATTATTTAAAAAAATTTTTTCCTACTTTTTCTCCCCAAATCCCCCCAGTACATAGTTGCGTATTTTACTTGTGGGTCCTTCTAGTTGTGGCATGTGGGACACCGTCTCAGCGTGGCCTGACAAGCGGTGCCATGTCCGTGCCCAGGATTTGAATGGGTGAAACACTGGGCTGCCGAAGGGGAGCATGCGAACTTAACCACTCGGCCACGGGGCTGGCCCCTGATGGACAGATTATTATGTCAACTAAGAGGAAAGATGAATAGATGAAACGAGAGGGAGTTTAATAGGACGTTTCCTCTGTGCAGAGTAGAGAGGTTCTAGCACATTTTCAAGTCACCCCTCACCCTACACTTTCTGTCCTTGCCCTGAGCTTGGAAGAAACACGGCATTTCTCACTTTAAGAAATTCAATAAACAAAAATCTAGACAAAAAGACCCAGAACATCTTTAGAAAAATAGCTATTATTGAAAAAAACTTTCCAAATTACCAAAGAACATATATATGCAGGATTTCTTTGAATAATAAGGTTGGCAGAAATCTCTGTTCTGGTTTTATATAAATTCATTAATTTTTTCTTTTCCACCTAGATTCTGGACACTTCATGATTTACTCAGGTTGGTTTACAATGGGCTGCTTTTTCTCCTATATCGAGGCTCTTATTGCAAACTATAGAAAACTCTTTGTCTCTACTCCCAAATTTATAGCTCCAGCCCAGACTTCTTTCCTGGACTCCAGGTCTATATACCCAATCATCTAGGCAGCTTTTCCACTTGATGGTCCCAGGGACATCTCAGACTTAACAGTGTCTAAAACTGTCCTTCAACTCCACATCCTTTCTACTGATAGTTTTCCCTGTGTCAGTTTTGCTAATTCCAAAATTCCATCTGCTTAGGCCAAAAACCTTGGAATCAACCTTAACTCTCTTTTCCCCTTTTCCCATATCCCACGTCTACCAGTCAGGAGATTCTCTTTCAAAATATCTCCAGAATCTGACCACTTCTACCTCCCCCACTGCTACCATTACCACCACGATCTCCCACCTTGATTACTGCAGTAACCTTTTGGCAGTTCTCTCTGCTTTCCATTTGTAGTTTCCTGATCCAACAGCCAAAGTGTAGGAGACATTTCAGGGTTTTGACTAGAGCAGTGACAAGACCTGACTTTTGTTTTAAAATAGTCTCCTTTCTCAAGTATCACTCACTCAATAAGACCTACAATATAGACTCAGTTTAAAATTACAAGCTACCCTCCCCTGGGCATTCTCAATGACTTTAGCTTGATCAATTTCTCATAGCACTAATCACTTTTATCATAATGTATAATTTACCTATTTATCATGTTTATTGTTTGTGTCTCATCCTACTCCCCATATCCCCACCCCAATAGAATGTAGATATTTGGTCTCTTCAGTGATATAACTCAAGGATTAGAATTATATATGGTACATTGTAGGCACTCAATAAATACTAGCTGAATGGTTAAAAATTTTCTTTGTAACCCATCCAGGAATTTTCAGCCCTGTTCAGTGAAGGCTGCATTTCACCCCCTGCTCTTAGATAAAGTCTTGACCAGATCCTATAGCTTTTCCAGTTAGATTTAGATAAGGAAAAGGCTGTGGGACACTTCCTGTCACAAGGACAGTCTTATTTCAGTGCTTTAAATGACCCACTTCCATGTAATACTAAAATTCAGAACTTCAGGCAAATCTAAAGTTTCCCTATGCCCAGTTTCTGAATCCTGCACTGGGCAAGGGCCACGGATACCTCTGTTCCATAGCCCACATTGTTCTACTTTTCCAAGCCCTGCTCACCGGGCCAGGCTTCTGACTTCTTCTGAATCGGGAAGAGAGAATTAGGAAAATGCACAGTCTTCAGAGATTGGTATTTTTACAGTCTGTTCTTGGTGTTCATGACGCTTAGCAAATGGAAACCTAGGTCTTTCTCTTGGGATCCATTTTGTGGGTTTCTAGGAAATTCCCTCGCTGAGAACCTCCAGTGGTCATTCCTATGATGTGGGACGTGGCTGGCCACTCAATAGTACAAACTCTCCGCCCCTGGCCTCGGGCCTTCCACCCCACAAGGCTCTCTGGTAAACCTCTTGAGCAAGGTCTCTTTGAAGATGGCTCCAGCCTGGCTCCCACGAGAGCCATATGTGGTAGATGGGGACCTCTCCTACATCCTTGCCTGTGTGAAAGCGCAGTTCTCTTCCAATGCTGCCACTTCCTCTGAACACTGCTCCTTAGCATGGCCGAGCACGGCCTCTCGCCCCTAGATATTTCCGCTGAGTCAGGCACCAGCCCATCGTGGTCCTCTAGAGCCCCCACTCGATCTCAAAGTGTGGGGTAAAACACCCTCTTCTCCTTTGTGGAAGAGACAGAGGAAGGGAGGGGAGGCAGAGCATAAGGACACCTTCTCCAGAGAAATTCTTGCTCTCAGACTTTTCGAGTTATGGTTTAGCATCTCCTTACAACTTTAAAATAACAAAGAAACAAGTTGAAGTTTTCAAGACATCCCCAAGTCTCCCTTGCTCCCACACACTGCTTCCTTCTAGGCTCAGACCCTTCATGTGCCCAGCTCCTCCTCCATTGCGGGTCTCAGCTTACGTATAGCTTCCCACAGATGCCTGCTTTGCCTGCCAAGTCTAAAACACGTCCCTGTTATACTCTCCCAGCTCCCGCTTCGTCTCCTTTACATATTTATTACAGTTTGTAATCATATATGTATTGACGTGATTAATTACTGTCTCCTACAGCAGACTCTCAGCTCCGGGAGGACAGAGTCGGCTGGGTTCAGAGCGGCCTCCTCGGAACCCAGTTTAGAACCAAGCACGCAGCTCTGGCTCACGGAATGTTAGGAGACCCCACGGTGCGGCTTAGTGCCACGCTGCCTGGTGTGAATGTTGGCTCTGCCGCTTACTAACCACATGCGCTCAGGAAAGCTCTTTTTCTCAGCTGTAAAACTGGGATAACAATAATACCAATTATTAGGTGATATTATAAGAATTAATAAAAATAAAGTGTTTAGGAGAGGGCCTGGCACATAGCAAGTACTTTCAAAGTGTTTGCAATGATTATTAACTGCATGTGCGTGAAGAATTGTCTAAGCAGTAGGTGAAGTGTTTTTAGGGAACATTCAGTTAAGGAAGAATTATCTTTCCACCACAATCCAGAGAAAACTCACCGGTGGACTGTGTTTCAGAGAATGTGAAGTCATCCCTCATCGCCGGGAGCTGAGAGGCGCTCTCTGGTTCCTGCATCACACAGATGTGGGGAGAGAACCTGCAGAATAGCACTCAAGCTTAGCGGTTCAAGCACAGGGTCTGGAGGCAGACAGACAGGGTCCAATCGTGCCTCTTCCCTTATAAACTCTGTGATATTGGGGAGTTAATTTCTCCTAGGCTCAGTTGCTTTATATTTAAAATCGCTATAATAATAGTGCCTACCTCACAGGGCTGTTGTAAGGATTGCATGAGTGTGTATATGTGCTAGTACTTGGACTATCATAAATACTCAAAAGAGGCAGCTGTTATCAATATTGTCACTAGTAACAGTAGCTAAAGCCATAGAAAAACAGCAGACAAGGACTCTGTACTTTAGAGGGAAACTTTTAGAAATTGCACATAGAGAGCGTGATTTTTGCAATTGGTGTTGTGGCTGGCATGTAACTGTTGGATGTAATCTCATTATGAGGAAAACCCAAACAAACAAAAATCTCAGGACAAAGTTAATAAAATACTTTTTCACTCCATACTTATTTCAAGTAACATTCACTGCAAGTAGTTTCTAGAATATAACATCGACCAGATTGCAAACACAAGGAATAGCTTGAATCCCAGTAATCTCTGGATTTACAGGCAAGCAATGCAGCTCCCCGGAAGGCACTTCGAACTCTTAGTGCTGGAGGCACCATGTCAGTCAAAGGTGCTGGAATTATTTCAACCAAAATCAAATTCCGGAAAGCTCTCATCTTACACATATGAATCTCCTAGCTTTCAATCTGAAAAACATTAAGATTCTCAGTGTCTGGTTGACTGAAAAAATATGTTTGGATGATTTTAGAAATGCAGATTCCTCATTAGTTCTATGAGAACCTGGATGAAAAAGCTAGATTTTTATTTAGAATTTCTTTCGCTTGCATTTATTTCTTTGTTTAAATTGTGTAAGCATTCATGTTTAGCAGAGGGCAAATGAAGTTGATAAAAGACCTTTTACCTGCAAGATTCTGTCTCTATTCAGACTCGGCTGGGAAAGCTGTACCCTGGGGGTAAGTGCTCAGCAACTCCCCGCTATAATCGGTCTTTGTTTTTAAACACTTTGAGGACATTCTCTTGGTCCATTTTTTCTAAAGACAGTTGTTCTCTTTTGACTATGGAGACTTGAAGTGAAGTCATTTTCTTGTTTTCTCAAGAAAGCTGAATAAGCTAGAGTTTAGAGTTTTTTTGTCACTGCTTATGGAAATTTAAGTAATATATTTAGCAGGACTCCAAATCTGTGGTAACTAGTTTGGTCGTGACAATCATGTGTTTCTGTCGCTCACCAGAAGGCTGGAGTTACTGTGCTTTCTTTGATCTCCCCAGGCTTCTCTTCTGAACAGTCAGCTGTAGAATGTCAGGGAAGCTGTGTTCCAAATGTCAGGGAGCCCTGTGGCGTCGGGCAGGGCGAGCCCTTGGGTTGCCTCTCCATCTCGGTTCCATTCCTGGATGAGCCTTTCTGTATTTGGTCATTGGGGGCCCTACTCTAGATTCAGAGAGCCAGAACTCAGGGGGTGGGGGAACATGGTAGAGAAAAGGGGCCTTTTGTTCCATCTCTCAACACAGTGAAATGCCTGGTCAGGGTGTTTGAGAAGGAGACTCAGTCACTCAGTCACTCAGTCACTTTCCTCTCCTGACAAGCCTTTCTTGTTGCCTTTATAATAAACTTTCCTCCCTTCACCCTAAAGCTTTTCTTCTGTTGCAGAGCTGTGGTCTCGAGTACCTGGATGTTGTAAACTGGCAGAGAGAGAATGGACTCAAGGGTGACCTGGCTGAATTAAAAGTACTGCCACCTGAGTGTGTGTAGGTTGTAGTCCACATTCATGGGGCTATTTGGAGTTATGCTTACCTGCACCACCGCATGGGGCAACCTTAACCAGAGTAATGGCGCAACAGAACTTTAACTTGAAGATTTACTGTATACTTTGAGTATAACAGTATACCAACTAACTTTCTAATTACGTGTTTAGGTTTTGCTTATGAAAACACTTCTAGTACCTTGGAAAAATAAAAAGTATTTTAATAGCAAATTCCTTTGAGAACTTATAAAATCCATCATAGTTGTCAAAAGCATGGTGTATGGAATTTAAGAGAGAATACAGATATGCCAACATCACCCCTTGTCTCTTACAGAATGCAGATGAGGTGTGTGGTGGTGAGGAAAGAGCGTATGTGCATATGGCATTTTATCAAGAGACCTGTGGTATGATCCGCAGTGAGGAATGCCGTGGCTTACTAGATTTCAAAACATCCAAATGGGGAAATATTCCATATTTTAATAATAAAACTACTGGAGTATTAGATATAGGAGGGCATTTTTGTAATTTTGAAGAGGAGAGAGGCCTTCCCAAGCAGATATAACACGAGAATGATAAAGAAAAAACTGGCAGAACTGACTCTAAAAATTAATTTCTCATTGATTTTTTTTCTTTTTAATTACGATTTTTGAGATAATTATAGATTCACTTGCAGATGTAACAAACAATACGGGAGATCTGATGCCCCTTTTGCTTGGTGTCCCCCAATGGTAACATCTTGCAAAACTATAGTACAATAGCACAACTAGGATATTGACATTGATGCGGTCAAGAAACATAATATTTCCATCAACACAAGGAGCACCCAGATTACCTTTTATAACCACATCCACTTTCTTTTCACCCTTACACCCTCCTTAACCCCTTGCAACTACTAAGCTGTTCTTCATTTCTATAATTTTTTCATTTCAAAGATGTTATAGAAATGAAATCATACACCAGGTAATTTGGGGGGATTTTTTTTAAAACTCAGCATAATTCTCTGGAGATTCATCTAGGTTGTTGCGTGTATTCATAGCTTGTTCCTTTCTTTTGCTGAGTGGTATTTTATGGTCTGGATGTCCACGGTTTGTTTAACCACTAGTTTTTAACTATTATGAATAAAGCTATTATAAGCATTAGTGCACAGGTTTTTGTGTGAACATAAATTTTTCATTTCTCTGGGATAACTGCCCAGGAGTGCGATTGCTGAGTCATATGGTAGCTGCATGTTTAGTTTTTAAGAAACTGCCATATTATCTTCCAGAGAGGCTGTAATATTTTACGTTCTCACCAGCAATGTGTCACTGATGTAGTTTCTCTGCATTCTTGCCAACATTTGGTGTTGCCACTATTTTTTATGTTAGCCATTCTGATAAATGTGTAGTGATAGCTCATTGTGGGTTTAATTTGCATTTCCCTAGTGGCTAATGAAGTTGAACATCTTTTCACGTACTTATTTGCCATCTGTATATCTTCGTTAGTGAAGTGTCACTTCATGTCTTTTGCCCATATTTTAATTGGATTTTTTGCTTTTTATCACTGTTGAATTTTGAGAGTTCTACGTATATATATTCTGGATAGTAGTTCTTTGATGGATATGTAGTTTGCAAATATTTTCTCCTCTCTATAGCTTGTCTTTTCATTCTCTTAACTGAGTCTTTCCCAGAGCAAAAGTTTTTAATTTTGATGAAGTCTAATTTATGAATGTTTTCTTTTTGTGCTTTTCCTGTTAAGTCTAAGAACTCTGTGCTTAGCTCTAGACTATGAAGATTTTTCTCCTATGATTTTTTTCTTAAAGTGCTATAGTTTTACCTTCTATGTTTAAGTCTGTGATCAATTTTGAGTGAACTTTTGTATAAGGTGTGAGACCTAAGTTGAAATTCCTTTTCTTAGCATATGGACGTCCAATGCTCCAGCAGTATTTTGTTGAAGGTTTATCTTTCCTCAATTGAATTATTTTTCACCTTTGTCAAAAATCAGTTAGGCATATTTGCGTGGGTCTATTTCTGGGTTCTCTATTCTGTTCTATTGATCTATGTATCTATCCCTCTGCCAATAAGGCAAAGTCTTGATTATTGTAGGTATATCATAAGTCTTGAAATTGAGCGTACTGAGTAGTCCTACTTTGTTCTTTTACGAAATTGTTTTAGCTATTCTAGTTCCTTTGCCTTTCTACGTAAATGTTAGAATAATTTCCTGTATGTCTACAAAAATATTGCTGGGAGTTTGGTGGACATTACTTTAAACCTGTATATCAATTTGAAGGGGAATTGACACGTTTACTGTCTTGAGTCTTCTGACCCATAAACATGGTATGTCTTTCATTTATCTAGATCTTTTTGAATTTCATTCATCAATGTTTTGTAGTTTTGAGCATACAGGTCCTGTACCTGTTTTGCTAGATTTACATGCATGTATTTAATTTCTTTTGGAGTGACTGTAAATGATACTACATTTTATTTTCTGCACCCCTGGACTCATTACCAGTATGTTGAAACACAATTGATTTTTGTATGTTTGTCTTGTATCCTGTGACCTGGCTAAACTCACTTATTATTTCTAGGTTTTTTTGTAGATTACTTGGGATTTTCTATGTGGAAAGTCCTGTCCTTTGCAAATAGGGAGAGTTTTACCTGTTACTTTCTATATGCACTTAGTGCTATAAATTTCTCTCAGTGCTACTTGATCTGTGACCCACCAATTTGGTACATTGTGTTTTTGTGTTCATTGAGTTCAAGGTAGTTTTTGACTTTCCTTAAGCATTCCTTTTTGACCTATGGATTATTTATAAGTGTTTAGCCTCCAAGTGTCTAGAGATTTTCCTATCTTTCTTTTATTGATTTATAGTTTGATTCCATTGTGTTTAGAGAATACACACTGTATGATTTTAATTTGTTAAAAGTTGAGATTTTATGGCCTAGGATAAAGTCTGTCTTGGTTTCATGGGTGCTTGAAAAGAATGTATATTCTGTTGTTGAGTAGAGTAAAAACGTCATTAGATCCTGTTCATTGATAGTGTTGTTAAGTTCTTCTATATCCTTGCTAATTTTCTGTCTAGTTGTTCTGTAAATTGTTGAAGACTCCAACTATAATTGTTCATTTGTCTACTTTTCCTTTCAGTTCTATCAGTTTTTGCTTCACATATTTTGCAAATCTATACTTTGGTGCATATACATTTAGAATTGCTGTGTATTCTTGATGAACTCTTTCATCATTATATTATGTCCTTCATCGTCCCTGGTGATTTTCTTTATTCTGAAGTGTATTTTATCTGATATTAATATAGTCTCTCCTTCTTTCTTTTGATTAATGTTTTTCTGTTTTTTACTGTCAACCTGTCTATATCATAATATTTGAGATGAGTTTCTTTTAGATGGTATTTAGTTGGGTCACATTCTTTAACCAGTCTTTGTCTTTTAATTGGTATATTTAGACCATTCATGTTTAATGTAATTATTGATAGTTTAGGGTTTAAGTCTGCCATTTTATTTTTTTCTTGTTTGTTCTCTAAATTTTTCATTTCTGTGTTTTCTTTTTCCTGCCTTCCTGTGGTTTACTTGAACATCTTCTAGAATTTCATTTTGATGTATCTATAGTGTTTTTGAGTGGACCTCTTTGTAGACCTTTTTAGTGGTTCCTTTAGGTATTACATTATATAAACATAACTTATCTCAGTTGACTGGTGTCATCATTTTACCAGTTTGAGTGAAGGATAGAGATCTGACTTCCTTTATGTTCTTTTATCCTCCCCATTTATAACATAATTGTCTTAAATATTTCTTGTATATACATACTGTACCACATCAGACAGTGTTATATATAATTTTTTCTTCAATTGTCAACCCTAATTTAGGAAACTGAGGAGGAGAAGGAAAGCCTACTGTATTTACTCATGTTTTTGCTTACTGTACTGTTTCTTCCTTTATGATATACCAAGCTTCCTTCTTGTATCATTTCCTTTCTATTTCAAGGACTTCCTTTAGCCATTCTTTTAGGGTAGATCTGCTGATGACAAATTCTCTTAGTGTCCCTTTGTCTGAGAGTGTCTTGCTTTCCTCTTCTTTCTTGAAGGATATTTTCACTGGGTATAGGATCCTGGGTTGACAGCACCTGAAAAATATTGTGCCACTTCCTTCTGTCCTCCATGGTTTCTGATAAAAAAAATCAGCTCTCAAATCATTGTTTTTCTCCTG
Source organism: Equus quagga (assembly GCF_021613505.1). Taxonomy (NCBI): domain Eukaryota; kingdom Metazoa; phylum Chordata; class Mammalia; order Perissodactyla; family Equidae; genus Equus; species Equus quagga. Next base: position 21,499,388 of record NC_060279.1, on the reverse strand, counting down.
TAGATAGGTATTATTTCCTTTTGCTACTTTCAAGATCTTTTCCTTGTCTTTTGTTTTCAGAATTTTGAAATTTAATTCTAATTGTTTTGGTATGGATTTTATTTGGATTTGTCTTTTTTGGGATTCATTCAGATTCTTGATTCTGTAGGTTTTATGTCGCTTGCCAAATGAGACGTTTTCAGTCATTATTTCTTTGAGTACTTTTCAACCTCACCTTCTTTTTCTTCTTCTTCCAGGACTACAATGACAAGAATATTAGATTTGTTTTTTGCTGAGGAAGATTCACCCTGAGCTAATGTCTGTGCCAATCTCCCTCTATTTTGTATGTGGGTCATGCCACAGCATGGCCACTGACAAGTGGCATAGGTCTGTGCCTAGGAACCTGGGCCACCAAAGTGGAGCATGCTGAACTTAACCACTAGGTCATGTGGCTGGCCCCTCAATCTTTTGTTATAGTCTTACAGGTCCCTGAAGCATGCTTCATTTTTTAGTCTATTTTCTCCTTGTTCATGTTCAGTAATTTATATTGTTCATCTTCCAATTCATTGTATCTTTTCTCTGTCCTCTCCATTTTACTATTGATCTCATTTACTGAGCTTTTCATTTCAGTTATTGTATATTTCAGTTCTAAAATTTGCACTTGGTTCTTCTTTGTTTCATCTTGATATTCCTTTGATTATACTTTCTATTTATTTGCTGAGAATTTCTTTTTCCATTTGTTTCAAGCATGTTCTTAATTGCTCATTGTAGCATCTTTATCGTGGATGCTTTAAAATCTTTTTCTGATATTTTTTAACATCTGTGTCATCTTAATGTTGACATCTATTTATTTCTTTTTCTCATTCAGTTTAAGATATTCCTCATTCATGCCATGGCAAGTGATTTTCATTAGAAACTTAGACTTTTTTTATTATGTTATGAGACTCTTGATCTTATTTAAATCTTCTCCTTTCCCTGGCTTTTCCTGATACCATTCTGGTAGAGGAAAGAGAGTTCTGCCTTGTTACTGCCAAATGAAGGTAGAAGTCCAGCTTCCCCACTTGGCCTCTATTGACATGTGAGGGAGGTGCCTCCTTGCTGCTGCTGGGTGATGGTGAAAGTCCTGACTCTCCACTCCTCTGATGCCACCCCAATGGAGAAGTGTTTGGGTGCTTTGTTACAGCCTCACTAGGATGGAAGGCTGGGCAGCCCATTTCCCCTTTGTTGGCATGAGTAGGAGTGGGGTCACAGTGTTTTAGTGGTGTTTAGTGGAGTAGAGTGGTTATTGTCTAAAATGTTTCTGTTTTGCTAGGCTTCCCCCCTTCTTTTCCTTTGACTAGAGACTACATATTTTGTTGGGACTTCTTTGGTCTGTGCCCATTGGCATTTCTGGTTTGGCACCTTCTTCAGCTCAAAGTCTGGGCTATCTTAGGCCAAGACAAACAAACAAACAAAATCCCTTCAATGAGGGAACTCATCAACATGTTGTTCCTTGGGTCCCCAGGTCCTTAGCCAATTTGCCTTCTCCTCCTCATCTTTCAGAGTCTTCTTATGTTTGTTTTATATATATTGTCCCAGGTTTTTAGGTGTTCTTGGTGAGAAGAAGAGGGAAAAGTATCTCAATTCTATCCTTCCAGATATGAAAATATTCCTCATTGATTTTTAAGATTTCTTCTAATATCCAAACGTTAATTTTTTTTGTTACTTGTATTGCAAGTATTTTCTCCCAGCTGCAATTTCTCTGTTAATTTTGCTTTTGAAGTCTTTCAGCATTTCATTCACAGGAATTTTTAAGAAGACAAAATATTTTAAAATGGGAAAAAACAAAAGCAGACCATTAAAATGGAAAGAAATATGGCTGGCTAACAGCTAGCAGATGAAGTTTGATATCAGTGAGTTCAATTTGAAGCAAAATGATGAAATTACAGAGGTGCTACAAATGTTAAGATTCAAAATATAAAAGCATTGATGAAAAAATTTAGTGAAATATCAATCTACAGTTTCTTGTAAGTAAAAGGAACTTTAAAAAATACACGCAATTCTGGAAAATTTTTCATCCTACTGTGATGTCTCTAGTTATAAAAAAAAGAAAAATATTTATAAATCAAATGAAGATGTTCAATTTACAAGGAACATCATGGAGATGTCAGAGATTCCTTTAAAACTGGAGATGTAGAGAGTTTATTATATTTTTGTTATTTTTGTGCAATGCACAAAAGAGACATAAAATTAAAACATTGGAAGTACTTAGATAAGAATTGGTGTAGAATTCTTGATAATCTAGGTAAGGTAAACAGTCTCTGTGAGAGCTAAATGATTTTTTGGGGGGTATAATAGAACCATACTGTAATTTACTAAATGCATCAAATTACTAGGCCCCAATAAAGTAAGAAATATTTTCCACATATAAGGTTCCTTTTAGGGTAGTGGCTTACTTTTCCTGTTTCCCAAGATGCCTTCAGCCTCTTATGTGCTTTTTATATGTAGGATTAATTTTGCAACACAATGCTCTTGAGAATTCACAGCATATCTAGCCTCCTCAGAAAAGTATTTTAGAGGATTACATTGCTTGGTTTTGTTACTGGCCTCACATAATCACATACACTGTATTGGGCTGGATGAAAATTACCTTGGAAGGTTTGGGAAATTTTACTGATGATAATGTAGATATCTGTTTCGCTATTATACCCGCAATTGGCATTCAATTTTCTCCAAGGAAAGGGAACATAGACACTGGATTAATCTTGAAACTTCTTTTCAGCTCTGTTCATAATAAAAAGTTACCTGAACTATAAACTATCAGGGAAATTAATTTTAGTTTTACTTGACTCTACCTGGCTATTTTATGAGACTGTTGCTAATGCAGTATGAAAGATGGGTTGGAATAGCAAAGAGAAACAGATGACTGGATTAGCCAGAGTTAGCTGGAAAATTCTCTTCTCAAATTACAGAAACTGAAATACCCATCAAATGTCTTCATATCATGACATAGGTATAAAATGAAAGTAATGATGTGTGATTAATTATTGAATCGTGGAAAAGTCGTGGTAATGCAATATTTGCCAGCCTGAAAAGGAACATTTCTTAAACTAATAGTATATTTCACCATACTGGAAGGTGGTATTTGAATAGAAGTTTTTAGGTTGAACCAGATGGAATTACCATTTTTTTAGGTCAAATATCGACATTTTCATGTGGTTCAATCTATACAAATTGCCCAAATAGACAACACATATTGGGCAAGATGATTTTAAATAGTGAAATCCTAGACTGCTCTCAATGTGGTGGGTGAGAAGGAATGAGGCTGGGGAGAGAAAGTGTTGCATGTTGGATTGCATGACACAGGAAACAAGACGTCAACTCTTCTGTACAACAGGAGTGCAATGTAAAACATGTTGAACTTTCCTTCCAGGCCAGCTATCAAACCTTCACTCCCACCCCACCCTTACCAGTACCTCCGTGCAGACGTGTTCACAGGTCCATTGAGGTGTAAGAGTCTGGATCAGTCCAGAGGAAGAGGAACCAGCCATTCCCAGCATGACTGGGATCTCTAATTGGTGCTGAAACAGCACGAAAGAATACCATGAGAAACACAGGAAAAGGAATCATGGAAAGATACAGAACTACAATAAGAGGAGAGTGCGTGATATCTACTCCCATCCTGGTGTGTGACTGGTTATATTTATTTGGTTCCTTACAGAATAATTCCTGGAAAGCTCTGATCCTTTTTCTCCTAGACAGCTCTGTGTGCTCCACTTGTTGCATCACTTGAGAACTGGTTTGGATTTATGAACCAACATGCCTCAGTGAGGAACAAAGCCACAGTTCCTATTCGAAATGTAGCTGGGTTTCTGGAATTAGCTGTTCTAGTTGCTGGCACAAGCTGCCCATGTAAGTTTTAAAAACCATACAACCTCTGGATCTGAATTTCTGTTAACTGCTCTTTGCCAAATAGGATATTTTGGTGTATTATTAAGAAGGACATCACGGACTATGAAAGGATCCTGATATGGAGCACGGACTACACATAATAGGGAGATGAAAGGAAAAGCAGAAAGAAACCAGCCATTTGTTTCTTTTACAGTGTGCAGAAATTGTCCCTCTGTATGTTCGCTCCAGCTGAAGAGGGAAAATATGAAAGACATGAAGCCATACAGAGTTTTGGAGTTCTTCTCAAGGAGCTTTTCTTGTTTGCTAGGAAACAGGAATAAAAGAAACGCGATAAGATATATTGGAGTATATGAGGAACTTATTTGTTTAGAACTAATTTGGCCTACATTTGTTTTTCTGGAAAGGCCTGATGTGGCCTGTTGAGCATGCATTTTACATCTGCTTTAAACATTGACAATGTCCCAAGGCCAAGAATGATGTCTCTAAAGATAGGGATGCGGCTTTCCCTCATATCAGCATTTCTTTAAAGATAAGCATTTCTTTCCAGAAACTAAGGATTAATTACTGACCTGCTGTGCTCAACTTGTGACCAGTGACCTGCTGTGCCAGCAAAGCATCTTGCGGCTGTAGTAAAAGAGATATTCCTGTCACATGTGATGCTTGTTCCCTATTTCAAGAGAGAATATAACCACTCTGTGCACCCTGCTTCTTCAGAGGGCTTCCTTCCTTGGGGGAGGTTCTGTCCCGGGCTATGCGGTGTTCACGATTGGCTCATAATAAACTCACCTCAATTTGATGCGTTGATTCATTATGGATTGTTTGTGTTGACAGAACATACATGGAGAGTGACTACTGCACATCGTAAATAAAATAAAAATTTAACATACAGTCATAAATCCCAAAGAAAGGTGTCACAGTGTTCCATAGAGAGGAGCTGGGTTTATAGCTTTGGCTGACTCTGGCTGACAGTAAGATAACGCCTGAAGCTGGTTTTTAAGAGAACACTTAGATAGCAACAACCAGTTGAAAGTCAACACTCATGTGGATGAGAAGCTAATAAAAAGAACAATTCTCAAGTGAGTCTAGGAGTGGGGAAAGCATGCAGCATTACAGGCACTCATTTCTTTCTACAAAGATCCTTTTTGTCAAAAAGATTAACTGATTTTAAGAGATTTCACTTTATTTTTCCTTAAGAGACTGTTCACTGCCTACTATATGTCATTCAAATTAAAATTTAAACAACCACTGAAAACATCCATTCTATACTAATTGAGACGTCATGAAGAATCCAAGATAATTTTTTGCATTTAGTGCACTTTTAAAGTGTGTAGTTTATGATTCAACTTTCATACATTGTGCACATTTCACTCCCACATACCTATCGTGTAAAAGAATGAAAAACCAAACACCAGAATGCTGACAATGTCTGTCTATAAAAAAGATTATACCAGAAAAAAAATTTATGGCAAATTTTCAAAAGAGTAGAGTCAACCTAATTCCTCCACAGTTTGAACAAGTTTAAAATCGCATCACATTCATTTCAGAGATGTCCTCTGCTTCTGATTTGGTTATCAGAAAATGGCTAAATGCACATGAATATTATTCGGAAATCTTGAGGAAGCTATTATTACTAAGATTCAAATACATTATTATAATTCTTTTAGATAAAATCAAATTGGTTATAAACACATTTCCTTGAGAGCAGATTGCTAGTTTATTTCTTAGGGATCTCATCCTGTGGTCAAAGTGCGTGCCAATATTCATCATCCTACTGAATATTTTACCAATAGTTCCTCTCCCTGGGCAAGGCAAACCCAGTAAATAAAGCCAGCTTCCCCCACACTGCCTGACACAGGCCTACAGCCCTACTGGCCAGATAGCAGGTAGGCAAATGGCAGTACAGATGCGGCAGGTTGAATCAATGAAGTGGTTGTTTGCAAAATCAGTTTAGCAAATTGTAGCATATCAGCCACATAGTAGGTTTCAGCCTCTCTCTTAATATTTTTCTATATATAATATTCATTTTCAAATTTAAGACGAGCTGATAAAACTGTAGAAAATAAGATTTCAAAAAGATTTTCTGCCTTTTAAATGTTTTCAACTAATCTCTGTCCATCTCTCTCGTTTGTTTTACATTTTCTACTAGGATCTTTTTTTAATCTGGATCTTTTTTCTTTTATTGGGGTAACATTGGTTTATAACGCTATAGACATTTCAGGTGTACATCATTATATTTTGATTTCTGTGTAGATTACATCATGTTCACCACCCAAAGACTAATTGTCCATCTCTTTCTTGACCAATGACCTTGCTCTCAATTTTGTAGATAAGATTGAATTTCGCATCACATGCATGTCTTAATTTTCCTCCTCACCACCTCTAAAACCCCTGTGAATATTCACTAGGCCTTTGCTCCTTTCTTTTCTGGTAAAAATTGTCCTTGTCCTTGTGAAGTCCAAAGCTGATACCTAAGCTCCTGCTTCCATTTTGCGTGTCCTCCACCTTGGTCACACTTCATGTGTAATCCACAGTCTCTTTTCCGTCTTCACTTTTGCCTTGTCTGCTTGCTCCACCTCCTTGGCCTCTAAATAGATCAAGTTTTTGGGTACAACATACTTTTTCTTGATCCTGCCACCATCTCAAGTTCTACATATCTCAGTATGGTGCAAAGCTTAAAAATCTAGAATCTACAGCTAGACTGTTTGGGTTCAGTTTCAGTTTCGATTCTTAACTAGTTGTGTGATGTTTCTCTGTAAAATGGGCATAACCATAACCCTCGTATGCTGTTACACTAGTTCTGGGGGCAGGTGAGAGAGGAAGCCCTCATCTGTGAGTGTGCCACTTTCCACTGTGTAAATACTTCCACCTCGCTGATTTCAAGCTACCGCCATGACCTCACTGAATGCTGAGTTGGGATGAGACCCCCACATTCAGCGCTGGGCAGCAGGGACCAGCTGGCTCCAGCCACCACTGGGTCCCCCTTTCACAGGGCTATTGTGACGATTGAGACAATATAAGCAAAGCACTCAGAAACAGGACCCATCACATTGTTAGCATTCCATAAGTGCTAGCTATTATTATTTTGTTATTGGAAGAATTAAAAAAAATCCTTAACCATTCATTTATTTCCTAAACGCTGGGGAAGTATGTGGTGACAGAGCACAGACTTCATAGTTAAATAAACCTGGTTTGAATTCTTACTTCTTCACTGTGTGAGTTTGTGTTAGTCTTTAAAAAATATGTAAAATAGTGACAATAATAACTACATTTTAGAGTGAAAAAATTAAATGAGATAATATACATGAAATGCTTAGAACATAGAAAATGTTTATTAAATACCTGTTTCCTTACCCTTCCACACTACTGAAATTGTCTTCAGGTAATCAATACAACGCAAGACAAAAATATGTAAATCTGATGGCAATTTCTCAGTCTTCCATCTCCTTGCCCTTTTTGCTTTATTTCATAAATTTGATTACTCTCTCTGGACTTCCACAATTTTGAGTACTTTTAATTTTCCTACCCTTTTGCTTTTACCGTCTCCTTCATTGATTTGTCTTTTTCTTTCTCTCCCCTAAATGTAGACATTCTCTGTGCTTCTCTGTTTTTGCTTCCTCATCAGCCTTACCCACTGCTCCTGATTTGCTGTGGTCTGTCATACTGCTGGCCTTCTATTTCAGCTCCGTCACACTTTTTTATATAGCACTCATATTCAGCAGGATTACCCTAGAGTTAGTCCCCTTGCCTTGGGAACATCACTTGACACAATCCAACAATCCTCATGACCATTTTCAAGTGACATTTTTCATTAACCCATCTTTATTTCCCATAATAATTTCCTGTTTTCATCTCCCAATGGTCACATGTCACTTTCTTCAGGAGGCCTGCCATGACCAGCGACCACTCTATCCAATAGCGCCCATCACCCCCCTCACTGTTCACCCCTCTCTCCACTTTTTCTGTCTTTGTAGCACTTATATGTGATATTATGTTGTATGCTTGCTTGTTTACTTGATTACTGTCTGTCGCTGATGCTAGAAGGCTAACAGTGAGGACAAGGATCTTGTCTGGTTTAGCCTTGGAACCCCAGTACCTAGAACAGTGTTGGGCAATTAAGAGATGTATAATATCTTAATGGAAAAATAACGTATATATTTGGCTTTGGAATATGGTTTCTCTTTCCCAATCTCAAGCTCAGCGTGAACTCTACCCGGTTCATGATATACTGTTGTGATTGGTTCATGAAAGGTTTTACTCTTGCTTTATTTTACTGCTTTCCTTTTTTTTTGGTAACCTTTACTCCCTCTCCACACTTTATTTCTCCTCTTCCTTTTCCTCTCAGGCATCCACTCTAGCGGATTTGAAACAGCTCTTTGGAGATATATCTCGCTAAAACAATAGTGTTCTTTTATGTGTGTGAATTTTAAAGTTCTGAGTTATAATATGTAGGTTCCATTCTGTTTTTTATGTTTTCACTACTGCATTTTCAAGAGAGTCCTGTGTTTCCTTTTGCATGATATTACTTTTATTTTTCTTCTCCCTCCCACTCCTTCAGTGCTGGACGCCTAGGCTCAGCTCAGATCTCTGCTGCCAAAACTAACGCCGAGATGAAGCTCCACATATGTGCTTCCTTGCAGATCTGTATGAAAGTTTTCTGGGATATGGACTCAAGAGTAGGATTGCTACACTGTAAGCTGTAGGCTTAATACGTTTCTTCAAAGATTACCAGGTTGCTTTCAAGGATGACCGCACTAGTTTGTACTTCTGCCAGCATCTTATGAGAATCCTCGTTCCCTGTGGCACCGGCGTTATCTTACAGCAAATTGATGCAATCTGATGAGTGTAAATGTTTGTTTTACTTTGCATCTCTTTCATAACTAAGAAGGAAATTTGAGATTTTCCTTCTGTGCGTTATGTATTCATATTCTTTACTCATTTTTTTCTATCAGGTTTTCATCTTTTTCATGTTGAATAGAAGGAGTTCGTATATTTTAGATATTGATTCCTTGACAGTTTCGGGACAGTTTTGGAAATTGAAAATATTTTCTTCTCATCTCTTGCCTGAGAAATGTTGTCCATGGTTAGTTTCTGTTCCTATGAGTTCTATTGGCCTTTTCCTATTTAGGAACTCACCTTTGTATACAGAATGACGTAGGGAGACTATTTATTTATTTTTCATATTCTTAGTAATTTTCTTCATTACCCTATTGAACTACTCATCATTTCTCTATCATTTTATATTTATAGGAAAATTGCAAACATAGTACACAGTTGTTGTATACCCCTCACCCAATTTTTCTTTCTTTTAATGTCATCATCTTACTTCGCTGTGGTATATTTGCCAAAACTAAGAAACTAACATTGGTTTATTACTATTAACTAATTTCCAGACTTTACTCAGATTTCACCAATTTTTCCACTAAAGTCCTTTTTTTGATTCTAGCATCCCGTTTAGGTTATCATATTGTATGTAGTTGTCATGTCTTCTTAGTCCCCTCTGGTTTGTGACAGTTTCTCGATCTTCCTTGTTTGTGTGACTTTGACAGTTTTAGAGTATAGTGAGGTATTTTGTAGACTGTTCTTCATTTGAGTTTGTCTGATGTTTTTCTCATGTTTAGACTGTGTTTATGGATATTTGGGAAGAATACCAGAGAGGGGAATCACCCTTCCTTATCACATCAAATCAGTGGGTACATGCTGTTCATGTGATATTGACCTTGATTATTTGTGTACTAGGTTGAATAGTATCTCCCCAAAATTCATGTCCACTCAGAACCTCAAACTATGACTTTATTTGGAAATAGGGTCTTTGCAGATGCAATTAGTTAAAGATCTCACAATGAAATCATCCTGGATTTAGGGTGGGCCATAAATCCAAAGAAGGGTGTCTTTATAAGAGATAGGAGAAGAAGGTTTGAACACAGAAATACAGGAGAGAAGGCCGTGTGAAGAAAGGGCAGAAATTGGAATTAGGCTGCCACAAGCCAAGGAAACCTGGAACTACCAGAAACTGAATGGGGCACCTTCTCCTTTAGAGCTTTCAGAGAAGGGTGGCCCTGCCAACAACTTAATTTTGGACTTGTAGGCTCTGGCACTGTTAGAGAAAAAATTTTTGTTGTATTAAGCTACCAAGTTTGTGGTAATTTGTTATGGCAGCCCTAAGAAATGAACACAATTTGGTGAAAGGAGTTTGTCTCGACTGTAAAGCTACTAGTTTTCCCTTTCCAGTCTCTGTCTTTTGGAAACAGCCCACTAAGTCCAGCCCATACTTGTAGGGTGGGGAGAGAAGCTCCATATTCTGAAGTGGGCAATGTCTATGTATATTACTTGTCATTCCTCTGGAAGGAGGATTTGTCTCTTCTCTCCCATTTATTTATACAATTATTCATTTATATTGTTAGGAACTCAGGTATTTACCTTATATTTTGGCCAATGGGAGTTCTTTCAGGTTTGCTCCTGTGTCCTTTTGACATGTCCCCATCTTTTTTTTTGAGCACTCCTTTACTTACTCGTATCTCCATAGAATTTCGATGCCACTAATCATGTATCAAGCTTCCAAAAGCTATCTTTATGCTTTCCATTCTGATGCATTGATGTGTGTGTGTGTGTGTGTGTGCCAGTATCATTATTGTATATTTTAGATCAAGTTTGTCAAGTTTCCCTCCAAATTTTGCTGAGATTCTAATTTGAGCCTCTTTGATTTTATAAGTTAATTTTGGAAGAGTTGATCGCATTGCAATTTTAAGTCATTCTATCTGTGACATGTTTTAACTTTTCTGTATATAATCCTTTAAAAGAATTTTTTTAAAAAAGCCTTCTCCATAAATTCTTGAGAACTGTGAACACTATCTGTGCAGGCATTATTGCTTGGATGACCCAAACATTCTTTCCAACCCCTTTTCTAGTCACCAAAGATGCCCCACTGAAATAATCTTATTTCCCAGGTAGGGGTGGTCCTGTGATACAGTGCTGCCAATAAAATGTAAGCTGGAGGCTGTTGAGGGGGAGTTTCTGTGAACAATTTTCCTTCCCTGAACAAAGAGATGGATGCACCTGGCACAGCCTCTCCTCTTTCATTCCGCCTTAAATATGGATACAATGCCCAAAGCCGCAGCAGTCATTTTTGCACCCAAGAGGGGAAAGACAAGAGTGTTGACAGAAGCAATCTCCCTAATGTTATTGCAGCCCTGAGTGAAGGCAAGCACACATCTACCTTCAGAGATGTGAGAAAAAGCAACTCTTATTTGTTCAAATTGCTGTAAGTGGAGTTTTTCTGGTAAGTGTAGCTGAACGAAAGCTTTAACTGATATGCAGCTGATTTTCCATTTCCTAATTGGATATTGCTGGCATAGGGGAACACCATTAAATAATGTAGATTGATCTTGTGTCTAATAAACTTGCTGAATTTTCTTATTCTGTTGAACAACTGGGATTGTCTCCTGGATTGATTTGCTTGAGTTTTCTATGTGGAGGATCAAACCGTACGCAAATAACGCTAACTTGTATTTTTCTTCCCAATGCTTATAAGAACTCTTTTTCTTTCTTATCTCAGTGTACTGACCAGGACTTCACAGCACCAACATCATTCAGCCTATAACTATCTATTGAGCATTTGTTTTATGCCAGACACTTCCAGCCACTGAGGCAGACAAAGCCTTCTTCACTATACTGAGGACATTCTTGTCTTGCTTCTTATCTTAAAGAGAATTCAAATAAAGTTTCTCTCTAAACATGATATTCACTGGAGGTTTTGGTTAGTAACCTTTAGAAAGTCAAGGAAATTCTATTCTGTGACCAGTTTGCAATAATTAGAAGTTAAAGTATTAAATTGTATCAGAACCTTTTCTGGGTTAGTCATGATGATCATGTGATTGTTTTCTTCCATAGTTTATTAATGTGTTGAATCACGTTGATTTTCCTGAGATTTTGCTCTCTTGTGTTCCTGGGATGAACTCCATTTGATCATGGCGTATTACTGTATTTTAAATAAACCATTGGATTCAGTTAATATTTTATTGAGGATATTTTTGCATCTATATTCTTAAGTGATATAGTCCTATACTCTTTATTTCTTCCTGTTTTTTAAATTCCAGTTTTGTAATCAAGATTATTTAACCTCATAAGGGGTTACTTCTCTTCTTCTGTTTTTTGGAACAACTGTTATGATATAGAAGTCATCTGTTACACTAATGCTGGCTGGAATTCACTTGTGCAATCTTCTGCATCTGTTCAAATTTTCTGTTTCTTCCAATTTTGGCCTTGTATGTTTTCCCAAAATTGTGTCCATTTCCTCTAAATTGTCAGATATATTAATGTATAAATTTTCATGTTATCTTTTTATTATTTAAAGTATCTTTTGACACTTTGATATATCTTTTGTTATTTTTCCCTTTTACTACGTATTTTGTTTACCCAGCTCGTCTTTTTTCCCATCTTGTTGCCAGAAGTTTTTCCGTCTTGTTAAACTTTCCAAATAATCTAATTTTGGTGTAGTTTATCACATTTGATTCTTTTGTTTTCTACTTTATTGATCCCTTCTAGCTGTCAGCTCCTTTTTTCTTGTTCTTTCGGGCTTGTTCTGTTGCTCTTTCTACCTTTTCAAGGTGAACATGCAGCTCACTTATTTTCAACTTTTCTTATTTAAACCATAAAATTTCTTTTGAGTACTGCTTTAGTACTCAACTAGAGTCCCACAAATCCTGACATACATTGCTTTCATTGTTATTCAGTTCTCAGCATTTAACAATTTTCCTTATAATTTCTTCTTTAAACCCAGGTGTTGTTTCTTAGAATATCTTTTGTTTTCAGACAAGCCAGCTCTCGCACTTTTGTATTATCACCTCGGGATGAGACTATAAGCTCCTTGAGGGGAGACATTGTGTGTTTCCTCTCAATGTCTTTCCTTCTAACACCCACCACAGATGTTTTATATCTCTATAAGTGCTTAAAGCACTTTTACGATAAAATCGGTAATCTATAGTAGAAAATTACTGAAGTGATGTTTACATCATTACATCCTGACAACAGCATTGCTGTCATTGCTGGTTATCATGCTTGGTTTCGTTTGTGCCAGACTGTAAACAATTGTCCTCTCAGGAGTCATGCTCTATAAATGACCCGGATAAAGAGGTCCATAGAACACACATAAAGCTTAAGAACTGCAAGCAGATGATGACATTCGTATTTTTGATGCAGCTCATGTGTTGACCTAAGTCACTGAGCGATTTTCCACCTTTCGTTATGGTAGATTCGTGCCACAAACCTGTGAAAGGCTGGGAAACTAATGACATAGTGCCGATTCCAGCTCTGTATTTATTTGTTGGCCTAACCCAGTGAAGCTAAATGACTGAGAAGGAACTCTAGATGCTACTACTTCTTATTTTTATAGCCCATAGCTTCACGTGTATGGCTACTTCATTATCTGCCAAAGATACTTGAAACTCTTCTCTCTCCACTTCAAATACATAGTGGGATTTATCACTTTCTAGAAATGATGGACTAAGAGTCATTATTTCTGAGTCCCTGAAAGGCATAAATATGTATACGTTTCCACTTTTTAAATTTCTTAGTTTTAAAAATCAGAGTAGGATATGAATAATCAGGCACACCTTAAATCACTTACTGGCACAGGACATTCATAAATAGTTTGATCTAACAGTCACCCTGTCGCTGCTTTTATGCTATTATTATCCTGACCCTAACTCTTATTTATGGATGACAGCCTAAAGAATGTGACCCAGGATGAGCGAGTGTTTGCTGCATCTGTTGGTCACAGTGAAAAAAGTCGCTGTGGAAACTGCAATCTCTTCGCCTCTCCACTCCCCGACCCTCTTACCATTTGCTCTTCAAAAGCTTCTGGACGCATTCGTGCACATTGCATGGGCAATGATAATTGGAGAAAAGATGGCCTTGATTTTGAATGCAGATCAAAGTTCCTTGGAAGAAAGAATGTCTTTGTTTGATGTAGGGAGATTGATTGGGAAAGAGACACATTCTTGGACATATATTCGAAAGAGCCTCACCTCGTCCACATCAGTCAGAGACCCGGCCCCCAGCAAAAGGAACATTTATACGTAGCATTATATTTGGTTGTTTGTAAAAACATACATTTGTGCTTTATGTTTGCATATGAAATATGTTTCTAGACATGCAAATTTAGTTTATAATATTGTGTTTATGGAGAAAAACAGCTCAGTTTACAACACCTTGACTTGTAGCTGTTGTCCAAGGAACCAAAGGTTGTAGGATGGGGATCATTTGCATTTGAATATCTGTGTTCATTTCTCTTTGGACAAAGTCATGCCTCATCACAGGAAATTTGCTTTTTGTGCATTTGCTTTGAGCATTTTCAGTTCATTCATTCATTCAACAGAGGATGCCCATGTTCCCCCTCATATTTCTACCAAAGGAGAGCACTACTCCTTTCCCAGTGGGTGGGGGACTAGTGGAGTGAACACTTCAGTTTCTTTCTCTTCTCACCTAAGTAGATGGACTAACCAATTTTGTTGGTCAGTGTTATTGCCTGACAATGGGAAATTTCTTTCTCGGGAAATGCCTGTGGCCTGTGTTCATGCAAAATGGGCCTCCAGGACTATTCTCCATCCTAGGCCCCCAGAGAGGGGCTTTTTAAGGGACAAGGGCTAGAGGAGGGAAAGTCTGACATCTTCTATTTTCTCTGGTTGCAAATACTCTGCAGGCTCAGCTGTTTTCAAGGGCTCCCAGTTTGGCCTCAGGTTCTAGCTGCATTCTCCAGTCCAGCTTTATCAGTCTTTTTAAAAAAATTTATTAGATCATCACAAATAAAACTGATTTTTAGATCTCTATACAGGTTCCAATTGATAGATCCAATTGTGTTGATCTCTATAGAGCTATTCTCCACTGGGAACGGCCTGGATAGGAGCAAAGGTGAGTGATTGATGCTCCTATCTCTAGTATTATGAGATATAAAACATGTAAGGCTGCAGTCCTCAAGTAGCTTATAATGTAGTTGAGGAGGCCAGGAATGAGCATGTAAAATTTAATTAAAAAGTTAAAGTCTTATGAATAAGTGTCACCTTCCTGATGCAGAGAAGGATTCATAGAAGACAGTGACCCCTGAGGGTTGGAGTGCTCAGAGTGGGATTTGTCAGGGAGGAGATAGAACTCTGGAAGCAAGATGACTTCAACTAAGTAGAGAAGCATCACAGAAGACAGAACTAGAGTCAATAGAAAAATTACAAAAGGGCCTATTTTTGCCTAATATAAGGAAGCTCTTTTTAATATGAAGGGCCACATTAGTTTAAGATTATTAGTTCTAAGAAAAGAACCTTAAAGTAATATCACTCTGAACAGAAAATATAGTAAATAGGAAAGAAAAGTTTTCAGACTTAAATTGAAACAAAAATTATGAAAATAAATTTATTTTATCTTAGAGTTAACAAAGTTCTGGTTTTAACGGCACGTATGTACTAATTCTTAGAATAAAAATAAATCAAATGATTTTTATTAAGTTATGTCTGATTATGTTAGATGATGGTAGGCTGTGGTAGCCTTCACAAGTTTGACTTTTGCAACCTGGAAAGGTTTGAAAGGTTTGTTGATTATTCTCTCTTTTCCTTTTTCTTTTCCCAATTTAATTTCCCAAATTTAATTTCCCAAATTAGAAGACTGAGTTAGTCTTCGTCCTTGCTTGTGATACAGTATAATCATTGGCCTTTGGATTTATTTATTTAATAATATAATTGACACCCTTGAATCCATACTGCAATTCAAGAGCTATGGTGCAATTTACGTCTTCACTTGTGCTCCTCTCTCTTCCCTCCATCTGCTTCTGCACTTCCTGTTAGCGCTATCTTGAATTTTGTGTTTATCACGCCCTCTCCTTATTTTTTTCAGTTTCAGAGCTAACATTTCCTTCTACATTTTACTTAGTTTTGTTTGCTTTTGGACTTTAAAACAAAGGTTTCATATTATACATTGTCTTTTAGAATTTACTTATTTCTCACAATACAATATTACAAAGATTGAGCCATGTTGCTGAGTGTGGCTTTAATTCATTCATTTTCACTGCTGTATATTATTCCATTGTATGAATATACTACAATTTCTCCATCTGCTCTTCAGTCAATGGACATTTTAGTTGTTTTGAGTTTTTGGCTATTTGTTCATGCTGCTACGAAGATCCTTTTTGATGTCTTCTTGTTCACATGTGCAAGATTGTCTCTAGCTAAAAGTATATGTCTCAGAAAGGAAGGTATCTTCAATTTTTAAAGATAATGTTAAAAGTTTTCCAAAGTGATTGTATCAGTTTATACTCCCACTAGTAATGCAGAAGAGATTCTATTAATCTACATCTGCTAAAACACCTGATGTTGTCGGGCTTCTTCATTTTTATCAATCTATAGTTATAAAATGGGATCTCATTTGGTCTTAATTTGCATTTCCCTTATTTCTCGTGAAGCTGAGCTTTTTGTATGTGTTGGTCATATTTGATTCCTCTGAAATCACCGTTCACATTTTTTTGGTTCTCTGAGCCTCGGTCTTTTTTTTGATCTGTAAATTCAGATAATAATGCATATCTTATGAGACTTTACCAGATACTCTATCTGGTTTAGTATATGTCACAATAGTAGATCTTTAACAGATTTTTTTTTCTTTTCTTCTGTTCCCGAGGTTATCTTCTGGTCTTCTCACACATTTCTGGATCCCTCCCTCCCGCCCTCTCTCCCTCCTTCCTTCTTTTGTCATCCAACCTCAGAGCCCTTCTATTATATTCCAGCTCAATGTGTGAGGTTCTGAAACCTACATGAACCATCCAAGGAACCAAAAGGTATTTACTACCTTTTTGGACTTTTAAGAAACCTATCTGAGTGGACCACTGCTGGGTTTTTTCTCCATTTTTTTGAGAAATATTTCTACTTGGTCTTCAACCATATTTTGTTAACAATTTGCTCAGCTTATGATCAGACACTTCTGTTTTCTTTTGGATCCTGGGCCTTCTCCTCAGCTTAACTCTTCTTTTTCATATCAGCTGTGGGATGCGTTTCCCAGGGCCTCTTATTTCCATCCCATCCCGCCATATGGTACCACACCTGCCTCCTAGGTCTCGCGATATGACTGTACTTTGAGCCCCAGACTAACCTAAGTCTGGGCTTGGCAAACTTCATTGTGCGTGTGAATCACCTGGGGGTTGCTTAAATGCAGATTCTGATTCAATACATCTGGGTGGGCTCTGAGAATCTGCAGGTCTAAAAACTCTCAGGTGATGCTGATGCTGCTGGTCTGTGGACCACACTTGGAGAAGAAAATGTCTAGGAAATTTCTGAAGGTTTCTTCCAGCTCTAGATTTTAATGGGCTGTGAGTAGTACATCATCATGTTCTTTTCCTGAAAACACTTTGCTTTCTTTTCTCCGCAGCTTCTCTGTTTTAACAGTGATTCATTCACTTATTTAGCAAGTGTTTTTTGAGCACCCACATGTGGCGGGCATCGATCTGGTGAAAGGGACAGATCCATGAACAAAACAGATAAAGACCCCTGTCCTTAAGGTACTACCATAGTTTAAGTGTAACTTCTAAATAAAAATGAATGGTGGCATGTATCTTTTATATTATCTTTCTTCTATTTCTCATTTCATGAAGTAGCACTTTATTTTTACATGACAAAGAACAATACCACTACTCTCTCTTACCCTTGGCTCTATGTGGTGGTCTCTGTTGAATGCTATTTTAAATTTTATTAGAATTTAAAAAAATTCTCAAACTGTTTACAATATTATCTTATTTAGGACACACAGCTTGTATTTTTTGCTAGAAAGTTACTAACAGACTAAACCATGAAGAAAAAGCATGCTGAAACTTTTGCAAAATAAACATTTAGTTTTTTTTGATAAGGAAAATTTGCTTTCTGTATCTCTTCAAGTTTTCTTTCAGGCTGACTTTCCCCCATTTATTATAATGCTTTTATTTTTCACCACAGGAAGTAATTCTCAATAAACCTTAAAATTCAGGATGTCTTGGTGTGCGTTTCTCTCCATAACACGTCTTCAAGGCAAAGCTTTTGAAGTGGAGTGAACTTCAAAGTTGGACCCTAGGCTTTTGAAGTGGATCTACTCTGAGACGGATTTTCAAAACAAGAGAATTATCTGCTCCTTCTCTCTGTGCTTCACACATGACGGAGAAGAAATTTGTAGTGACAAACGGCGCCTCTCCCAAGGCCTAAAGAATTTAAACCAATAAGTACAGTAGCCAAATGGTTTAACTTAAGATTTTGGAGGCAGAAGTAAAAAATGCGTTTAAAAATATAAAAGGAAAGTTGGAGGCTCTTTACTGTCTGTGAACACAATGGGTTAAAACGGCCGTTTAATTTTCAAGCTTGGTTTTCATAAAAATGACAGTGAGGTGACTCCAAAAAGGCAAATTTAAGGTATTTAAACTAAGCTCAGGCTTATCTATTCTTAATATGTGTTAGAAATGCAGTCAAATGTCCTTTGAATTAGAAGAAAATAATAAAACGAGATTGTTAGAAAAGCAAAATAAAAAGATAATATCTAATTCCCTTATAAAAAAGCAAAAATATTGACGGCAAAGCTATAGCTGTAACAGGTACAAACTGTAACTACGTACCAGGTTCCCTTGTTTTCTAAGTAATGTTGGAATTTTTTTGGAGCCTACTAAACTCTAAATATTTAATCAATGACCTGTCAGGCTGGAAAAAAGTCTAAAACTCAGTGTCTTTTAATTTCTAATTTATAGTCTCCAGCCAGGGCTAAAAGAGTTCAACACAAAGGAAATGCCAAAGCATGAGTATTACAATGCTAGACCAGGATAAAAAGATACACTTACGACAGATGAGTATGTTACTTTCGTCTGAGCATTATCTTAGAGCAGAATTTTCGTATTGTCATTTCTGGGACATTTTGTTTGAATCCTCTTATCCCTCATTTCTAAAAGTACAGTGTAGAAACTATATTTTATTAAAATAATTTGAATTCCTCTAGCTTGTTCATGTTGGTTTCTTAAAGAAAAATCTACATTTCGATTCATCACCACAATGTGTTGACGTATCAATCTTTTCTACTTTTAGAAGGAAATTTTTTCAGACTGTTTTCCGTGGTCAAGTCTTTGTCACAAATCTCTCTGCTTTATAACTATGGGTTTTGGATTTCAGGGCTTGCAATTTCAACTTTGCAGTTATCTTATTAAAGGTGATTGTAGGGCAAATTAATTACTAACCCAAATCGTCATAGGTCTCATGCTTGAGTAGACTGCATTTGCTTGACCTTGTTTAAGGCAACATTCGTTAACTCTTCCACTCAGTTCCCCCCTGCAGCCTCTCTCGGATTAGCTGGTGGGTGAGATCACACTAATTTGAATATTAAATAAGAAATATATCCTTATGAAATTGACCCAACAGGCTGAATCCTGCACACTTCTTTTCAGTATACCCTGGAAGTTCACGGAGTGACATGAAGCCAGGGTCAGAGCGTCAACTCCTGTGTAAGCTGTTTAGTTTCTCCATCTTCTCCAACCAGAATCTGCATCTTGAACTCACCCAGTTGGCTCATAAATGCTTGTGACAGATCGCCATGGAAACTGGGTGAAAGAGAGTAAGTAGATCAGCTCATACCAAGGTCACCAGATGGGAAAAACTGAGGAGTTCTGGACTATCGAGGGATCAATTATACCAGTTTTCTAAAAGAAGAGTATTTTTTGTATTGCGGTTATTGCTGAGTAACAAACAATGCCAAAGTTTATTAGCCTAAACAACCGTTTCACTTTGTTCACAGTTTTGTGGGTTAGGATTTTGGGAAAGGCTCTCCTTAGACAGTTCTTCTCTGATCCCTGTGGTGTCAACTGAGGTGGCTGGGCCTTGAGTACCCATTCCCAAGGCGGCTTTTTCACTCACTGGTTTCTCAGTGCTCCTGGGTACCTCTCTTTCTCCATTTGAATTCTCACTCTCCAGGGCTTCTTCAAGTCGCTTGGATTTATACTATTAGTGGTGCCAAGGGAGTAAACTTCTCATATGGTACCCGGTTTCCCCCAGAGCAAGCATTTTAATAGAAAGCAAAAGCATACCAAGCTATAAGGAGTCCGATTACTTAGCTTCAAAAGTCCCAGAGCATCATTCCTCTGTGTTCTATTGGTCAAGCAAGTCTCTCAATACAGCACAGTTTCAAGGGACAGGAGGAACAGATTCTACTTTACTTTTTTTTCTTTTGAGGAAGATTAGCCCTGAGCTTAAATCTGCTGCCAATCCTCCTCTTTTTGCTGAGGAAGACTGGCCCTGAGCTAACATCTGTGCCCATCTTCCTCTACTTTATATGTGGGACACCTGCCACAGCATGGCTTGCCAAGCAGTGCCATGTCCGCACCCGGGATCTGAACCAGCGAACCCCGGGCCGCCGAAGAGGAACGTGCATAACCGCTGAGCCACCGGGCCCACCCCTTCCTCTATTTTTGTATGTGGGATGCCTGCCACAGCTGGGGATCCTAACTGGTGAACCCTGGGCCGCTGAAGCAGAGTGTGCGAACTTAACCACCAGGTCACCAGACAGTCCTTTAGATTCCACTTTTTAGTGGGACAATGACATCAAAAATAGATTCCACTGTTTGATGGGGGAATGGTATGGGAGGGAAGAAATTAATGACAGTTATCTGGAAATAAGCTGTCACTAAGACTGTTCTTTTTAGAGTGCATGAATTAACTGTTGCAAGACTTTGGTGGCCATAGTCCATCACTATGCATTAAACCATTTCCTGCAGGAGTTTACATGG
This sequence comes from Equus quagga, assembly GCF_021613505.1. Taxonomy (NCBI): domain Eukaryota; kingdom Metazoa; phylum Chordata; class Mammalia; order Perissodactyla; family Equidae; genus Equus; species Equus quagga. Next base: position 21,478,765 of record NC_060279.1, on the reverse strand, counting down.
CTTCCTAAGGGATGAGCTTCTTGGGGGAAGAGTGTCTGGGGCTCAATTCCTTTTTAATTTGAAAAACGTAAAAATTGACTTTGCAGAGATGTGGATGGAAGTAAAAGTACTTTGAATAAACTTAAATCACTTTAGCAACTTCAACATTATAATTGGTTTTCGCCCATTACGCTTTTATCAGTAAAATATGTTCCTGAAATTATGTTATCTGCCGGTAATCATTTCATTAATGCAGCATAGCTAGAATTCTAAGTCGACTTCTTAAACTTCTTATGAAAACTGTTAATGTTTGAACACAAAATTCATCACTGATGCCTGCCAAATGTCTTTGAAGGTAAATACTAGGAATTTCCTAAAGTTCTTCTGCCTGACACCTATGTCGCAATAGTAAAAGTTGTTCTGTTTTTAGGAAACTAGCAGAGGGGGAAAAAAGGAAAAGAAGCTTAAATACAAACAAGCATTCCCCCACTTTTATTATTCTGGCATCAAGAGTTCTGGAAACGTAATTGCAACTTGACCTATATCTAAAAAGTTCTTAATGAGTTTAAACAATTTTAATTCCAGAGTAAAAGAGTATTTAATGGCTGGAAAAGATTAGGGGTGCAGCCTGAAGGAAGAGCTGGAGCCCAGAGACTGGAAGAAGAGGCTAGATTTGTGCTCGTTACTGGCTATCCTGGGCTATGTGTGTCGTGATGAGCCTGACTCACAGTCCCCAAATAAGTTTCTGATGTGAAGTAGAACGGCAAGGAGGGTTCGCCCTTTACCGTTAGAAGCCAGGCCTCTGCTATGCATGTTACACGTATTATCGCATTTTTCTTTCTTTTTTCTTTTTTTGAGGAAGACTGGCCCTGAGCTAACATCTGTGCCCATCTTCCTCTACTTTATATGTGGGATGCCTACCACAGCATGGTGTGCCAAGTGGTGCCATGTCTGCACCCGGGATCTGAACCCGTGAACCCTGGGCTGCCCAAGCGGAATGTGGGAACTTAACTGCTCCGCCACCAGGGAGGCCCCCATTATCGCATTTTTAAACTCACAGTTTCATACATTAGTATTATCTACACTTCACTGGTGAGGAAATTGGCTTATTGAACTTTAGCAACTTGCTCAAGATGACATGGTTTAAAAATGAGGAGCTGAGTGTGATCTGACGTCTGTTGGTCTCCAAAGTCCATTCACTCTGCCGGTTAAAACACACCTGAACAGTCATTATTATCTCAACTAGTCACCCCCATCTGTGAAGGCAAGCTATTATAATGTAATTTTATATAGATGCTGAAACTGAGGCTCAGAGATATATTTTTTTCATTGAGAAAGAAAGGTCAGAATGGCTTGCACCAAAACAAAACTAGTGAAGAGAAGTGGCAGAACTCAAACGTGTTTCTATGGCCACTTCTTTCTGCAACAATGAAACTCACAAGAGTTGACTCCTGCTCTCTGATTTCTGATTTCTACACTATTAAATGCTAAAATGTATTCATTCATTCGCTCATTTGTCTACAAATACTTATTTAGTGTATAGTACTTTATTAGGAGCCTAAAATATTTAAGGAAGTTGAAATATTTAAGATGGTTCTCTCTAATTCTCGTCTCCAGAAATTTAAAAAGAAAACATGCATTTCACGTTTTCTTGTTTGAAATAAACAAAAAGCTAAAAGCTCAAGGTGACACTTGATTCAGCTTTATTTTTTTAAAAAAATTTTTATGTCACGTCGGGGGTAGGTTGGATCAACTTATAGGGGAAACCATTGACTTGCAGTCAGCTAAGACATATCCTAGTTTATTTTGTTGGCAAATTGCCTCCTTGACTAAGGAAAAGTCAAGGCCTGAGTATGTCTGTGGCCAGAGAGATCTCTTTGTATCCTGGAGGACACGGCCTTGCCTATTCTAAAGCGAGTAACAAACTCAAGTTGTAAAAGGACTTGAGGGAGAAGAGCTTTCTTTATGCCCACGGTGGTGTGGAAATTGATGTGGAAATGACAGATATAATATGGAGAGTAAAAAAGTACTTGGGATGGGGGCAGTATGATTTCTCAATCTTTTCCAACTCACTTGATTTTTCAGATATACCTTTAATTTTTATTTGTAAAACTAAGACACGTATGACAATACTTAAATCTTAAGGCGGACGTTATCTTTTGCATCACCCATTTCTTCTACAGCTGTGGTACTATTCTGAGGGAAAGTGTTTGGGGTCAGGTAGAAGGTTTATCATTAATGTTTTATTAATTTTGAAGGAACGAAGGTACGTCTACACAATAGAAATGGTATTTGGGGAAAATAATGACATGGAAAAATGCACACAATATAATGAAAACTAAAAACTCAGGACACAGCATCATACTACAGACTGAGACCTCAAGATTAGAGAAAAAGACTGGAAGGAAAAAAGTAAAATATTAACTGTGTTATCTCTGGGTGGGCACGTTTACTGTGGTTTTAACTTTCTCCAGGTACCTTCCTGTGTTTCTCAACCCTCTGTGCCATCGTGTGCTATTACTTTAGTCAGAGAAATGCTTCATCAGGAAAAATAAAATAGTTTCTTTGTCTTTTGGCCAGAACAACTAGATTTCCATTATGTTCAGATCTACTTAAAATTTGGCCCACTTACTTCACTGGTTTGTTGTTCATCTCATTAATGAATTCTGTGTATTCAGATTGTACTACCCAAGAGAAGACGGAAACTGATGAGACACTTTTTTTTAAATTGAGATCTAGCTGACATACGATGTTATATTAGTTTCAGGTATACAACATAGTGATTTGACATTTACATACATTACAAAATGATCACCACGAAAAGTCTAGTAACCATATCTCATCATGCAAAGTTATTACTATATTATTGACCTTATTCCCTATGCTGTACATTACATCACCACGACTGACTTATTTTATAATTGCAAGTTTGTACCTCTTAAGCCCCTTCATTTATTTCACCCACCCACTTTTCTCACTCCCCTCCAGGGACCACCAGTTTGTTCTTTGTGTCCATGAGTTTGTTTCTGCTTGTTTATTTGTTTTTATTTAGATTCCAAATGTAAGTGAAATCATATAGTATTTGTCTTTCTCTGTCTGACTTATTTCACTTAGCATAACGCCCTCTAGGTCCATACATGCTGTCACAAACGGCAAGATTTTATTCTTTTTTTTTATCATGAGTAATATTCCATTGTATATATACCGCATCTTCTTTATCCATTCATCTATCGATGGACACTTAGGCTGCTTCCATGTCTTGGCCATCATAAATAATGCTGCAATGAACATAAGGGTGCATATATATTTTCAAATTAGTGTTTTCATTTTCTTTGGATAAATACCCAGAAGTGGATTTATCCTTCTGGATTATATGGTAGTTTCATCTTTAATTTTTTGAGAACCTCTATACTGTTTTCCATAGTGGCTGCACCAGTTTACATTCCCACCAGCAGTGCTAGGATTCCTTTTTCTCCACATCCTTGCCAACACTTGTCATTTGTTGTCTTTTTGATGACAGCCATTCTGACAGGTGTGAGGAGGTATCTCATTGTGGTTTTGACGTGCATTTCCCTGAAGATTAGTGATGGTGAGCATCTTTTCATGTGTCTGTTGGCCATCTGTATGTCTTCTTTGGAAAAACGTCCATTCAGGTCCATTGCCCATTTTTAATCAGACTGTTCTTTTGGTATTGAGCTGTATGAGTTGGTATATTTTGGATATTAACCCCTCATCAAATGCATAATTTACAAACCTCTTCTCCAACGCAATAGGTTCCTTCTCATTTTGTTGATGGTTTCCTTCGCTGTGCAAAAGCTTTTTAGTTTCATTTAGTCCCATTTGTTTATTTTTGCTTTTGTTGCCTTTGCCTGAGGAGACAAATCCAAAAAAACATTGCTAAGACTGATGGCAAACAGATTATTTTCTTTTAGGAGTGTTTTCTTCTAGGAGTTTCTTGGTTTCAGGTATCACATTCAAGTCTTTATTTGAATTTATTTTTGTATATGGTGTAAAATGGTGGTCCAGTTTCATTTTTTGCATGCAGTAATCCAGGTTTCCCAACATCATTTATTGGAGAGACTGTCTTTTCCCCACTGTATCTTCTTGCCTCCTTTGTCATAGATTAATTGACCATATAAGCGTGGGTTTATTTCGAGCTCTCTGTTCTGTTCCATTGATCTATATGTCTGGTTTTTTTTTTTTTAAACAGTAGGTTTTTTTTTTTTTAAAGATTTTATTTATTTTTCCTTTTTTCTCCCCAAAGCCCCCCGTGGTACATAGTTGTATATTCTTAGTTGTGGGTCCTCCCAGTTGTGGCATGTGGGACACCGCCTCATCATGGCCCAATGAGCAGTGCCATGTCCGCGCCCAGGACTCGAACCAACGAAACACTGGGCCGCCTGCAGTGGAGCGCGCGAACTTAACCACTCGGCCACGGGGCCAGCCCCTCTATATGTCTGTTTTTGTGCTAGTATCATACTGTTTCGATTACTATAGCTTTGTAGCGTAGTTTGAAATCAGAGAGTGTGATACCTGATGAGACACTTTAAATAACATCTCCAAAGGGAGAAAAGAGCAAAGAAAGTGAAGAACAGAGTAGTAAAATCAGAGGAATACCCAGGGCAAAGTTTTGGGATTCTTGCATTTTATTTCAGCATATACAACCAATTAGATTCTCTTGAAGTCCTTCTTTACTCTTTTCTCATTTGTCCCCTTTCTTTTCCTATTTTTCCCTTTCTTCTTCCTCATATACTTCCCTCTCTTTTCTTTCAAACCTGTTTTTTTGGATAATAATAATAATTACAGCTACCTGCTACGTGCACTGCAAAGTAAATTTATAAGGGGCACCAGGATTCAAAGCTAGGTGCTTCTGACTCCCAAACCCTCCATCATATTGCCTCCATATTGAAATCCAAGGGGAGAAACTAGTGTTTGATGTTTTTCTTGTTAAAAATAAAGAAAAATGCAGATTGCAAAAAATACTTGTGATGTTTCCATGTCATTTTCAATTTGCATTCAAACAAAAAGAAAACAAAACCCCAAATAATCATATCTTCCAGCTTCTCCAATGTTAAATGGCATTGCAATATGTGAAACAGAGAGACTAATCTTCACACTCAGAATACAGATACGAGCTAGAGAAGCCAAATGCATAAGCTTTTGAAAACAAAGGAATGACCCTAAGCCACAGAACATTTAAATTCATGTTTCTAAATAGCTCTCGTTCATTATACACTTAGATATAATTCTCATCTTCAGCTGAGTTTATAGGAGGAGAAATTTCCCACTTGTTGTGGTAGCAGTGTTGAATCAAAAAGCAATTTGTATTTTGTCAAAAGATAAAGCTGCTTCAAGACTTCCCTGGACAAATGTAACAGAGATTCAGCATCAACAAATCCTCCCCACTCTCTTGATAATGTTTGTTTCTTCATTAAATTGCAAACAAATTAGCAACTTTGCCTGTTATGTTAATATTTTAGCAATGATGACTACCACTTACTGCGGATCTGATCTTTCGGAAGTCTTTCCATCAAGATTTCTGGAGAAAATAAATTGTGTTAGTTATTACAAAGCTTCATTAGAACTCAACTTATTGGCAATTCACACTTAAAGCTTGATTATGTATGGCATCTATTGTTTTTGTCTAATGAGCGTTTTTTTAAAAATAGCATTAAACTGAAATTCACTTAACATAAAGTGAACCACTTTAAAGTGAACAATTCAGAGCCATTTAGTATATTTACAATGCTGTGCAACCACCATCTCTGTCTAGTTCTGAAATGTTTCCATCACTGCAAAGTGAAACCTCTATCCAGTAAGCGGTTTCTCCCCATCCCTTCCTCTCCCCGGTCCCAGGCAACCATCACTCTGTGTTCTAACTCTGGATTTATCTCTTCTGTTTATTTTGTATAGATGGAATCATACAATATGTATGATTTTATGTCTGGCTTCTTTCACTCACAGAACGTATTCGAGGCTCATCCACGTTGTAGCATTTATCAGTACTTCATTCCTTTTTTCTTTCAGTTTTCAGTGGTATGATTGTCAAAATTGTAATACATTGAAAGGGTGCAATGTGATGATTTCTTATCTGTATACATTGTGAAAGGATTTCCACAATCAAGTTAATACATCCATCACCTCCATCACCTCATATAGTTACCTTTTTTGGGTTAGAATGCTTAAGATCTACTCTCTTAGCAAATTTCAAGCATACAATACAGTTTACCAGCTATAGTCACCATGATGTATGTTAGACCCACAGAACTTATTCACTTCATGACTGAAAGTTTGTATCCTTTTACCAACCTTTTCTCATTTCCCTCATCCCCCAGCCCCCGGCAACAGCCATTCTACTCTGTTTGTATGAATCCAAAAAAAGTTTTATTTCTTAGAATTCACATATGAGTGACACCATGAAGCATGTCTTTGTCTGGCTTATTTCACTTAGCATAATTCCCTCCTGGTTCATTCCGATTGTTGCAAATGTCAGGATCTCCTTATTTTTCAAGGCTGAATAATATTCCACTGCATATATATACACTCCACATTTTCTTCATTCACTGATCTGTCAGTAGACATTTAGCTTGTTTCCACATCTTGTCTATCGTGAATAACACTGCAACGAATATGGGAGTACTGATATCTCTTCGAGATAATTTCATTTCCTTTGGATATATATCCAGAAGTGGGATTGCTGGATCATATGGTAGTTCTATTTTCAATTTCTCGAGGAAACTCTGTACTATTTTCCATAGTGGCTGTGACAGCTTATATTCTTATCAACAGTGCACAAGGGTTCCCTTTTCTCCACTTCCTTACCAGTGTTTGTTAACTCTTGTTTTTTTGATAAAAACCATTCTAACAGGTGTGAGGGGACATCTGATTGTGGTTTTGATTTACATTTCCCTGGTGGTTAGTGATGTTGAGCACCTTTTCATGTGGCTGTTGGTCATTTGTTTGTCTTCTTTGGAAAAAATGTTTATTCAGGTCCTTTGTGCATTTTTAATTGGGTTATTTGTTTTTTGCTGTTAAGTTGAACAAGTTCCTTGAATATTTAGCATATTAACCCTTCGTCAGATATGTGGTTTGTAAATATTTCTCCCATTCCATAGGCTGCCTTTTCATTTTGTTGACGGTTTTCTTTGCTGTGCAGAAGCTGTTTAGTTTGATGTAGTCCCACTTGTTTACTTTCTCTTTTGTGGCCTTTGCTTCTGATGTCAAATTAAAAAATCATTCCAAGACTAATATCCAGGAGTTTCCTGCCTATGTTCCCATTTGGAGCTTTATGGATTTAGGTCCTATGTTCAAGTCTTTAATCCATTTTGAATTGATTTTTGTGTATAGTGTAAGGTAGGTGTCCAGTTTCATTTTTTTGCATGTGGATATCTGGGTTTCCCAACACCATATATTGAAGAAGAGACTATCCTTTTTCCATTATATATTCTTCATGCTTTTGTCAAAAATTAATTGACCAAATAAGTAATTGTTTATTTCTGAGTTCTTTATTCTGTCCTATTGATCTATGTATCTGTTTTATGCCAATACCATACTGTGTTGATTACTATAGCTTTGTATCATAGCTTGAATTCAGGAAGTGTGATGCCTCCAGCTTTGTTCTTCTTTCTCAAGGTTGCTTTGGCCATTTGGGATCTTTTGTGGTTCCGTATGAGTTTATGATTGTTATTTCTATTCCTGCGAAAAATTCCATTGAAACCTTGATAGGGGTTGCATTGCTTCCTTCTGGTAGTTCTTTCCTTGGCCTTTCACACTTGTGCCAGTCAATCCTCAGCCTGCAGGTCTCCAGGGTTCAGGTGCGCTCTTTCCCTGTAGCTCCTCCTCTCCTGACTTGGTTCTGCAAACCTAACCTTCCAGGCCTCCCCTACCTCGATCTCTGTCTCTTCAATCTGGCCTCTGTTTAGCCTCCCCACTCCTTCCTCGCAGCCTGGAAACTGCCTCAGACTGAGCTAACTATAGGGCTCATTTCTTTTGTTTCCCTTCTCTCAGAGACCACAGTCCTGCACTGCCTGTTGTCCACTCTCCGAAAACCATATTTTCATATCTGGTTTTCTAGGTGCTCAACATAAGAGGGTAAAGAAATCCAGTTGCTGTCACTCTATCATGGTGGGATCCAGAAGTCTCTCTCGGATGCTTTTGAGTCAGAGTTTTCTTCTTAAGTTTCTTTTTTCCAGGCCACTCTGCTTTTTGCCGTTTTCCCTCCTTATTTCTTTTGGTCTTTATCTTCAATACTGTTAGAAGATTCCTTCAAATGCCTGCTGAGTCTGAGCTGCTCATATTTAAGACGAGGTTGCTGACACTGATTGGAAGCTCCGTGTTAATGGGTGGAATTTGTCACCTGGTCAGTTTCATTGGAGAGTGATCTGATTTTTAGAGCTCTTTAAATTAATGACTAAGATTGATCTTTAAGTAACAGCATAATTTGTTTAGAATTAAGAAGTGGGCTTACACCCTTGAACTTGTAGTGAATGAAATAACGGCCAGTAGAATTTGTAAAGGAAAGCTGATGAGAAGAAATAGACTTTCTTGTATACAGTAAATTCTAAGCTGATCATTTCTTATTCTGTGTCAGTGCAAGAGGACTCTGTTTTATATAACTTCTTGCTTTACTTTGAAGGGCTGATTGTATTAGTCACCTGGGGCTGTCGTAACAAAATATCATGGACTGGGCAACTTCAACAACAGAATTTTATTTCTCACAGTGCTGGAGGCTGGAAGTCCAAGATCAAGGTGCCAGCTGATGTGGTTTCTGGTGAGGACCTTCCTCCTGGCTGGCAGACAGTTGCCTTCTCTCTGCATCCTCATGTGTCTGAGACAGACAGCAAGTCTCTGGTGTCTCTTCTTATAAAGACACTAATCTTGTTGGATCAGGGCTCCACCCATATGACCTCATTTAACCTTGATTACTTCCTTAGAGGCCCTGCCTTTAAATACAGGCCAGGGGGAGGGATTTACCATATGGATTCTGGGGGGACAGAATGACCAACTATGTTTCTTGTCTGGAGAGTAATCTCCTTTGAAAGAGGAATCAGGTTTTTTTCTTTTGCTGTGTTGCAGTCTCTCCGTCCTTCAACACCTCCACTCGTCTGCTCCCCAAATTTCATCGTGCCCTGAGAATCACCTAATCGGTAATTAGGTGTGGTGACCACGTTGATTCCAGGTGTAGCCTCTCTAGTTCATAATTCATGTTATAAGGTCCTTCAGAGTACACTCGGTTTGCAGTAGCCTGAAAACACTGATTGACCTAATGAGTTACTAGATACTGTGGGAGGTGATGAAGAATAGATGCTCATGGGGGCCGCCCAATGGCATAGTGGTTAAGTTCATGTGCTCAGCTTTGGTGGCCCAGGGCTCACCGGTTCGAATCCTGTGTGTGGACTCAACACACCACTCATCAAGCCATGCTGTGGTGGCATCCCACATACAAAATAGAGGAAGATTGGCACAGACATTAGCTCAGTGACAATCTTCCTCACCACAAAAAAAAAAGAATAAATGATGATATATTTATCAAAACTTTTCTGTGTCTCCTGACATAAATTATTATCTATGATAAGACAGAATTTATGGCCTCCTAAAAATATATCAGTTGTCAACCTTAAATGGAACAGTGTTAAGGGAGCATCTGTTAGCATTGTAAAACCCTCTTTAAAATCATCTTAATGTATACATGTGTACGTGCAGGAATTATTACAAGATAAAATAGAAAAGTGCTTCACAAATCATTTTGCAAGAATGGCAATAATTAATACTTCAAGCAATACTTTTCCTAATGAAATATTTTAAATTCTAACTATCCAACCATCAAATTAATCCGTTACTGATGGAGTAACCCTGAGACTCTTTCACTGGAAGGAGAGTTTTGAACTGCATATCAATTTGCAGTGACTCAGCTCTTAGCTGACCTTTGACTAGTTCTGGTCCCTGAATTAAGCATGAAGATAGACTTGTGACTCATCTGGATTTTAACTTTTGGATGCTACTAGGACAAAACTTTAAAAGAAACATTGCATTTTAATGTGTTTATTTTTCTGAAGGGGGTGAATTGAACATTTTACATTTTAGAACCCATAATTCATTTCCCTATGTTTTTCAAACCGAAAAATGAGCCGGGGAAAAAAGCCCATCTTTATTATTTTAGCTCTCTCTGTTATCTGACTTCGTGTTCAGTGAGATCATCTTGAAAAGGTTAAGTGACTTGGGAATTTACAAGATGTTATTCGTTTCATGTCCTCATCAGTTCTTCTCCCAGGAGAGGATGTTGAAGACAGTGCCCATCTTAGGCATTAGTGTTTCTGAACTGTGGAACCATTTGAGTAAGGTCGTACTGAAGAATGGGAAGAGTAATGAAGGTAATAAGAAGCTAGAGCTTCAGAGGACACAGAAAAAAATATGGTGTGATTCCTGTACATATGCTGTTTTTAGTAAGATACTGTAAATCAGAGTGACATGAAAATTAGAGAACAATACAAGATAGTATATAATTAAAAGCTCGATCACATGGTATAAATTGTAAATGATAAAAAGATTCAGAGAAAGGAGACATTAGTGTGGGTTTAGAGGAACTGAGACAGACAGCAGAACATTCTGGAAGCGTATTATAGAAGGGAAGGCAGAACTTATTCACAAGGCAGGAGGAAGGAGTGTGTGCTCTCTAGATGGAATAGCAGCCAGCAAAGATGTTGAGGTGACAAAGGGGTATTTTTGCCCAACGGTCACCTGCTGGAGGAAGGTCTCATTGGAGAGCAAGATCCCTAATATGGGAATAAAGTTGAAGAAAATGTTTTCATGATGATAGAATCATTAGCCCACCAAAACAGCTATTCATTCTGGAAGTAATTTTTTTTCCACCATGCAAATTTTGAAAAATCTATTTGAAGTGAGGGCTGTAGAAATATTGCAACAGTTCTGGGGGCTGTGTCCTGGCTCGGTCCCTGGCTCGCTGTGTGATCCTGGGAAGGTTTCTTAATTTGCTGAACTTCTAAAGCCCCCATAGCCTTTCCCCTTTCTACTCATCTTGTTTTACTTCCTCCTATTTTCCAGCATGCACCTTTCACGCGTATCAAGCTGATACCCGCCTTGGCCCATAAACTTCTACCTTCATCTGTTTTACCTTGATTAAACTTTTGGATTTTTAAAAGATATCTCCCCTGTTTATAACATCTTGATGAAGGCTTGAGGCCGTTGCAGGTAAGGTGGACCTCTCTGAGCCCCTCTTCTCCGGGCTCTTAACGTTTTGAATCTGCAGCACACCTCATTCAAACCTTACTCATAAACTGTCACATTTTATGTATATTTTGGGTGAGTGTTTGTGTGTCTCACGCTGCTATAAACATTTTTGAACCCACAGGAGATGCTCATTGTGCACAATCAGTGAGGTCAATAAGTCAATATTTCTGAATCTTTGGTGTATTTTTTGGTTACTTTAACATTCTTAAGGATTGTTTACTAAAGTGTGCCTTTAGAAGTTGGGAGGGAAAAGAGAAGTTTCCATATCCACCAGAGTTCTTATTTTCACTTTTTTGAGATCATTCACAGCAAAAACTGAAGTAGGAAATAAGAGAAGGAAATTCTGGGAATAAGTCTAGTGAAACAGGTAATAATAAAATCTATTTATAGAGTGTTTCTTATAAAGTTTTCTCTTATGATAGTTTCATAATTTTAGGTGAATAGTCGCATAGCTGTGTTTTTCTCCCTAAGAAATTTTATATTTTCATTAGTATATCCTCTGAACATTATCTTAACAGAATTTATAATATTTTAATGCTTATCTTTATGTAATGAGAATTGAGACATCACATATTAAAAATAATTACCATCACATTTCCAAAAATTATATTATCTCTACATATGGCTATTTTTAGGCATTTATGTTAAAAAAATCAAACTTTTGCCACTAAAATTATCATTATGTAGATGATTATGATCAACTCTGAAAATTGTTCCAATCTGAATTGTTGAAACAGATTTACAGGAATTTTTATTTGTGAATATAGATGCGTCACACCCCAGTAAATAGAGACCATCTTAATTGGAAGTTGGGTGCAATAAGACACATTTCTCTTTTAATGTGTATTTTCTAAAGAGCTATATGATTTCTTTAGAAGCAGCTAAATTAAAATAATTTTGCTCTCTAATATGATTTGCTAAATTCTTCTCAAGAAGCTTATTAGAACAAAAGTTGCAAAATTACACTCAAATTACTAGTGTGGCTTTAACAACAGAGCAGATGGATATATTTTCCTTCATGTGGCATTTTACTCTTCAAATTCTGTTTATATTGGTATATAATTTCTAACAAATTCCAGTTGGCTAGGTTAAACTTCTTTTGTTCAAAAGGGTATAATACTTATATTTTGGAAAAAAGGAAAACTCTTTCACATGGTTCTTCGAATTGTACAAGTTATCAGGCTGACATGGCACAGTAATCCAGTTATTTATTTATTTTGAGAAGGTGGCTACTGTGCATATTACTTTCTTAAAATTAATTAAGTTTTGAATAATTAATATATATGTGAGACATGATTGAAATCGTTCAAAAACAGGTGCCATGCAAAACACATTTTCTACTTACCTTTCTTGACCAGCAACCCAATCTTTTGTCTGAATCAACTGCAATCAGTTTATTAAATATCCTCCCAGTCTATGCTTACAGATAATATAAATATGCACATATTGTGTTTTTCACACTAATAATATACAATACAGTTTTCCATTTTTTCCGCCAAACTACATGTATTGGGAATTGCCCAATTTCAGAACCTATCAAGTTGTACTTTTTAGTGGCTGTTTATTCATCTCTTATATGTATACACCAAAATGTATTACCGATGGGTGATCTCAAGTCTGTTTCTGAAACATTCTTTTTCTCACGCTCAACTAAAAGCCTTGCACCTACAATGTTGAGTACATGTTGGAGCATTTCTAAAGGACAAATTTGTAGACGTACAGTTGTCAGGACAAAGGGATTGTGCCTTTTAAAATTTGGCAGACATTGACAAACTCCCAGCATAATAGCAGCACTAGTTTCCCACCGATGAAGAGGCTAAGGGCCCGTCTATCCCTATCCTCACCAAAAAAGCATCAAGCTTTTTGATTTTTGGAATTCTGACTTAGTAAGGTAATAAATAAGATAATAAATGGTATGTTACAGTTTTGTTTAGAATTTCTTTTATAACGAGTGAAATTCAATATCTTCTAAATGTTTAAGAGCTATTTTCACTGTATTATAAGTCATTTCTTCATATCTTCCACCCATCTTTTTCTATTGGTCTGTTGGCTTTACTAGGCATTCATTATACACTAATGGCTAATGGAATGTTGCTGCAAATATTTGTTCTTGTTTGTTTTTTTTATCATGAAGAATTGATTTTTTCTCCATGTTTAAGTTTATTAATCCTTTCTCTTTTGTCTCCTGGATTTTATGTCGTACTTAGAAAGGACTTTTCTGCCCTAAGATTAAAGAAAAAAAATTCTTTCCTTTGGTGTTTGTTAGTGTTTTTTTTTCTTTTCTACTTCTTTAAAAAAAGTGTTTTAAATCTTTCCTCCATCTGATATTTACTTGGATATAAATAATAAAATAGGGATGAAGTAATTTTCTCTCACATGGCTGCTCTGTTGATACAGCATTGTTTATCAAATAATAAATTTATCCAGAAATCCATCTTTAGCTTCTGGAATGGAATGACACTCACATCATATTCTCAAGACCTCAGTATATTTGCCTCTATTTCTGGATTCTTTTTTCTGGTCCATTGATTTGTGTGTCTTGACTACTTTAGTACCAATATTACTGTTTTAATTACTGTAACTTTAAAATTGATGTCAATCTGGTGGGTCTAGTCCTGATTTCTCTGTTTTTTAGAGGATTACCCTATGAAGTTTTTCATGGGAACTTTAGAATCAGCTTGCCTATTTAAAAGGAAACTCCTATTTTACTTAATTGCAATGACAACAAACATACAATTATTTAGTGAGAATTGACTTCTTTGCAACACTGAATTTTGCTATCCAATAATAGTATATATTTTCCCATTTATTAAGGTCTAAACTACCTCTCAGTAGTGTTTAAAATATTTCTACATATAGAGTTTTTACATTTGGACTGTTTATTTTTAGAAATTTTATCTTTTTGATACTACTTTGAACGTGTATATCTTCCCCTCTAGAATGTCTTCTAACTGGTTTTGAGCTAATTTTGAACTCAGTCATCTTTCTGAATTCTCATATTTTTTTCAATATGGAAGTTTTCTAGTGGATTCTTTTGGATTTTCCAGGTTTATAAGAATCTAATCTTCAAAAAGTGTAAATATCACCTCCTCCTTTCTACTGTTCACATCTCTTATTTCTTTCTTTTAATTGCATTGGTTAGTAAATTGAGAACAACGCTAAATAGTAGGGGTGAGAGTTGACAGTCTGGTCTTGTCCTTGACTTAATGGAAATTTTCTTACTGCTTTTTGACTTTTCTAGAAACCAATTCATCTCCTCTATGTTTTCACATTTATTTGAACGTAATTGAGAAGTCTGTTTTGATTTGTGGTTTTATTCCCAAATTTGGGACTTCTTTCTCTTTATTAATTTATTATTTACATGCAAAAAACCACCTACTAAAACTGAAAATTCAAGTCAGCTGCTGGGTTTGACTTTCATATTCATGATTTTGATTTATTTTTGGCATCTGGAGATTTGTCTACTTTCTTATAAGCTCAGTAGTGTGTTTAAAAGTACTTAAACTATTTTATATAGCCTTTCCAGGTATTTTATGGCCAATGGCTTTCAGTCCTCTTTATGCTGTTAATGGAAATCCTACATGTCTTTTTAAAGGTTACTGATACTTGTTTTTTAGGAAATACTTTTCTTTAGCTACTCTCACCTCTTTCTCTCTTACTATATTTCCCTCTTCCACCCTTCTTCCTCTTTATTATTATTTTCATTTCATAAATACTGGATTTTCTTTTGTAAATACAATGTTTGCTGAATTTATTGGATTTGAAACATAGTTAGGGAAGCACAGAAAGCACAATACTTCACTGGCTGCACACTGCGAATGAATTGAAGTTGTCTTTTGAAAAAACTTAGAAGAAATTGTCAGTGACAACCCCAGGTTCTAGATGCCCCGGGCCAAGGAATCTACATGCAGAATTTCAGTTCATTGGATGAAACTCATTCTAACAATCAGAAATTTCACAAACTTGAAAAAAACTGCGGTCTCTCCCACTGGCGTTTTCCCATGAGATTGCATCCTTGGCTATTTGATGGAGGGCACAGGAGCCTCAGGTGGGGAGCTGCAGTGATGATCTCTACTCCCTCCTAGCTCTGACACGAACAAACACTACAAAACACTAGTCTGCTCTGGCTGTTGTCCTAAATGGTCGTTGGGTGGCATTGTAATAAACAGCTCTCCTTTACTGAGTCTGCTTGCCTTGTGTTGGATCTGAATATCATCAGGACTCATTATTCATAAAACCAGCCTGCACACTCTGTTGCTTATTTTGTGGGGCTCCTTGGAAACATTTCTGGACTTAAGTGGAGATGAGAGTAAAGCTCAAGCATTTCTTTTGTAGGCTTTTAAAGGCAAAGATCAATTTTTATTTCCTCTGCTGTCTTATCTGTTAAATAGGAAAGTACATACAAAAAACTTGGTGCATGAGAGTGCCTGTATGATTTCAAAAGTGATGCTTTTCGTTTTTTCATAGGTCACAGTTGAATCTTGGGTCATTTTGAACCAAGCGGTGGGTTGCGGCAGTGTTGTGGGGTGGGGCATGCTGAGAAATCCCTGATGTAGCCTGATTGATGAGAGTATGTAGCCCGCGTGAAAGGGATGGAAGAGAAAAGAGGCTTAGCACCTTCGCTGAAGACTATCCATGGCATATTGCTTGGCATAACATGACAGAAAGGCACTGTGTTGCTCTGTGGCCTGAATTCTTGTAGAATATATGTTTTTCATACACTAATAATCATTTATTGTCTGCCTACTATATGCAGGGCATTTACATACATTAGTTCTAAGCCATGTAATGCTTCCAGAGTAGGAAAAATTATATCCTCGGCTCCGCCACTGTTATAGATAAGAAAAATGAGATTTAAGGATGTTAATAATTGCCCATTTTGCTACTCCTAGAGGTGACGTTCAAAATGTGTAACAACTTGACATTCAATCCATACTGGTCCCTGACTAATCAGTATCGCATCCAGTCCACTGGACGAGGTACAAGACTGCCATTGGGCCCTATGGACCTTAAGTTTCCCCTGATGCATTTCTAACATCTAGCTTTGAAGATCATGACCCCTGCCCTCACTCCCTTCCTTTTCACCTCACACTTAAAAGAGTGTCATTCTATCTGATAGGCTCGATCACATGTCTCTCTTTCTCCACTCCAATCCATCCCCACTTCACCGTCGATTCATCTTCTCAAGTCACTCATGGGTCATGTCCCGAGTGTTCTCAGAAAACTCCCCTGACTCTTCACTTCTGTTGACTCTAATCACTGCTATTTATCGAGCATGTGCTGTGCTCCAATCACCACATTAAGCTGTTCCCATATATTTTCTGGTTTAAATGCCACAAAAACTCCAATGAGGCAGATATTCCTACTGTTTCGATTTCACAGATGGTGAAAACGAAGCTTAGCGAGTGCTTTGCCCACCCCCAGGCAGCTTCTATGTGGTGGAGCCAGCAATAAGAACTTGCCTCGCTGACCAAACATTATGACTTGGTTTGAAAAAGTCCTCTACAATCTGTTTATATGCAACATAGTGCCTGACATGTAGTATTTGCTCAGTAAATGTTTGTTGATGACTAAATAAATGTCTTTATATTTTTACCCCTTTACTCTAGGAACATAGATCAGTTTATTGTCCTAAACATGTGTTGCAATTTGTCAGCTGAGTAATCTTGCCTTTGAGGTTTAGCTAAATGTGCCTCAGCCTCCTATCTCACCTTCTTTGGGAAATCCAATGTTCTCCCTAAGTTTTTATTCATGTCTGGAGGCTCTTACCCATATAGTCAACTTTGATTCTAACAGTCATATACCCTCTCTTGATATTACCTGTATTTTAATTTATATTGTTATTTACTACTATGTACTATTATTTAATTTCTCATTTTTAAAAATCACTCAACTAGGTAGTAAAACCTTTGAGGGAATGCATAGTCTCTGTAATTCCTTGAATCCCTAACACAGTGCCTTGCACAATTCATGACTGTTTGACTAACGTTGGTCTCACCCTTTGGTCTCCATGCTCCATGATGGCAAGAGTCTTGAAACCGTAGGGCTGAACAGAGGAGGTAAACCCCATAATAAGTTCTCAAAATATTAATATTAATTCTGCATACTAAGGTATAAGAAAATGCACTGCCTTTTGAAACAGACTTTTCTTTTGTCCTTTAATAGCAACATGACCTTGTACAAGTTCATTAACCTCTCTGAACCCAGTTCTCATTTGTAAAATGAAACAATAACAGTGCTACCTATACAGGGCTGTTGTAAACACTTAGGACTTAGGATGAGCTTAATAAATGGTTTGCTTGAAATAGATGCGGAACATAAATTAACTGTTACTGAGAACTATTTCACAATCCAGAAATTTCAACACAGAATAGCATAAAAGTCTGCTCCTTCTTGACAAGTCCTAGAACACCATAAATCGGAAGATTCTAGGTCACATCCTAGGAGGACTCTGAAATATCGCCCATCCAGCCTTCTGCCTTACTGCTCTCTAACCCAGCATTTCCCAATGTGGGGACCAAACCCATCTATGTTTAGGATGTTTGTAGACATTCTGTGAGAAAAGGATTTAATAGTAAAGAAAAAATTTACAAGAGCTAGATTAAAAACAGATGTTCTTTAAGCAGTACTTCTCATGCTTTTTAATATGCCATGAGCAGGGTGTCACTTGCAGCATTTTCCATTCTTATTTGACCACCAAATCTTTTACTTTTTGCTCACATCCTGAGGATTGATTAATAAGTGTTTCTCAGACCATCCCTGACAAAATGGAGGATGGTTAGTTTCCAGGCTTGTGCCAAAGGGCTGTCAAAGTAACACATCCCAGTGAGCAAAATGTTCTTCTCTGGAATACAGAAGAAGAGGTTACACTAGATTTTTATGGATAAGTGTGACAGATATTCCTAAAATCAGTGCTTTCTGTGAACAATAGTGACTAACATAATAAGCAAGTAGCCAATGTGATTCTTACAGAAGGCAAATAAAACCAAATTGTAAAAATTTGCCTTAATCTCCCTACCAGCCATCAGAGCTCAAACCACCATCTCCCACCGGGTGTGGAAGTTTTGATTGATATGCTGGAGAGAAACTGAGAGCTTGTTTCATTCTAAAGGCACGCCTCTTAGGAGAGAAATTGAAGCATAATAGGAGTAGAACCCTTCAGGTGGAACGAGACATAAGCAAATCAGAATATAACATCCCTCATTGCATAGCCAGGAGATTTGATTTTTAACTCTTTATAGAGGTCAAAAAATGACAAAACTCCTAATCATTAGAGATCTTATGTTGCAAGTTGAGGGCTGGTTGCCATTTTCAAAGTTTTGAGATTCTTTTATGAATCTGAGAAATGGCTTCTATTTTCACATGGTATCATGACTGTGAATATCTATTGGAAGTGTTAAACAATGCTTTGTAGATATTGTCCTAAATAAACATCCTTTTTTATTGCAGTTTACTTTTTAATGATTTCCAAGAGCTGATGTTGAAAAGTTGAGCTATCTGCAAAGTGTTTTGCTTGAATTCTCCATGTGATAATCTGAGATACTGGGAACAGTCATTCCAATAATAATATCCCCTTTTCCTTTATATTTTTTCTTTCATTTTCTTTTTTAAGCAAAAAACCTCAACTTTGCAATGGATTTTTCTCTCCTTAGGCAGGAACCATTAAATCTTCTCTTTTATGAGATAGGCCTTGGGAGGCAAGAGCTGAGGATCTTCTGCGACACTGTCCACACACATTTTTCCGTTATGTATGTACCTTAGAAAGACAATATTCTACATCATAGGGCAGTCTATAAGATGTTTTTCCAATTTTCACATTTACTTATAAAGTAGGCAAAAGAAAGGAAAAATTTTTTCTCAGACCTAATTTTTCTGTCATAAAAACACTCATTGAGGGTTAACTATACATCAGGCTTTGAAATAATTATCTAATCCTCTTTTCACACATGAAAAAACAGAAGAGCCAGGATGTCACCCAGGCAACAGCGCTCAGAGCCTGGCTTCTAATGGTCTGCTTCTTACGCCTGTGCCAGGTGCTCCAACAGAATCTAAGAGAATTAGTGGAAAAAAGAAGTTACACCTTCCACTCTACTCCTGCTCTCTCCTCAACCCTTTCCTTGACCTCAACCCCCGCCTGTAAAGTGAAATACCCTGTTAGTGTTGCAAGTAGATATCTGAGTGGGGGTAAGAGTGGAATTAGGATGGGACAGAGAAGTGATGCCTGTCTGTATTCATCGTGTCTGGACCCGGGTTCAGCCAGCCATAAATGCCTGGTTAATGGTGTAACACAGATTACCGTCTGGCTCTGCCTCCCAAGGGTTCTTTGCTAACACCCTAGGACGAGGGGCTCAGTAAGAAGTTAAAAGTAAATAAAATGAAATAAAGTAAAATATGGGCCATCAAGTATTTCTTTAAGAAATTGAGTGAATGGGCAGAG
Source organism: Equus quagga (assembly GCF_021613505.1). Lineage (NCBI taxonomy): Eukaryota > Metazoa > Chordata > Mammalia > Perissodactyla > Equidae > Equus > Equus quagga. Next base: position 21,459,102 of record NC_060279.1, on the reverse strand, counting down.
TTGGGAATAGGATGTAATGCAAGCGGATATCCTCTCGTTTAGTCCCGTGATGGTGAGAATGGAAGGGGAGTACGACCGGGGCCATCATCCTGGCACCCTGGGAACCTCTGGAGAATGAGAGTAACAAAGCGAGGGTGGGGTCAGTCATGGTCATTTGTGTGCCTGTGAGAGATGCCCCCAAATCCTCTTGACCTGGAGGAATTGACCCTGGTACTAGGATTACCATGAACTGGAGGTGGGTCTTGTTATTGCAGTGGCCTTTTTGTGAGCTTTTTGTACCCTTGAGGCCAATTTGTTTTGGGAAATTTGGGCCACTCAATCTGATGTTTCTAAATCTGTTTGTGAGAATTTAAGATGAGAGGTTCTAGACTTTCGATATGGCCACGCTGTGCTTATTGTGCTGCTTGATCCGACAAGGAGTCTGCCTTCATGTAGGAATGAGAGAATCTAATAGGATCCTGGTGTTTATTTTCCTGCTCTCATTTCTATTTTCAACATACATCATATTTTCATTTTCTTATGTCTGATACTCCATTCTGGTGGTCTTTAAAATCCTATGAAAGATTCACAATATTTGATATGAACAAATAGTTAAGTGGGTCAAAGTCTGTCTCTACATATATGAATCAGAATAAAGACTAAAAATACTTTTAAAAATTCTGATTTCTGAACCACAAATTCCTCCTTTGCTGAAATCCTCTAGTATTTTCAAATGACCTCCTCAAACTCTCAACGGGGAGAGCAAATGTTCTTTCTCTACCAGGAAATGAATTAACTGTCATAATTTCTTGAAACAGATTTAATAGAGTCCCTGATGGGCATGTGAAAAATAATTTTCTGTTACTATTGAGAAAAACTATGCCTGGCTAGAGTACCTCAAGAGACTATGAAATGGATTATTACAAACCTGATTTCTTAATCTATCCATATCTACCCAAAGACGTAAATATTCTGGTTCCATTATTGACATCTGCTAATAAATAAGGGAAATACATATATTTTAACATATGCCCATATTTTCAGGTTTGAATAAGAGAAGAAGAGTCATAATTTGTTATACAAATAAATCTTGGTTAACTAGACTAGAGGTGGGTAAATAATTATTATTAATTTACATTTTTGGTTTTTCTAATCAAGAGCCTCTCCTCAGCTAAAATATGTTTATGTCACTGACTTCCTCAGTTTTAAATTCTGTGGCAAAGGTGAGTTTTGTCGAACATCACTGTGTAGTCATCATTATAAAAGAAGTCAATATGAATCTTCACTCCTCAGCGAATACTGCTTGCTTCTGTCGGGTTGGTCTCCTGCCTGTGTCTTAGCCATGCTGCACACAGCCTACCTGGAGGCTTTTAGAAATATATTTACATCATCTGGATGGCCTTACCAAATCTTATTTTGCCCACACCCTGTGAAGCCTGGTTCAGGATATCTACACACTTTGATAATTTCCTTCTTCACATCCTTCCAAGTTTGTCTGTACCTACCCAATCAGAATCTTAATATATATTGTCTTGTTCACTAAATGTCTCTACCATCTACTTTTACACAAATAGCAGTGGATATTTAGTTTTGTTCACGAGTTATTTCATAGCACATATCTTATTTCTTCAATTATATTCTAAGCCTCTAGAGAGCAAGCTGTATATCTCAGTCTAATTATTTTCTATTCCTTCCTACCTAGAGGAGGGGTAGTATCTGTGAGAGGCAGTTAATAATTTCTTGGGCATTGGTTGCAATTTGATATTTTCCAAGATTAGCTCTTTTTTTTTTTTTTTTTTGGTGAGGAAGATTGGCCCTGAGCTAGCATCTGTGCCAATCTTCCTTTATTTTGTATGTGGGATGCTGCCACAGCATGGCTGGAGGAGTGGTGTGTAGGTCTGCGCCCAGGATCCAAACCTGCAAATCCTGGGCCACCGAAGTGAAGTGTGCAAACTTAACCACTGGCCCCCCAGCATAGCTTTTAACTGACCTATGGACAGGTTAATTCATAGTCTAACTTAGCTAGTTTAATAAATTACAAACTTAAAAAAATGCCATTAGCAAGACATTTCTCTCAGTTAAGCACAAAAGACTACATTTTTAAAAAGTTTTATTTCTGATATTTTTTACTCATTCACTGAGTGCTTATTGTATACTAGGCATTACTGTTATGTGTCCAGGCTGAGAGACTATATGCAGTGGTGATTATTTTTTAGACATGTTTCAAATTCAGCCTAAAGAGTTGTTTAACATATAAGATGTATGGTTGTAAGCACACAAAAACTTTGCAGTTGTCTAAACATTTTTTATTATAAGTTTTTAAAAATTATAAATAGTACATGCTTAGTGTAGAAAACTTGGAAAACATGGAAAAGCAGAACAGAATAAAACACGACAAAACAAGAACCCCCATAACCGCACTGGTTTCCTCGTCACTAACATCATGGTGTATTTTGGTCTTTACAGTACTTAGTCTAGACCAGGAAAGAATCTAGAACTTCTGTGAGGCCCAAACTTTTACATTTTTGAGGACCATCTTTAAGAAAAAGAATACAAAATTACAAATACAAAATTGAGTTCAAGAGTGAATGTTTATATAGAAAAGTAAAGGAAATCACAGAAATTTTAAATTTTATAAAGTTGAAAACTACCACAAATGTCACACAATCTGGAAAAATAACAAACTGTTGTTTTTAGTATTTTACTCTTTGATACTTCTTTTTACATTTTGGGTTAAATACTCATTAATCGCTTCTTCGTAACACAATAGTTTTGTAATACTTTTTTTTGTTTTTTGCTGAGGAAAATTCACCCTGAGCTAACATCTGTTGCCAATCTTCCTCTAATTTGTATGCGAGCCACCACCACAGCATGGCCACTGACAAGTGGTGTAGGTCCACACCCTGGAACTGAACCCGGGCTGCCAAAGCAGAGCATGTCAAACTTAACCACTAAACCACCGGGGTTGGCCCTGTAATACCATTTTCTATAGAAAAGCTAGAAAGATAATTTAGTCTTGCCTCTCACATGGTTGATCAAAATTCCTTTTTTATTATTGATGGTTTAGATGGGTCTTTTTTAGCTCTATGTTCCTCATTGGTATTGCCTCATCTGTAGCTTTTCCTATACAGATTGGGGAGGGAGGAGTGTTTCTGGCTGGGGGCAAGCCCTGCTGCTGCAAAGGCTGTCTAGTCTGGAGGAAATGGAGGTGTCCATGAGACTGGGGTCAAAGCAGCCCTCTGAGCCAGGAATTGAGCAGTGGCTATTCAGATCCTTTTCCTAGAGGACAAAGATAGGGTCTGAACACTGTAGAAGATTCTCCAAGGTGGGTTCTTGATGGGCTTGGTGGATCTAGAAGTGGATCTGGCAGCCTGCAGACTCTCGAGTCCCCAGATGACTACCAGGGTGGAGAGGGTGGGCTCCAGTCTGAGGCAGTGGCCGAAGCACTCCTTTCTCCTTGGGAGAGGGCATGCCTGACCTTGGAAGGGCTGGTGCAGAGAGGGAGTCTAGAGCTAAAGTATGGCAGCTTTATAGTCAATCTACCCTTGTTCTTGATACATATTTAAACAAGAGAGTATTTGAATGATCTGAAGTTTTTCATTTAGCAATGTATTGTGACTTTTTGCCATACTAATAACTATTTTTCTAGAACATGATATTGAATAGATGCTTAGTAACCATCATAAAACAAAATGTACCATAGTTTTCTTAGCTAGAAACTAAGAAATTCTAGACATTCAGGTCCTTTCTAACTTCTTATGAACAGCATTGCATCTAACATTACTATGCACATCTGATGCTATCTTTCAGGGTAATTTTTTTCATCTTTTTTTTATTGCTGTAACATTGGTTTATAACGTTATATAAATTTCAGGTGTACAGCATTATAGTTTGATTTCTGTGTAGATTACATCACGTTCACCACCTGAAGACTGATTACCATCCACTACCACACACACGTGTCTAATCACCCCTTTTGCCCTCCCTCTTCCCCGCTTCCCCTCTGGTAACCACCAATCCAATCTCTGTTTCTATGTGTTTGTTGGTTGTTGTTTTTATCTTCCACTTATGAATGAGATCATATGGTATTTGACTTTCAGCCTCTGACTTATTTCACTTAGCATAATATCCGGGTAATTTTTTATTAGGATAAATTTCTAGAAGTGGCAATTTTGAGTAAAAGGATGTACAAAATTTTTTTTAAGGCTTTCATATATACACTAAAGCTTGATACATTGCCAAGCTATTTTATAGAAATATTGTAACAATGTATCCTCTCTATAGTAGTTGATGAGAGGGAAAAACTTTGTATTTCTTGAATGGAAAGCACTATAAATTAAGACTATTACTCAGCACCCCAGAGAGAGCAATTAAGGAACTGCCGACTGCTTTGAGAGAGACACACAGGAGGCATGCCTGCTGGACACATTGGTCAGGATAAGGCCACACAGCAGCAGACTATGTGAACAACTTTACACTAGCTTTTTACTGACATCAAAAGCCTATGATGTGTTACTGAATTTTGCTACTTATGCAGTATGTGTGATGTGATCTTGAAAGAATTTTAAGAAGTTTTGGGTGTCTTTTGGGAGGCTGAATTTGGTGCAATATAAGTTCAAGCCCCTTTCACATCCAGTGTCTGCAACGCAGTATTGATGTCCTTTGGTTTTGAAGGATGGTAAAACCAGGAGTTTCTAGTCAGGCATGAATGTGCTACTCTGTTTTTATACAAGGAAACTTGATGGCATAATTATTTTCTATCCTTTTGTATTTACTATGAAATATGAAGAAGCAAGGGCATGTTTCATAATAAAAACTATAGAATGCTATTAGTGAAAGTCAAAAAAGAAAAAGAGCAAAAGAGCTGTGACATATTGCTAAATAAGCCAATTAGTCTTTAATAACGACTGGAATTTCTACATGTTACACAAAAAAGATTTTGTTTATAAAAAATTTACTTGTTTTGGACACTTAAAATCTCTTATGAAGCCCATGATGTAAAATTCACTAAAGTCTTACTCTTCGGAAAAGACACTTTAGTGTGATATGTTATAAATAAATCAAAGAAATTTAATCAACAATTTCATTTCAGATTCCATGAAAACAAGTAATGATTCCTTTTATAACCAGCTCATGTGTCTGTTCTGGGAAATGCAAAGTGAAAAACTATAAACATGATGTAGCAGCCTAAGGTATTGAACTGGAAGAAAGAAAAGGGATATTCAAATGGCACAGAGCACTTGCTAAGTTTGGAACCTTACAGCATGGGGCATCCACAGGACATTGTTATAACCAGGCAAATGTGTCTCTCTCCAGTTTCCCTGGGTGAGGCACCATCTCCATTTTTCATGTCTACTTCCAACTGTACTGTGGTTGTGTTTGCCTTCTTGGTGTCCAAGTCATGTGAGGATCCCTAGCTGTAATAGAATCAGGGAAGTATAAAAACTCTGGACTTTGTCTCCAGGTACCGGTTTTCCAGTCTCTCTAGTACAAGTGGGCACGTGAGAAGGCAGTGGAGTAGGTTTCAAGTAATCACCTTTGCCAGGTCAGACACATGTGATTTTAACTTCTTTTCTTTACACAGAGCATGAATCAACTCATGGGTTAGAGATTGCTGCACAATGTGCTGAATTCCTCCAACAATCTAATGTAATCATATTTGGGGGTGCCTGCTAGGTGCTTCAGGATCTACAAAGAAAAATATTTAAACCACTTCTATTATGAAATGGGAAAAAAAGTCCACAAATAACTATAATGTGGAACACTATGACTGATGTAAGAGAAGAAACATGAAGTCCTCTGAAAAATTCACAAGAAGGAGAGGTTTTATGTTTTGGGGGCAGATTTGAAAGACATCATGTAGAAGGTGTCATTTGAGATGTGCCTTAACGGATGGGTAGAATTTTACCAGGTGAAGATGTAACATTATAGGTGACGAGGACAAGATGAGCAAAAGCACAGTATCATGAAAACATGGCATGTGTTTGGAGAACAGAAAGTCGTAAAGTTCCATAGAAACACAGAGAGGTAGTGAGCATAATGACTGAAGATTCATCCTTGATGAGAAAATACCACTCAATTCATAGGCGAATGGTGGAGGTGGTGGTAGAGTTGAGGAGTGGTAGGAGATGGCTATTAAGATTTTGAGCAGTGAAATGACATGATCAGAGTCTAAGTCAGAATACTCTCATTTGAATGTCTTGGATCACTTAGAATAAAGAGAGGCTGAAGATGGGAGACAGAATGAAGGCTATCGCCGTAATCCAGTAGACTGACCTGAAAGATGTGAGCAAGGAGGGTGGCAGCGTGTATCCACTCAGGATGCCAGTGTGAGCAATAAGAACACCTCTGGCTAACCTAAGCTAAAAGGGAATGCATTGGAAAGATTGATGGAATGATTGGAGAAACAAGCACAAGAAATAGAACCCAGAGGAAGCAAGGAAGCTGGAACTATAGCCACGAAGAACCCATTGAATAGCCTAGTTAGAGTCCTATTGCCAGCTTTTGTTGGTGGACATGCCATTGGCCTATTGATAATTTTGCTGTTGTTCATACTTTCTAAAGTGTTCCTACATGTTTATATCACTTTTTTAAGTTTCACAGCCCCAGGTAGGAGAATCTGACTGGCTGAGTTATTGTCTCCAGGTGCCAGGGGCTGGAAGAGAGAGACTCCTCCACTTGGGCTTCTAGAATGGGAGGTAGGGTACTGCACCTCCCCAAGACTACACACAATGAAGAAGAGAGCTTGGTTCCTGGGAGGCCAAAAAGAAAAAAGGTCAACGTTTTCTGGATCCTGCCTCTCTGCTGCTTACGAGACACAGCCTTTCCCTACACTTACACTGAAAAAGAAAAATATGTAATATTGCCCAACCAAGAAGATTTCACTCTCATCAGTGGGAAATAACCCAGAGCCTCATCATATTTTGCATCTCATTTAATATCTCTGACAAGTGCCCATATTTCTTCTAGATGTGTCTTCATCCCATTTTGATATTCTGCCATCTCTGAACTAATTTGTAAAGCCAACCATCACCAGTAAAACTTCTATACAATAATGAGAGAAAGGGAGAGGAAAGGAGCTGGAAAAGTTTGTGCAACTGGTTGAGAGGCTGTATTTAGAATGTATGACTAGGCTCCTCCACGGCCCTTTTGAGAATCCTTTGCCTTAGGTGTTTGGGAGTCAGGATGATCCTAATCTTATTTGTTTTTTAACTTCTATATTCTAAATTCTTCTTATAGTGCCCGGCACAGAGTAGGGTAATTAAGTTTTTCCCTGGACTTGACTATACAAGAGCGGTTCCACAAAGGATGATCTGGCTTCCAGTCATACTTTTTCCCTGTCCCCCAGGAAGTAGCTGCTAGTCTATTCTTTTTGCTGGTCAGAAATAATCACCAACATCTTAACATCATTCCCTTGTTTTTATCCATTGTCAAGAGATGTCCGAAACTGGAAGCTTTCGATTCAGTGGAAGCATTGTTAGGTCCTGCAAATTTGCTTCTGTTTCAGAGCGTTTGCTGCATCTTGCACAGTAGCACTCCGACTTTGCAAATGTTGATTCCTTTTGAGCACTGTAGCCGAGTCTCTAACAGACTGATCGTATAATGTCTGCTGCACGTAGATGTTGTGGAAGATGATGATACCAGCGAATGCCATGGGCACCAGCCTTCTGCCTTACTCCTTCTTCACGAAGTGGGTTTATTGTTCAGAAGAAATGTTGTTTGATATACTCTTACCCTGCAGGTTGAAAAGACCTGGCAGAGCAGCAGGAGAAGGCAGGCTGGGAAGTGTAAGCAACCTGTTCAGGTAAATTCCTTGAGTCTTCAGGACTTGCTGGGGTCCAGCTCCTTGTATATCTTTTGTGCTTGAAGATGGATATGGCAGAATTTATGCCACCCAGCTCAGATCCCATGGTCACCTGTATTCTCTTGTAAGTCATTCACTCTGCACCTGGGCTCAGTAGCAAGCCGTGAGCTTCTAAAGAGGGCCTTTCATTTAACGCAAGGGGCCTCCTCTCTGATTCTCCTAGAAGGTTTTGTTACAGTCTCCATACAACATCCTGATCCCTCTGAGACCCTTTGAGTTCCCCCCACATCTTTGGGTCATAAGGTGATGGCGGAACTCCTGGCTTTACTGGCTGGAAGTACTGTCTACACAGCCAGAGAGCGTTATTTTGCTGTTGGCCTCACTCAAGGCCAGTGGCTGTTAGGTCACTTGGTAAATGTATCAGAGCATCTCCTCCAAATGAGACTTATTTTGCTTTCCACATTTGAAGAGACACACAGTATATTGTGACTTTTTTTCTTATTGGTGGGGTGAAGAACTTGTCTTTTTCTTTAGAGGGGATATCCAACATGACACCGCTGACCCCCGACTTGTCTTCTTCACTGAGTTGTCAGGCCTCTTTACTCCTATAGGATCTATTCCCTGCTCTCTAGCACATACGTCTCTTTCTAAAGTATTGAGAGTACCTGCTATTTCCTGCTCTCCAGGTCCTGCCAGCATGCGAGGATGTCATCAAAGTAGCGACCCAGCATGATGGTGACGTGGTCAGTGTTCTGTAGACTCAGTTATGGCACAGAGCAGAGAGCTGGTCTAACCCTGGAGCAAGAATATTAAGCTGTATTACTTTCTTGCCAAGTGACAGAAATAGACTTCTGCCATTCTCTCTATATAGAGATACAACAGAAGCACTTGACAGATTAAGGGCTGCCTTCCAGGTGCCAGACCTATATTGCTTTGCTCTTGTAAGGGGACGACTTTCCAAACAGGTCCTCCTGTTTGTCACATGACTTAACTTCTCAGAATACAGTTCTGTTTCTGAGACCTACGTACCTTCTGCACTGGCCAAGATGGAAGAGTTAAATGGGGTTGTATAGGGTCACCACCCCTGCATCTTTTAGATCTTTGATGATGACATTAATCTCTGCAATTTCTCCCAGGGAAGAGTTAGCTCTTGTTTTGTTAAATTTTGGATTTATTGGTTTGGTGAGGAAGTGGAGGAGGAACAGGCTTCTACTCAGCTCTTTCTCCCATCTGATCCTTTATTGCCACGGGCTAGTGAACCAGCATAGGGAACTTTCCAGTTCCTGAAGATATCCATTTCAGTTATTGGCTCAGAAACTGGGAAAATAACCTCAAAATGTGTTGGGAGATTTATCAAGATTACCATGTCTGAACTCCATTACCGGGTCTGAACTCCAATTATTGTTTGATTGTCACATCAGACCTCTGTTTATTAGGTTTGGAGCATTTTCCATTAAAAAAAAAATCAAAGAGGATCTCAGTGAGCAGCCCACGTATTCTCTCCTTTGGACCCCTTGGTTGCTGCTGAAGAACTGGACCATTTTGATTCCCTGCCTTGACATCTACTAGGAAAGCCACTCTGCTTTGTTGTAGGAGATTGAGACTTTTGCTCCTCCAGGATCTTTCAAATCCAGTTGGAATCAGAAAGCCCATTTCAGTATCTTGCAATGGAATCCCTAGCTGACACAGATCAGTGACTAAAGAGCTTTTCATAGATCTTGGCGTGTCCTCAAAGGACTCAGTGAAGGGAGTGCCTTCTGGATCACTTTGAGGCACATAATCCGAGAGTGAGTGGGCATGGGTCACATGATAAATACCCTTCAGCCTTCCTGTCTTCTACAGTCTTCAGAGGCCATTCACTACTTTACACTGAGGAATTTCTGGCATTTCAGCTTTCCTTAGTGCGGTCCAACAGTGAGTCACGATTTCTGTGAACCAGCTGAGCACACTATTAGAACCACTCCCAGCATTTAAGCAAGGACATCAAGTCAGAATTTCTAAGTGTGCTTGTGTTGATAAATCTAGCCCAACATAAAACTACGTTCTTCCTTGGCCGAATACCTCAAAATACATTCTTAACCATATTCCTTAGAGTTTTGATGACATAAACAAGCAAGGTTCTGAATTGTTTTTGGCGTATAATTCTTTATTCTTGAGTTTGACTTTTCTGTTGGCCGCTTGGGGCTTGTTTGGACCTAGCTGTAGTTGTAGGACTCTTGAGAGTAAGTGGTGTGTGTGAGCACATCTGTGTGAACACGTGTGTGTGTGCTTGCCTTTCCCCACATGTGTGTTGAGGGTGAAGCATGAGGAAAATTAGCTTCATCTTTATACATAACTCTCTGAGGCAAGGAAGATATTTTAAAAATTTATTCCACATATGAATATCCAATTTGTTTGCAGATCGATATGTACACTGCAGAGACATAAAATAAAAACCATTCAGAAAAGATTGCCAAATTGTTGAAGTCTGATTTCCTAATGGATTCATGATCATAAAATCTCTTTTCCTGGCTAAGGAAGATTTCCTCAGGTCAAAGAGGTAAGATTTGGTTGGGTTAGAATTGGTCTCTTACTTTCTAAATTAAAATCAAGACCCAAATAATTCTCCTGAGACCTTGTCTTGACTGGATAGTCTTTGTGATCAAAGATTTCCCTTCTGCTCTCTGTAACCTCGATTTTTTCTTTCTTTTTTTTTCTTTCTTGCACTGAAGCACGTGATCTTCCCTGAGAAGAGCAGATGAACTTGTTTATCATAGATAATAACATATTAAACAAGAGCTTGACTTTTTGTACTCGCTTGGGCTCATAAGCATGTAACTGCAAATTTGAATCAATAAGAAATTTCATAAACATGTTTAAAAGTAGAAAACAGAAACCCTTATACATCATTTGTGACAGGGCTTATTTTTGCACAAAAATAATCAAATGAACTATAAGAGAAGACAGTAAATCTGACATATTCCTTCAGTAACAAATATTAACAAAACAATTAAAAAATATAGACATGAACACAGTCTATCCAAATTATACCAAATAGAATTTCTTTTCCCAAATATAATTTGTATTCCTTGCCTGGGGATCTGGGGAGATTCGCAGCAGAGCCAAGTTCTTTTGATGCCTGTTGAGCTCCTCATGATGCCAAGTCACTTCTCGCATCCCTGACCTGGGGCTGATGCTGCGCGGGAGAATGTTATTTACTTAAGAAAGAACAAAGTAATAGCCACCAGAGTTTTAGTTTTTACAAATTATTTCTTTGTTTTTATAATGACATTATTAAAACAACTATAAAACATTGTGAAAGGAAATACTCTAATTTTACCTCTAAGTTAACTCCCTGCCAGAGCAGCCATTTTCGTTCTCTCTTGCATTCCCCTCCATTTCTGAATCAGTCGGGACAGGCTTAGGGCTTCTTGGGCAGCTCAGCTGTCTTAGGTGCTTAGTAAGCTTTCCATCTATTTCATTTCAATCAATTTCATGTATCAATAACCATCCCACAGTTCCTTTCTAGACTTTTACACTTTTATACAGTTTGTTTTGTTTTCTGCTCTGCTTCCTTCCCTGTCTTGACTAGATTAAGAGTCTGCAAAAACTTATTTCCTTTAGTGCCATAAGTCCAAAGTGAGTCAGCGGTGGGCTCCGACTAAATTTTCATTTCTCTTACTCTTTTTTTTTGAGCCCTTTTGTTCCATTGAAAGAACCTAGTGGACACTACACCCTTAGCTGACCATTACTCCCAGGTCCTCTAATCCATTCAGAGATTTTAGCAATGGATATGACCCTTTTGACTTGATCCTTTCTTCAAGGCTGGGTTTTAATTGGCTTTGTGACTCAAAGCTTTTTTTTTTTTTTTCTCTTTTAATATTTTTACTGTTTTACTGTTTGGGGCTGAGAAGCCCTTGTCTCTTTCCACTCTACAACTCTGAATTCATGATTCTGTTACCTTTCTTTGTCGCTTTCAACCTGGGCCAATTAGTTTCTGAGCTCATCTGCCTCCTGTAAACCTTGCCAAATGCAACAATAGTGCCAGTGCACAGTATTAATACTTTATTTCCTCACTTCCCCAGAGCTACAAGTTCAGCAGGTGTGCTCCCCAAGTGAACACAGGTGACAGTGTTTTCAAGTGTTTTGCCACGTAGAACATGGATCACCAACTTTCCAACCTCTGTTAACATTTTTCTTGCTGTGTGCCACTTGGCCACTAAGCCAATACCACACAGTTTAGGTTTTTATTACGGCAGCACTCTTCTTCCAGGTACCAATTTTTATATCTGTCTGAACAGGCTTGGTTATGGTGCGGTAACCAACAACGCTAAAATCTCAATGATACCAACATGGGGAAAATTTATTTCCTGTTCCTGATATCCAAAGAGAGTTGGCTCATCATGGTGACTCATTACCTCCGAATGACAGAGAATCCACCTCAGCACATCCTTTGATGGTTCCTGAGGCAAGAAAAAGGGAATGTGTGAGATCATGTGCCGAAATGACACACATTAGTTCTGCTCACATTTCATCGGTCACGATAAATCTCGTAATCAGGTCTAACTTCAAAGTGGGCACGAAGTGCAATCCCACAGTTACGGCTTCAATTGTATCCCCCAGAGGTGTTGATGTCCTGACCCCCAGTCTCTGTGAATGTGGCCTTATTTGGAAATAGGGTCTCTACAAAGATAATCAAGTTGAAATGAGGTTATTAGAGTGGGACCTAGTCCAATCTGACTGGTATCCTTATAAAAAGGAGAAATATGCATACGGGAAAGGTGATGCGAAAACACAGGAAGGATGTTATCTACAAACCAAGGAATACTTGAGGCTAGCAGAAGCTAGGAGAGGCCTAGGACGGATTCTCCCTCACAGCTCTCATAAGGACCCAACCTTGCTGACAGCTTACTTTTGGACCTCCAGCCTCCGGAACTGGGAGGCAATAAATAATGTTGGTGGTACTTCATTACTACAGTCCCAAGAAACTAATACACCTACTACACACTCAGCAGGAGGGGAAAGTTGGAATATTTGCAAACAGCATTAATGACCATCACAATGTTTTTATTCATGTAAAATATACGTAGTTTTACTAGTCAATCCAAGTTTGTAGAAAAATTTGTGTTCCATTTTCTTTCTTTAATATTATTTAATTAACATGTCTGTGTTTTAATACTGACATCAAGTTTTCATTATTAAATTGCTGCATTATACTTTATCATATAATCTAAAATTTTTAATTTATAGTTTTCATGCTGTTAGCAATTATTGTGAATTGCAAATCAAAATTTTAAAAAGACTATAAAATTCTCAGGAACATCAATTTCCAAGAAATCAATAAATATGAGGTGCCAAGAGTGTAAACACATTATACAGTGTTGTAATAAATGTACCTAATGCTAACTCTTAGAAAGTCAGAGTTTATTCCAGAATATGATTGAGTTTGTCATTATATAGATAGCATGTACCAAGCTGTTTTGTTACTAGCCTTTCTCAGAGCTGAAAAATACACGTGCTATATAAAAAAATTCTGTCTCTAAATATTTCAAGGAATGTTTTAATTTTATCCCTTAATTCAGAGATAAATAAAGATAGCCCTGGTTTTCTAGGGAATAGTCAATGGAAAAAATCCAAATTAAATTTGTTCTTACTCTTAGTATCTGATGTTGCTCAAGAAGAAAATCCTTTGATCTTCAACTCCTTCTCAGATGTATTTCCTTGTAAGGGATGTTGTACTACATGCTAGAACACATTCTTTCTTCTCTCCTGCTCCAGCATTAAATTATGTATGACTCTCTAGTGTATATAAATATTTCTTTCTACTTGGAATCTCACTTGCAGATGGTAGATTGTCATAAATATAACTAAAAGAAAAAAAAAAACCAGTAACAGGCTCAGGATACTCGAGGTATATTAATGTCATACATGTATGAAAAATGCATGAGATTCTTTCTTAGAGTGAGGATGTCATTTTTATTTCTTATCTATATTTAACTCCAAGAAAAGGGAATAAAATGACCAAAAAAAAAGAAATTTTTTTTTAGGCTGTCTTTCATGGTTTCAGGGCTGAATTAAAGAAATCCTTATTTAGTGCCTGGAAATTTATGTAGCATGCTGAGACCGTTTCAGTACCAAGCCCAATTTAGTAAACCTAAGAGAATTTTCAGCACAAGATGTGAGAAATAAGGCTCCCAATTCTTGTTCTTGTAATGTGTGTACAATTCTTACTATATTTCATAGAGCTCCAGATATGGGAACGTCAGAGTTTCGGTTGTCTGAGGATGTCTAAGAAACTGACATGTACAATCAGTTTCCTAATTCAGATACATGAGTATCAGCCTACATCTTCATTGCCACTACCATCACGACACAGTTATTATTCACTGAGCAATGACTACATGCTGGGCGCTGTGCCAAGTGCTGTATAAGCATCACCTTGTGTTGTCCTCTTGCGAGCTGGATAAGGCAGGTGTTGCTATTCCCACTTTCTAGACAAGGAAGCTACATTTCAGAAAGGTTTCATCCAAGAGCGTCCATAGCTAGTGAGTACTGGAGCATGAATTTGAACCAGCTTGCTGTCTCAAGCTCTCTTCACCATTTTGCCAGGACTTTCCAATAATTTTTTATGTGATAGCACACATATAAGGTAACAATATTTGTATGCAGACTGGGAAAACTGAAGGGGATTTGGGAGTATCTCTACTGTGGCTTGGTGGAAAACAAATTATTATATTTTCTCTATGTTATATAACTGTTATAAGAAAAATAAAAAACAAAGTATGAGGGAAAATAAACTTTTACTTTTGATAAAACTCACAACAGTGAGTTCTCAGAAGGCAGCTATTATCTAGAACAGCATTGAGTAAGTGTGCATTCATGATTATTGATCACCTAATATGTGCTGAGCACCGTGCTAAATGGCAGGATAGTGTACTAACGATTCAGTGGGGGGAAAGGAAAGCCCTATAAGTAGAAAATGGGTTGCTGCATATCATACGATTACAGAGGATGATGCCATGAGCTCCACTTGAAGGTACCAGGAAAGTCTTCCCAAAGAAGTGACATTTAAGCTGGGTTTTGACGTGTGAACGGGAGTCTAACAAATGAAAAATGAATGTACACGTGCAGCGTGATAATCTGAGCTCTAGCCATGTGCTGAGGTGATCTCATGATATAGTGGGAGAACACTGGGCAGGAAATCAAGAAACACATGTTCCTGTCCTTATTTGTACACCATAACTTCTGCATAAGCCATTTAACATCTCTATCCTACAGATTGTTTTGTGAAAATATTTTGAAAAAGAAAAAATGGTTGACAACTGTAAGGGGATTATTCGCTCCCAGCAATCAGCATTCCTACCCTCAGTTCTCTCACACAAGATTTTATGACTATGTCTATTTGAAGTTCACATTTCCTCCCTTGCCCCTCTCTGTTTCTAGTGTTATTTGTCGTGAAAAGTCATCTCTTTTCTCTTAAGGAAGCATTTCAAAATTGATTCTCACCCAACACCACACACTCTTTGAAGAAAAAATTTTTAAATTTAAAAACATATTTGAGCTCCCAGTACATGTGCAAACATTATGCTGCATACTGTGAGGACATAAAGATCGACGGGGTCTGCCCATTCTCTTGGGAATTCATAATCCAGAAGAAACGACTGTCACATACGGAATCAACTCTGACGCAGGCAGACAGGAATAAAGTCAGGGAATCTGTGATCTAGTAGTGGAGGGACAGAAGGATAGATCCACTGCACATGAGTAACTCTCTCACAGAAGTCAAACTTTGAGAAGTAGTGACAGGTGCCAATAGAGGTATGAGGCTTATAGAGTGTTATCTACGTTATCACACTTGAGCCTCACAACAACGTTGGGATGTAGGATGGTATCCTTTCATTCTATGGGTGAGAAATTCAAAGGGAAATAACTCACCTCCCCAGGGTTCATAGTAGTGAGTGGGAAAATTGGGTTTGATTTCTAAATTCAGTAATTTTTGCATGGCACCAACTGGCCGGACACAGATTTTGGAGGCTGGAGGTAGGAAAGAGTGGGACTGAGAGACAAGTTCTTGATATGACTCCTCTTTTCAAAAAATTCTTGGTTGGTTGGTTTTCAGTGTGGGGGTGTGGCGGTAAAGCTACCTACATCACCAGTTTCATGGATTAACCAACAGATGGCACCAGGTCCCAACGCAAAACTTGTTTCCCTGAAGTTGAAGCAGAGACCACTGACCTTGCCTGAGGGTTTACCAGTTAAATTAGGCAGATTAAAGGAGGGCTCATAACCCTGCTTCCTGAGATAGCCGGGTCTGCTTACTCACACACTTCAAATCAATAAGCAAGGAATATAAGGCAGAAATACAAGGAAGGGGAGGGCAGGAGGCCTCTGGAATATACTGACTTTGGAATATCCACTCTGCCATTTAGAGCTGAAGGCTCTGGACCAGCAACTGAATCCCTCCCTCAGCTCCAGCCCCTCTCCTCTCCAGGGAAGTGACCAGTGCTCACCTTTCACAATGGTTTCTGTGAACATTAGTCATAATGTACGTACAGCGGCTGGCACACAACAAATGGTGGTTATAATTATCCATATCTAAAAAAGAGGGAAGGAAACCATGAATATACCTTTATATAACTTCCCACCCATTTGCCCTCAGAAAGACATTTCAAGTAGTCTGGAATCTAGTATCGGTGGAGGGATTTCTTACAACTGGACTATTTGAAGAGGATTCTTTCATGAAGAGTGGGCAAAGCGGACAACAGTAAGTGGTAGAAAGAGAGGAAATATGGTCTTTGATGAAACTCTGAGGGCTTTGATTATCTTTCTCAGAAATAGCATTATTTTGTCAAAAGTCTCTAAAGGTAATGGACCAATGCATAGTTATTAGGTAAATAACAAAGTACTCTACATTGTTGAAATATAAGATCTAGATTCTCTCTCCTCAAAATGTATAGCTTAATCAGGGAGAAAGGACTAGTACCCAGGAAACAAATGAAAATACTAGATTACCATTATGCATATGGTTAATTGCAGAATGATATGTTTGTTAGGATTAAAGGTAATTTTTGATTTCCTGTTCATCTAAACTGACTCTGTTCCTTTCTGAGATGTTTGGAATGGCTGGTTATCAGAGTAGTTTCTGGGAAATCATAGCCAACTTCTCAATAAATAACTGAAAGGACAATAATAAATGAAATCCACAGAGGTCAAAATTCAAGAGCTCCCTGACAATAAATCTCTTTTCGTTCATCAGGGCAGGTCACCCACAATAAGTGAGCAGAGTCACGCAAAGCTGCGAGCTAGTTCTGGTCTTTCAGGTTGCAAGATAAGAGAGATGTCAGGTTACCCAAGGGGAAAAGAGGTTCTTACAAGGATGTATAGAAGAGGAAATAAACCATGGGAAAGTTTCTCAGAAGGCTTCTTGCAGCCTGGAAATTTGTTCAAGTACAATATGGTTTGTGCAACTGCATTCATTTCATGTCTCCTCAACAGCAGGAATTGTTTGTTTCTTTCTCTAACTTCACAAGTGTCCACACTGTGCTTCTACTCTTCCTACTATTGTCAAATAACTGCCGCTGTTCCCCTCTTTTTTTTTTTTTAATATTAGGATTTTTGCTAACTATGGCTTGTACTTATGCCTTCTGTTAGCTTCCGAATAGCTTCTTTTTATCACTTTTTTGTGTCTCCTTCCTTTTGTCCACGAATCGTCAGTCTGATAACTCTTTCAGTGCTCAATAGAGGATTTGATTGCGTTCTCCATTCACCATGAGTATAATATGCTCCTAGACCACCCGATAAACTTCTGGGAAACTATTTTGGTTGCCTTAGGTCAGACGTCCTTCCCCAGTTCATTTGATTCTGCCCAAGGTATTAGGGCTACAGTTCTCAGAGCTTGGAGACCTGTGTGTCTGGAACCCTTGAGAAGAGGGTTATAGCCATGGCAGCCATTTTGAGGATTCTCAGCGGGAGGCAGTAAACGGCAGCCACGTTTCATGGTGCTCCCAATGGGCTGCATAGATAACTACTGTACAAGAAGTAAATAACTAATATTTTGACTGAGATTCCCTGTGAAGTTATGGGAACTGAGACCAGGTGTATTAGTTTTCTATTTTTGCCATAACAAATGACCACAAACTTAGTGGCTTCAAGTAGCCCAAATTCTGTAGGTCAGAAGTTCTGGATGAGTGTCACTGGACTGAAATCTGGGTGTCTGCAGGGCTGCATTCTTTTCTGGAGGCTCCAGGGGAGATTCCACTTCCAGGATCATTTATGTTGGTGGCAGAATTCAGCTTCTTGGAATCGTAGGATCAAGGACCCTTTTTCTTGCTAGCGTCGGCTTAGCGCCCAGCTTCCAGAGGCTGCCTGCGTTCCTTGGCTTGTGGCTCCTTGCTCCATTTTCAAAGCTAGCAATAGTGGGTCAGGTCACTCTCAAGCTCCAAATCTCTCCAGCTGCTTCTTCTGTCTTCTCATCTCCTTGACTGATCCTTCTGCCTTCCTCTTCCACTTTTAAGGATTCATGTGATTAGATTGGGCCCACCAGAATAATCTAGGATAATCTCCCATCTCAAATCTGTAACGTTAATCACATGTAAAGTCCCCTTTGCCACATAAGGTAACATAGTCACAGGTTCTGGGCACAGGGCCATGGACATCTTTGTGTGTGTGGGGGGGCATTATTTCGCCTACCACACCGTTTTCTTGACTTGTGCTTGTCTTGGCCCATGACACATGTAAATTCTTCAGAATCTATCTCAGTTTTCACGTCCTTCTGAAGCCTTCCTCAAATATTCTTGGCAGTCTTGCTCCTTTCTTCCTTTGACTTCCCATAGCACTTATTAGTTCTATCACATTTTGTCATCTGATCTTATAGTAATCTTGCTGGCTCCTACTAATCTGTTTATGTATTTTGCGTTTCTGTCATTTCCTCAGTGAGACTGTGACTTCTATGAGGAAATTCATGCACCTTTTGTATTCCTCACAGCCCTCACTCAGCGCCGGGTACACAAGCTGTTCAATAAATATTTTAATATTACATAAGTAAGAGACGTTGGGGGAAGTAAGGCTAGTGGAGGATCTGTCCCTCAGATGACAATCACTTCATTGATCTACCTGTCACTAAAGCAGAGCTGCCAAAGGAGTCTTCTAATCTGCTTTCTAATTCGCTTCTCTTGCTTTGGCAGTCAGAACCTATTAGAACTGAAATCATGCCAGCAGGATCTTTCAAACATAGCAGAGTCCTTGCCCTTGGATTGTATTGCTCTTTTCATGAAAGAAAGCTCCAGTTGACAAAATTCAGGCATGGTTAGAACTCAGGACCCTTTGTGGACAAAGATTGCATAACATCAGAATTACACTAAATTCAAGCCTTCTACAAGGATAAGAGAATAGAATGGTAGGAAGTTCAGAGTCAAGATTCATGCCTAGTCTCCTCTTCTTCTTCAAAGTCCATAGAGTATGTCCATAAAGACAAGATCAGAGATGAAGGACATCCTTGTTTTCAAATGACCAGACAACAGTCTGTTAATCTGTTTCTGAAAACAGTGCTTTTTAGTAAGCACCAAACTGAGAGAAATGATTGTGGGACCCATGCTCTCCTGGCACCCACTCTGCAGATAGAAAGCTGGGGGGGTGGCAAGCACGCTGAAGCAGGTCTCTCTCAGCTTACTGCATGGAGGAGGAAGGTAGGGGATTTCACAGACATCCAGGGCAGGCAGCCCATCGTGAGTGAGACGCGAAGGAGTCTGTCTCGATTCTGAGCGCTCACTGGTTAGATGGCCCAGTCTCTTTAGTCACTCTCTGACTTCAACTCTCAGAGGAGGTATTCCTCTTCCTAAGGAAGAGGATGGAAATGAGGAGAGAGACTGGAAATTTTGTTCCTGCTGTTCCGTTCTAGAAAGTGGAACAAAAGTCCCCTCTCTGCTGACATGTGAGGGCAGGGGACAAACACGAACCCATCTCCTCCCTTCCAGAAACTAACTTTTATTGAGCCCCCTTTATTTATCAGTCACCAAATTGGGCTCTTCTACACGTATTTCCTCATTAATTCTCACAACAATCTTGTGAGTGGACATTAGCTGCACGTTCTTTGATCTCCAGAGGCCTTTACGTTTCTGCTCGCCCATGTGACCCCTCAGAGGAGGTCCTCTAATAAGGGTTAAGGTTGCAAGTGGGCCACTGAAGGTTTTTTTTGAGAGAATAACAGGGGTTAACTTATGTCTTCCATGTGAAATCCCACTTTGCTTTGGGATTTCCTTTTGCTTTGTTATTTTGGAAACGCTGCAGAATTCTTCTCTTTTGAATCCTGTTTCTCAAACAGCAGGACGTAGTAAGACATATTTCCCTCTCCTCGATGTCTTTGTACAAGACTTTTCCGTTTTAGATTTACAGAAAAGTTGCAAAAATAACATCTAGTTCACACATACCTTTTGCTGAGTTTCCCTTGATGTTAACAACTTATATAACCATAGTCCAATGACCAAAACCGAGAAACTAACACTGGTGGGACTCTAGTCACTCAACTACAGACCTTGTTCAAATTTCATCCATTTCCCCTCCCCCCACCATGTCCTTTTCCTGCTCCAGAATCCTTTCCAGGACCTTATTTGCACTTAGTTAACCTATCGCTTTAGTCTCCTCCAATCTGTGACAGTTTCACATTATTTCTATATCTTTCATGACTTTGACACTTTTAATGAGGACAGCTCAGTTATTTTGCGGAATATCTCTCAATTTGGGTTCGTCTGATGTTCTCTCACTGTTAGGTTGGGGTTATGCATTTTAGACAAGAACACACAGGTGACGCTGTGTCTTTCTTAGTGTGTCATATCAGGGGGTAGATGTGTCTTATTACTTGTAATGTTAATTTTGATTGCTTGGTTAAGGTGGTGTCTGCTGGGTTTCCACTGTAAAGTTATTATTTTTACATTTTAAATTGATAAATATAGTGGGGGAGGTACTTTGAAATTATAGTAATATCCTCTTTTTCCTCCAACTTTTGCCCACAAATATTAGCATCCATTGGTAGATCTTGTCTGCAACAGATATTACTGTGCTGTTGGTCTAATTGTGATTTTCTAGTTCTCTCTTTACTTTTACATTTATTAATTACAATTCTTCTGTAAAGAAGAGAGGTCCTATACCCCCAGTTTATTTACTTATTCAAGTATTTATTTATATGCATAGGAACTCATGGATATTTATTTTATTCTATGGCTTATAATCCAATACTGTCATTATTTATTTATTTTTGCTTAAATTGTGCCAGCTTTGGCCATTGTAAGTCCCTTCCAGTTGGCTTTTGTGCCCCTTTGACATGCCTCATTCTCTTTCATGAACTTCCTTATTTTCTAGCATGACAAGATGTTCCAGGCTTATCTTATCTTTTCTCTGCTCCAGTCCTGGTATCAGTCACTTCTTCAAGGAGCTTGGTTTCTTTTCTGAAGAATGGTATTTAGAAGACAAAGATCTGGGTACTGGGGCTGGCACGGTGGTACAGCGGTTAAGTTCATGTGCTCCGCTTCCATGACCCAGGGTTCACCAGTTTGGATGCCAGGTGCGGACCTACATGCTGTTTATCAAGCCACACTGTGGCAGGAGTCCTACATATCAAAAAAAGAGTAGAGAAAGATGGGCATGGATGTTAGCTCAGGGCCAATCTTCCTCAGCGAAAAGAGGAGTACTGGTGGTAGATGTTAGCTCAGGGCTAATATTCCTCAAAAAAAAAAATAACGAAGATCTGAGTACTGAGTATGTTCGTTGTTACTGTAGTTTCATTGCTCCCAGGCCCTCTCAGTGGGTAGTATATATACTAACCCTTACATACATTTACATTTATTTCCATATTCATCTATCTGCATGTATGTTAAACGCTATGAGTTCATACTGATTTCTCAGATTTCAATCCAACACCACAAGGTCCTTCAAGCCATCTCCCTTCTTTTATTTGTAACTTCTTTCTCCCACAATGAGAAAGCTGAATCTCATTTTATGTAACACCTTTACCTGTTTATTCAATCTTAGAATACACACAAAGGATTACATAATTGTTAGCCCATACTCCTGTGAGAAACACATTTGCTAACTAGAGTACAGTATAATATTTTTGTGTATGGTGTGAGATATGAATCTAATTTTATCTTTTCCAAATGACTTGTCAGCACCATTGAGTTTTTCCAGCACCATTTATTAAAAAGTCCAATGATTTAAGAAGTTACCTTTATCATATACTAAAGGCTCATTTATACTTGTATCTATTTCTGGACTTTTTATCCTATTCTACTGATCTATTTGTCTATTCATGTGCCAATACCGCACTTTTAACTACAGAGGTTTTACAGCATATTTTAATATCTGGTAGGGTTATTTCCTCCTGTAGTTTTTATTTTTTGGTGTTTTCCTGGCTATTCTTGCATATTTATTTTTTCATGTTAATTTTAGTTATCAACTTGTCTAACTCTATTAAATAGCTTCTTGGTCATTTTATTGGAGTTGTATTGAATTGATAAAATAATTTATGGTAAACTGTCATGTTTAATGCCAAGTCACTTATGGAAGAACAGGGGACGTCTTGCCGTTGGTTAAAGTCTGCTTTTGTTTCTTTCAGGGGGTCTGATATGTCTATAATAATTTGCTCCAGCTCTTGGTTGTTTCCCTTCCTCGTTCCCTCCCAGCACATGTCCTGGCCAATGCCCTTGGAGAGCCTTCCATATCTTGGGCTGCCTCAGAGCACCTTACACACATTAAAAAAAAGAGAGAGAAAAAGAAAGAGGAAAGAAAAAGTTAACTTATTGTATGGGCTCAATTGTGTCCCCCGAACAAAAAATTCATGTTGATGTCCTAACCCCTGGTACCTCAGAATGTGACTGTAAAGATAGGGTCTTTAGAGCTGATTAAGTTAAAATGAGGTCATTAGGGTGGCCCCAATCCAATATGATTGGTGTCATTATACAAAGGGGAAATTTGGACGCAGATGCACACAGAGGAAAGATCGTGTGAAGACACAGGGAGAAGACAACCATCTAGAATCCTGGGAGAGGGACCTCAGAAGAAAGCAATTTTGTCAACACCTTGATCTCAGACGTCCAGCCATCTGAATGGTGAGAAAATAAATTTCTCTTGTTAAAGCCACCCAGTTTGTGGTACTTCATAACAGCAGCCTTAGCAAACTAATCTATTTGTCTAGAGAAAATTTTGCTTAGATTGAGAGACCGGCCCTATTGATCCATTGATAGTGGCGTTTCTTTGCAAACGCCACTCCTGAGATAGATTTTTTAGACCACTTTGAATGTGCTCTGAGCCTCAATATTGCTATCACTGAATCAGCCAATATATCAGTAGCATAACCAATATTTTCAAGCCTCGTCCTCAGGGGTGCTAAGAAATGTGACTTTAATTTTCTATAACTCAGCCTTATCTCTATCTTGAGCCTCATTTCTGCCTGGTGGCAGAAAATTTACCCGGTTAATTACAGTTTTGATTAAGTATTTTAGATTAGGTCTATTTTGGGGCTTTTTCTTTCTCAATGGAAAGATGCAGTAATCAGTCACGTTTTGCAGTGGCCGGCTTCATAATGCTTCTTCTCATCATCTTCCCCACTCCTCTCCCCTTATTCCTCACTCCTGCTTCTTTGTACTCCCTAAACAGTAGCAGCAAAAAGAACTTCTTAAAGCTCTGCTTTTTGTGCAAGCTAGAACAAGGACTTTGTTTGCCTTTATGGGCCCCACTTGGAAATGAGCCCAGTCCTCCTTTGCTCTCTGAATGCCAGAATTATCTGGAGAGGAGCAATCTGTCATCTTTTGCGTTTCTCTAAGACCTGATCCTGGGTAGGAGATGTAAGGTTTAGGGTCCCGTCTTTAAAGATGAAGATCATTACATATGGAACTTCCTCATTCTTTCCAGTCACATTCTACTCTGTGTATATTCCATAATTATTTAAGTGGTATCCCATTGGTGGATATTTTATGCTATTACAAGCAATACAGTAGTGAAGATCCTTGTTCATTTGTACATTTGATAGACATTTCCAAACTGAGCTCCATATTGTCTGTACTGTCTCCATCATCTGCTCTCATTAGCAATGTGTGAAGATGCTGTGTCCCCGAAATTTCACCAACACCAAGGGCTATCAAACTTTTTGATATCTGACAATCTGTTAGATAAAAAAATTGCACCTAATTTTAGTTTAAATGTTTATTTCTCTTTTTCTGACTGAGCTCAGGCACCTTTTTCATATATTTAAGAACTCTTTATAGTTTTTGTAATTTATGTGTTCTTGTCCTTTTTCCATTCTTTTGTTGGTTTGTTGGTGTTATTGATTTTTTTCTGAGGTCATTATACAGAAAATTATCCCTTTGTCTATGAGATGAGTTTCAACTATGTTTTCCCTTGATTTTTCATTCGTATTTTGATTTTGCTTATGGTGAGTTTTGCCATGCAGAATTTTAAATTTTTTATTATTAACTTTGTCGATCGTTTCCTTTGCCATCTTAAAACATCTGTGAATATTGAAAACAAGGAAGAGGAGCAAAAGAAGTCGTGTCTTCTTTTCCTCCCGGCCACAACTGAAAGCAGGAGGCAGTGTCACTGTGTTTTTCAAACTCGACCTTAAATAGCTCCTTTGTAGGACCACATCAGGAGGAATTTGAAGTGTTGTCTACCCAGTTTTCATAAAAGAAAAACACTCTAATTTGTTCCAATTTACAGACTTACTAGAATCTTGTATATTCCTTCAAAACTGGGGATAAGTTTTTCTGAAAAAAAGAAAGAAAGGAAACAAAACGAATGGTGCAGAACAGTCACTTGACTCGATGCCATGCGTGAGAAACAAGCAGGTGTCGGTATAATAGGGTATAACTATGCCCTATTGATAACTGCTATACTCTACTTCATTGCTCAAGTTCACAGACAACAGTAACACAGAGGAAAAGAGAATATAGTGCTTTTTGCCTTCATTTCTTGACAGACTTCAATGAAATAGAAAAGAATATCTCCAGAACATGTTTTAACATTTATAACACTTTTTCAAAGTGTCGCTTTTGACACTTTTTCAAAACTTCTAGTATGATAACGCTACTGGATTGGGGCGGGTGAGAATTATCTTCTTACAAAAAGAATTTCGTTTCTAAATACTGCAAAACTGGAGCTTGCATTTCCTCTCTCTTCTCACTAGCATAACTTTAAATAATCTGGCAGGGCTATTCAATTAATTGGATGCATGCCCTCTTGTCTCCCTCAAGTAACCTCTTCCATGTTGATAGCACGGTTTATCGTTAGAAACAAAAGATAGCCTTAAAAACAAGTGAGGCTGTGGGCACATTATTGTCAATAAGATTGGTTTAACGTCAGCTAACTAAAGCTAAAATCACAGTCTTGGTTAGAAATTTCTCCAAATTTAAATATAATGCACCCTTACAACCACCTCTCAGCAGAATGTAACAAAAATAAAAAAGAAAAAATCCATTTGGCATCGCAACTCATTAATTATGAGATTGCAACACATTTTCTTTTAAAATGTTGAAAGCTACGCGTTGACCTGTATTTGCTATTCGTTAGAGACCCTCAGACTCTTCTGAAGATCTCATGGATTTCTTAATGAAAGTGCCGGGGCTATCTGACTTAGACATCAGGAGGAGGTCAACTCAGAGCTGCCAGTTTATTTTATTTTTCTTTAACATTATTTGGCTCCCACATAAGATTTTGTTTTCCAGTCCTCAATAGCATTTGAAAATTACTGTTAAATGACAGAGACTTGTGAAGTTGTGACTAAGTATCCAAGGGCTTCAGCAGATTTAATGCTTCCTTTTTTTTTTTAAAGAAAAATCTTGGTCATATATCCCAGTGTTTCTTTTACAGCAGAAGAAAACATGTAGGCATTTAACTTTTAAAAAAATTTGTTATAAAATTTTTGAAATTGAGGTATACTTTACATATGATAAAATGCACAGATTTTAAGAGTTTGGTTTGATGAGTTTTGATGTCTGTATACATCCATGGAACTGCTATCCAGAAAAACCATACAGAACATTTCCATTTCCACCAGGAAGTTCCTTGTGTCCCTTTTTAGTCATCCCACTCTTGTCCAAGAAGAGGCAACCTGTTTATGGACATCTGCATTGTTTCCAGATTTTTGCAGTAATAAATAAGTTTGCTAGGAACGTTGTTGTATGTATCTTTTCGTGGATGTATGTTAACGATTCTCTTGGATAAATGCCTAGAAATGTAACTGACAGCCGTGGGGCAGATATAGGGTTATAGGAAACTGCCTAACAATTCTCCAGAGTGGTGTACATTATTACCTTCTCACCAGCAGTGAAGGAGAGTTCCAGTTGCTCCAGGTCATCATCAACACTTGCAATTGTCAGTTTTTGCTATTAACTATTCTAGTGAGTATGGTATCTTAGTTTTCTTTTATTTTGAATTTCCCTTTCAATAATAATAAGCCTCTTTTTACGTCTTATTGTCACTTGTATATCTTTCTTTGTGAAGGGTTTGTTCAAATATTTTGTCCATTTAAGAATTAGATTGTTAGTTTACCTGTTGATTTGTAAGAGTTCTTTATATATCCTGAATACCAGATTTTTACAAACAGATGATTAACAAATTTTTTTTCTCTACTCTCTGGTTTGTCTATTAGTTTTACAAGTGGTGGTTTTCAATGAGCAGAAATTTTTAACTTTGATGGGTTTAATTTATCATATTTTTTTCTATGGCTAATGCTTGTGTGACCCAAGAAATCTTCATTTACCCTAGAGTCTTATGGATCTAGTTTTCAAGTTTAGGGCTATGATTCACTTTAAATTCATTTTGTGTATGGAGTGAGATAGCAGTTGAGGTTTATTTATTTTTGTCTATGTGGACTCCAGACTTTTTACTATCATTTGTACAAAAGACTTTCTTTCCGCCATTGAATTTCCTTGGCATTTTTGGAGAAAACCAACTGACCATATACGTAAGGATCTATTTCTGGAATCTCTATTTTGGTGCATTGATCTATTTGTTTATCTTTGTAGCAGTGACACACTATCTTGCTTAATATTACTTATGTGGTAAGCTTTGAAATTAGGCAGTATACATCTTCAACTTTATTCTTTTTTTAAAAAAAACTACTTCAGATTCTTTGCATTTCCATGCACATTTTAGAATTAGCTTGTCAATTTCTTCAAAAGAACTTGCTGGAAGTTTGGGATTGTATTAAAGAGATCAACGTAGGTAAAATGAACATCTTAACCGTATTGAGTGCTTCAATCTATGAACAAAGTATCTTTCCATTTATTTATATCTTCTTTAATTTCTCTCAGAAACTTTTTAGTATAGAGATCGTGTGCATCTTTTGGTAGAATTATTTGTAGGTGTTTGATGTTTCGTGTTGCTTTTGTAAGTGGTATGGTTTTAAGATTACGCTTATAATTGCTTGTTGTTAGTATGTAGAGATACAGTTGATTTATGCGTTTTGCCTTAATATTCTCTAACCTTGCCAAATTCACTTGTCAGTTCTAATAGGATTTGTTTTTGTAGATTCCATAGGAATTTCTATGTATGCAAGCCTATCTGCTAATAATGACAGTTTTACTTCTTCCTATCAAAGCCATATGTTTGTTTTTCTTTCCTCATTAGCCACTTGCTTCTAGTACAATATTACTAGTGAACTAGAATACTACAATGAATAGAAATGGTGAGAGTGGGCATCCTTGTCTTGTTCCCAATCCTAGAGAGAAAGCTTTTAGTGCTTCCCATTGTAAGTATTGTATTACTGTTAGTCTTTTTTATATTCCTTTTATCAGACTGAGGTTTCCTTCTATTGCCTATTTGCTGGGCATTCTACTTAAAATCATGAATAAGTGTTGAATTGTGCCAAATTCTTTTTTGCTGTCTCTTGAGATGATTTTATAATTTTTCTTCTTTATTCTGTTCGTGTGTCAAATAATATTGATTAATTTTTATATTTCAAACCAACCTTGTATTCCTGGAGTAAATCCCTTTTAGTCATAATGTATTATGCTTATTGTATATTGTTGGATTCAGTTTGTTGATATTTTGTTAAGGGGTTTTGTGTCTATGTTCATAAAATATATTGGTCTGTAATTTTCTTTTTTTTGGTAGGTTTTAGTATAAGGGTTACACTGCATCAAAATGAGTTGGGAAGTATTTTCTCCTCCTTGATTTTTCTGCCAGATTTGTATCAACCTTATGATTATATCTTTAATCAACATTACAGAATAGTAACATTTAAAGCATGATGAGTTGATGGCAGTTCATCACTTTCCAAACTTTTGTTTTTAAAATATCCGATATTTTGGGGCCGGTCTGGTGGCGTAGTGGTTAAGTTCACACTCTGCTTCTGTGGCTCAGGGTTTGCAGGTTCTAATCCTGGGTAAGGACCTGGCACTGCTGTCAAGCCATGCTGTGGCAGCACCTCACATAGGAGAACTAGAATGACCTGCAACTTGGATATACAACAATGTACTGGGGCTTGGGGGAGGGAAAACAAAAGGAGGGAGGTTGGCAATACATGTTAGCTCAGGGCCAATCTTCCTCACCAAAAAAAGCATACCTTAAAATATGTGACATTTTAAAGGAGACACCTAAGAGACATATTAACTATCAATTCCTCTACTTTCCTAAACTCTCTCCATTTCTAAGTTGTATTATCAGAACTCAATGTGTGTGGACTCTAATTTCTTGAAGCTATCTTTTGATTTTTATGTAACATGACACATCGTGTATAAGGCTAATACTAAAGTGAGCATTTATAGTCTGTATTCTTTGCAAAAGCATGGTGGTAAGCATGTTCTACTGTCATCCAGTATCCTTGACATTAAAATCCATGCAATAAATATTTCATAGATTTATGTTAGAAAAAAAGATGTTTTTCCAAGCAAATATACAGGTCTTTTTAAAACTTAGAGCTTTTAAACTTAGTCGCTGTGGAGCTCAAGGATAAATTTAGCATTCAGTTATAGTATCTAGCTTATACCACTTGTTATAGATAACTTTTCTGAATCGGCTAGAGGGATTGGGAGGAAAAGAATTAATCAGAACATTTTCACTAATGCCCACCCAAGGCCAAATTTAATTAAATACACGATACCAAATTCTTAAATTAGAGGGAAGTGGTATAATTAACCTACTCCAACCACTGGTCCCAAAGGGGAACATTCTTAGCCCAGGAGTCTTTGCGTTTAGTAATGGGTGGGTGAGAAGGAACCAGGAACTGTAGAAGACATGTCAGACCTTAAAGCAACACCTGAATAAGAATAAGGCAAAGGTGCGCTACGGTAGTCCCAGGCCCCTGGGGTTCAAGCCTTACTGAATTCACCTCGTCCTCTGAACCTCTTTCCTGCTCCCTTTTGGATCTCAGTCATCATCACAGATCCACCTGGGTTTATCACTGGTCCACCTCCCTCAATGCTCTTAAATCAAAAGAGAGGCTGTCTTCTTATTCATGTATTTACTTCCAGGGCCACTGGCCAAGGATCCCTGCAAAGGAGTCATGATTTAGTTATTAAACCTTTTTAGGAGACAACGTTTAATTAATACTAGGAGTCAATACTTGTCTTACTGATCAGTACAAACCTTTCATTCATTGATTCAAAATAATACATTTACATATAATTACTTCCAAAAGTGAGATAATAATACAAAGATTTCAAAAGAAATTTCTTATGGAGGCCATACTTACTCTCTTTTATTCCTCCCACAGAGTGTGAAGATCACGAAAAGAACTTAAAGAAATCTCCTGCTCACAGGTGTTTGCTTTATGTAACTAACTTCTCTAATTACCACTTCTCCTTTTTTAAATTTTGATTTTCCTATTTTATGTCTTCTAATATTGTGAACTGCCTAATGTTTTTTAAAGTGGGATTATAAAAAATATATAACAATATAAAACGCTGAGCAGATTGTGGTAAGTCATTTTTATCGTTCTTCCCATAAGAAGGGTAAAGAACTGTCACAAGTCACCCTCCTTGCATCGTCAAATTAGGTAGCATTTCTGCAGGGAAAGAAGCAGCATTGTGCAGAGGCATAGTGAACACATAGCCATGCAACGCCATCTCTGTCCCACCAACTTTCAGATTTGTATCTGCTGCCCAGACTTCTCCCTAACTCCATCTTGTATACCTAACTGCCTATTCAGTGTTCTCCCATGATCTAACTGGCATCTCAGGTTTAACACGTCCCAAACTGATTCCTGAGTTCCGCACCGTGCCTAATTCTCCCAGGGCCTTTGCTTCTCAAAAAATGCAAGTTCATTCTTCCACTTCCTTTGGTAAAGCACCCTGAAGCCATCTTTGACTCTTCTCTTTTACTCGTGTCGCACATCTGAGCCACAGGAAGTCTCATGAGCCGTATCTACAAAATACGTCCTGAAACTGACCCTGTGCAATCCTTCAGTACCCCCACCCTGGTCCAAGTCATTGTCATTTCCCACCTGGATTGTTGCAAGAGTTTTCTAACTGGTCTATCTGCTCCTGTCCCATTCTTTTCAGAATAATCTCAATAAATCAAAGATCCTGTTAAAATATAGGTCAGATCTTGGCTCTCCTCTGCTCCACTCCCCTGTTCCAGACTCTCCAAGAGCTTCTTTTCTGTCTCAGAGTAAAAGCCAAAGACTTTCCAACAGCCCATGGCGCTTCCATGGCCTGGTCACTTATCATGTCCCTGAACTCATCTCCTCCCTCTACTCTGCCTGTCATTCAACTCCAGCTGCCACACTGGCCTCCATGTTCATGCTCTGAACATGCAGGCATGCTCTCAGGATCTTTGCACATACTCTTCCTCCTACCTGCGACGTTTTCTCCAGGTCTCGTCACGTTTTACCGCCTCACCTCCTTCAGTCTTTAATCTGTGTTACCTTCTCACTGAGGATTTTCCTGGCCAATGTAACATTGAAATCTCTCCCCAGGACTCTCTATCTCATTTTGCTGCTTTATTTTTTCTCCTTAGCACCTATCACCCACAAATTATGTTAGTTTCCTGGGCTGCTGTAACAAGGAGACAAAACCAGGTATCTCAAAACAACAGATATTCATTCTCCCACAGTTCTGGAGGCTAGAAGTCAAAAATCCAGGTGTCAGCTGGCCTAGTTCCCTGTGGAGGCTCTGAGGGAGAATCTGTCCATGCCTCTCTCCTAGCTTCTGGTGGTTACTGGTAATCCTTGGCCTTCTTTGGCTTGAGGCTGCACCACTCCAATCTTCCTCTGTCATCGTGAGGTAATCTCCCTGCATTTCTCTATGTCCAAATTTCCCTCCTCTTACAATGTCACCAGTCATATTAGATATCCGGCTCATCCTAAACCAGTAAGACCCCATTTTACCGTGACTACCTCTGTCAAACCATATTTCTAAATAAGGTCATATTGACATGTTCCAGGCAGACACGAATTTTAGAGGAAGGGGACACTATTCAACCCACTACACTAATATAGTTATCTTGTTTAGTGTCTATTTCCCTCACTAAAATGTAAGTTCATGAGAACTTTGCTCACCACTGCATCCCTCATGCATAGAATAGTCTGAGACACATAGTAGGACATAGTAATGTTTATTAAATGAATAATACCCTTGGTGGGTCAGGCTAGATTTCATTTAGATGGCAGATGCCCAGATATATTGCAGCTGGTGATTACTGTGTCATAAAGGGAGTCTATTTTTCTAAGAAGCGCAGTCTACAGGTTAGGAATCCAATCCTAATATTTTATGTTTTGATTTTTTTCACCCTAGATCTACTCCCAGGCCTTGGACTAGCCACCAAGCACCTCTGAAAGTATAAAATAGAAAATAATACCTGTTGTAAAAGACTCTGAGATCCTGAATAAAAGTACCACATCCACGCAAGGACCATTCTTTAAAACTGTTCTAATGTCACCCGATAATAGAGGGCACTAAAGAAACGTCGATGTGCTCTGTCTTCTCTAAGTTCCCTGGATAATAGAAAATCAAATAAGATAATCCAAGAAAAATCTTTCCAAAGAAAGCAAATGAAAGGCTCCGACATCCTTCTGACGTCAAAGCAAAGCTCTGCTCACATTTAATCTTAGTGTGTAAGCTCTTGGGTACAGATGAGTCAACAGCAGCTAAGTTAACAGATAAAACATGAAGCCTCATGTCTCAATATGAGCCTTCATGTCCCATTCAAGGAACACAACTCCAAGGCATGCATTTTCCCCTCAACTAATGGAAATTACACTTGACTAGCAAAGGTTGGTGCCACTGATTAAAAAAGATCAAACGATTGATTTTTACTTTTTTAGAAAAAGTCTCTCAGTTTTATTTTTTGGTATTATTATTATTAGACTGAGATAGGAAGAGCATTTTGCTACTGATATCAATCTTAGTCTATAGTGAGCTCATTATTTAGTTACTGAGGTTGTGGGTCATTCACCTGAGTAAGATTTTTTGCCAGGCTTTCACACATTTTGAAAGATCATAACCATAGTTGGAACAGGATGATGACCTGCCAGTGGGATGCCCTGCTAGAGATTAAACACTTTTTTCTCTGGTGAGAGACTGTTATGGGTTGAACTGTGTCCACCTCACTTCCCCTCCGCCACCCATTCATATTTTGAAGTCCTAACTCTCTGTACCTCAGGATGTGACCTTGTTTGGAAATAGTGTCTTTGCAGATGTAGTTAGTTAAGATGACTTCATTAGGGTGGACCATAAATCCAAGATGATAAGTGTCTTTATGAAAAGGGGAGACTTGGACACAAAGACATGCACACGGAGAACGCCATGTGAAGATGAAGGCAGAGATTAGGTTGATGCTTCTATAAGCCAGGAAGTGCCAAAGATTGCCAGAAAACCAGAAGTAGCTAGGAGAGATTCACGGAATAAATTCTTCCTCACAGCTTCCTGCTGACATCTTTTTTTTTAAAGATTTTATTTTTTCCTTTTTATCCCCAACGCCCCCCGGTACCTAGTTGTATATTCTTCGTTGTGGGTTCTTCTAGTTGTGGCATGTGGGACGCTGCCTCAGCGTGGTTTGATGAGCAGTGCCATGCCCGCGCCCAGGATTCGAACCAACGAAACACTGGGCCGCCTGCAGCGGAGCGCGCGAACTTAACCACTCGGCCACGGGGCCAGCCCCATTCCTGCTGACATCTTGATTTAGGACTTCTAGGCTCCAGAACTGTGAGACAATAAATTTCTGTAGTTTAAGCCA
Organism: Equus quagga; assembly: GCF_021613505.1. NCBI lineage: Eukaryota > Metazoa > Chordata > Mammalia > Perissodactyla > Equidae > Equus > Equus quagga. The sequence goes on along the minus strand of NC_060279.1, from coordinate 21,426,179 downwards.
ACTAGTCTGTGGTGCCTTGTTACGGCAGCCCTAGGAGACTAATAGACCTTGCCAGCTGCATCATATGTAGGTGGAGATAGAGTGTCACGGGGGAACTGCCGAACACGGCCTCCTTTTATGGGGTGCCTATAGAATAAGTAAACCTGATTGTCCTGGGCAAAGGATGCACAAGACCTTGTACTCTGAAGTTAGATAGAATAGACTGCCCCATCCCTACGGTGTTGGTCCACAGGAAGGAAGAGTTCTCTGGGATTCCGGGTGTTTGTGATGTTAGATATTGGCATCAGTCCTAACCTCATGCTTTGGGGCCTAGCATGTCCATGAGAAGTGATTGGCTGCAATCAGAGAATGGATCACAGACAATGGGAAGACTTTGGACTTAAGTCCACCAGGAACAAAGGTCTCATGAGCGTACCACTGGGAAATTAACTTTCCTGGTAGATTCACTGTGAAAAGGCTGGGCAGTGAAGGACTCATTCCCAATTACTGTGCTACGGACTTGATTTTGAGGACAGTTTTGATGGTGCCGGCAATGTTTCCCCTCCCAGAAAGCCATGGTTTCTTCAAGAGAGTTTGATTTGAAACTCTTCCAAAGCAGCTTCGTGTCTCCTGCTGGCGAAACCACGCTGTCTTCACATTTCTGACCTGCTCGTTCTCCTGCAGCCCTTGTCCCCAGCAGGCCAAATTCAGAAATCAAACTTTCATCTCTCCCCCAATTCAACCTTTTCTCCTTTCCTTGGCTTGGGCGTAGCCCAGAACTCTGCAACCTGCAGTGGGAAAGAGGCTAATGGTTTGTTCTTTCACTCTTCTCCCTCTGTCTTTTTCCTCACCTCCCAGGGTCAGTGTTTGCAGCACACAGGAGAGGAGGTGGGGGACAAGGGAAGAAAGGTCTTTCCCATTAGCCTCTTTTGCTTATTATAGTTCTCTTGGCTGTTCAATGTCAGATGTGACAATATGGGATCAATATGCTCGCAGATCTTATGCTCTGGAAGGAGACACGACACAGGTTCTTTCTGCTGGGAATTCCTAGCCCTATGTGTTGGGCTGAATTGTGTTTTCCCAAAATTCGTGTGCTGAATTCCTAACCCCTAGTTCCTCAGAATGTGACTATATTTGGAGATTGGGTCTTTAAAGAGGTAATTAAGTCAAGATGAGACCATTAGAGTGGGTCCTAATCCTGTATGACCTGTGTCCTTACAAGAAGAGAAAATGAGGACACAGACACACACAGAGGGAAGCTGATGTGAAGACAGAGGGAGAAGACAGCTGTGTCTTCTCTACAAGCTGTGGACACAGGCCTCAGAAGAAACCAACCCCGCCGACACCTTGGTCTCAGATTCACAGCCTCCAGAACTGTGAGAAAATAAATTTCTATTGTTTAAGCCACCCAGTCTGTGGCACTTTGTTATGGCAGCCCTAGCAAATGGAAGGCACTGGGTGGGGCTATTTCAAGATGGCCCCAGCCTGGCCCTAACCTGGCTGCCTTCATGGTGTCTACTCGGCAGACAGGAAGACTCAAGCCTCTCTCCCCTTCCAAACTCCCAGTCCCTCCCTCTGTTTCCATGCCCTGCAACATCAGGAAACTCCATGGAACTCCTCTCCTCAGGTTTATCTAGTTCAGCTAATATGCAGCTGGGAGTGTGATGTCAGACTCTCCTTTTGCACAACCCCAAGCTCTCCTGGGGTCCTCCTCACCCGACTGGGAACTGGAGACAAATGAAGCTACAGTGAGGAAAGAGGAAATACCACAGTACTCCCTCTGCTATGAGTTCTCTGCAGCTCCGTTCATTCACTGGCATTTATTCATTCTCCTCTTTCCATTCATCCCGTTGGCAAATATTTGTTGAGTGCCAAACCCTATTCTAGACATAAGTGAATAAAAAAAGCTCCTACTCCCTTATATTCTAGAGGGGAGAACGGAACCTATTAACAAATAGACAAAAGATATGATATGTCAGATAATGTTAGGTGCTAAGAACAATAAAACAGAATATGGGAGGGGTTGGTAGTTCTATTTTATATAAAAGGAAAGGCCTCTCTGATACAGGAACAATTTGTGTGCAAACTTGAGGGAATTGAGAGTAAAGCAGTGAGGCTATCGGAAAGAAGACTACCCAGGCAAAAGGAGTAGTGACTGCAAAGTTCCTAGGGTGAGAGGATGCTTAGTTTATTCACGGAAGAGGAAAACAGCGGTATGGCTGCGGCATAGCGATCAGGGGAAAATTGGTAGGAGGTGAGTTCCGAAAGGTGGCGTAGTTGCAGATCAGGAAGGGACTTATGTACAAGTGAGAGAACTTTTGATTTTACCCTGAGGGAGATGAGAAGCACTGAGTAATTTTGAGCACAGGAGTGATGTGATCCGATGAACTTTGATGAGGATCACTCTGGCTGCGGGTGAAGAACGGACTGCACAGAGGCGTGAGAGGAAAGAACGGAGATCAGCGTGATAAGAGTCTGGGAGGTGCCAAGTCAAGGTCCATTCTCCTCTTTCCTAATTTCACTGAGGTGGTAATGCACTCAGGTAAAAAACCAAAAACCAAAAAGCCCCCAAAACCCCAAACTACATTTCTCAATCTTCCTTGTACATAGGGGAGGTCTTGAGACTATTTCTGGCCAATGATATGAAATTAGAAGCTGTTGGCAGGGCTTCCAGGAATCCCTCTTAAAAAGGGAGCCACCTCTGTTGGCACATACTTTTTATCTGTTGTCTTTCCCTTCTTCCTGCCTAAAGTATGGATATGATGACCAGAACTGAAGGAGCCATTGTTAGGGAAATACAATTTAAAAGCACAATGACATAGCTCCTCACACCTGTCAGAAAGGCTAAAATATAAGAAAAATGGTAGTACTAAGTGCTGGTGAGGACATGGAGCAACTGGGACTTTCATACATTGCAGATGGGAATGTAAAATATACAACTCCGTGGAAAACTGTAAAAGTTTTCTTAGAAAATTTAACCTACCTTTATTGTATGATCTAGTTATTTCATTCCTAGGTATTTACCCAAGAGAAATAAAAAGTGAAGTTCATGTAAAAATCTGTACACAAATGTTTATAGAAGCTTTATACGTAATCTCCAAAAACTGAAAACAACCCAAATGTCCTCCAATGGGTAAATGGATAAACAAACTGTGGTATGTCTACACAATGCAATACTACTCAACTAAGAAAAGAATGAGCTATTGATGCAGCAAACAACATGCATGAATTGCAAAAGCATTTTGCTAAGTGAAAAAGCCAGCCCCGAAAGGCTGTATAGTTTATGATTTCATTTATAATGACATTCTAGAAAAGGCAAAATAGTAGGGATGGAAAAGAGAAGAGTGGAGATAAAAGTGGGGGATGTGTTGATTACAAAGAAGCAGCATGAGAAAATTTGGGGGGCAATGGCGCTGTTCTGTATCATGATTGTGGTGGATATACATCTCTGCATTTTTCAGAACCTGTAGAAGTGCACATCACAGGGAGTAAATTTTACCGTCTGCAAATTTAGAAATACATTTTTTAAACATGGGAAAAAATAGACTGCGAAAATTATCAGTATAAATCTGTCCCTTCTATTAGAAAAACAACCCACAGCGGGGCAATAAAATCATCTTGATTCCTGAAACTCAGTGCCGTGGTTCAGATAACAGGTAACTTAATTCCCCTTCATGGATACATAGTCTGGTTCCCATTTTGGAAGAAGTATGTGTGTTAGGAAGACAATGCGGGGAACAGAACAGTCTGAGAAGCTGGATTTTGATGTATTTTTTTCATCTTCATATCTACTGCTAAAAACATTTGGAGAGGGTCAGAACTGACAGAAAGACAAGCTATATGTTTAGCTTTAGCTTCTTTTCTTTCTGGTATATAAATGTTAATATGCCAGACGAATTTCACTGTAACAGTTGCTGTGGGGATAACACAGGGCTAAAATATCAAATTGTTTTTGTCCAGAAAACTCGCTCAACTAAGATACATAATTGAAGAAGTTTTTATATATAAATGACTTAGACGTACAGAGTTATTTTTGTTATTAAAAATGAAAATGATTTGGAAGGACTATTTGGTGCCGAGGAGCAATCTAACGAGACAGCTGAAATCCTACAAAAGGACGAAGAGCGGCAGCGTCGAAGTAAATGAAGCTGCAGCCTGCTCAGATCGCCAGATGGAGAGCAGTGCAAGTCTCTTTCCCTGTCACCAATTACTCCCCATCAATCTTCTTTCCAGGGAACATGCTAAGAAAGTTTTACACTTGAATACACACATAGAAAATCCTCAAGTAATTCGCTTCCCTGCCTGAAGCTGCTCTGGGTCGTTCGTCGGGAGAAAGGTGAGACCAGCTCTGGTTTAACCGGCAGGGAACACCAAAGGTGAGAGTGACGTTCAGCAGACTGTCCCCTCACGTGGTGCAAATTTTATAGGAAAAAAAGGAAACCTATGTGGGGTGGGAGATGAACTGGGGCTCAATCACTGAGTTTTTACGGAAAGGGCTTTCTTAGTCAGAGGTTAAGATATATGCTGAGTTTTATCCACTTAGATGAGCCTATAAAATTTGTGATGATGGCCTCGTGTAGAAATGACTTCATAGTACTCAGAGTTAACATACAGAAGGCAATGCTGAACTAGTGGTCTTTATTAGTGTAACCTGAGCTACAGACCAAGGAGGAACAGAGGAAGTTAACGTCTAGAAGGGCCCCAAAGCCCCTCTTGATTATTCTCAAGCCAGCCAGAGCCCCTGCCTAACGGCATCTGGACTTTTTACTAGGCTTCTAAATGGTTCAATGTTCTATTTTTAAAGTGACTCCTTGGCTTGCTGGGAATTAGTGGATCCTGGCCCCCAACAGTCATCTTTTCCAGCTGTGCAAATGCAATTTTTTCCAGGAGGGTGGGGTTGAGGGAAAAATAAGGTAAGATGGGCCAAGCCATGAAAAACCTACCCACCACTGGGTACAGAATCCTTCCTTTGTGACCTTAAATACACCTGACACACAGGCCAGAACATGTGTATTAGACTTCAGTAGAATTAAATTCAATGATATTTGCGAAACTGTGATTCCACATAGGAATAGATTCCATAAGCCATCAGCGGAGATGAAATGGGAAGTGTTTACACAAAAGAAAGAGAAGGTGTGTGCCTTGCAGAGTAGAGATTCTCCATCATTCCCAACCTCCTCCACCCTGCCTTCCTTGAAGCTCTTGCACTATTTTCCATCTCCATTGGTCATGGTGCCATTTCCCATTTCTCACTGGGACTCCCACAGCAACCTCTTGACTGTAATCTCTGGCTAATCTATCCAGTTTGTTTCCACAGTGCAGCCAGAGTGATCTTATAACTAATAGACCAGATTTTTGTCGCTCCCTGCTTAAGATGTCCAATGATTTCCTTTGCACTTGGAATAAACCCCAACATTTTGATCACAGCTTAAGAGGTCTTAAATACATGGGGCTTCTGCTCACCTCTCCACCATCAAGCTAAAAGATCTTCCTACTGCTCATGACATTCCTGGGCAACCTTCTGTTCCTCAACATGCAAAACCCATCCTTACTTCCAGTCTTTGCCCTTGCTGTTCCATCTGAGTGGAATGTTCTTCTCCAGCTCTTTGCATGGCTGGTTGCATTCTTAGCCAGAACTTCAAGGCTTCCCTGACCACTGCTTCTCAAATGGCCATCCTCAGGTGCTCCCTGCTCATCACTCCATTTATTTTCTTTATGGCACTTCCCAGAATAGGTACTTATTTGTTTATTTAGTGTCTTCCCTATGAGAATGCACATGCTATGAGGGCAAATAACTTGTCTGGTTAACAGCCGTCTCCCCAGTGCCTAACACAGTCTAGAACATTGAAAGGAACTTTTAAAATATTTGTTAAATGACTCAATAAATATTAGCAGAATGGACAAACGAATGAATGGATGACTAGAAGGAATTTCTGGTTTCCTGATCTTTTGTTTGTCATCTCAGAAAGTTTTTGATGATGGCTTAGCTACAATTCTCAGCTAGCTTTTCTGGGTCACTACGTGAAAAATTTTCCAGGCTGGTATCTGAAATTGAAAACACTGAAGTTTCTTGGATCAGACAAAGTTAAATAATGGGGAATGTTTCTTCAGGGAGGTAAAAGTTCTTCACAAACACCAACTGTTTAACTTTAAACTGCCCAAAGTGTCATGTTAAAGACAGAATCAGAGGTCAGGGGAAGTCAGGGATCCACTCACAGGACTGAGGTGCAAGCTGTCATTCCCTCTGCTGACAGACAATGTGGAGCTGGAGAGCAGATGCAAAAGTGATAACCCAAGAGGCTAGGGTGGAGGGGAGCATGGGGCTCATCTTGCATCTACCATCCTCCTACTGGATCTGAAGTTCCTTTTCTGAACCGTACATACAGACAGGGTGGACTAGTAACGAGGATGGTCCAGCTGCCTCTTCAAACATCTCCCCTCCCCATCCTGTAGCCAAAGCAGAAGATCTAGATTTCATCCTTAGCTCTTTCTTTCCTCTCTCCCATATCCAATCTATTCAGTTGCCATGATGTGTTAAGCCTGCTTCCTAAATGGCACTTGACTCTTCCACTTCTCTCTATCTCCACTGTCACCACCCTAGTCCACATCACTAGTTTCCCTGCCTGAACTACTTCAGCAGCATCCTAAACTCGTGAAGACTTGAGTTGAGTTTTCCTCTAATGCATCCTTCACCAAAGCCAGTGATGTTCAAAAATGCAGAGCAGATCACGCTTGTCCTCTGCTTACTCCTCAATAACTTCTCTTGGATCTTCGATAAGTCTAACCTGACTTACAAAGCCTTTAGGGACTTGCTGTTATCTTTCACTCCTTTTAAATCACTTTTGCCTTCCTCCAATCTGTATGTACTAAATCTAAGGCAGTGGTCTTCTTTCAGTTCATCAGACACCGCGGACTCTTTTTCTTTGGGACCTTGGGATGTCCCTCAGCTTGGAATACTCTTTCTCCCCCTCTTCACCTGGCTGCCTCCTATTCATGCTTCTGGTTGACCAAAGAGACACTGCTTCCAGGAAGTCTTCCCTGTTCTCCCAGCCTATACTGGGTACGCTTGCTAGATCTTCCTAAGGCAGATGTTGGCTTCTCTATCATAACTCTCATCCATACTGGATGCAAAGTCTCACAGGGAAGAGACTTTCTAGTTGTTTCACCATTCCTAACACCTGGCACAGTGCCTGGCTCATAATAAAAGTGTATTGACAAATTAATGTCGCTGGATTCTCCTCTGATACATTCAGCAGTATTGTTAGGAGACCATGTTTTTCTGAGCTGTTCCATCCTGATGATTACTCTTTGCCTTTACTGTGTTTGAGTGTACCCCTGTCTGTTGCATGGGCCCCTGGGTAGTCCCCCTGACGCCCCTAAGGCACCCAGATTCTGGCTCCTCTGGTGTCTGCCCCCAATCAATAGCCAGATTTAGTTTTAAGTCAGCTATTCTCAGCATGCCCTGATCTGCTCATCCTTGCTCAGTTCTTGCATTAGATATGGCAGCATTTGGAAAGAAGACAGGCATTTAATACCCGTTGTTAAACATAAGGAGGCTGGAGCACAAAGATGACGTGCTTGCCTCAGGTTGCCATGCTTATAATGATGAGGTCTTAGGCCATCAGGAATTTTCCAACTTCCTGATTTCCAATACTGTAACAAACTAAATGACAGATAATTAAATTATCTGGGATAAGGTGTGATGTTCAGGGACTTGGCAGATTGCCAGTGTATCTTGCCCACGCTGGAAAAACGTGTCTCAAAAGCTAAGCAGAATGCCCCATCACCCCTCCCACTCACTTTCTCTGGAAGGCCTTGCTTTTCGGTGCGAGGTCTGTCTCAGTTTGGGGATGTCAGTGAAACTGAAGCTCCCCTTCAGTTTAGGGCTCAGCAGACCTGACTGCTGAGTTGGATTCCATTATGCGAATCTCCTTCCCACTCTTTTCCCCTCAGACATTCTTTTCCATAACTTTCAGTTTGACGCTTACTCAGGAAACATCAAGAAAAGTCACTAAAATTGGAGTTTGTCAGTTAAAATATTGAAAATAACAAGATTCGGAGAGGAAGGAGATTGTAGTAATCATCCTGCTCCTTCTCCTACCTCCTTTGACCTTTCTTTGCCATTCCCTCCTCAACATTACCATAGAAACCCCTGAATCCTTTCTTGTCAGATTGTTATACCTTTTCAGATTTTGACAACTGGCAGATACAAGCGAAAGAAACCCAGAATCTTTAATTCCAACTTCCTGCTCCCACGTTGGTGCTACCTATGCAAATTAGAGAAAATGGGCTTTGTTATGTTTTATTTTGTATTCTGCCAACAAATACAGGGCATCTGTTAGGTGCATATGTGAAAGAAAGAATACTAGTTACTCAGACATATGGGGAAGCATCAGATTTTCATGTTTTTATTACGTTACTTTAACTATCTGCTTGACACATACAGTAATCATTGCAGATTGGAAATACCTTTGTCAGACAGCAATTGCCTGTGATGGGCAGCCTCACAATCCTGCATGATATATTGGGTTGACAGCTTGCTGGGAGATCCAGGGGAAAAAAAGCTGTGAAACGGAAAAGCTTATTTTAGCCAACAGACTTGGAAATTTCACAGACATTATAGGACTCTTTTAAAGCTACGCATGAGTTCTCCTCATCAGCTGCTAATTAAGGACATTAATTTATCTATTTGTTTGATACTGGAAACATAAGGCTTAGTTCAGCATGAGTTATAATTTATAATGATTTTAATATCTTCTGAGTAATTCAAAATTGTGCTTTGCAATAAATGATTTATGAGGAGTTTATAAGTATTCTTATTAAATCAGCATTTTTTATGTATTATTCTCTGGCATTACATACCTCTGGAGACTATTAAAGTTTATTACTCAGTATTCATTTTAATAAGAACTTTCTGATGTTCCCAAGGGCCTGAGAAAAACTATCTATGAGTTTCTGCCCAATATTGAACGTGGCTCTGGTTGTAAGGCAATCTCCTTTGTCAATACTTTAAAGGAGAAAAGAGTCGATGGTCCACATTTCAGCTTTTGTGTAGTGGCTTATGCCGGAGCTTCCTAGTCATTTTTACCTTATTACTCACTTGTAAACTTCCAAATTTGCAGCAGCAACACTGGCACGCACTGAATGGGTGCACATCTGGAAAACAGCAGTGCTCATAGCTGCCAGGAAGGCTTCCACTAGATCTCACATGTCCCCTGCACCTGAAGTTGGCCGTGTCCAAAGTTCTGACTCTGGAGGGAGAAAGAAGGGACATGCACTTGTGGGGACACTGACGAAGGGTACTAAATTGTTGGGCTTGCATTGTTCTGGAAGCATTTTAATTGAAGAATTGTCTGAGCTTCAGGAAAAAAAAAAAGCCAATCTTTCTTCTCAGAGAGACACAGAGAGAAAGACAGACAGACAGACGGCCTTCTCCTGCCTACACTCTCACTCATCACACACCCCCCATGAAAACATTGCATGCACCAGTTGAGATGTTGCGGACTTAACTTTGAGAACAGGACTATAGGCAATCTTTCTCTTCTGTTTGTATTTTAATCTTTTTCATTCCGTATATAGTCATACGCCCAAACTGCCTTTCTTGTGCTGCATTTGGCGTGATGTCTACTGGCTATCGCTATGCTCGCCAGCCGGTAGCTCAGTGTTGGCTGTTATAGTAGTGCTTGTTTGTGCAATTATTTAAATAAATATTTTACTACATTTCATCCTTAATATTTAAACATGAATGGAAAACAGGAAAACCAAAGTGTTGATGCTAGTGATGAAACTATGGAGATGAAGATTGTGGCCCCCTCGAGTGTTTAAGTTTTTAGCTCCAGTTGGACAGTCATCAGACCTAAGACTCGACTGTGGTTCAGTCGTAAAAGAAGAGAAAAATAAAGAATAAGTTGGGAGTATGCTGTTGACGATGGTCTGAGGACAGGATAATCAGGGATTGTGCTTTCTTTTTTCGCTTTCCTGGAATAGATCTCCCCCTTGCGATATGCAAGGCCATTGTTCAACTTTTCTATATTTGGGTTTAGTAAGTCTTCTTACCAATTCGTTATGTGTAAAAACAGAAAATTATCACTCTACTCCATCACCTTTCTGCTGTCTGCAAATGGTGCTGTTACATTGAGAACGTATCTTTGTCCTCTGATATACTAATACAGCCACTTATCATTATGTGTGTTAAAATCCAGGTGTCAATTTTGCCAATTTTCAAAGCTATAAAAACGAATTTTTAACACTTTGTTTACCACAAATACAATTTTTGTTTTTTATTGTGTATCTACCTTTAAATAGATAGGGGATTCTTCTCAGGGAGAGAAACCTAACACATTTATTTAAGTGCAACTATAAACTACCCCGAGACTTTAAAATATAAAGGAAATAAAACAGTAAACACACTAGATATTGCTCACGTCATTTTAAAATGTTCCTTTTCTAAAAATTCTTGCTTTGATGACCTTGAAAGGCATAGGGAGGAAACAGAAATAGGTGGGTAAAGGTTGATTATTCCTATAGTACTAAATCCTTAGAAGTAAATTGAAATCAAATTGATATTAGCTTTCTTTAAAAAAGGGCAACATTCTGCATTTTACTGAGAATTCAGAGAAATAGGGTCCAGGTATATGTTTGCCACTGATAAAGCGTGTACTTGAAGAAACCACATAACTTTGGGGATTCAAAACATTTCACTTGGTGACTTCCAGTGCACTTTTCCAAGCAGAGGAGAGCATGGTATCGTACAAGTGAGGGATGCAGGTGAGGCTGACTCCTTGCCCCACGAACATAGACTCTCTGGTATCATTCTCCTCATCTGTGAAATGGGGACATTGCCTCTCTCAAAGCGTTAGCATTAGTCTTATATTGGGTGACATTTGTAAAGTGCCTGGTACAGGGCTTGATACCTGCTAGACACTAAGGGGTTGCTATCATGGTAATCATTTGTTGTCCTTGGGTTGTAGAAGCCTGACTGTAGTAGACTGAATAATGGTCCCCCAGAGATATCTGCATTCTAATTCCTGGAAACTAGGAATATGTTATGTTACATGGCAAATGGGACTTTGTAGATGTGATTAAGTAAAGGATCTAGAAGTGGGGAAATTACCCTGGATTATCTGGATGGGCCCATTGTGTTCAAAAGAGTCCTTATAAGGGGAATCAAAGAGGGTTAGATTCATAAAAGTCAATGTGACAAATGAAACACACACACACACACACACACACACACAGATTAGAAGATGCTACTGCTGGCTTTGAAGATGGAGGATGGGACCAAAAGCTAAGGAATGCAAGCGGCCTCTAGAATCTGGAAAAGGAAAAGAAGCAGATTCTTCTCTAGAGCCTCCAGAGGGTGTGCAGCCCTGCCAACATCTTGGTTTTAGCCCAGTGAAACCCATTTTGGGCTTCCGACTCCCAAACTGTAAGATCATAAATTTGTGTTGTTTTAAGCCACTTTTGTGGTAATTTGTTACAGCAGCAATAGGAAATGAATACACTGATTATTATTATTTTCGTAGCACATGAAAAGAAAAGATAACTCCCGTCTCCACAGTCCTATAGAATGACCCAAATTTGCTCTAAACCAGGGCACAGTAATCCTATTGCCCTTTGCCACTAGTGGTATAGGAGTGGACGTGTGACCCAGTTCCACTCAGTGAGTCATAAGGGGAGACTGCCGGGTAGGGAGATTTTTGGGGAAGGATTTTGCTCTCTATTAAAAGGGATGTTGAGATGAGAAATCTTGTCCCTTTTCGCCTGCTTTGAACAAATTAAGGGAGGATGTAATGCTTGGAGCTGCACTGAGAGACCGTTCATCATGATGGTGAAATCTGTGATAATAAGAGACTGAAAAGTGTGGTCAGAAGGACTGACCAGATCAAAACTAATGACTGCTTGAGGTGAAGAGAAGCTCCATCTCTTTCCATCATTCAAGCATCAAAAAAGAGCAGGGAGTTTGCAGTTCAGGCAAATTTAGTTTTCTGTGGGGAGTTTGTGGTTGAGTCAGGAACATTAGATCATGAACTCAAGATGTTCTGTCAGAAAACAAGCATCAAACAATACACTGGTATAACTGTTCCAGTGTAGGGCTGGAAACTCACTCAAAACATTAAAAAAATGTATCTATTTCTTCCACTGAGCTTTTCATAAAAAGGACAAACTGATCAAATCCCAAAGACTGAACTTGACCAAGACACCCTTGCTAAAGAGAAGCATTCCATATAAGATGGGTCTCTGGAACCTTTTAGAAAGAATTTTATCTCTTTGAAGAACCTCCTCCTGTTCTTCCTGTTGTGGTGAATGGAAGCTCAGTATCTTTCTAGTTCCCTAGGTCAGGAATCTGGGCCTCTGCCTCTTCTCCTCCACTCATTTTTCTCACTGCACACCTGCTCACTGCCTTTGCCGTTTTCTTACCGGTGTCCTCGTCTGTCTCTGACTTGGTGTGACCTTACATCATCGCTTGTCTAGGTTACCGCAATGATCTCCCAACATGTCTCCTTGTCTGCTATGTCTCCCCCTCTAATCCAGGCCCCAACTTCAAGCAAACGATCTTTTCAAAATGCAAAGCCGATCATGCCAATCCTGCCTCCAACAGTTTGATTGCCTCCTATTACCTACGGGGTAAAGTCCAAACTTCTTAGCAACACTGCTAAATAAATTCTCCCAAAGCGTGGCCTTAACCCGGGTCTCTGGTTAGGACTTTCCTTCCTAGCATCTTGGTCAGTCAAAATGACCTCAGGGTCCCTGGTGGGGCCAGGCTGTTTGATAACTCCCTGTCTCTTACCATGCTGCCTCCCGTGCTGGAATTGAAACCCTTCACCACCCTGCGTACTCAAGTCCAGCATCATCGCCTCTGTTCTGCTATCACAACCCTCTTCTCAGCGCTCAGGGTGAACAGGCCATTTTCTCCTTGGTGCACACATCCTGCCTCTAACCCTAGCTTTCTCTCTCTCTGTTCCTTTCTCACTGTATATATTCTTTATAGTCTTAGAAATTGCTCTTCCCATGTTAGACAGTGAACTTCTGGAGACAGGAACCACTCCTAAGTTGTCTGTCTTTTCCTGGAGCTCAATACAGTGCCTGGCACACACAGGACACTCAATCTCAGAGAGAAATAAAGAAATGAATGGAAGAATAAATGAATGTTGATGAGATACTAGAAAGTTAAGTTGGCTTCATAATTGGTGCTATTTAGAGCAAAAGGAAACTTACACATTATTTAGTTCCAACCGTATCATTTTATAGTTCTAGATTGCATTGTCCACATTGTCTATTAACCCTTGAAATGTGGCTCTTCTGAATTACATGTGGCTGTAAGTTTAAAATATACACCAAATTGCAAAGACCTAGTACCAAAAAGAGAAAGAATGTATACCTGATGAATAATTTTTATATTGATTACATTTTTATAGTGATAATATTTAAAATATATTGGATTAAATAAAATAGATAATTAAAATTAATCTTACTCATTTGTTTTGACTTTTTAAACATACAGCTACTAGAAAATTTTAAATTACTTTTGTGGTTCACATTTGAGGTTCACCTTGTATTTCTGTTGGACAGTGTTATTCTAGAACAGGAGTTGGCAGACTAAGGCACGTGGATCAAATCTGACAACCACCTGTTTTTTGATGCCTATTATATAAGAATTAAAAAATTTTTTTTAAATGGTTACATTTTAAATGTTTATATAAGTACTTACATAATAGCCTTGATTTTGCTTCTGGGCCCACAAAGCCTAAATACTTATAAATAATATATAAATATTTACTATTTGGCCCTTTAAGAAAAAGTTTGTTGACCCCGTTGTAGAAGATAAGGCACAGTGTGGTGAAATAAGGTAATAATGATAACAATAACAAATAGTAGCTATTGTCTTAATAATAATAGCTCACACATCAAGTGTTCTATGCATCATAATCTGTTTTGAGTCCTTTATGTAAAATAACTTATTTCGTCTTCACACCTTATCGAGGTAGCTCCTATTAATATCTCTATGTTTTGGACAAGGCAATCATGACTCGGTCAGGATGCCGTCTTGGGCAAGTGGCAGGCTGTAGTGAGGAACCTGGGGTAGAGTTCTGGGAATCCCATGGAGTGGAGAGGATAAATCTAAGGGAAATCAGCAAGTCAGCACTCAGTAGAGCGAGCAAACCAGGACAAAGTCAATCAGGCTATCCACGGGCAAGGTCAACCCAAAGAGGAGGAATTGAGTTCCAGGGAGTAGAACCAAGCAGAAAGGCATAGAAGGCTTCATGAAGAAGCTTAAGAGATTCAGGGGGCTAGAGCATTGCTTTTTATACCTCTCTGTGGGTGGGTTGTAGGGTATTTTTCCATGTTATTTAAAAAATACTAAGCTTATTTTTGAACAGATAATTTACGTACTTGCGTAAAGCTTAAAGAGTACATGATGGTATACCGTTTAAGGAATTTCTATTCCATTCACCCAGTCTACCAACTACCCAGACCTTTACTCAAGAGGCAGCCACTGCTACTCATCTGTTGCACACACTTCTTTTTTTTTTTCAGCTTTACTCAAATATAGTGACATATTGTGTTAAGTTTAAGGTGTACAATGTGTTGATTAGATACACTTACATATTGCAAAATGATTACCACCAGAGTTAAGTACGTGTCTTTACATTTATACTTTCATTATTCTTTTCTCAGAGGGAGGGAGTTTTTCAGGAGTCCAGTCAGTTCAGGTAAGAATATTAATATTAGCTGTCATTATTCATGTAGGGCTCTGCATGTTAATGCACTCTAATTCCATACTGTAAGTGGAATTTCTTGCACAAAATGCAAATTATATCCCTAAATGGTAGAGTGAAGTAATGCAGATGAAAAGCACCACTTCTGAAGATAAAAGAAGCTTATTTTGGACATTAATTAGGTATTAATAGCCCTACTCAATGGATAGTTTAATTTTTTGATTTATATCTTTGATTTATATGTATAGACACCAGTTAGAAGCACAAATGCCATCATTATGGCCTAGAAGATTCATTAATTGTTTTGGGGATAATACTGCTTACTATGAACTTTTATCCCAACACAGATTAATCTCTTTCATTTAATAATTACTTTTTCATTTAATAATTCATCTCAGTAATTATTTTTGATAAAATAAGGGAAAGATAACATCAACACTAAGCCACATAAATATAAGATTTTATAGGCACAAAATTTAAGAAAATGTCTGCATCAAAGATATTTTTCCTCTTAATTAAGGAACAAAAGTAAATCTTCCATTCAGAAACTTGCAGCCTCATCAGGGTACAGGCTAAACTGACTTACAGGTGTCAGCCAAACATGTGTTCCGGAGATGACTTTCCATTAGGGTTTTTATTTAGGAAAGGAAAAAGTTGCATTTTTTTCAGCGTTAATACAAATCACACAACCTAATTTGTAGAATTTTCCTAGAACATTAAGGCAGGTGTTTGGCTGACGAGTCTGAACATTCATTTTTTTTTAAGCAAGTATTTTTTGAACACTTTCTACCTGCCCGCCACTGAGATCAGAGATTTACATGTTTTAAGACATTTAATGTTTATGGTAAACATATGAGTTATTATTATTTGCCTGTTACAGAGGAGGAAACGGAAGTTTAGTAAGTTTTACTAATTTGCCCAGACCACTTTTAAGGTTTCATCTGTCAGGATCTGTAGCAATGGACAAGCATTCACCCACCCATTGATTCTATAAATATTTATTGACAGCCTACTTTGGGCCAGACACTGAGTAGGCATTGGATATACAGTGTTGAACAAAAGAGCTATGATCTCATTTCTAATGGACCTTAAAATCTTGTGACGGAGATGTATCTTAAATAAATAAAACCCATGGAACTTGAGAGGAGGGACAACTTGAGTCAGCAAGAGTTACTGGAACAAAAACTAATAACTTTTAAGTAAAGGTACAACCTTAATGCTCTTAAATTATTGGAGTAGAGATCTACTTAAACTTTACTGATCAAAACAGGTTATAGTTAGTATTCATGAAAATGGTGCTTAAAATGGCTTGAGACAATTTTTTCTCTCAAGTTGTTTAGACATTCTAATATGGTATTTATTTTTTCACTAATTAATTAATCAATTCATTTTTTCGTTCAAGCATTGATAGAACTTGCATCGTGGGCCATTTGTACAGAAGGATGCAGTGTAGTTATGGCCCTGAAAAAGCTCAGGACCCAGAGAGGGGGGTTCGTCAGATGAGTAGGTAGTAATGATACCATAGGATTCATGCTTGAATAGAAACATGACCAATATGTTGTGAGGAAGTGGAGTTGGAGAAGCAAACTCTGTCTGGGAGTTGGAAAATGTTTTTCAGGGGAGTTGGTATTACAGCAAGATCTTGAATAGTGAGTAGAACTTTGATCTGAATAAAAGATGGATGCATTCTAGGAAGACGAAATAGCTTGTATAAGGGGATGGAGGTATTACGTATTTGAGGGGTGGGAAGACCTTCAGCCGGGGGGGGGGGGTGTAGGACAGCAGGTGAAAGGGGGCTGGGAAAGGAGCTTGAGGGGAGACCCTGGAACCTGATCTTGGAGCATCCGCATGTTCTGCAGGAAAGGCTGAACTTTCTCGTTGGTGATGGGAAACCTCTGAACTTTAATATTTGTTATTTAACAACGCAATCTGAATTTTTCGGATATATCTTTCCAGTCAGAGACGCATGGGAGTGGGGGAAAATGTGTAGCTCAGAAGCTAGTTATGAAGCTGCTAAAACACTTCAAGTGAAAAATGATGAGAAACCAAAATCAGGGTGTAGTAGGGAGGATGGAAAATAAAGGTGGATCTGAGAGACATTTTTAAAGTAAAATTCATTGATTTCTTTGTGGTTGTGGAATAGTATGATATACATGCAAAGGGAAGGGAAAATCAAGGATGGCCACCATATTTCTATGTTGAGAGACACTGGAGAATGACGCCATTAATTTAGAGAGAGAAAACGGGAGAAGGAGTCAGTGTGGAGGGGGCTGAGGGTAAATTGCATTTGATTCACTTCTGGGCTGAGCCCACTCTGAGTGGGGAGCACAAATGTGGAGGCACTGCCTGGGGCGAAGGATGCAGAAATGAGTGAAGTATAGCCCTCACCTCGAGGGAGGGCATAATCTAGTGGAGGTGGCAGGATGCAAGCAAATTGTTTCAACAGAAAATGTATCTTACTCCTTTCAGGCTGCTATGACAAAATGCCACAGACCAGGTAGCTTATAAACAACAGAATTGTATTTCTCACAGTTCTGGAGGCTGGAAGTCTGAGATCAGGGTGCCAGCATGGTCAGATGAGGGTCCTTTTCTGGGTCGAAGACTTTTTATATCCTCACTTGTGGGAGGGACTCGGAGCTCTGTGGGGTCTTGGATAAAAGCACTAGTCCCATTCATGGGGGCTCCACCCTCAGGACCTAATCACCTTCCAAAGGCCCCACCTCCTAATACCATCACCTTTAGGGGTTAGGATTTCAACATATGAATTTTGAGGGGCACACAAACATTCAGACCATAGTAGCAGGATTAAAACTAAAATACAAAGCACCATAAATCACAACAGTATTTATAGTACAGAGAGAGGATGAGAACAAACTTCAGCTCACCAATTATCCCTATTTAATGAACTAATACCTTCAAGGGAATGAGTTTCTACACATTAACCCTCTTGAGTCTTTGATTTATTTTCCTGAGCAAGAATTTTGTCTGGTTCTATGGTTTCTAGAGCACTTGGACATTTCTAACAAATAAATGCTTATTAAACAATAATAAAAATAGTATTTGCTTTCTTTTAAAACCTCACTTCCATTTCCATCCTCCTCCCACAGCTGCTCTCTTTTGGCTGGAGTTTTAATTGTTTCCTTTCTCACATCCTTTTCCTCTGTATATTTTCCTCAATCTGTCTTTTTAAAATATGGCACTGTCAGAGTTTTTGCCATTCCAGATATTAGCATCCTCCACTATCACTCACAGTACCCTGAACTACCTTATGGGAAAAAAATATCTGAGTTTGATATTCAATATAGATTAATTTCACAAATATTTGTCCACTTTCTACAGCAACTCTTATTCAAAATTTCCCACTGGGGATTTTTTATAAAGGAGTAACTAGAGAACCTATTATTTTAGGGATTTATGCAATTTGGCAAGATTATTCTAAGGACTTTGGTGTGACAGTTATATAGTGTGTAAAGCAAGTTATCCTAATTAAATATCTCTCATCATCTTATAACAGTATAAATTATATTAAGTTCTTTGTTTTTGAAGAAGATTAGCCCTGAGCTAACTACTGTCAACCCTCCTCTTTTTTTGCTGTGGAAGACTGGCCCTGAGCTAACATCCGTGCCCATCTTCCTCTACTTTATATGTGGGACACCTGCCACTGCCTGGCTGGACAAGTGGTGTGTAGGTCCATGCTTGGGATCCGAACTGGTGAACCCCAGGCCACTGAAGCAGAGCATGCGAACTTAACTGCTGCACCACCAGGCCAGCTCCTAAATTATATTAATTTTTAATGTCAGTCAAGTTATAAGACATATAACTTTACTATTATTATTTTTAGTGAGGCCACCTTGCTTCTATTAACTAATAGCCAAAAAATTCATTCCAGGGGAGTGTTAGAGATTCAGGGCTGCCATGGTGAAGCCTGTTTTGACAAGTTTTCTCAACTGATTTCTTCCTATCGTGAAGGTGAATACTTGCATGGCTCCTTGCTAATCATCAGGGTAGGAATTCCATTTGCTTTCCACAGTCTCTGTTCTCTCTTTTCATCTTTCTCTCACAGAAACAGAGAGATTATCACACACAAACTATGGTTACTTTTGCTTCTGTCCCCAGCTTTCATTGCCTTAGCTGACCTTGTATAAACTGAAATAGAATGCCACAATTCCTTCAGCAATAGCTTCTTTTAAAATCTGCTTCTGAGACAGATTTTGGAGTAACAAAACCTGCTTAAATCAGAAATGATTTCCTAAAGGGTGCAATGTTCTTCCTAAGTTGTTATTTTAATCAAAAGTTGAAAAGAAACTCTAGACAAATGCTGTATGATCTCACTTATATGTGGAACCTTAAAAAAAGAAAGCAAAACAAACTCATAGAGAAAGAGTTCGGATTTGTGGGTACCAGACAGAGGTGGTGGGTGGGGGGAGGGGGTAT
The DNA here is from genome assembly GCF_021613505.1 of Equus quagga. Classification (NCBI taxonomy): domain Eukaryota; kingdom Metazoa; phylum Chordata; class Mammalia; order Perissodactyla; family Equidae; genus Equus; species Equus quagga. Next base: position 21,407,046 of record NC_060279.1, on the reverse strand, counting down.
TCGATGACGGTGATCAAAAGGCACAAATTTCCAGTTATAAGATAAATAAGTATTAGGGATGTAATGTACAGCATGGTGACTATAGTCAACACTGCTGTATGGTATATATGAAAGTTGTTAGGAGAGTAGATCCTAAGAGTTCTCATCACAGGGAAAATTCTTTTTTCTTTTTCTTTTATTTCATATCTATATGAGATGATGGATCTTAGCAAAGTTCTTCTGGTAATCGTTTCACAATATACATAAGTCAAATCTTTATGCTGTACATCTAAAACCTTATCCAGTGCTGTATGTCAATTATATCTCAATAAAACTGGGAACAAAAGAGAAATTCTAACAAGGAGCCACAAAGCGTGTTCTCTCCCATCCTCAAAATCAGTTTCAAGGTAGAAGGGACAAATGAAAATTCAGCATTCTACATTGTTAATTGAGATGTGGTTGATAATAATGAGAATACTGGCAAGAACAATATTTTCCGGGCCCTCAAACAAATCTCTGCTCCTTGGCTGCCCGAACTACAAAGTGGGAGATAATGATATCCTGTTCACAGGATTGTGAACAGCACCGAACACGACACGTGAAAAACTATTTAGAATTATGAAGTACTGTATAAGCGTAAGTGGTGGTTACTGTTTTCGGTAGTGGTGACGGTAGTTTTAGATGTAGGAATGGGGTCATGTTATTTCCTTCTCCTCCTCAGCCTGGAGTACTGCACAGTGGCCTGGCTAAATGCCTACAGGCAATGTCAGTGGAGGGAAGGAAAACAGGAAGAAAGAGAGTGGGAGAGAAGAGAATGTGTCTGAGGCGGTGGGAGCATTGAAAAAGAGCAACAAAAGTGGTGGAATGTGGGTTCTCCAACAAATGGCGCAATCTTAATTTAATCAATGTGGAGAAGAGGGCAATGTTTAAGGAGCACTTACAATGCCATGGGTGCTTAAAGGTGTTGTTTCAAGGAATCTTTACAACCATCCTGTGAGGTTTAACAGACGAGAAAACTGATGACTGGAGCAGTTGCACAACATTCTCAAAGTTAAGATAACAACTCAGACAACTAGTAAATATTAGAAGCGAAGATCAGAAAATGGGAAATGGAAATCCACTGGAGAAAAAAGTAAAATAACTGGGACATGGGATACAGAGTGGAAAGCACGTGCTCTCTGAAGGCAGTTGAATTCATCCTCCCCGACCCCCTACCTCCGCCCTGCCCCAACACTGTGCTCACCTAACAAGGATGCAATTTGGGGCATATTTGAACTTCATATCTATATCTACGTCCACATTCACATCCACATCTACACCCATCTATCTCTATATTTACATATGTGGTAGGTTTGGATGCGAATCTCTGTTGGTTCTGATTGCTATTTGGGGGCTAGACCTGGTCAAGAAGGGGCTAAGTCCAATTTCATGTTTGTTACAGGAATCCCTGCCGCCCTTTTAGTGCCCAAATTATAGGTATTCCTCCTTTACTACGTAAACACATAGATTCAAAATGCTAGAAATTCTGAGAAAATGGCAGAAATCTGGAAAGTAAGCACACAGTTTGTCCAGAAAGAAGCACAGGGTAGGAAAATAAACTCAATTCATTCAGTGCTTCCTGCGTGCCCACCATTATAGTAAGTGCTTTATATGCAGCAGTTCATTCACTCCTCACAATGACCCTGTGATTTTTCCCATTTTGCAGAAGAGGAAAGTGAGGTGCATGAGCACTACACATGTCCAAGACCACACAGCATGTAAGAGGAGGAGCTGGGATTTGAACCCAAGTCTTCCAGCTTCAATAACTATTTACTTAACTAAGATATAGATTCGATTGGGTCTCATGTGATAAGGAATATATTTTTTCGTTTTAATATATTCAAACAAAACAGGTTATTGCAATTCAAAATAATGAAAAAGTCATTATCAAGTCAATGGTATGAAAAAGGAAAACTAAGACACTTTTAAGGTAATGGATAAAATTGGAATATGGGCTGGGTACTAGATGAAATGAAAGGATTATAGTTATTTCTAAGTGTTGTATTGTATTATTGTTATGTAAGAAAATGTCTCTCTTTTTTAGAAATTCACGCTGAAACATTTTGAAGTGAAATGTCACAGTATCCTGGATTTGCTTTTAAATAGTTCATGAGATGAGGTGAAAAAGCAAGAAAGAGGGAGAGAGAGAGAGAGAGCAAGAGATCGAGAGAGAGAGAGAGAGAGAGAGAGAGAGAGAGAAAGATGGGCTATATAATGCAAATACGGCAAAATGCTGACGAGCCTTGAGTCTGGGGATGGAAAATGAGTGTTCATCGTGCTAGTATTTCTACATGGTGTATAGTTAAACTTTTTCATAATAAAAGTTTAAAAAAAGAAACAGTTCATTTAAGTTCACAGAAGCTCGGTGGTAATGCCAACATCAATATGTGACGAATGTGGTAAATACAGAGGAACAGCTTAATAGCACCAAGCAATTTACATGAAAGTGTCATTTTAAGCCACAAAATTGCACTGTTTACTTTTCATGTGTTAGTGCTTTTCGGAAAAATAATGTAGAAAGGCAATAATATCATCTAAGTCTGTTTGTTTACTAGCAATAATGCTTGTATAATTGTTTTAATGTGCTGTAGCTCCACATTTATTTTTAGCATTCTTTGTTTTATTGGTTAATTCAAAACATAGTCACTTCCTGGCTTGAGCAAAATCAGCATGTTGCTTCCACACCAGAGAAAGTTCATAATCACTTGTTCTGTCTCATTTGAACTTTGTGAAAAGACAATTTTTCACTTTTCAAAAGTTCACAAGTAGGTGGCAAATGTATTTGCAAAGTTTTTTCCCTTTTAATTGCAGTCCAAACTACCAGAACATTTAGAAAAATCGTGTTTTTCACATTCACAGATCAAGTTTTATGACAGAGAGAAATGCAAACCAAACATTTAACAAAAGTTCTATTATAAAAAGTATAATCCTACCTATATTACATAGGTCAATATAGAATTTGTCTGATCCTTTTTCTTTTTTTTTTTGATTGGCACCTGAGCTAACATCTGTTGCCAATCTTCTTTTTTTTTTTTTTTCCTTCTTTTCTTTTCTTTCTCCCCGAAGCCCCCAGTACGTAGTTGTATATTCTAGTTGTAGGTCCTGATGAGTGAGCGGTGTCATGTCCGCGCCCAGGATCCGAACTGGCAAAACCCTGGGATGCTGAAGCGGAGAGCACGAACTTAACCGCTCGGCCATGGGGCCGGCTCCCATGTTTTCTTTATCTATAAATATCTGTCTTCCCAAGTTTGATCCAGTAACTTCTGAAATATTTGAAAAGATTAACATTTGCCTGTACAGGTCCACGATCCTTTCTCTGGAATCCTCGCAGTCAGGTGTTTTTGGAATTTGGAATATTTCAGATTACAGGGAAGTAATACTTGTGTACGCTCCATGCCACATAACGCTCCCGCTAGTGTCTAGGAGAGCAACTTGTAGTCAGATGCATTCATATGTCTGCAATGAAATGTATAAATATTCACATTAAGGGGGCTGTAGATTTCAAGGAGCCTCACATCAGTTTAGGTCGGATTTGGCTACCAGCTGAAAATACCCTGACTCCAGGATGATTTTGGGTTTTCAGTGCCCTTGGGGTCTCAGAATTACAGTTGAAGGACTGTGGCGTTGTATACTGTGGGTAAGAGTCCCAGCTTTAGAGTCAGACAGGCTGGTGTCTAAACCCTAGCTGCGACCCTTATTAGCTGTGTGACTCACTGGATCTCATTTATAAAATGGGAATAATACCTACTTCATAGGATTGTCATTCAGATGATGATGATTATTATTATATATTATTGTCTTCGGATAATTTATGTAAAGTGGTTAGCAGAATGAGTGTCTCAGTGTAAGAGATCAAAAAGCAGCAGCTGTTATCGTCCTATTAGTCTTATTAAGTATAAGAAAGCTGTGGGAAGCATTTCTATTCTTTTCAGTTAGCCCCCAGGTCTTTTTATCTCTGTGTTAATTGCTGGGTGGGGTGTGCATCTGGGCTAAGCTATTAGAGAAATTAAGCTCTAAGATAATGCTCATGGAGCTCTGACTCTGATTTTTGCCCAAACTAAGGTTAGCATCAACTAGGCTATCTTCTGAGGCCCTACGACCTCTGAATTGGGCTGAATTTGGGAGACCCTCTAGCCTCTCCTCACCCCTGCCCCCAACCCTTGCAACTGCAGTGGTCTATTCTTTTAAAACTTCTGCAAGGAATGGTGCACGCTCCTTGTAACAAAAACTGAGTCTCCTGCTCCATCATTTTCCTTCCCCTGTTTCAGCTGTCAGAGACAGGCTTTAAAATTGTTTCTACTTCTATTTCTTCTTCTGGTAACTTCCATAGCTCTAGGTAATAGGTCCTTATCTCTGTTTCTGACTCCTCCATATGAAAAACAATAGATAAATAACTATACTTCTTCCCCTTTCTCTCATACCCTCCTTCTAAAGCGTCATCATTTTGAGCTCTTATGTTGGTTGCTTTTGTAACTCTAAAAATAATATACATAAATCTCTACTAATTGTTCAATCAATTTTCACTACAAGATGAAGATATTAGTACCCATATATTTTCTTTACGTTTTCCTGTTCCTCATCATGCCTTCTGTCAGGTATCTTTTTACTTTTCTTTCTTTTTTTTTTTTTAAAGATTTTATTTTTTCCTTTTTTCTTCCCAAAGCCTCCCGGTATATAATTGTATATTCTTCGTTGTGGGTCCTTCTAGTTGTGGTATGTGGGACGCTGCCTCAGCGTGGTCCGATGAGCAGTGCCATGTCCGCGCCCAGGATCCGAACCAACGAAACACTGGGCCGCCTGCAGCGGAGCGCGTGAACTTAACCACTCGGCCACGGGGCCAGCCCCCCTTTTTACTTTTCTATTGAGAAGGCATTAGCATTAATATTTTGTGCTACGACTACAGCTGAGGTTCTATGCTTTGTCTGTAGTTGAGTGTGAAAGCTGAAAGCCAATCAGCAGAACAATTTATATTATTCTGATTGTGTAAAAAATGTTCACTTCTGGGCCAAAGAATGATTTGATGCCATGATCTCAGTGTCACTCAGAGGAGAATATTCTGAACTTCAAGCCCAAATGGAGTCTCTCTTATGACCTCTACCCTTTCTTAAATCATGCCACATTTAATTTTCTTCATATTTCGCTGATGAGACTCTTGTATGATACTTGTTTGTCTGTGTTTTCAATAGATTTTAATTGTCTTTCTTTTTTCCTTGCATCGTATTCTCATGGATTTCCATGCTCTCAGCCATAGTATCTAGTCTAAGCCATCTTTCTGGTCCTCTAATTTAAGAACAATTTTAAATTACATGTAGGACACGTGAATATACTATCTGTTTGTAAAACACTTGTGACCAGCAACCCAATCTGAGAACACATGTTATTCTTGTATAATTTGAAAACTTCCTAAACATATGAAGTTTCTCCTATATTGAAATTCTTCCCACCCCTAAAATTCACTAATTTTCACTGCTTAATATACTGAGCTCTGTATACTTTAATGTCTTTCATGATAATTTCCACACCTGGTCTTCAGATCCATACTGCCTACTAGAAATCTCCCACTGGGAGGGGCCAGCCCAGTGGCGCAGTGGTTAAGTTTGCACGTTCTGCTTCTTGGTGGCCCGGGGTTCACCGGTTCGGATCCCGGGTTCAGACATGGCACTGCTTGGCATAAGCCATGCTGTGGCAGGCGTCCCACGTATAAAGTAGAGGAAGATGGGCCAGTCTTCCTCAGCAAAAAGAGGAGGATTAGCAGCAGATGTTAGCTTAGGGCTAATCTTCCACAAAAAAAAACAAAACAGAAATCTCCCATTGGTGTTAGCCAAAGCAATCCCAAACATAAAATGACTGGATTAAAAAAGAAATTCACAGAAGAAATATGTAATCCATGATTCTACCTATATAAACTTCCCAAATTGTCAAAACAAATCAAAACGGATATTATATGCGTGCATGGCAACAGTATTAAAAAAAGCTACGAGCTGATTAATGCCATATTCAGTTATTGGTTACCTCTGGTGGAGGGACATGGGTGCGATCAAGGAGGCACATGGGGTGGGAGGAATTCTAAGACACTGACATTGATCATGCTCTGTTTTTTAGGTTGACTACAAGGGTGTTTGCTTTTCATAATTCACACAGGTTGGATGCCCTCTGAATGTACGATGTATTTCACAATAGGGATGAAAGAAGACTCTCTCTCTTCTCATTGCTTTTACCTCTTGTCCCTCTAACTCATTTCTCAAAGCATCACACTTTGGCTTGTAATTCTGACTATTTTGTTGAAACTGTCACCTCTGTGGTGATCAATAATCTTCTGATCAATAGAGGCAAGCATACCGCATTTGACCGAGTACTACCCTTCCTTTCTTGCAACATTCGTTTCTAGTGGTTTCTCTGGCAAAGTGTTCTCCTATTTCTTGTCTGCATTTGAAGATGAAAGAGATGAAACGAAAAACAAATATCAACCACATACCAGACTTGAATCTTTCTGACGTTTAAAAGTAATTCTCCCCTTCCCCAAATCCCCCCAAAACAGAGCAGTTCTACTTTCCATTAACCAGAATATCAAGCTAACTAGACAACAACGTTCAAAAATGGAGAAGCTGACTTTTTAGCTATCCAGAACACTTTTCCCAAGCTTTTTACAAATATGGGAGTTTGCTGATTTTTGTTTACAAAATTCAAGATTAAAGTCTTCTTATTTTTTTTTTTTGAGGAAGATTGTCACTGTGCTAACATATGTGCCAATCTTCCTCTATTTTGTATGTGGGATGCCACCACAGCATGGCTTGATGAGCAGTGTGTAGGTCTGCACCTGGGATCTGAACCTGCGAATCCTGGGTTGCTGAAGTGGAGCATGTGAAGTTAACCACTATACCACCAGGCAGGCCCCTATTTTTTTTTTGATAGACTTTATTTTTTAGAGCAGCTTTACGTTCATAGCAAAATTAAGCAGAGAGACAGAGAGAGCCTATATCCTCCCCAAGCATTCACAGCCTCCACTATGATGAACATCCCTCACCAGAGTGGTGCATTTGTTACAGTCGATGAACCTACATTTGCACGTTATCACCCAAAGGCCGTAGTCTACATTAGGGTTCACTCTTGGTGGTGTACATTCTATGGGTTTTGACAAATGTATAATGACATGTACCCATCATTATAGTATCACCCAAAATAGTTTCACTGCCCTAAAAATCTTCTGTGCTTTGTCTATTCATCTCTCCTTCCTCTCAATCTCTAGCAACCACTGATCTTTAACTGTCTCCATCGTTTTGCCTTTTCCAGAATGTCATCTAGTTGGAATCATGCAAGACGTAGACTTTTCAGGTTGGCTTCTTTTATCTAGTAATGGGCACTTAAGTTTCTTCCACATCTTTTCGTGGCTTGAGAGCTCATTTCTTTCTTTCTTTTTTGTTTTTTTTTGAGGAAGATTAGCCCTGAGCTAACTACTGCCAATCCTTCTCTTTTTGCTGAGGAAGACTGGCCCTGATCCAACATCCATGCCCATCTTCCTCTACTTTATATGTAGGACCCCTACCACAGCATGGCTTTTGCCAAGGGGTGCCATGTCCTCACCCAGGATCTGAACCAGCGAACCCCGGGCCACCGAGAAGTGGAACGTGTGAACTTAACCACTGTGCCACCAGGCCGGCCCCTCATTTCTTTTTAACACCATATAATATTCCATTGTCTGGACATATCACAGTTTATTTATGCATTTACCTGCTGAAGGATGTCTTGGTTGTGTCCAAGTTTTAGCAGTTATGAATAAAGCTGTTATAAATATCCATGTATGGGTGGACATGTTTGTAACTCCTTTGGCTAAACAGCAAAGAGCATGATTGCTGGATCAGATAGCAAGAGTATGTTTAGTTTTGTAAGAAACCGCCAAACTGTCTTCTGAAGTGGCTGTACCATTTTTCCTTCCCAACAGAGGTGCTTGGGTAAGGATTGTTACCCATGTTAATCACTTTTGGTCACTTGACAATCTATAGCAAGGAGGAAACTCAGAAAGAGTTGATGTAAGAAAGCTCAAAAGGTTTGAATGTTATAGCAGTTTTGAATAATTGCTTTGTTTACAGGGAAATGTTATAAGCAAGTTAATGACCATGGCCTTTTTAGATTTTCAAAGTAAATTGTTGTGAAGATACGGTAAAAAGTCAGTTCTGAAGGTTAAATTAACTTTAAGCATTAAAAAAATTATTTGCCATCTTTCACACATTTTATTTGATAAGTATTTGTTGAGTACATACTATGTACAGATTATTGAAAATTCAGAAAAAAATCTCTACTCTCAGTTCTATTTCTTAGCCCATTGTATATCACTTAGCAAAAATTAGTAAAGAATAGTACCATAAAGGCATACTGAATGTATCATGTTTAACACAAAAATTACTATTGTGCTTGCATAATACAGCTTTTTCTAGGCTTTAAATTAGCAAGCATTCAAAACTAGGAAAATTGTCTCTAAATGGGGGAAAAATCTGATCTCTTTCCTGAGGCCTGCTATATTTATATTTTGGTTTTTATAAATATGTATGGTAGGTTTATATTAAAGATTTTGTAATTGTTGATCCTTTTATTTAATTAAACATTTGAGAATGCATTTTTTCCACATTCATAAGTGATCATACGGATTTCCTCAAATTTTCCAGAGGAGGAAAAAATAACTATATTTGGGTGGAGATAGAACATGGAATGGAAAGTTTCAGCCCCAAAGACTTTTTTTCATCAAGTTATGAACATGTGAACATGGAATTATAATTGAAACCATTTTGTATACTTCACCATCAAATTCGTACTGAAAAGAATGTTTTGCTAATTTAAACAACAGATATAGAAACTCTCCCTAGTCCACGGGATTTATTAAATTTCTGCTGTAGCATCCCTTTAGTAACGAGGTGGAGTGTTCCATGAAGTGAATGGTAGGCTAACAAGGACCGTAGATACACGTGGAACAGCTAAGTGAAACCTAGAGATGGATCTAACCATGTTTTATACTGAACCCAAAAGTTTTTGAGACAGTTTGATGTAAAACTACTATGTTTAGCCAATGTTATCTCCTAGAGCTGGTAAATTTAAAACAAAATTTGCCCTTGACTTCTTAAACTTTTCTTTTTTTATTGCTTACTTTCTAATGATGATTTAAATGAGCAGTGAAGAGACCAAAAATAAGACAATGAATAGATATTTTTTTATTATTTTTTAATATTTTTTTTTTTGAGGAAGATTAGCCCTGAGCTAACTACTGCCAGTCCTACTCTTTTAGCTGAGGAAGGCTGGCCCTGAGCTAACATCGTGCCCAGGACCAAAGAAATTGAAATATGTACAGACCATATAACTAGCTAAAAGTAGGTCAGTTCAAAGACCTAGGCCTCTGAGAGATCATTTCAGTGCTCTTTCCTCTGGAGTTTTGTTCTCCTCTAGTACCCTCTATGTAGTAGATACTCATATATTTAATAAATGCATCAGTAGTTGATACTCATATATTTAATAAATGCATAAGTAGTTGAGAACTGATTTTATATTTGCACAAGTAGCATTTGGATTATTGGAAATATAAAATAGAAGTAAATGGACTATAATATAGGTTTTTGTTACAAACATTTAAATATTTTCCTTTAAACTAGGGTTAAAAATTTTAGCTACATTTCATTGTTGGCCTTTTACAAGTTTAATAAGATTCTGCATCTTTGGATAAAATCTGTCAGGAGAGATATTCCACATATGTCACTCTCTACCCCATTCTGAGCTGTGATGCATTCATATCCTGACCATATACCCCCAAAATATCCATGAATTTGGTCCTTGACATAAGTACCCCAATTCTTGCCTCATCCTGGGCAGTGCTCGTGTGGACGACCCTTCCGATATGCACCCTCATGGTTCCTTGACTTAAATGCCAAAGCTGTCATCTATACTTGACTCGATCCCTCTGTCATCATCCAGAGCTGCCCTCCCTCTAAAATCTCAAGTCCCCCTTTGCTTTCTGCCCACACCTTCTTATCCTTCCAGGTGTTTCCGTCCCTCACTGTGCTTACACCTGGTCTTTGACCTCATCGAGTTCTCCAGTCTCCCCACCCCTCCTTCCCCCCCCAGCCTATGGTCCATCATCACACAGCTTTGCATATATCTGTGACTTGCTTACACATTTCCCTTTGTCATACCTACTCCACAAAACTGTCCACTCTGATGAAGTTAATCATCTTTTTCCTATAATTTTCTGTGAAAATTATCCCCAATCTCAGTTTTGTCTTCCTTGCCACCCAGAGGCAAATCCTTACGGTTTTCCTTTGTGAGTTCTCATCGTAGTTCCCTTCAGATGCTAAACCAAGCTCTCTCCCTCTTCATAAGCTCTCTTGCTTAGTTAGGACCCTGCTGGACCCTTGAGGTTAGCTATCACAATCTCTATCTTCAGTTCCTTTCTCTCGTGCCTGACCCTACTATACGGGTAATAAAAAGGTAAAAACTTGATTTTTCAGCCTCCCTTATAGCTGAGTGGCCAAGTGATACCACTTTTTCCAACTAAGCACAAGCTGAAGTCTTCGGATCTCTTCTTCCTCTTTCCTCTTCGTTCCTGGAACATGACTGTGAAATCTAGGAGCGCAGCAGCCATGTTGTAACCGTGACTTATAAAGCAACATGTGAAGGACAGGGACACAGGGACACGGAAAGCCAGAAGGGTTATGCTGATGATTTTGTGGAGTCCCTACACCCACAGCTACCCCCCTTGCAGCCTAATCTTTCAAGTTTAGTGGACGAGTGGTTTAAATTTGTCATGCCTTCTTCCTCTCTTCTCACTGACTTCTTTTTTTATTTTTATTTTTTGAAGATTATCTCTGAGCTAACTACTGCCAATCCTCCTCTTTTTGCTGAGGAAGACTGGCCCTGAGCTAACATCCGTGCCCATCTTCCTCTACTTTCTACTACCACAGCATGACTTTTGTCAAGCAGTGCCACGTCCACAACTGGGATCCGAACCGGTGAACCCTGGGCCGCCCACATGGAACGTGCGAACTTAACTGCTGCGCCACCCCGCCAGCCCCCTTACTGACTTCTTAAACCACTCTACTAAAATTGTTCTTGGAAGGATTACTCCTAACTTCATTTTAAGTTTCCAGTTAATTGAGTTTCCTGTAGCATTTGCATTATTGATCAGACTCTCCTCGAAACTCTTTCTGCCTCTGGCTTCCTCTGATTTTCTTTTGACCTCCAGGATGAATCCTTCTCAGCTTCCTCTTAATTCTCCACTTGACTTGCCCCATTCCCCCATTCCCTCAATCTCCAATTTTGCTCCTTTTCTAACTGCCCCCTGAGTGATGGTATCCTGAGGCTCCCTCCTTAGCCCCCTTGCATTTTATTATTTATACTCTTCATGATTAATCATTTACTCTTTGGTTTAAATGCCAGCAATATTCTGGACACTTCCAAGTGTGAATCTCCTGTTTAGATCTCTCTTTGAAGCTGCATCTACAGCTTCTTAAGAGGCATCTTCACGTATGTGTTGTATTGGTTAGGGTCCAGTTAGGAGATAGAAAACACACCAGTAATTTAAATAGAGAACATTTACTATAAAGAATTGTTTACTAGTAAAAGGTGATTAACTACTAAAAGGAGCAATAGAGGACTCTAAGGGTATAAAAATAGTAAACGCAGAAAGCAACTACTGCCTCTAGGGCTAGGGAAGAGTGAAAAAGTAAGAAATAAAGAGTTTTGAAGAGCTGCCCACGCCCCCCAAGGTTGAAGCTGGGACCTCTCTGCAGAGGGCACGGCTGCCGGAGGAACAGGAACAGGCAGAGGCAGTGGTGGAAAAACTTGCAAGAGGGCACAGGGCTGGGGCTGGTGGGAGAGGGTTTCTGAGTTGAGCGGCCCCGGCTTTTACATGCTGACTGACTGGCTGCCATACTCAAATAAAAGCCCGCTGGAAATAGGAAGAAAGCCCCTTCCTGCCTATACGGCCTCACACTGTCCCTTCAGTGCTCTCTATTGACAAAGCCTAGCATGGAGCCAGCTGGCAAACGTGTCTACAGGGCCCAGCTCTAGGACACAAAGCAAAGAAGGGGACATTTGGGGGCTCAGAGTCAATAAATTGATAACTGGCATTAATGGTCAGCTGGCACCTCCAAGTCAATCTGTCAAAAATAGAGCTAATTACGTTTCCCCCTGGTTCTTCTCTCACTGAATGGTATCACCATCTCCCCAGTCACACAAACTGGAAACCTGTAAGGGGTCTTAGACTCTTTCCTTTTCCTAACCCTCACATTTCGTCATCAAGTCCCATTGATTTTACTTCCTAGATGTTTATTCATTTAATAAAGATCTATTGATGTACCAGGCACCATTCTAGGCACTGGAGATACACAGCAATGACTAAAACCAGATAAAAATCCCTGCCCACATGGAGCTTACAGTCCAAGATCGGGGAGGGCGGCATAGAAGAGAAACAGAAGAAGTAAGTAAAATATATGACATGTTAGAAGGTAATAAGAGTCATAAACAAAAGTGAACAATGTAAGGGAATAGGGAGTGTTGGGGGCTGCAGTTTCTATAAGGTACTCAGGGAAGCCCTCATGGAGAAGGTGGCATTTGAGTAAAGATTTGAAGGAGGTCAGGGAAGAAATGCTTTGGGGAAGAGAATTCCAGAAAAAAGGGCAACAAGGGAAAAACCTCTAAGCTAAGAGTGTGCATAGTGTGTCCGGGGGCAGCAAGGGGGAGATGAGTAGGAGAAGAGGTCAGAGACATGACAGCTGTGTGGCTTTGTAGGCCATTGGAAGGCTTTGGTTTGTGTTCACACTATGATTGGAGGCCATTGAGAGGTTTTTTTTTTTTATTATTGTGAGGAAGATTGGCCCTGAGCTAACATCTGTTGCCAATCTTCCTCTTTTTGCCTAAGAGAGATTGTTCCTGGGCTAATATCCATGCCAATCTTCCTTTATTCATTGAGGGATTGTGAACAGGGGAGTTACATAATCAGATCTGCTTTAACAGAATCACTCTGGTTGCTGAGTGAGAACGGCTGAAGGGGGAGCGAGGAGGGAAACGGGAGGCCAGTTGGCAAGCTTCTGTGAGCATCCATTCAAGAGACGATAATGGCTTGCCCCACCGTGGTAGCAGTGGATGGGGTGAGAAATAGTCCTACTCGCAAAATGAGAAGTCTCTCTGTCACTGCTGCCACACCATCGTTGTCTTAGGCCTCACTCTCTGTCTCCCATTTTCCTTCTTAAGTCAGCTTACTGCTTGCAGCCCCAGTCCCTTCTTGTATCCCTCACTAAAATTTCTCTTTCACACTGATGTTAGTCATCTTTCTAAAATGCAATTCTGATTTTCTTAACCACTTGACTCCTCATCTCTAATAGGATAAAGCCCAAATTCTTAGCATGGTCTACAAAGGTTGTTCCTGCAGTAATCTAGCTCTCAGCAGTGTGCCACGTGCTCTAGACAGCCCACTTTACTCTCAGATCTTCAAACGGGCCATGACCTCCCTTTCTGTTTTGCCTTTTCGCATTCTGTCCCTTCTCTCTAGACTGCATTGTGCTTGACACTGAGTTTAACAAACAGATCAAAATCTCCTAAACTTTTGACTTTCATTCGAATAGTTCGGGAAGTCTTCCCTGACCCTTCTCCTCTTTGCCCCGCCTCTGAGTCTAATGATCTCACACATTGTTCTTTCGGAACACATGCATCCTATGGTTTGAAGTCTGTCTCTCTTGCTAGACTGAGAACTCCTTGAGACAGTGTATGTGGTTTTTATTTCTTTCATCACATTTAAAGTTCTTAAAAATTTATGGAATGAATAAATTAACATAGTAAATGAGAAGTAAGGGTTAACACGTGTAAGACTGAAGTCACGCACATAAGCTTCCAGAGAGGGATTGTGCCCCAGCAAAGCTCCATGGAAACCAGCTATGGGCCGGAGCTTAAAATAGTAAGTCCAGGTCAGCGGCAAGACTTACATCTCTGCATGAGATTGGGCACAGGAAAAGCGAGGGAGAAGGGTGTGCCCCTAACAAGGATAAATTCTACCACCAACTTGGTCCATCATATGGCTGTAACCTTGAGGTTTGGACTCCAGACCTCTGCCCACACCAACAGTGGGATTTGTGCTCACTCCACAAACAAATGCTGAGCTAGTAGATGAGACTGGAGCCAATGCTATGTTATATACTGTATTATATCGTCATTTTATCCCAGCCTCGATCTTACCAGAGGAGAGCTGGTGCTTCCCTCTTCAAGGAGTAGAAGGGCCTCTCTCACCAAGAGCTGAGATTCTTTTCCCAGACTCTGGAGTCAGCCCTTCGAGATACCTTTCACTCTCCTAGGATGCAGCAGATCATAAGGCCACCCTCACATCTGCTACTGTTCCTGTTTCCAGCGCGTCCTGGAGGAGTACTGCTAGGCAATGTACCCCTATTTGCTTGATATTAAGTTTATTAACAAACAAGTCAAAATCTCCTAAACTTCTGATTTTAATTTGAATAGGATAGACTAAAATTTCTAGTTGCTTTTCTTTGCATAGATCAGAATATTCTCCTTTGTATGTAATTAAGTACACTTTGAGATTTATTGAGAAAGGTAGGCTGGGACCAGGTACCTAATGAAGACCCCAGGCAGAGCCTTTGAGCCATTGAGAAGGAGTTGGCACACAAAATTTTAGTGATTCCTTAAAAGCTTTAAGCAGGAAATACGCTGCTGGGCATTTTGGCTGGGCTTCTCACACTATTTCTCCCTTTTCAGACTTAACCTATTTATCCTTGTTTGTCTCACAGATTTGACTTATGGCTTTCCGCAGTCACCTTCCTTAACATTCAGTGTCTCCCAGTGGTGTTGAAAGCTGCAGGGTACAGGCCGCAGTGGTGGGAGCATGCGACAGTGCACCAGGTTCAATCCCCAGCTCGACGTGAGAGCCCAGGCCTGTGAAGGGAGCCTGCACGAGGCCAAGCCACATGTGGTTCCAATAGGGACACCAAGGACAGGGGTGGGATGAAGCTGAGAACAGAAATTTGAGTCAGAGTGAGTTTAGCCCAGACTTGACCCTGCCAGCTTTTTGTGAAATGCCTTGTTTCTCTTTAAGCTGCTTTTCCAGTGGCTCAGGAGGCAAGGCTATGGTAGCTGCGACGCTGGGGATATCTTCTGATGTTAGTTTCAATTTTAATCTAAGAAATATAAAACAGAATCAAATACTGAGAGAGTACTAAATGGCTTATGAAAACCACAATCCCTGCCCTGGTTCCTCACCTCTGGGCTAGTCCGCAAAGGCAAATTCTTTAGAGTCATTTAGTAGGCTCCTTTTGTATTTATTTTCATTTTCCTAAATACTGTTTACTCTATCTCCTGATTTGCCAATTTTAGACATTGTCTTATACCTTTTGACCAAGGGAGATGAGGATTTAGCTGCCTTACAGAGACTCGCTGCCCAGCCTCCCCACTCTCTCCACACACTCTACTCCTCACATCCCATCTTTCCAAAAAGTTGCATCACGACTTGGGATCATCAAGATGCAGAGTTTACATTTTTATGACTATACAAAAATTGTTCACTCACTGCTGAGCCAAGTAGCATGCTAAAATTTCATTTCTTTTCGTGAACAAATATTTTTTTCTTGGAGTTAATCATTGCTTCATTTCTTCATCTGTTTGAGTTTTCTTTGTACCCATTGCTAAATATTTTCATAACTTTCCATGGCCTCTCAATACAATTTTCCATATTTGAAATGAATGAGGTCATCGATCAGCGTCTTGTTTGTCCTTGAAGAAGCCTCTGCTGGAGCTTTTCAACTTCTTGCTTCCATCTGGATTGTGTTCTCTAGCCCGCTTCCTAGTTGGCATCCTGAGATTTATGTTGGGATTTGTTGTTGAGTGTCTTTGTTGGATTCCTGGATTCCTATATTCTGTGTCTTTTTCTGTCTTGATTTTTTCCCCATTTATTTCAGTAGAGCCACAGCTTGCAATGGGTTTTCAGAAAACTACATGGGAAAAATCTATGAGACACTGCATGTGTGAAAAAGTGCTTATTCTGCCTGCACATCTAATTTATAATTTGATTTGGGGTAGAATTCAGGATTCACAATAATTTTCCTTCAGAAATTTGAAGGATTTGTCCCACTATTTTCTACCTTCAAATATTGTCAATGACTTGTCCAATGTCATTCTTCTTCTGATCCTTTGCGTGTGATCTATTTTTTCCTGTCTGGAAGGTTTTATGATTTCATGATTTCACATTTCAGAGTGATGTGCCTTGGTGTGGGCCTGTGTGGGTCCTTTCAAACTGTATTCAGTTAAGTGAAAATTTCTGGTAGTCTTTCTTTAATAACCCCCTCTCCAGTCTTTTGTTGTTTTCTCTGTGGAATTTCCATGAGTAGAATGTTGGACCCCTTGAATTCATCTTCTAATTCCCTTATCTCTTCTGTTTTGGTTCAGCATTTAGTCCTCTCACTCCATTCTACGAGATTCCTTGGCTTTATCTTCTAACTATTCTATGGAGTTATTTATTTTAGCTGTTGTTTTTTAATTTGCAGAAGGTTTTCTTCTTTTCTGATCACTCTTTTCTTTTAATGGTGGGTTGGGGAAGGGAGACAGTCCAACTGTTCCTTATACAATCCTCAACCATTTTCTGAGTTTTCACCACAACGCTTCACCCCTGCCTTGTGTTGTATGCGTGATGCTGGTGAGTCCTGAGCCTGTCTCAGGCTCTCTGTGGGTGGGCAGCATTGTTACTCATCAGCGTCTGTGGGCACTCGGGTCCCGCCCTCATCTACTCTCTGTTTCTGCCACTCCTCTCCATTTGCTTTCAGTTTTCATTTATTGTGGTTTAGATGTTGCATCAAAGATGAAGTTTGTGTTTTGAATCTTAACACTTTATGCCATTTCAGATAATTTCTGAGATAAGAAGGGGACAGAAATATCTATTTTGCTATTATAAAACCAAAAATCCTTGGGATATATCTTAAAGGCATAACATAGTTTTTCACCTAACAAAGATCAGACTGAAAAACCATCCTTGACTCTGTCCTTGCTCTTAAGTCTAACATAGAACTGTAACTCTCTCTTTATAATTACACATGTGTAGCCTGATATTTATTTACACAATGAGGAAAATTGTAGCAGCACAAGCTTGCCTCAACTTGAGGGGTTAAATTACAGCTTTATTAAATCAAAATATCTGCTTATCTGAATCCACCCATTTCTGCAAAATTAGATAAGCCTTGCCCTTATCCTGGGCTTAAGCTTAGGCTCTTGACTAGATGTTTTCCACAGCTATGGATTAATCTGAAACTGGACAAGAATTTCTCTGTCTACCCACCGTTGCCTCATGTAAGTTGCAATTTAAACTTTTTTTTTTTTTTTCCTTAATGGAGGCACACCATTCATCACCACTTAGAAGAGCTTGGTCTGGCCAAGTGGAAACTGTTTCTCCATGGGTCCCATTACAGGTGTCAGGAGGTACCAGGTGGTGGGGTGCTATTGCCCATTTCCAACGTGATAGGTATTTGAAACTGTAGCCTTTTGCAACTTTGAACCCCTTGTGATGTTTGGGAAATTCCCCGCTTTATGATGAATCTGTGTCCCCGAAGTTGAAGTCAGAATACTGGTCTTTCCATTTTCTCTTGTGGCTGAAGCACAGCTGTACGACCTAGCCTCCGCCAATGAGGCCCACTCACGCAAGACTTCAATTCAGAAGCTAATGGCATGAGGAAGTTGTTGTGGGGCGTCCAGCCTGGTAAAGGCGGAAGCAGAGACAGCCATTCCACAAAGGCAGCATGCCAGAGGTCTAGTAATGGCATCAGGGGTGCAAACTGTGGGGTCTCTGCCCACTGGTGGCGTCTTCACTGGGGCAGATCTATGGTATAATTGGGGCATTGTGCCAGGTAGCATAGCCTCTAACCCTGCTTTTCTGGTACTCCTCTCCACCTTCTGGAATATTTTGATATTCTGTAAAAAATTAATTTTTTGTAAACTAGCCAGGGTGTCAATCTTCCTGATTCACCCATTAGAGATGGAATACAACATCTTTTCTCACCTGTGTTGTTTCCATTGTTTCTGACATCTAGTTTGAGTTTGGATTTTGTTCACCCTTTTTGTTACCTTGCTGGCTTGCAATTGGCTTTATTTCGTGTGAAGAAAAGGCACTTCTAGTTGATTTTGAAGTTCTGAGGCCAAGAAGCCAAAGACTATATTCTCAGAGACCATTTCTAAGTAGTCTGAAGCAGGGCACATGAAGTGTGGATCAGACTGGGTTTAGTTTCCGACCTTGCGGGGCCTCCCAGTGAATTGTGTTCCCTGCACTGTGCAGCGTTACTTGGAAGATGTGGTGACCCTCAGTGATTCCTCATATTAGAATTCTTCCAACAAAATGTAGTGGTACCAGGGCTGAGTAAGTTTATCCTTTGCCGTGAATTCTTACGAAAACATTTATTTCAGCATATATTTTCACCTCCTTTTTTCTCAGAAACATTCTTAGAAGCTAAAAATTCTTCCTGCTTTCTGAAGAGTGGCAAAATACTGACTAATCACCGATATCCTGCTCCTTCAGCAGTTCAGGAGGTGAAGATGGTTCTCCTGTCTCAAAATAGATGGCTAGTCCCAGAGAATTCCTGCTTGTGCCCTGAGGAGATCCAAATGGCGTGATTATTTTGTTTCAGCCAGTGGCTCAACCCTGACTTCAGGACTTCGTCTCTGCTATGGAAATTCGGCCATTGCCTGGGATTCCCACGTTTTGCTCTGCAGTTCTGTGCCTTGGGGAAAATCCCTCACGTATTTTGCTCCTGGGGACAACTTGGAGGTGGCCAGTCAGAACTAATTATAAGGGGTACGTATTTTCTTTCATTTTGTATAACTGAGGGAAAAAGTATTTGAGTGCAGCAACTCAGGAATGCAGTGAACATTATGGATATTTGCGTCTTGTTTATAGCTTATTTTAAAACTAGTGGTCTCCAAACATTTCTGGTTGCTTCTTGAGTATGTCTCTTCAATGTGTATATATTAGTGTATACATGATATTCATGAGCTTCTCTAACAATGCATTATACGTATATATAAAAGTAGACAAAAATAGTAATAGGTTACATTAAAATTGATATAAATAGAAGTTTTAGTGTTTTCTTCTTCCCCCCTGATGGATTGTATTGTGTGTCACTTAAGGTCTACAGATCCCATTTTGGAGACGACTGTGCTTGTCTATGTGTGGACAGGGCAAATGGGAAATAAGATGTCTGGGCGTTCTCCAAGGAAGCATCCTAGTTTTGAAAAGATTACGGGTGTGCATCCTGCCCACATTCTCATGTAATGAGGATATGCTTTCTGCTCTTGCCCTTGCCTTACCATATACCTCTCTCGTGGGTTCCTCCTCCTGCAGAGGGGGCAGAGTGGTAGAACAGGAAGGGAATTGATAAGGCTCTGGAGTGCGGAAATTGCAGCTCTGCCGTGAACTAATCTCGCAACTTAGTGCAAGGAACCTGACCTCTTTCAGCCTTGGTTTTCTGGGTTGGGGGCCTTCAAGCCAAAGGAGCAGGCTTGGGAGCTGATGAAGCACATTCTTTCCCTGACCAAGTGTAAAGTACTGTCCAATCTATTATGAGAAGCTGGTGTGTTTAAGAAGGACCAAGATATTCCTCGGTTGGAAGGGAGGTAGTGTTGGCGCTATGAGACTCACCGGAAGATAGCGCTGGAGATTCCTGAAAGCGGAGCTCCTGTGTAAGGCACGGTATCAATGTCAGACTACCATCTATGACCTTCCTGCAGAGGGTCATCTAACTTTCGGCTCCTGGGGTGGAAAACTCATTTGTTTTTAAAAGTAGACCATTCATTCCATTAAGAAAAAGTTGATCTGAGACTGTGTATTTAATACTTGAAAACTAAGAAATAATACACAAATGTAGCATGAAATAATTTACATTTATAGATGTACATGGCACCCCTTTAACAAATCTGAAGACAATGATTATGCTCCTCTTAGCCTCCTTTAAGATAAACATGCTCGATTCTTTAAATAAACCCTCACATTCAATGACTTTCTGACCCCTTGGTATCCTATTTGCTCTTCTCTGAATACTCTGGAATTGGTTTGAGGGTTACTGGTTCCCAAAAGGAGACTCCTCGAGTTGATTTTCTGAGCAGGCACCAGTGTCTGGAGAGCACCGCCTCACTGTGGGAAGACCCATTTCTACTCCTTCTTGTCCATCCACTCATTCCAAGGAGTCTTTTTGAAAGCAGGCAGGGCTTCAAGTGTTCTGAAGGGAACTCCATTCTTCACTGGTTTCCAGGTAGCCGGCTTGAAGACTGAAACCTGAGTAGTAGATGATGCATTTTTGGATTTTACTCCCATTGTGTCTTTCTGCCAGGCTTGGATCTCCAAAAGTTCAATTTGGCCAGTTTTCTTGGATAATAAAACTTGTTCACATCATCTGGTTTGCTCTGCCAGCCTAGATTCTGACCTCATCTTTGCCCTCAGGACTCCCAATAACATTTTGCTCTGCATACCCAAACCCCAGACCTAATTTCTCCAGAATTGCTTGTCTTATGGTCATCTTGAGCTTGGAACAGCAGTCTCTCGTTCCTCTCAATTCCTCCACCTCTTAATGGCTGGGCAATTTATTGCACATTTAAAATATTCAGGTTTGTATTGTCTGTTACCCTTATAAGCCCATGTCTTGTCTGTCTAGCTGAATTATACACATTCCGTAGGTAGGAACTAGAGGTTTTGCATCTTGATATCCAATACAATGCTTATTGTATATTCTTGAACTAATTAAATGCTTAATAAATGTTTGTTGAGCTGAAGCAAGATATTACTTCTACCTTAAGGTACTTTGGAGAATTATTAGACTTTTTGGGCCAGTCACTATTTTTATACCTTGAAGAATTTCTATGTTTCTCCTTTTTGTTAACTTTGTAAGTTGTATAACAGATTCTGCATCCCTTTTAGTTTTGGTTTTCAGGAAAATTATATCTAAGTTCACTTACTGTGCTTGGCTCCCTGCTCCCCTTACTCTCCTCAGTTTTAATTTCCCATTTCTATTATACCAATTTTTCTGTCTCTCTCTTTCATTTTTTAGCAAGACATTTTTAATCATTTTGAGGGAGAAAGATATTATGAATATGCTTGGATAAGTCTCTTTTTAACAGAAATCAAATTTTTAAATTTATTTTCCATTTCAACATTTGGCAAGTATTAAAGGAACTGAACTAAAAACGTAAGAGGCAGAGAAGTTCTAGATGCCTACCCATTAAAGAAATATTCATCATTTTTGCAAGACAAACTGATTGTAATTTTTTTTGAAAGGTAATGTAATCTAAGGTGAACTGAATAACTGGAACTTCAGAGGGAAAAGAAACTAAAAGATTCGTGTATTTCAAATAATGCTACTAAATTACCTGGAATAGAGCCATCTGGACAAATTCCATGTTAATACATGAAAGAAAGACAAGCAATTTCCTTGGAGTATACCTGCATGAACTATCTTCCAAAATAGATAAAATACGAGTTTGGAGAATAATGAGAAATATTGAACCTAAATCAATGTTAATGGCTCTGCGGGACATGGAGTGGCTATAAAATAATCAAAAGTCTTGTGTGCAGTTTTTGAAGTTATTCTTACTTATTTTGGAGTCCTTTCTCCATACTACCATAATGTTGTAACAAGGTGAAAATGGCAAGTTTCATAAAATCTGCACTGGAAATTAGAATATATTCCTTATCCAAGTTTCATGGGAATTTGTTTTATACTACTTACTTTAGAACTTTAGTCTTATATTGTTCTCTGATTGAGTCAACAAAATAATTATATACAGGAGATACAAATGAGTAAGACCTGGAAATTGACCTTCAAAAACTTTTTGTGTAATAGGGAGCTCATAGTCTGGAATTAATCTAATTATATCAGTTACATTCTTCAAATATATGATGTGTGGCCCAAGAGAAGTATGATGTCATGTTATACCCTGATACCCCCTTGTTGTGTTGAGTAGCAGTAACAACTCACAGAAAAATAAGGATTTTAACAAGAGGGTACAACCTTGCTATCAAACTTTTGAGTTAACCCTACCATAAGTCACTGAGGTGTATAATTCCAAAAAAAAGATCACAACCATAAAGGAATTAAAAAGGAATAAAAAATTATTAAGTTCCAGTCTCAGCCGGCATGTAGATAATTCTGAGTGACTGGCACAGTGTGATCCAAATAGTTGGTGTTCCACAAATACTTAATGTTTGATTGATTGATATAGAAGAGTAACTAACCTATTGGAGGCTTGAGATCAGGGTCTCTAGATCACATTAGTTTATAAATCAGTTCACGTATACATTGCAGAAGGAGTGCCGTGTTCCGCTAGAGGCATGAAGGATATTGTTAGACATTAGGATGGCAGTGATAAAGGAGAAATGTATGAATGAAAGTTACAACAGCAGTGGGGTCTGGGTCTGGTATGAGAAGGAGAATAGTAGAGTTCCCAGATCTGAAAAGATGATTATTTGGTGGTTGGAAGTCACTCAAGAGATAGTAAGCATTAAGAAGTAATCTCTGAATTCCCCTAGCCATGATTTTTAAGTGACTGGGAGATGAAAGATCAAAGACAATGACCAAGGTAAGATAGAGGACCACCTTTGGGGAATAGTTGTAGGCAGACAGAGTCAATGACCCATCAGATGAAGTATATCAATTACTGAGGACACCAGGACATCTCAAGTCAGTTTTCAAGTACTAATAAATCTAGTAGGAGAAATAAGACAGTGTTAAAAACTATAGCCCAAGGAAACTGTCAAAAGAAGTATACAATCAAAGTACTGTAGAACATCAAAGACTAAATTTAAGGGAACTAACATTGAGTAAATGCATACCACGTGCCAAGAACATGCTAGCTATTTTTTTTTTAAATGAACAGGAGGACAATATCGTTTCCGACTGGAGGATCAAATTAGGCTTTATCATCAATGTCTCTAAAATAGATGCTTGGTTGCAGAACCAAATCTTGAGTCAAATGATCTGGATTCTAATTTGCCACTTAATCATTGTGCTATTTTGGGCAAATCACTTAAAAAGGATTCTTAATTTGTAAAGATGGCACTAGTTGTATAACCTTACAGAGTGATGGGGAGCACTATTAAATGAGATGAACTTAAAAATGATTTGAAAGTTGTAAAACCTTATACAAATGTAAGTTATCATTTATAACAAATGGACATCATTCTGTATAAATTTTAGATGTTCAATAAATTTTAGATGTTCAGAAAAAAATGGAAAATTTGAAATCAACCCTGTTATTATCACTGCTGTCAAGTGATTATAATGTGGCTTATTTCCTTCTAACAGCAAGAGATCCATTACTTTGCTTTATTAATGGGAAAGGAAGTCTAGTTATCAGAATAACTGAATCGATTTTATATTGGGTTATTTTCTAAGTAATTTCCTTGAAATAGGATTCTAAAATACCAATTGGTATTTAACTGATATTCATGTTGATGAATATGCCAAATTCAACTTGACTTAGCATAAATATTAAAAAGACTTTTGGCTCCTTATCAGATCTAGCAAGGAATATTTAAGAGTCAGACATTGCTGGGATAATGGAAAACCAAAGAGATCAATGAGTTGCTTTAATGAAAGATTTATTATTTATATGTATGTATTGTGATTTCTCTTATAGGTTTAATCTTGGTAGCATTAGATGTTGGTTTTAGGGAGGGGTATTTTCAGAGAGAATAAAGATAATACAGTCTCTGTCTTATTCTGCTTCCAGAGTTAAGACTCCTGTGTAAGTTGAGGAGCCAATTCTTTGGGTGGACTCTGTTCAAAACTGGTGGCCTTGGAGGTCATCTGATAAATGGGTTATCATAACATACCCAAGTGTGATATATACTTTCTCCAAATCCAAAGGGTCCTACCAAATGCTGTACCTCTTTTTTTGTCTTTCCTACCAGAGAGGTTTTTCTGGCATGCCCCAAACCATTGTACTCCTAGAAATTTCACAGAAGTGGCAGGCCCCCGGACCCTTGGGATTTTACTCCAATTCTTTTGTATGCAAGGGTCTTACTAGGTGTATATAGCATCCTTGTCAATTTCTGGACTTGTCATTTAGTCCAAATTAGTATGTTGTCATTAATATAGTGCCAGCCCTGGTGGTCTAGTGGTTAAGATTTGGTGCTGTAGTCACCTTAGTCCAGGTTATTTTCCCAGTCAGGGAACCACATCTTCTGTTTGTTGGTTGTCATCCTGTGGCGGCCGTGTGTTGCTGTGATGCTGAAACCTATGCCACTGGTATTTCTAATACCAGGAGGGTCACCCATGGTGGACAGGTTTCAGCAGAGCTTCCAGATTAGACAGACTAGGAAGAAAGACCTGGCCACCCACTTCTGAAAAAAATTGGCCATAAAAACCCCACGAATAGCAGTGGAGCATTGTCTGATAGAGTGCTGGAAGAGGAGAAGGTGGTGCAAAAAGACTGGGCAGGGTTCTGCTCTGCTGTGCACAAAGTCACTAGGAATTGCAATCGACCTGATGGCACTAACAACAACAGTAATAAGGTATACCAGCATGAAGAAAGGATGATTAAGGGAAACTGGGGAAATAATCACTTTATGTGTGTGGAGGGGAAGGTTCGTGAACCTTTGAATGATGTGCAACAGATTTGGGTGGAAACACAATGTACCATTTGGGCTCCACAGGTGCTCATCTAAGCAAGGACCAGACTGCGTTTGGAATCCCCTGATATCAGTGTTATCTTATACCTTATATCTAACAGTTCTCAAAGACTGAGAATTTCCCATGACCCAGGGCAGCTTACTCTAGGAAGTGGTCTCAGACCCAATGGGGAGAAACAGAAGGAATACACCCCATATATCCTTATGGAGATAATTCAATGTCCTTACTCAAGGGACTGGCCTTTGCTTCAATGAATGGACTCAGTTCCTAGCAATTACTTGGATCTGGAAACTGTGGGTAAGTCATACTTTCTTATAGTAGTGACTGATTTCATGTTTTTGCCAGCTTTTGATATTTTTGATTATATAGATCAAGCAAAAGTTAGTTTGCTTTTCTACAAAGGTGACAAGACAATTCAATGGAGGAAAGAACAGTATTTTCAAAGAATGATACTGGGAAAACTATACATCCACATTCAATTGGATGAAGTTGAACTCCCAAATCTCTTTACATACAAAAATTAACTGAAAATGTATCATAGACTTAAATGTAAGGGTTAAAATTACAAAACTCTTGGGAGAAAACATAGGAGGAAATTCTCATGATCTTGTGTTAGGCAAAGGTTTCTTAGATATGATACCAAAAGCACAAGCAAAAGAAAAAATAGATGAGTTAGATTTATCAAAATAAAGAAATTTACGCTGCAATGACACTATTGAAAAAGTGAAAAGATAATCTGTAGAATGGGAGATAATATTTACAAATCACATATCAGATAAGAGACTTGTGTTTAGAATATACAGAGAACTCTTACAACTCAACAACAGAAAGACAAACTAAATTTTAAAATAGGCAAAGCATTTGAATAGACATATCTCTAAAGAAAATACATGAATGGCCTATAAGCATATGGAAAGATGATCAACATCATTAACGGTTAAGAAATACAAATCAAAATCACAATGAGATACTATTTCATACTATTAGGATAGCTAAAATAAAGAGATAGGCAATAATAAGTGTTTGTGAGATTGTGGAGAAACTGCAATCCTTTTGCATTGCTGGAGGGATTGTAAAATGGTGCAGCCACTTTGGAAGACACTTTGACACTTCCTCAAAATGTTAACCAGAGAGACCCAGCAATTCCACTCACAGGTTTGTACTCCAGAGAATCGAAAACATATGCCACTCAAAAACTTGTAAACAGTGTGCATTGTAGCATTATTCATAATAGCTCAAAGTGGAAGCTACTGATAGATGGATAAACAAAATGTTTAAATGGATAAACAAAATATTCATACAATGGAATATTATTTAGCAATAAAAATAAGTTAAGCACTGACATGCTATAACATAGATAGACATTTAAAATATTATACTAAATGAAAGAAGCTAGTCCAAAAGGCCGCATGTTTTATTATTCCATTTATGTGAAATGCCCAGAATATCATAAAGATAAAAAGTAGACTAGTGGTTGTCAGGAGGTTGAAGGAGAGAGGGAATGGGGAGTGTCTGCTAATGGGTAAAGGGGTTCTTTTTGTGGTGAAGAAATGTTCTAAAATCATGGTGATGTTTGCACAACTCTGTGAATATACTAAAAAACAATGAATTGTACACTTTGAAGGATGAATTTCATGGTATGTAAATTAAATCTCAATAGTTATTTAAAAAACTTAGATGGCTCTTTACCTAAGAATGCCATGATCTATTAGCTCTCATCGTAGATCCCAGTAGATCAAAACACTTTGGTTGTCCCTCCAGTCTTGTGATCCATTGCAATAAATATGACCATCTTGCCTGTGACAGTGAAGTGCCTCCATTTTGCCTCTGCATTCCAGGATCCCACCATCCCCATTGATATAAGGAATCCAAATCCACATAGCATCCTCCATCACTCCAAATTACAGAAGACATCTAGAACAGAATTTCTCAAAGCTGCTGCTGCCCTTTTCACATGATTATAGTAACTGTCTTTATGAAGAGAATGTCCTAAAAACCTTCTCCTGGAAGAGTTAGATGGAGGTTCTTGAACCACACACAATAAATCCATTTTAACATTTACGCTTCCTTGAGCTTTCTCCTCTCTCCTTCAATACTATGCCAAAGACATTCTATCACACCTGTTTCATTTACTGTAGGCCACAGTCAAGGGCGCACTTCAAAGAACTTCCCCATCAAGCCATTTGGAACTCTTCCATGTGCTCTTGCCAAAATATTGAACCCTGAGTCCAGGGTTAGTGCTCCCTTGTTAGTAAATTCTCCTCTCTCTAATTATATATTCTGTGCCCTCCATCCCACTTCATACTGTCAAAATCCGGAACATAGTCACCAGGTTCTGCAATTCCTTCGGTGTGCAGGCTCTTTTCTCTGGAGCCTGTTCCTCTCTGCTCAGGCTATGCTAAGACCCGACTCAGCTTTTAGCCAGGAGGCAATGAGGAAGAGGCAAGTTTTGTGGAGAACCAGATAAATTTCTGCCGTCATGCTGTTTTGCATATTTCCTAATGAAAAGCTCACCAACTTCATATATATTCACAGTATGCTCATATTTTGTGACAAATTATAAAAATATCAACTTGGTAATATTTCAGATGTGTACTTTTGGCTATGAAGAAATTTTTGCGATGGTAATTGTGGAAAAATGATCACCAAACAAATTATTCTTAATCTTGCCCAGAAAATTCAAGTCATGATTGTTTAGTAAAATAACATACTTACAAAACAAATTGACGTAATCATTTTACCTGACCTTTCAGTGGAAATTTATTCAGAGAGTATATTAGACTATTGATCAAGACTAAATTCAGAGACTATTGATCAAGCGGAAGAAGAAGGCAAAGATACTCATTTGGGATCGTTTTCAGCTGTGTTTCCCCAGAGGGTGACCCTAACCCAAAGAATTAAGCGAAAGTGGCTGATTTGGGATCTGTGTTCCTACGAAGCACAGAGTATAAGTGAGACAGGAAAGGAAAAGATGCTGAGTCAGAGCACATTAATGAGTAGTTACCTCTGTGGGCAGCAGGCACCTAATCCCTCTGGGGGTCTCTGGGAGATGGTGTGCATGCGGAACCCCTCAGAATGATCTCACCCAAGGAACAAGGGGGCTGAGGCACTATTCTCCAACTCTCAACTGTCCTAGAAGGCTGTCTCGAAGGGTGTTGACTCCATAGCACTTCTGGCCATCCCTGCTCACCCTCAAAATGCCCTTAGGTGGCGACTTACAGGTGTCTGCAGTTGAACACCTTTAGCCTGTATGAAAACAGTGAGTACCAGGGGATGTGGGCAGGATCTCAATAAATTTCAGCTGAAAAAATAAGCAAATCCCACATTCTTTAGTATTTGGCTCTCAAAATCACATATTTAATGATATTTTTTATTCTCTTCTCAGTGGAGAATTGAGAAGTGAATAGAAGGATCATTTAATAATGATATATGAACCCTCGTCCAACCACACTATAAACACCATGAGAGCAAGGGGTTTGTTTTCTTGATCACTGTGATGTCTCCAGTATCTAGCAGAATACTCAATTAATGTTTGACAACACCATGTCTACTACTAACGTTATCTAAATGGAAAGTTTCTCTCTCCCTTTTAATTTTTAAAATTATGGTTCAGAGCCTTCTACAAAGTATTAATCAGTTAACCAGGGCCTGGTAAAAAGTAGGCGCTCAGCAAATATTAGTAGAATGAATAAATGAACCAGAGGAAGTCATTACTAGACAGTGTTACATCTTTAGTCATGCTATATTTATTTTAATCTGTTCTAATATTCAGCTATTGCAAATATTGCTATGTTAAATTTTAATGGAAGCCAGAGTGCTTAGTCTGCAGGTAGAACTAGAAGATACAATTCTCTTATAAATGATACACGAGTCTATCCAGCCTGCATATATTATTAGTTCTCGTGTATTTAGAATTTCAGATTATGCAGTTTATGTCTCCATTAAGGATTATTTTGACTTTTGATGCAAACGCACACACAGACACACACACACGCACACTCACACAACTAGCCATTCTCCTTTATTCTCTTCATGGAGATATAGAAGATTCCTCTGAGTTCAGAATAATTCATATTTGGCCCTGGACTATGTTAAATAATTTATTCTTGGAAACTTTTCTTAAAGATTTTCCCCTTAGGTTTTTGAAATTGGTTTGTATGCCCTGAATAAAGATCAATTGAAAGTGTAGGGGAGCCTGACTCAGAAAAATTTGGGGTAGAGAGGAGAAACCAACCTGAAATTAAAATGGGCTTCACACGATCCACAGAATATAGATTTGGCTTCTGTTTTCTGTGCCATGTACCTGTATTTGGAGTGTTTGGTGTCTTCTTCATCTTAATTCTTTTTTTTCTCTCTTTGGCCAGGACTGTATCTGTCTACATACAGCTTAATTGATGCATGACCTGGCTAATTCCCCTGGTTTCTTACAAGTAGAAAAAGATGGAGGTAATTTGATGTCTGTTATCCTACTGGGAGGGAGTTGTCTGTGAGGTGAGGGTACATAGATTTTTCTCCATTGTTTTTTTTTCCCTAAGCATTTAACAATGAATAGCGATCTAACGCTTGCAAGTTGGTCTCAAAATAATCTCTAGTTACAAATTAGCTACCTAAAATTATTTATAAGTAACTTCTGGTGGCACTGTTATTGCAAATATCTGTGGCTGTACTATGCAAAATACATATTTAGCTTTGTAATGAATTGTATCCCTTGAAAAATAACTGTAAGTGAACATAGGGTGAAGCTAGGTTTTGTGGAACCCAAAGATTATACTTTTGAGAGAATTCTTTTAAAAAAAGAATGCAATATTATTCCAAAATTAGATATAAAAGTGAATATTTATTTAGAATGAGAAATCACAACATATTACAAAATAATCAAAACTGGAAAATCCTACCTACCACAAAACCTGGACAAATAACATAGCTTGCTATTATTAACTACCTGACACATACGCATGGTAATTTTTTCCTGTATTTTTGACTGCATATTTTTGAAAGTCTCTTTTCATAACAGCTGTAAAATTTGTTTTTTCATAAAGAATCGATAATTTAGTCTTTCCTCTAAGCAGGGTCAGTCAGAAGTTATTTTTACTGTTGATAATTTAGAAAATTTGCTTTCAGTTTCCTAACTTGTGATAGGCAATGCCCTATAATTGTCAGGATTGCTGTCGTATTTGGGAAAACTTCTCTGAAGTTTCTTTCATATCTGAACTGTGAGGTTGTGGGGCAGCTCTAGCTGTCTCTTCATGTACGGCCTGTTTCCAATTCTTACTCATCTCCGCTTAGTTGTATGTTGGACTTTTCCGTTATATTCACTGTGTCTTAACTTTTTTTCCATCTTTAATCTCTTTGCCTTTTTTAAAAGTTTTGAATACAGTCATGTGCTGCGTAACGATGTTTCTGTGAATAATGGATTGCACATGTGACAGTGATCCCATAAGATTAGTTACCATACAGCCTAGGCGTGTAGTACACTATACCATCCAGGTTTGTGTAAGTATATTCTATTACCTTCGCACAATGACGAAACTGCCGAAAGACACATTTCTCAGAATGTATCCTCTGCCTTGAGTGACACATGGCTGTATTCTCTCTGATTTATCTTCCTGTTAATGTCTTTTTCAGCTCTATTGTTAAATATGACTTTTATTTATTTATTTATTTATTTTTGGTGAGGAAGATTGGCCCCAAACTAACATCTGTGCCAATCTTCCACTATTTTGGATGTGGGACGCTGCCACAGCATAGTTTGATGAGTAGTATGTAGGTCTGCGCTGGGATCCAAACCCATGAACCACGGGCTGCCGAAGAGGAGTGTGTGAACTTAACCACTACGCCCCTGAGCTGGTCCCCAAATCTGACTTTTAAGTTTTGATTTCTGTTATTAAAGTTTTTATTTCTAGAAATTCTTTTTCAAATTTGCTTGGTTATTTTAAAATCCCTTATTCCTTGGTCACATTATCGGTCCCCTTTTTATTTCTTTAAATCATAATATTTATAGTTATTTGATATTCTGCTCTTATTCCAATACCTGAATATTTTGCAATCTGATTCTGTTCATGCCTGACTCTGTTGCCTCCTGCGTGGCGCCATATTACCTTGTGTGTTTCGGTTTTGACTGTGAGTTCACGTTTTGTGGAACTTTATCTACGGGGATATTTTAAGGCCTGAGTTGGAGGGGCACATATTAGAAGATTTTTGTTTGCTTCTGCTTAGCCATCAAGGATATCAACTCAGGACTACTTTAAAGTTAGTTCTCAGCCTGAGATTTTGCTTTTTATTTTTACTTTCTTTTTAATCTCACAAATAGTATCAATTCGAATGGCGGCTTGCGTTTCTGAATTCTTGGTGGAGAATTTCCCCCTTGACTCAGCACTGAAGTTAGGGCAAACACGTTACCTTGAGATCCCCTCTGTGCGTGGGCTTATTTCTAGCTCTCCCTCGCATTGAAGGTGAATGTCATTGACATCCCACGTTTATGTGGGGCGTCCTCATTTGACTCCCTATCTTGAGTTGGCCCTCGAAACTCAAGCTCAAGTTTGTCTCCTTTGCCCTGTACCAAGGGCCGTCAAAACCCAAGCTCAAGTTCACAGGGTTCAGCTGATGCCCTTGGGGTGAAGCCAGAGCCAGTGCTCTGCTTGCCTTTCTCAGTTTCTCCTGTCACTTGGTTTTTTAGCCTCTGAGCATTCTCTACTTCCTTTCCAGAACAGCAATACTTTTAAAAAGATAGGAAAAAAATGTGCAGTGTCTTTATTGCTTTCAGCAAGAGAGTTTTTCAGGTTATCTACTTTCTGTACTGTGATACAGCAATCTCTTTTACATTGTGTTTAAAATTGGCAACCTGTGGAAATAGGATGGCTTTTGGGTTCGAATGGCCCTGCGTTTGGATCCCGGTTACACCAATTACCTTGATGCATAGCCTTGACTAATCACAGCGTCTCCAAATGTGTTTCCTCAGCTTTAAGCAAGAGACAGTAATACTACCTACTCTACCTGATTGTTGTAATTGTTATTGATAATGTAAAGTACCGATCTCAGTGTCTAACATATTGAAGATCTTCAATAAATGGTAATTATCATCATCATCACCCTAATATTAGTATACACAATTCCTTACAATATTTACTATTTAACATCTTATTATATATGTGTGTTTATATGTATGTATAGATATAACTACTTTAACATCTTATTGTTTAACATCTTATTGTTAAAATAGTTATTTATATTTCTATTTTATATAGTTTATATATATTATGTATAATATTATATATATACTATGTATAATCTCCATACATGCATGTAAACTTACATATGTAAATATATCTGTACTTTATCTTAAATATTTTTGGTTTATGATGTACAATCACAGACAAATAAATTAAATCTATAAAAGAGCACTTACCCAAATAATATTCCACTCCCATTGCCCTAGTCCAGGTCATCATCATCCTTCATCTGTACTGTTACCACAGCATCTTAATCAGTCTTTCTATATCCAGTCTTGGCCCCTTCCAATCCTTTCTGTAAACCCCCGTGAGAATTACCCTTCTGAAATGTATGTCTGTTCACATTACCCCCCTGCTTAATGGTTTCCATTGCCCTTGGGATGACATAAAATTCCTTTATGTGGCTGTCGAGGCCCTTTGAGACCTATCCTTACTCTTCTCCGGTCTCCCTGCTGCCCTGCCTCATGTTTGATGGTCCAACCGCAGTGAAGTCCTGCCAGTCTCCAGGCTTCCTCTTACTTCCAGGCCTTGGCACAAGTTTTATTCCTCTTGTCTGGAATGTTCTTCTTCCTCATTCCCCTTTCCATGGATAATTCCTATTCACTGTATAGGTATCAAGGTTCTCTTGTCTAGGAAGCCTTCCCTGGATTCTTGTCACTTAAGTTAAAATTGGTTGTTCCTGCTTCCTATTTCCACAAAACTCAATTTTTACCCTCGTATGACATTGTGTGAGCCCAATGGGCGCGCTGAACTATTTTGCAGAACACCAACACCAGCACAGAGCCTACCATGATGTGGGTGCTCAAAATCTCAAAATGCATGAGGGACTGAAGCAATAAGTCGTCAGTGATCTTGGCCTCCAGTCTCACTTCCCTCCACTTCCCACTTCGTGTTGTTCTCCCAGACAGAACATATTTTAGTTCGTCATATGTTCTTTCCCTCCCAGGCTTGGCACATGCCGTTCCCTGAAAGAAATGCTATCCTTCTTCCTCTTTTTTTTTTTGAGGAAGATTAGCCCTGAGCTAACATCTGCCACCAATCCTCTGCTTTTTTGCTGAGGAAGATTGGCCCTGAGCTAACATCCATGACCATCTTCCTCTACTTTATATGTGGTACGCCTACCACAGCATGGCTTTTGCCAAGTGGTGCCATGTCCACACCCGGGCTCCGAACCAGTGAACTCCAGGGCCCCGAGAAGCGGACTGTGAGCACTTAACCACTGCACCACTGGGCCGGCCCCTTCGTCTTACTCTTCATATTTCTAAGTCCTCCTCATCCTTCAGATGTTATGTCAGCTCACCTGCCACCCTCCTCTAGGATACCCCCTCACCCTTTGCTGCTGTTCAGTAGGGAATTACACTTATGCCCTCATGACACTGCCCACAGACTCTATCGACATTTGTTGAAATACACCTTCCTTGTTCCCTTTTGCATCTCTAGTGCCTGTCACAGAGTTTGTGCACCGTCAGTTTTTGTAGAATGAATGAATGAGTGACCTAGTGTTCTGTTGAATGTACCTTGTGGAAAACTCTTAAGAAATAGTGGCCGCAGGGTATTTGTTTTTTGCTTTCTGATTTCCTGGATAAACAAAACCTAAAATGAATTTAAATTTAATTTAGTGGATATTTTTTTTCACTCAGAGCGTGAGGTATCAAATTATAAAGAAGAGGTCCCTAGCTTTTTTGGTTGTGTATTCCATTTGTAAAACAATTTTGAGTATGTGTCCTGTTTGTGTATGCACGTATGTATGCAAACAGGCATTTTTGTACAAAAATGCATGTAATATAAAACACACAGAAAACAAGATAAGATAAAATATCAAAATAAATATACACAGAAATTATCATTTTTCCCCACACTCCATCTTGAACTCATGCCTCAGGTCTCACTTATACAGATTTAAGGGCACCAGCGAGACCTGAGCTCTCACAGTAGCTCTGTAATTCATGAGCAGAATGACTTTGCTCAGAAACCGCCGGCCTTAATTTCAGTATGTGTAAAATGGGGACAATAGCTAATACGTGTGGTTTTGCAGTGATTAAAGAAGATACTGTATGAAAAAATGTTTAGTCACTCATTGGACACATGGCAGTTGCTAAATGTTATCTGACTTAAATCTTCCTTCTGATGAATTATCGTTAAACATTTTAAGATATTCTCGACTTATTTCAGATATAACATATAAACATGGATACTGCTGTGCTCATTTTCAATTATTGAAATATTAAATCACGTAGCAGAAGTATATCTATTTTTATAAACCAATTTTATTCTTCTATAAAGAAGGTAATTGGAATAGTACCAGGATGTTCATTGTTATTTTGACATAAAACTTATTTTAATTCTTTTGATGCAAACTGAAAAAATTGAGTACAATGTGTATATTTCATAAGCACATTGATATTAAAATACTCACAGAACTATATTTTATTAGTATATGCAGACATTTATCATTTTAAAAAAATTTTTTGGTGAGGAGGATTTGCCCTGGGCTGGCATCTGTTGCCAATCTTCCTCTTTTTTTTTTTTTTTTCATTTAAGGAAGGTTGTCGCTGAGCTAACGTGTGCCAATCTTCCTCTATTTTTCATGTGGGATGCTGCCACAGCATGGCTTGATGAGCGGTGTGTAGGTCTCTGCCTGGGATCCGAACCTGCCAACCCTAGGCTGCCAAAGTGGAGCACTTGAACTTAACCACTATGCCACCAGGCTGGCTCCGACATCTGCCTTTTTGTTTTTTTCAAGGAAGATTAGCCCTGACTTAACATCCGTGCCCACCTTCCTCTATTTTATATGTGGGATGCCTGCCACAGCATGGCTTGATAAGTGGTGCACAGGTCCACACCCAGGATTGGAACCAGTCAACCCCAAGCTGCAGAAGCGGAGAGTGAGAACTTTACTACGCCACTGGGCCGTCCCCCTACATTCACCATTTTTAAAAGAATATGGCAATGGAAAAACACTTTGGTGAAATAAAGGCATTTTATTTTTGGTCAATGGATGATCTACAAAACTCCTTTTGAGCTAATGGAAAATTAGACTACCTTGTAGGCCTACCTACAAATTTTAATATTTCATGGACAATTCTGTATAAATAAAATAGAATTTTTAAGGTCCTAAGTTTTGGTTTACATATAACTTGCTCACATGGAGAGTTTTTTGAAACACAGCACAATATCTGTATGTTAGCAGAGGGTACAGAGCATAACTACTTGGTTAAAGAGAAAATGTTAGTTTGGACATCATAACAACGTTGCCTAGTGTTTTATGGTTCTAATACTGTTATATATTACTCAAGGAATGTTTCAATTGCATTTAAAATGGAAGCCTCTCTACAAAAGATTGTATGGAGAAATTCGCAGAAGTATGGAACAGAATGGGTGCCAGAAACACTAATTTACCATTTTTTTCATTCAAAAACCTTTTTGTGAAAGCCAATGTGCACCGGGCACTGTTCTAGGCCGTGGTGGCACAGTAATGACCAAAATGTGTAAAGTCATAGAGCTCACATGGGGTGGGAACTGGTTTGAAACACACAGTAAACAACACTTAGAGAAACATACTATAAAACATCCTGTAGTGAATGAAATGTGCTTTGCAGAAAACTGTATCAGGTAAATGGATAGAGAATCATGGGTGGTGGGGGAAGCTGTTTTTGTAAGTAGGTGGTCAGAGAATTCTTCTTTGATGTGGGCACATTTGAGCTGAGACCTAAAGGAAGTGAAGGAATAAACCATACCATACCCAGGCAGAGAGAAGAGCTAGTGCAAAGGTCCTGTGGTGGGAGTGCACCTGATGTGTTGGAAGAATAGCGAGGAGATCAGTGTGGGTGGGGTTGAATAAGTGAGGGGAAGAGTGGTAGGTAATGATTTTATGGAGGTACCTAGGGGGCAAATTAGGTCAGGCCTTGTAGTCCACGGTAAGGACTTTAAATTTTACTCTAAGTCTAGTGGGAAGTCCTTGGACAATTTTGAGCAGGGGCAGGGAGGAATGAGATGCGCGCTTTAGAAGAATTGCTCTAGATGTTGCTTGGCAAATAGACTAGGGAGGAGGAGAGCAAGACTGGAAGAAGGAAGACGAGCAGGAAGCTATTGAAATAACTCAGGTAAGAGATAACAGTGGCTTGGCCTGAAAGGGTGGGGGGGGGGGGGCGCTGCAGCGGTGGGAAATCTACGTAGCCAAGCCTACACATGCAGCACGTGGCTGTCTTTTAGTGGCCATCAGAATTTGCTGATGGATTGGACTTGAAGTGCAGGAGATGGAAAAGTCAAACGTGACTCCATTGTAATTGGCCTCGGGATGGGTTAACGGAGAGCTCATTTGCTGAAGCGGAGAACAACTGGAGGTTGCTGCAGGGTTTGGGAGGAACGATCAAAAATTTGGTTTTGGATATTTTAATTTGAGAAGCTTGTTAGGAAAATAGCAGTCATGCCACTGAGACAGTCGGACATGTGTCAGGGCTGAAGATGGGAATTTCAGAGCCACCCGTGATTAGCTGGTGTTTAAAGCCGGGAGACTCAAAGACGTCACA
The DNA here is from genome assembly GCF_021613505.1 of Equus quagga. Classification (NCBI taxonomy): domain Eukaryota; kingdom Metazoa; phylum Chordata; class Mammalia; order Perissodactyla; family Equidae; genus Equus; species Equus quagga. The sequence goes on along the minus strand of NC_060279.1, from coordinate 21,370,632 downwards.
GGGCTTTCTTTTCTGTCACTTTTTTTGTCTTGTAAGCATCAAGCGACAACTTCAGTTTTCAACGAGACAGGCTATTACTGCACAGGAAAATTCAAGTGACGAGAATGATGTTTGACAGCTAATTTTGTCACAAGAGCTGTTTCCTTTGGAAATTAGCCGTATGTAAAATAATTACTTAAAGGGTTTTAGGTACTTTACCTGTATTTACTCTTCGAAATGAGGCTTTTCTAACTAGGATTTAATGTAAAATTTTAAAAAATTAGTTCCCTTTAAAAATGAAAATGGAAGGATACTCTTTCCCAACAATGCAAAAGAAATCTGAAAGGAATCTGAAAAACATGGTGAATTGCCAAGGATGCAAAGCAGTGAAAACTGAATTTGAAGCCAAGTTTTTTTTTTTTTAATTCAGGGCCCATTTTTTTAAGCCACATGTATGACAGTCATTATGTTTGGGAGGTAACAAAGAGACTGTCGTGTCTTCTACTTCTTTCATTGCTTTTTTATAAAAAAGTCTAACACTTTTTTTTTTTAGGAAGACTATCCCTGAGCTAACTACTGCCAATCCTCCTCTTTTTGCTGAGGAAGACTGGCCCTGAGCTAACATCCGTGCCCATCTTCCTCTACTTTATATGTGGTACGCCTACCACAGCGTTGCTTGCCAAGAAGTGCCATGTCTGCACCCGGGATCCGAACCAGCAAACCCTGGGCCGCTGAGAAGCGGAACATGCGAACTTAATTGCTGCGCCCCCGGGCCTGCCCCTTACTCTTGTTTTTAAATCACAAAAGTACACAACATTAAATTACATCATTAAAAATTATTATTTTTCACACGGCAATCTGAGCTATATATTTACTTTTTATTACATATTTCAAAAGTTCTATTGATTTTTCTGATCATAAAATAAAATACATGCATTGCAAAAATTCACATGATATAAAAACATATAGGGGCTGGCCCTGTGGCATAGTGGTTAAGTTCAGTGTGCTCTGCTTCAGTGGCCCGGGTTTAGATCCTGGGCACGGACCTACACCACTGGTCAGCCATGGTGTGGCAGTGATGCACATACAAAATAGAGGGAGACTGGCACAGAGGTTAGCCTAAAGCTAATCTTCCTCAAGACAAAAAAAAAAAAAAAGAGGAAGATTGGCAAACTAATAAGTATACCTCTATATTTTTTTTTGCATTAGTTGCAGAATATTGGTAGGAAAATCATCACTTATTTAGCACATCTATTGGTGAACATTTCAACTATTTTCATTTTCTTCCATTATAATCAGTGTTGTGGACAGCAGTATAAAAAGATACGTACAATAAAAATTTTGATGTCAAGTGACCAATTGTCCCCTGCAGACATGGTACCAATGGATAATCCTATAGGTAGAATATGAGTGTGCCCATTTCCCCAAATTCTTGCCAGCATCTTGTTTTATGATCTTTGCCCATTTACTCAGTGAAAAATACCATTTCCATTTCTTTGATTACATATGATTTTTCATTTGAGTATAGCAAATTAGTATTTATTCCTTTGCCAACTCATAGACTTTGCCCACATTTTGTGGCATTTAATTCTTCAGTTTGTTTACGTCTATGAGCATTTTACAGAGTAAAGATACCAATCTTTGACTCTCACAAATAACTATTTCCCCCCGGTTTGTCCTTTAGCTTTTATTTTGTGTATGGTGTTTTGTCACATCAAAATTTTGTAATTTGGCATACTTCAATCTGTTCTTCATAGATTTTATGATATTAAGCCATATTAGACACTGTTTCATTTTTTGCCTATGTCTCAAGATTTAGCATGTTTTAAAGCACTATAATAATATCCTGTGTAGCATTTTTAATTTTTTTGAAGTGGTTTCTTGTATAGTATCTCATTTAATCTTTACAATAACTCTGAGAGGCAGAATAGGCATTCTTTTTCTCATTTCACTGATGAGGAAGTTGAGACACAGAGAGATAAGAAACGAGCCTGAGATTACACAGCTAGTAAGTGTTTAGACTAGAAAAAGAACGTCAACTTCCGTTCTTGTGCTCTCTCCACACCAGCGAAAGTTTTGTTCAATAACTAAGTGCAAGATTTCTAGCCTGTGTCCATGTATTCTGGTCCTATTTTCTCCTTTTGGCGTTCAGTAGCAGTTGAAGATACGTGGGAGGTACTCGCTAAACACCTTGTGATGGATGCTCTGCATCACTGCGAACATAGCTTCGCCCTGAGTGACTGCCACAGTTGATGGGTATGGCTGCCTAGAGGACTATGAGAAAGAGTTTGAAGTGCCATCTGGGCTCAGCTGGAAACGGTGTGATGATTGACGAGTGACATCTGTATTTGAGCAGAGAAAGGCCACATATTCATGCTCATGAAGAGAATAATCACGTGTGCAATTTATTTTTTTTGCTTTTGAATTCCTTATCTGATTTTTAAGGCAGTCTTTCTTCCTAGCTTTTTAAGTTATAGCATAAATTTATTCAATTCTAAGAAACTTGTAAGAGATCTACAGGTATTTCGAAACAGTCATTTTATGAGTTATGCATCCTTTGTGTGTGTTATAGAAATAAACTCCTCGAGGAAGGGTTCTTGGCTTTTTCGTTCACTGCGGCATCTCAGATGCCTTCATATATGAGGTACTTAATCAGTATTTATTGAATGAATGAATGAAAGTCTAAATGATTTTCACATTTTTTTAAACTATACTTACTTTATGTATTGATTTTTATTGATGAGAAGCCTAAATCTATCCTTGTCTGGGGATTGGATGGGGTCTGAAAATACTAGTATCAAATGCATTAGATAAGACATTTAATTTTCGTGAATTTCTAGAGTTGTCTTATAAAACACATCCATGTGATTACATGGATCAAAATTTAAAGACTACTCCTTGCCCCGTTGCTTAGATTAAGTCGTATTTAGGAGAATCATTTAGTTGCAGCCCTGGAAGGAGCCTGATGACTTGACTCATTCTGTCCAATGGTATGAGCAGTGTGAGGGTTGTTCTTTGTGTAATGCTGATCTTTGTGTCACTCACACCCAGCATAGTGCCTGGTACCTCTTGAGGAGGGAACTTCTTCAGTTTAATCTCATCTTGCTCCAAAAGTGGAGGAAGTCAATTGGTCAGAATCACATTCTATTACACGTTTGGGTTCAAGGGCATTAACACTCAGCACTGCACTCATAGCTTCTTTTCTCTCTCTGTATATATCTCTATATCTGTATCATCTATATCCTTCTTGTTGCTTTCCTAGGAAAGCCATGGCCATGAGGTGAAAGTTCTTCATTCTCTTCTCTCTGGTTCATTATAACTAGGTGGTTGAATGGATTCCAAGCCCATCGTGTGACCCGACCATCTTTCTTTCTCTGACGGCAGCTAATATATGCTGGACCCTAAATTTAGATTAGGAATAGGGATAGTAGTGAAAAATAGAATGCCCCAGTAAGTCTCCAGCTTAGTCAACAACCTTTATTTTTTTATTTATTGAACAATCAATAAATTGATACTTTGACTTCTGTTCTGCTAATGCTCCTTGAGGGTAGGGCTGTTGATCTGAAATCCTTAGGGAGGAGAGATGTAGCAGGGAATGACTGGGGCATCCAAGTATCATTGGCTTTGATTCCTTTTGAAAGCAGTGAAACTAGGATCATAGTCTATTATGACTCATTATAGTCACTACATAAATGTTTACTGAGTGAATTAGTAGCTCATATCCAGCTCACAACCTGATGTTCGTCTCCCTTCTAGAACGTCTCTCTCAAACAATTGGCCTCTGCTTGAATTGTCAAAAGTCATCTACCTCAATAAGACTAAAATTTTAAATTGGGAAATGAGAGTTCTGTACTATATTTATTTTAGGGAAAGAAATTGATCCTTGTAGAGACAGATGGTAGAGTTCTCACCTTTAAAAAAAAAAACACAAACAAGAGCTTTTAGAAGCCTAGTGCTAAAAATCACAGAAGAATGGAAATTAAAGAGGGAAAGCTGGGATCTAGGAGATTGTTTTTATGCATTTTAAATATTTTCAGTTCTACACAATGACAACTGAACTTGTCAATCGTCTTCAGTAGCAAGTATATAAGTTTTGTGAATGGAGAATCAGATATCTCTAAATTGGGAAAGAAAAGACAAAACATCTAGCTGCTGAAAACACACCAGCACACATGAGAAATGAAAGTAAACATGAGCAAATGAAATGGAAGTCACTGGACTGAAGACGTGGTTTAAATACACTCCACTGAGGAAAAATGTGAATGCCTAACACTATTGAAAATACGTCTCTTGACATTGGAGCAGGTATTTTATAACAAAAAAAGAACTAGAATGAAAAGCAAGACATATCCAGAACAGGAATATTCAGATTTCATCTCACCCCACAGTCCTATCTTTTTTTCCTCTTGGACCCCCAATTTGAATACTATAATTTGGGGATTTCTGTAATTCTTATGATCCATTGAATCACTCTACCAAAGATGTTTAGAGATTTCCATTCATTTGGAATGAAGATGTGATGGTGTAATTTTTATTGTTGGAGAAACCGGCAGAAAGGAAGCGAATGAGAAGTAGCTGGGGAGGAGCCAGGGATGGGGTATCATAACCTGGAAGAGAGGTGCTTATCAAAAATGGGTGAAGGCAGGACACTGAAAACAAACAGGTGCTTGTTTTCAGCTTCATTGCCCTGAACTGCCCTCAAAAGACTTTCCTTGTAAGTAGGAGGACTATATAATTTATTGCCAAAACAGAGGCACTTTTCTGAGTGAGATGGAGTGCTATTAACAATTATGCCTGGACAATGGTGTAAATCTGACTTTCCTGGGCAAACAGGAACAAATGGCCGCTCTACCCACTAGGTCCTCTGTGGTGTGAGCTCCACCTCCCATGATTAGCATCTTCATCCTCTCTTGTAGATACCATTAGAGTTTGATCAGTATTCTCATCCACACAGGCTCCCAAAGAGTGGATACCCTGCCTTCATTTCCTTTGTTCCTCTCGTAGCAGCACAGCCTAATGTAACCGGAGTAAGAAACTGGCCACAGATGCTCCCTTTCCAGAGAAATCCCAACAATCTCCTTTTACTTTGGCTTCTTCTTTGGATCTTTATGACTCTTTCACTGCTCTGTTAGTGTGGTAAGCTAGTCAAGGGAGTAGTTTACCCACCCTTGGGTTGAAAGCTGTTTCTGCAAGTTATTCTTTTCTAGCTGGTGTGTGCTCTGGGCTGGGATTTTCTCACCCGAACTCCAAGAGACAGTTATGAGCTTAAGTGTATAAAGCAAAAAACCCTATTCTTTCTGCCATTGCTTTAAGTCCCCAGGCTCATGTAAGCCTCAGCAAAGATAAATCTCCAGATGGGTCGGTCTAGTTTATGAGGGTCCTGCACTGAGATTTGAGCTCAAAGTTTCAACTGATAATAAATTATTCCTTTGTCCAGCTCATACATAAAATAAATCAATATATGGGGAGTCTTTCCATTTTAGCTTCCTTACGTTTTCCATTTTAGCCTTCCTGATGCTCATAGTTTGATCTTCTGGAATATTCTGCCTTTTACCTGCCTAGAATCTTTAGGCATTATGAAAAATTTTTGAAGTTCCTTAACTGGTCTGGATCACTTTCTCAGAAGCCTGTAATTCTTCAGTTGGGGGCTATTCACAAATATTTCAGAGACAAAGGTAACTCTTTTTATTTACTTCCAGATAGCAACTTTTTCTGCTCAGATGTCTTTGGGTCTATTTCTTTATTGGTAGATTGAACATCATTTCCAGCCACTTGGGGAGCCCTTTTCTTTCCATTCTATTTATTCCCTGTAGCCTCTCTCCAATACATGGTATTGATTTTGCCATTTGTTCTTTTTACCTTATTTTTCCTTTTTTAAAATGTGAAATATACATCTATAAGAGTATGTAAACATGTATGTACCTTTTAAAGAATAGCAATAAAAAGCCAAATAAAGTGTACCCACTACCTAAGTCAAAAATACAACACCACAGACTCTTTAAAAATTTTCTGTGTGCCCTTTCCCAATTCTATCTCCATCCTGGGCAATATTTTGACTTTTGTGTTAATTATTCTCTTGCTTTTCAAAATAGTTTTTTAAAAAAATCAACTTTGTATTATGTATCTATAAGAATATATTATTTAATTTTACTTTTCTTTGAACTTTCTATAAATGGAAACTGTACAAGTTAGCTTTCACTGCAAAACAAATTACTCCAAAACTTGTTGGTTTAAAATAATAATAATTTGCTCACAATTTTTTAGATCAACAATTTGGGCTGAGTTCAGCTAGAATGCCTCATCTCTGCTCCAAGCGGGGTCAGCTAGGCTTATTCACACATTAATGGTCAGCTGCTCCACAGGCAGGTCCACAGTGGCCATATATCTGGTCACTGTATTGGTGGGCTGTCAGCATGGGTGATGGAGACAAGTGGGCCCAAAGGCATTCTTCAAGCAGCAGGCTAGCCCAGGCTTATCCATTTGGCAGAGGTTGTAGGGTTCTCAAGACCAGCCAGGGAGTTAACTCCAGTGTGTAAGTGCTTGTATCATGTCTGCTAATGATTCCTTGGCCAAAGCAAATTACATGCCCAAACCCTCATTCAAATGGTGGAGAGATAAACTCCACATTTTCAGGGGAAAAGTGACAAAATTCCACTGCAAAATGAAAACATTTTCATGGGAATTGTGACAAAATCGACTGCAAAGGGCCATGTATACTCTAATTGGAGGAATTTGTGGCCATTTTTGAAATCTGTCATTGTTTGCTCTACCAGTTACAGAGAGAAGTGTACTAAAATCTCCCCTTATGACTGTAGATTTTTCTATTTCTCATTGTAATTCTGCCAAGTTTTGTTTTATGTATTTTGAGGATATATTAATTTATTCATATGAGTTTAGAATTTAAATATTTTCCTGGTGAATTAAACCTTTTATTATTATGAATTAGAAGGCCCCCAACCCTGCCCTTTATTCCTTTTTGCTTCTCAGGTCTTCCTTTTTATATGAATATCCAGCTGGCTGAAGAGCTCCTTAGAATTTTCTTGTGAATGTCCACGGAAGGTGAATTTATTAGTTTATTAGTTTATTAGTCAGAGAAATATTTTTATTTTGTCCTTGTTATTCAAAGACATTTTTGATGGGTATGGTAGATTGACGATCATTGTTTCTCAGCACTGAAAATGCCATTGCGCTCTTATGATTTCTGTTGTTCTTTTTTGAGATTTCACTGCAGTCCGATTTGTACTCTCTTCCAGGTCTTTTCTCCATAACTGCTTTTTACTCGCTCTCACTTGTTTTTGGTATTCTTTAATCTCAAAATAATGTGTTTTTCTTTTTCTTTTGCCTGTCTGGAATTCAGTGGCTTATTGAATCTGCAGATTGGTGGCTTTCATCACTTTTTAGCAATGATTTCTTTCAAATATTGCCTTTGTCCTATTATTTCTCTTCTTTCTTTCTAATATTTTAATTAGATGTAAATTTGACTTGCTTCTTATTATTTACCTTTTCCCATAGTGCCAGTCATAATTTATGCATTTATCTCATTCTCGGCAGTATAAATCAAATGAAAGACTAGTTGTTGAGTGTTCCTGTATTTGAAACTTCTACTATAATCTCTTTGAAGTCATTTGTGTCTCATTTGTTTTTGCCTCATTCTCTCCCTTTCTCCTCACCTCTGCTCCCGAGTTCTGAGAACTGTGTGTTTGGAACTCAGTGTATGTTGGCTAAGTTAATAGAAGCCACTTGTTAGTGGCTTGTTAGTCTTTCAAATCAAGCCTCTACATACTAACCTATCATTACTACTTTTTGAAACTAAGGATAATAACATGTGTGTGTGTGAATTATTTACCTGTGGAAGTTTTTTCATTAGAGAGAGCCCACTCCATCATGCAGTTAAGAAAGTGTAGGAAGAAGGCAGGACAGGACGGAACAATTAAGATCTCCCTCTCTACCCCTTCATTGTTCCTCCTCATAGGAACAGTGACTTATTTGTTTAGGAGAGGAAAAAAGTTTGACTTCCATATCAACTTCATTAATCACAAGATGGGGCCAAAGCAGGGTAACTTTGCCAACTCTTTCTTAGCTTTCTACCAATCTCTAAGAACTACCTGCATTCAAACATTTCTATATTTATAGTCCCATTAATAAGCAAACCAGGTCTTTACAGTCTTAGGTATGGCTTCCTCTCCTGTGGCATAATGTTTGGGTCAGAATAATGCAGATACTGACTTCCAAGTCTTGAGCAGAAAGATACAGTCCTACTGTCATCTCCAATATAGCTGTTAGCAGAGAGCCCTAAATAAAGCTGAGAATTTGTTCCGTTTAGCTCAATTTTTTTTCTCTGCAGACTAGAAGACAAGAATGAAAGAGGGTGGTAGGATTTAGACATCATATCTTACCCTGGAATTTTCATAAATCATAAAAATCAATACTGATGATGGATAAAGTCTGGATAGTGATTATTGTAAGTGATGACAATAAGTACAGTGAATTGGAAAATACTCAAATAAATTCTAATGACAAAATTTGGCTCTTTACTATTATGTAAAAATTGGTGATTGGGAAAAATAATGAAACAGGAAGACAATTAAAATGGCTTTGGATATAATATATTTTAATTCTTTTGTTTGTTTTCAAGTTTGCTATTAACTGATTTTGCAGTTTTTGATGAAGACTCTGGGTCAGGGATCGAATTTATTAGAAGTTCTTGCATTCTTGAAAGAACTCTGTAGGATTTATTGAAATGAAGACCTTCTCAATCTATCTTCTGAATAAAATTCTAACAATTTTTATAGGTAGATGAAAAAAAATCACCAAGCCCAGCAAACAACACTCAAAGGAGAGATCACCAATGAGTAAAGAAAGAGAGAATACTCACAGATAAAATACCCTGACAGTATGTCCAGGATGAGAAAATGCAGGTGAAAATTTCCCTGTCTAAGAAGGAGAAAACAACCATTTTCTTGAGGTTTTATTACTTGTCAGTGAAATTAATAATTTTGATAATCATGTTAAGTATTCTGAGACTTGCCATACAACACTCTCACATACACACTCTCAAAAAAAGGAAAGTAAGAAGAGTTTTACGGAGATTTATTTTGGAAGATACACCAAAAAACAAACCAACCAACCCAAAAACCCAAACTCACAAAAAACAAAAGGAAGCAAACAAAACCCCATTAAATTCACCTAGAATCTTGAATTAGCTTTTCTGACTAGTTTAAATTCTTTAATTTGTGAAATATGGAAACTGTGCCTTACAGATGTTAGTTTGTCAGAGTTGAAATAGCATGTTGACAGGGAGAGGTCCAGACCAGGGACCAGGTTTCCTTGTTCTCAGACACAAATTCTTTCAATTAGGACGTCTCCACAATAGAAAATAGCTATTTTCTTAACAATTCTGTGGCTACTAGTGATACATAGAAAAAATATGGCCTAAGATTCATATTAGTCAATTATCTGGTATGCTAAGGAAAGTGGGGAAAGTGATATTTGTGTATGAGAAAGTACACAAATAATTAGTTGTCTAGCTTCCAAAAAATATTTTTAAACCATAAAATAAAAAACGAAAGCCCAAAATATAGTGACATTATTCTGTAGTGTTGCATTTATTCGCTCATTGGGATCATATTTTAGGTAGTTTATCAAAACAGATCTGTCTCGGAATTAAATAAGAAATGATTCAATTTCTTTGGGAAATTAAGCTATGACTTTTCTATGTCTAAAATAGTCTTTCTTTATGTCTGAGATTCCTTTGGCCATTATTCTCAAATGAATTTTTCTTGTAACAACATAAAATGCTATTGATTAATGAATTTTTTCACAAATGAAAAAAATTGACATCATAATATCATGGCGTTGCTATAAAACAAAACCAAAAATGAAATAAAAACTACGATAGAGTGAATACAAATTGCTGTTTGGTATCTTCTACTTTCTTCTACACTTAAGTTTTCAAAGAGAACAGTATATACTCTGATGTGCTCTTAAGGCTAACAAAATGAAAGGAGTTTTGTATACCTTGAAATAATACTATATAATATATACATCCTGTTGGCTGGTTGTTTTTTTTCACATTCCCAAACTCCTCTTGAGCAAAGCTCTTAAAAATTGTATCTAAGAGTAGAAAAGTTGGAGTCCTTAAAAACAAAATCAAATAAGACAAAACTTGCCTAAAGTCTTATTGACTATTTTCCAAACATCATCCTTTTTCCCACAATACAAAATGAGTATTCCATTCCTCAAGTTTTTATAATGTGTGTATTTTCTGCTTCCCTCTAGCCCTTTCTTGAATGTACACACGCACAAGCACACACACAAACTCACAAACATTGAAAACACTAACGGACTCCACATAGGAGAGATAATTTAACTGTTTTTTAATAACAGGAAAAAATTAAAAAGATAAAAAAACAGCTTATGTTTTATATATATTAAGACCCCAAGATAAATTAAATGGATCCCAAATGAGCTGTTACCATGAATTCCTTCCATGCATTAAAAGCATCTAGCTCTCCAGATTGCTTCAATAGGTCTCTAGATTTTTGGGAAATTGACTAATTTCAATACAATAGTTGAATTATAATTTTAAGATTATGGTATCTGAAATGCACAAAGTCTAAATTAAATTTCTGTTTAGTCATATCAACATTTGTTAAGAAAACATATATCTATCAAACAATTACATAAATTGTGAGTATTTGCATTACAAAGAATATGAACTTATTTTGCAAAATTCTTAATTATGTCCCTTGATGCATTTATGTCTTGGCTAACAAGTCTTTAGCAGCTTGCAAAAGCAAGGAAGAGGAAAGGCAGAAATCCTGAAAGCTGTAGCTTTAGGAGCCATTATTTAGCAAAATAATTCAGAAATGGAGCTAAAGTGTGTCTAAAACTATAAGGAAAGTAAAAACTAAGTTTTTAGTAATAAAATCGATTTTAAACATCTTCAAAAAATATGTTTTTCAAGAAATCCTTTTCCGTCTTTCCTATTCTGTTGAATTCTATGTTTCAAGGGGTCTCTCTTTCTCTCTTCTTGTTTGAGTACAATTATACGACATTTCTGAGAAAATCCCCTACTTGTGTTCCTGCTTCGGACCTAACACCCATTTTCCTTCCCATGAGAAGCCAATGAATGAATGATTGGTGACTATAGTCTATTATTCTTAGAAAAGGAATAGAAGGAAAAAGACCACATGGCATCTGATAATCCATTGTAAAATGTTCTCTTTGGAGATAATCCTTATTTTCTTTTTATATTTTTATGAAAAATAAGGTAAAACTTGCCCATCAATGTCCTAAAATAAGGTGAAACAGTTGAACATCCTAAACATAGACTATCACAAAGGGTCATAATTTCTTCTATGGGGAAAGTAATAGTACACCTCTGTCCTGTCAATGGTCACCCAAGCTTACCGCACAAAGCCTTGCTTCTGAATCAGTCCCTCTGTTGTCTGATCCCGCTATTCATAGAGTCATCCTGCTGTGGATTCTAAGATCGCTTTGATAGCTGGAGAGATCCTCCTGCCAGTAGAAGGCAGGAGAAGCGTGGATTTTAATGATCTGGGCACTACTTGTACTGTACTTGGTAGGGAGTAAAGAGAGAATAAAGACTTTTAGCCATTCTTTGCCTCTTGGTGTCCTGAAAATTTTCTCTCACTGTAATTAAGACTCAAAGTACTCTCTTGCCCAGTTTAGGGAGGCACCTTAAATGTGGTAGTTCTTAAGGCAAGTATACATTGAATTTCTATCTGGTAAATAATAATAAGAACGTAGTATACTGCAAAGAAATATAACAATCTGAAAGTGATTTCCCAAGCAATTGTATTTTATATTTATATGACAATGATTTTTTCCCTTATTTCTGTAAATGACATAATAACATAAAAATTCTTGGGGTAGGCTTTCAAAGAGAGAAATTCTCCAATAAGAATCATAACCAGTAGCATATATATCCTTCCTAAGAGGCTCTATATCTTGTGTATGGCAGCGACAGGAAAACAATGAAAGTAATGGATGTACCTTTCTCCCCAACAGTCTACTGTGTACATTTTTATCATTATTATTTTATATTTTCTAGCTTTCAATATCCCATATTTCAAAAAAGCAATTTTTTCCTCGGAACAGCTAATGGATGTCTTGGAGTACTTACTGGGAGAGAGAAAAAAGAAAAATGAAAAATTCACTTTGAAAGTTGCAACTTCGAAATTCGCATTACTATGGTTTGTATTTTTCATATATTCCCTTTCTTAGGTAGAAGAGGTTATTATTATAAGACTAGATACATACTGTGAAGTGAAAGCAAAGTAAGAAAAAAATTTCTCTATGGGAAAAATAAAATAACTGCACTTTCTATAAGGCATAGATAGATGTACGTGTGTAACACATAGGCTTACAAAATAAGCTGGCAATGAAACCACTTGCAATAGCAAAATCTGAAAATATGTTTATGTAATTTACATAGACATATAAAATATTCCAATATACATCTTCTTAATACCTTTTCTACTTCTTGCACATTAAATGACTTGATCTGTTAGTTATTGTCAGTTCAGAGAACACATTCTCATCTTGACAGCCAGAATCTTTGTATCTTAGAAAAAATTCACAAAACATATGAACCAAGACAACCCGATTTGAGAAATCAACTCTATCATTTTCCAGACTGAAGGCTGATTGTACATTCATCATAAAAGGCTGAGAGACATTTTTTCATTCCTATCTCTCCTGGAGGGTCAGCCAAGCACTTGTATTGTAAGACTTAGGCCAGTGTTTCTCTGAGTGTGGTCCTGGAACCACCTGTTTCTGATTCATCCAAGGCTCTTCCTGCAAATTTCTGGGATCTACTCAAAATTAACTGAGTAAGACATACATGTTAAAAGGCACTTCAAGTGATTCTCATGCACAGTGTGTTTTGAGAAAGATTGATTAATGGCCCCCTCTCTTCTCTTTTGCATCACCTTCAGGTTCAGCCATGTAGCCTTTGTTGGAGAAGTCAAGATCAACAAGGGATGGAGTGAAGTTGCCCCACAAAAGAAGAAAGTGTGGGGAGAGAGGTTGGTGCTTGGAAAGAAGAAGAGAGGGGCCTGAGGATGGATTCACTGAGCCAGGCTCAGTAAATGGATTCTGTGAATAGCGGAGATCCACATAGCTCCTCAGTAGGTAGCGGGCCACTGATGTGAGTGGCTCTTAGATACTGGAGGACTGATCCATGTAGCTGAGCAGGCAGTCCATGTAGACAAACTCTGGGAAATGTACCTCTCTAGCTTGCCCTGGGAAGCAGTATCTAATAGATGCTTGATAGTGACATCAAGTATAACAGAAAGAAAAGCAACAAATATCGGAAACCATCACTAATCAAAGACCAAGCCAACTTTCAATTTATTAACATCACATAAGAATCCAGAGCTTTGAAAAAATCCAATGGATAAATGTGTGTGGTGAGGGAATGAGAGCAAACATTTAATACAGACTTGAATTAAAAATATTCTAAAGATACTCACAAGAAGACCAACTAGCAACTCTTCATAGACAAGACACCATTGTGACCAGAACCTAGGTGAGGCTGATGCAACTTCCTGGACCACAGAGACTGAGAAGGACTGCATTAGAAAGGTAAGAAGAATGATTTCACTTTGACTACATTGTCCCTCCCCCAGGCTGGCACAGTACTGAACCAAGAGAGCCCCCATGGGCCTACAATTTCTTCAGTGGGAAAGAGTTCCCAAGGTGGATATGCAGCTTCCCTAGAATTGTGGGAGGCTTCCCAGGAGGCCCACTTGGGTCTTGCCTCATGCGGATCTTGGGGAAACCTGCAGGGCTCAACCACTGGGAATCAGATAGAGATGGGGAATGGGGAGGGGCTTCCTGCCACCAGAACTCAGATCTTGATGAGCCACATTCCTGCTCACAGAAGTGCCCAAGCAGAGATCCCAGCCAGTGGAATCCCTATCCCAGCCAGATGGACAGAGCCCCAAACCAGTGGACCCATTTGTCCAGGGAGCTCAGTTGGCAGTTCCACCCAACTTGGGTCCTCAGCCAGTGAGCTCTACCAGCCATGTTTCTTATTCTATGGCTATACTTGGGCAGGGAAACAAATTCCAAACTGCTGAGCATAGCCTCCAGTCCCACCAACCAGGAAGCCTGGCCAAAGAACCCATGCAGCTGTGGAACCTATCCTATGGCACTGCTTGGGGAGGGAGCCAAGCCAGGAGCCCTGCCAAAATGTTGACTATAGCCTCTGGCCCTGCATAACCAGGGGGCCTAAATGGTGACCATGGGAAGCCTTGGAGCACAACTATGGTCCTGCACAACATAGCTTACAGTCTTGTCCTGGCAAGGGGCTCAGGTACTGACCCTACCCAATCACAGAGCATAACTTGCAGCCCCATCTGACCAGGAGCCTGGACAGTGACCCTGCCCAGTTTCAGAGCACAAGTCTGGAAGATGAGATCACTTACTTAAATGCTCAGATACCAAAGTAAGGACATAGGATCACAAAGAAAATTAGGTAAACATAAAGCCACCAACGTCAACTAATAAATCTCCAAAAACTGACACTAAAGGAGTGGAGCTCTATGAACTGTCTGACAAAGTATTCAGAATATCTTCATAAAGAAGTTCAATAAACCATAGAACACAGAGAAAGACAACTAAATGGATTTAGGAAAAAGGAAAACAATGCATGAGAAACGAAATGAGAGGTTCAGTAAAGAAACAGAAACTGTTAAAAAACACACAAGAAATCCTAGACCTGAAGAGTACAGTGGCTGAAACAAAGAATTCAACAGAGAGCTTCAAAATTGGACTTGATCAAGCAGAAGAAAGAATCAGTGAACTTGAAGACAGATCACTTGAAATTATCAAGTCAGAGGAGCAAAAAGAAAAAAAAGAATGAGAAAGAGTGAAGAAAGTCCACAAGACTTACAGGAAACCATCAAGACAAACAATATGTGCATTATGGGAATACTGGAAGGAGAAGAGGAAAAGAAAGGGACAGAAAGTCTATTTAAAGAAATAATGGCTGGAAATGTTCCAAACTTTGGATGAGAAATGGACATCTGGATTCATGAGTCCCAAAGGATCTCAAATAAGTTGAACCCGAAAAAGGCCACACCAAGACGCATTATAATTAAATAGTCAAAAATCAAGAACAAAGAGAGAATTTTGAAAGCTGCAAGAGAAAAGTGACTTGTCACATATGAGGGAACACCCATAAGACTGTGAGTTGATTTCTCAGCAGAAACTTTGCAGGCTAGGAAAGACTGGGATGATATATTTAAAATATTGGAAGAAAAAAACTGTCATCCAAAAACACTATACCTAGCAAAGCTGTCCTTCACTAATGAAGGACAGCTAAAGACTTCCCCCCTCCAAAAAAGCTGAAGGAGTTCATCACCACTAGACCTGGCTTACAAGAAATGCTAAATGGTATTCTTCAAACTGAAATGAAAGCATGCTAATTAATAGCATAAAACACATGAACCTATAAATCTCACTGGTAAAATTAAATGCATAATCAAAGACAGATTCTGTAATATTGTAATATTGTGATTGTGGTGCATAAATCACTTACAACTCTAGTTTAAAAACTAAAAAACAAATGCATTGAAAATAATTCTAGGGGCCAGTCCCATGGCCTAGTGGTTAAGTTTGGTACATTCTGCTTCAGTGGCCTGTGTTTGGTTCCTGGGCATGGATGTATACCACTCATCGGTGGCCATGATGTGGTGGCAACCTGCATACAAAAATAGAGGAAGATTGGCACAGATGATAGCTCAGGGTGAATCTTCCTTAGCAAAATAAAACAAAACAAAACAAAAAACAAAACTCTACAATAATTTGTTATTGGATACACAATACAAAAAAGAGGTAAATGGTAACATCAGTAACCCAAAATGTCAGTGGGGGAGAAGTAGAAGTTTAAAGTTTCTGCATGCTATCAAAGTTAGATTTTTATCAGCTCAGATTTGGATGTTATAACTGTAAGATATTTTATGCAAGTCTAAGGGTAACCACAAAGAAAAAATTTGTAGTAGATACACAAAAGATTACGACAAAAGAGTCAAAACGTACCGCCATGAAAAACCATCAAATCACAAACAAAGACAGTAAGAGACGAAGAAGGAACAAAGGATCTCTAAAACAGACAACATTTACAAAATGTCAATAATAAGACTTTATCTATGAATAATTACTTTAAATGTAAATAGATTAAATTCTCTAATCAAAATAAAAGAATGGTTGAATGGACTAAAAACAAGATTCAGTGATACGCAGCCTACAAACTCTCTCTTTTGCTTTAAGGACACACAGGCTGAGAATGAAGAGGTGGAAAATGATATTTCAAGCAAGTGGTAATCAAGAGAAAGCAAGCTTAGCTATACTTATATCAGACAAAATAGATTTTAAGCTAAAAGTGGTAAAAATAGACAAATAAGTCATTATATAAAGATAAAAGTGTTAATTCATCAAAAAGTTATAAAAATTGTTAAAATTTACGCATCCAACATTGGAGCACCTAAATATATATAGCAAATACTAACACAACTAAAAGCAAAAATAAACAGCAGTATAATGACAGTTGGGGACTTTGACATTCCACTCTCAACAATGGATAGATCATCCAGGTAGAAGATCAATAAAGAAACAGTGGATTTGAACGACAGTATGGGCCAAATGGACCTGCCAGAAATAAACATATGTTCTATCCAACAGCAGCAGCATATATTATCTTTTCAAGTGCACACAGAACATTTTCTAGGATAGACCATGTGTTAGGCCACAAACCAAGTCTCAAAAAATTCAGGAAGATAGAAAGTATATCAAGTATCTTTTCTGACAACAATGGTATGAAATTAGAAATCAACAACAAGAGGAAAGCTGGAAAATTCAAAACCACGTGGAAATTAAAAACACACTCCTGAACAACCAATGGATCAAAGATGAAACCAAAAGGGAAGTAAAAAAAATCTTGAAACAAACAAAATGGAAATAAAACGTTCCAAAACTTATGGGATGCAGTGAAAGCAGGTCTCAGAGAAAAGTTTATAGCTATAAACACATACATTAAGAAAAAGAAAGGCAAAAAGAAAGATCTTGAATAAACAATGTGATATTAATCTAATAAGCAACCTAAAGGAACTGGAAAAAGAACAATCTAAGCCCAAAAATAGCAGAAGGAAGGAAATAATAAAGATTACAGCAGAAATCAATGACATAGGGAATAGGAAAACAATAGAGAAAATGAACAAAACTAAGAGTTGGTTCTTTGAAAAGAAACAAAATAGGCAAAGCTTTAGCTATACTAACCAAGAAAAAAAGAGAGGACTCCTAAATAAAATGATAAACAAAAAAGACACATTACAACTGATACCACAGAAATACAAAGGATTGTAAGAAACTGCTATGAAAAATTATACACCAACAAATTGGACAATCTAGAAGAAATGGATAAATTTCTAGAAACATACAATCTACCAAGACTGAATCATGAAATAGAAAATCTGAACAGAACAATAATGAATAATGAGATTGAATCAGTAATCAAAAACCTCCCAACAAAGAAAACCCCAGGACCAGATGCTTTCACTGATGAATTCTACTAAACATTTAAGAAATTAATTGCAACTTTCTCAAACTTCCAGAAAACTGAAGAGGAGGGAACATTTCCAAGCGTATTTCACAATGCCAGAATTACTCTGATACCAAAGCCAGATAAGGATATTACAAAGGAAGAAAACTACAGGCCAATATTCTTGATGAATATAGAGGCAAAAATTCTCAACGAAACACTAGCAAATCAAATTCAACAGCACATTAAAAGGATCACACACTATGATCAAGAGGGATTTATCCTTGGGATACAAGGATGGTTCAATATATGTAAATCAATAAATGTGATACATCACATTAACAGACTGAAAGATACAAATCATGTGAGCATATCAACAGATAAAGAAAGAGCATTTGATAATACTCAAAATCCTTTCATGATAAAAATTCCCAACAAATTTGGTATAGAAGGAATGTATCTCAATATAATAAAGGCCATTTATGACAAGTTCACTACTAACATCATACTTAATGGTGAAAGGTTGAAAGCTTTTCTTCTAAGATCAGGAAAAAGTGTCCATTGACAGGTAAATGGATAAAGAAAATGTGTATAAGTACAACGGAATATTATTCAGTCACAGAAAAGAAGGAAGTCTTGCCATTTGCGACAAGGATGGACTTTGGGCACATTATGGTAAGTGGAATAAGTCAGACAGAGAAAGACAAATACTGTTTGATCTCACTTCTATGTAAAAAAACCTGAACTCATAGAAACAAAGTATAGGTTGGTGGTTGCCAGGGCCAGGGGGCTGGAGGAAATGGGTGAAGGGGGCAAAGGGTACAAACTTCCAGTTATAAGATGAGTAAGTTCTGGGGATCTAATGGACAGCCTGGCGACATTGTTACATGGTAACAACACTGTACTGTGTACTTTAAAGCTGCTAAGAGAGTACATCTTGAAAGATCTCATTGCAAAGAAAAAAGGTAACTATGTGAGGTGATAGATGTGTTGACTAAACTTACTATAATCATTTCCTAATATATATGTATGTCAGATCATCACATTGCACACCTTAAACTTATACAATGTTACATTCCATTATATCTCAATAAAGCTGGAGGAACGAAAAAGAAAAAAAAAATACTCTGAAGACATTTGACAATTGTATTCAGGGTGCATGGAGCCAGTTAATATCATTTGAACATGTAGGACTTATATGTTCATTGACTACAGAAATTATATTTTAAAGGGTCACTGAAAGTTGTCTATTCTATTTCTTATTTCAATACATATAAGAATAAATATTCCAAACAAAATGTTTACTTTGCAAAACTTACTGAAAAATTCCTCTGGCAGGTACAGAAAGGAAGCCCCCTGTTTTTATTTATTGAGAGCATGTGAGAGATTGCAAACTTTAATGTAAATTCAAGGGAAATCCTTCTTTTCTTGGACTTTCAATAGTATTCAATGTTTTGGGAAAAGTATTATGTAACTATACATGTTAGGCATTTGCCTATCTCTCAAACTATTGATTCAATACCAATATTTCTAAGGGTAAATAGTTTTTTTTAAACATTGAAACAATATTTCAATGATTGTATTTCTAAGGGTAAATAGGACAATTATATAATGATATGATTAAAGCATTCTTTAGATTTTATTTTTCCTCAGTTCTTGTATATGTATAACGGGATGAAAACTGAGTTATTTGATTCGACTAATAAAATCATTAAACACCTTCTATTATCTGGACAGTTGGAAATAATCTTTAAAAGCTTAATCTTGAACTCTAAATAACTGTTCAAATTCTCCGGTTTGTGTCTGAAATGTAGCTCAAGTGTTTTGACAAAGATGTAGGCCTGATTTTTTCTTTTTTAAAGAGAAAGCAATCTGAATTATGGTATTATAGGCTATTCTACTCTTTTACATTTCTTTTTTCTGTGAGTATTGTGGAAAGCTTCAGTTAAATCCTTGGGTGTGAATGGAAGCCTTTTGTTTGAAAAAATGTTTCTGACTGGTTAGGATGTCATCCTGGAAAGAGTAGTGCCTGATGAGTAAGACAGCCAGGCTCTTTGTCCTGGCACTGACACCAATTAACTGTGTGACTCTGAACTAAGTCATTTCATGTTTCTGTGGCTTAGCTTTTCCATCTACAAAATAGAGATAATGTCTTTTTTATGCCTATTTTGCAGGGTTATTATAAGTGTAAGTTGAGCTTCTGTCAGTGTTGAGTGCGTCCTGGGATAAAGACAACTTGGACATCAATGGTGAAGAGAAGAAGGAAAATTAATGAATGGACGTAGAATCCATAGGGACTCAAACAGTCACCAACAGGATGATGAGTCAGGATACCCTGAAGATGTGGCCTCAAATTATAGAGAACTTGCTGGAGTAAGAGACTGCAATGTCAACAGCAATGGGGGCAAGGCCTGCAGACACATGGGAGTTGAGGTATCTGAAGCCCCAAATATTCTTTCCTTGGCTTTAGCCGGTGGCACTGTCAGTGTCAGCTATCAGCTCCAAATGGGAGCTCTCAGGGATGGAATGACAGGAAGAAACTGAGAAGATGGAGGGGGAGGATAAGAAGTAAGAGGAGGAAAGAAAGGCACAAAAGAAGAAAACAGATCTTTCTGGTATTCTCATTTTGTCTTTTGTAAGGGCTGCACCATAAGAGGAGGAAGAAAAGCAAGAAAGAGGAAAAGAGGCTTTCGTGGCTTCTAGGAGGGGAGAGAAGTATTAAGACCCTTTTTGGGAAGGACATGACTCAAGAATCTGCTGAACATTTACTTACCAGGAGAAGTGGAGCTAGCGAATATATAGTGAAGAATTGATTATATATTCAATTTGGAGGAGCACAAGAAGCATATTTGTTCTAATCCAAATTCTGGAGACAAGAACAAATACAGTTTTGATCTTCAGAGAGGCTGGTTCTAATTTTAACGTCAATTTAAGAGAGACAGGACTAGAATCTGTAGACCTCAGTTGAAGACTTATTTGTCACCTAGACTAGTATAATCATCTCTATTTTTTTTCTCCCTACTGCTAGTCAGTTCTTATAATTTGTGCTAGGCATTGCTGTCAGAGTGATCTGAAAAAAAAAAGAACAACAAGGACAAAAAAGCAAAAGTCTGAGCATTGCTTAAAAGTATTCATTGCCTATAGAATAAAGTCCAAATTCTTCAATGTGACATTGGTAATTTTGGTCATACTCTAGCCTGCCCCTCCAACTTCACATCCCAACCCCCTTGATTACAGAAAGTTTAGTTTATTACCAATTTTCTCACCCCACAGAGTTACAGAAAACTTGGAGAGTGGATCTGTCCTGGATGCCTCTTGCAGAGCCAGCACCATTAGCCCCAGATTTCTGGTCTCCATGCTGCCTGTGGGCCCCTGTTTAGTCCGCTCAAGATCACCTTCTGTGAGCTCCAAGATAGGTTTACTTGGATTGTAGCTGATGTTAAATCTGAAGCCTTGAAAAGCCTGAAATGTTACCCTACTTGCAAGCTAACAAGCCAACCTGCCATAGTTTCATATCTCGCTCACTCTATCTCCTTCTGTCTGTCTCCATACTCCAGATCCATGTCTCTATCTAGATCATCTACATCTGGAGCAATAAACATGAGATCTCAGGATCAGAGGACAGACTTTCTCATAGTACAGCTTGCATCAGTTCCCCAAGCCCTAAATGTCCATGGGGTGGCATGGTGAAGGCCATATGTACCTGCACACGCAGAGGTTTCCACTACAAAGGAGGAACCCCCAAATTATGAACCTTGGAGCTTATCTAGGAGTTGCTGGCACATCTGCTCATCCTCCCCTCCAGGGGCTTGGAGAGAAGTGGAGGAGGGTGGAAAGAGGCGAGTGAGTAAGAAGGAGAGGCTGGCTTTGCTTTGGAATGTAAACAAACCCTCCCTGGGGAGAGGAAGGAAAGGTCTCTAGTCACCACTCTGCCATGTAAACAAATGGTTTCAGGGAGAGAAATCTCTACATCTCTACAGATATCTCTCTCAGGGTTGCCCATCAATTACCTTTAACAAAGGTGCCCGTGCTCTTTGCTCTGAAAGCCCTGACTGCTGAAACATGAAAATATCTATGGAGCGTTGGCTCCCAGCAGCTGCCCTTCCTTGCATTATTTCATCCCGTTACTTCCTTGTGCCTTCTCCTGTTTCTCTTGGCGAAAGATGAGACAAGACTATGAAATTTAGCACAATTTTAATGGCGAATTTGGATAATGGGAAGGAAGCACAAGACAGAGAGTAATTTATAATTGGTTCTAGATGTGGTTACTTTCAGAACTCACAGAACCTGAAAAAGGCCCATCCTCTGGGATGCCTTTCAGCTGATCTGCTGCCTACATCACAGGAAGCAAGTGCCTGAGCCCATCTAACCTCCTCTAAATAAGCCAGTGATGGAGCAGTTCACTGTGCCCGCTGTGGAAAGCCCTGCATTAATGCAGGGACAGTAAAACAGTGCAGTGGGGCATGATAGAAAACCGTGTCTTAATTTCAGCTGGATATATGATGAAACACACTGGAGATCAGCGAGGAAGGGATGTATGATTTAAGAAAGGGTTCTAGGAAAATTGTTCATATTGAAGGAAACTAGTACATATCCTACTTCACACCACAAGCAAAATTTAATTTAAGGTAGGTTAACTAAGTGTGAAAGGTCAAACAGACTCTATTTTTTGGGAATTGTTTATTAACAAATCTATCTCCATACCAGACTGTCTTGTCTGTCACATAGTATGTGCTCATTACATGATGTTTGAAAATACGTTTTGAGATTCAGGGGAAATGTCTCTGTGTTTTCTGGAGCCCTTTGTAAAAAAAAAAAAGCAATATTGTTTAGTATTTCTCTACTGCCTTTGTTTTTCAATTTGTGATATTTCAAATACAATTTCATAAAAATTTAAGATAAAAAAGTATCAGAGATATGAAAAGACTTGGAAGAGAAGTTAAATACAGAAAAATTCAGGGAGATAAAGGAATTGTAAAAATTTATCTTTTCTAAAAAATTAAATTTTGAGTAATTTTAGAATGTTTAATGAAACGTTTATGTGAGACATTCTACATTGCTTCCCAGCTCTCATAATTCTAAATTATTACTACTACAAGTTAAGACTTGGCACTTAATAGGTACTGACAAATAAAAATGGCAAGCAATAGGCTATATTGGAGAATATGAGGAAGCCGTTTAGTGTAAACCTAATTTAGCCTGACCTTGTCTTTCCAAAAGGGCCTGACCGTGGCCGTTGAGCATGCATTCTATATCTGCTTTAGACATTCCCTATGGCAAGAGCAAAGGCCCTTGAGATAAAGGTGCAACTTCCCTCCCCCTCCCAATGTTGACATTTCCTTAAGGATTAAGCATCTTTCCTTAGGCTAGAAACTGATTGCTGCGCTCACCTGTGACCACCCAGCTTGAGACAATAGACTTGCCTCCTGCTACGCCCTCCGAGATAGCAGACCCACTACCTGCTGTGTCCATCAAGTGCCATGCTGACAGCACACTCTTGTGACTATTGTGGGAGGGACATTTCAACCATATGTGAAATATCCTGTTTAGGGGTATATAACCACTCTGTACACCTCACTTCTTTGGTGCCCTTTCTTCCTTCAGGAAGAAAGGCCCCGGGCCATGGTCCTCAGATTTTAGCTCAGAATAAACTCACCCAAATTTTCATTTATAGATTGGTTATGGATTATTTTCGTCGACAGTACTTAATGAATGGATTGAATTAATGAATTTAAAGGAATTTTTGGTACCAGCAAACATAAATTCCTACACATCAGGCAATTATACTGCTGTGTCACTTGGTTCTGCGGTAGAAAATGAAGGCCAATGGAAGCAAGGTTAATTAACATTTGATTGTGTTACAAAATAACACTATATTTAAAATGGTGTTAGAAGGTGTAGTGGGCATTCGTCATTATTTTGTCTGTTCAAATTCTTTCCCGTGTTTGGGAATCCCCTACCTTGGTGAAATTGGCTGGATGGGGAGGGAGCAATGTTGGCAAAGACCTTCTCCCTCTAAAGGAGCTGTAAATGCTCCCCATTGGCTCAGTGCCTCGCAGTTAGAGTACTGGCAGATTTCCCACGGTAGGCCACTCAGCAACCCTCACGTCAGATGTTCTCTCAGGAGCCGGTGACATGAGGGGGAGGCGGGCAGCTCTCGCTTTGGTCACAGCAGAGGCAGCAGAAGCTAAAAGCTTGGGCTCCTGAATGTGGAAGTGCACACAGCTGTGGAAGTGGCTGCAGCAAAACGACGTGGTGGTCGCATAGGTACTGGTGGGATGTGCCCTCTCCTGGGGGGGAGCCTGCTCACGTCCCACCCCATTACAGTCTTGTCCTGGGGCCTCCAAAAGATAATCACATCCAAACATTGTCCAAAAGAAGTGTAGTTTTCAAACTCTGTGTTATTCCCTTTTGAACAATACCATGTGTCAAGCATTAGATTTCCAGTTCGTTTTTACAGTTTCTTGTCTGCTCTCAGTAAATATCATATTTCTTCAGTTTTTAGAGTCTTTGCTTCCAAATTTCCTCTGGGAAGGTGCTTGAACTTGAGTACACACACACACCTCTCCACACAAACAAACAATAATATAAAGACATAGGGCAGCTTCTCTCCTTACAGAAGACAAGAAACATTTATCTCAACAAGCCAACTAAATCTTCAGAAACCCAGCTCTGCTAGAAACATCTGTACTCAGGACGGATGCTGTGTTGTTGAACAGAGGTTGTTGAACAGAGGTGGGTTTTTCTCCAGAAAATGAAGGAGGCATTTGCCTTAAAGGTTAATTAGATCCTCCATCTGTCAGGAGACAAAAGTTGAAGTTTTAAAATGGCAGTTTTTCCAGTTTCTAGCCACAAGATTAAAAGAAAAAAAATCAAGCTAAGCATTCTTTATAAAAAGGAAAGTAGAAAAGTAAGATTAGCGGGACTCAGGGTGCACGAAATAACATTGTGTTAATATAATGGCTCTCTGTCTCTTTTGGCCAGGCAGGCAGCCCAACACCCAAGCAGTTTGGTTTTTAAATGACCTCATTCGTGGGCCTCAGTAGGAAGCAGATCCACACCTTTCAATATGAAAATTGAAAAAACCCAGTTATTTCCTCACTCTCTCTTTGGCAGCTAGAGCACACACACATGATTTCAGCTCCGCCATTGGGACACTCCTG
Source organism: Equus quagga (assembly GCF_021613505.1). Taxonomy (NCBI): domain Eukaryota; kingdom Metazoa; phylum Chordata; class Mammalia; order Perissodactyla; family Equidae; genus Equus; species Equus quagga. The sequence continues at coordinate 21,345,921 of NC_060279.1, read as the reverse complement.
CCTGGGAACTTGAGCCTTGAGAAGGAGCTGTGGAGCTGTGAGGTTTCAGCAATGGCTGTAGCCATGCACGGTTGGGGATTACTCCCTGCTCTCAGCTTCCAGAGCTGCTTAGCGCCTGTTTCCTTCTCAAACCTACTGCTCTGCTTTGTGAAGGCCTCTATTGTTTTATTAATCCCATCTATACATAAGAGAGCCAGAGTTCCTTCCCACTGCTTACAAGTAAGAATGCAGACTGGAGCAAACCATGACGTTTTTGAGTCATGAGATTGAAAACTCTACAACATTGGTCATCATTGGGCTATGAGGGGGCCAATAAATGGCACCTCTGTCTTCCTTGCTCAAGTTCTTGACCACTATAATTTTACTTATTTATCTTGTTTATTTCTCCCAACCTTAGTATTAGCACTGTAGCTCCATGAACACAGGATTTTTTTCTCTATTTTGTTCATGGCTGTAGCCTTGGCATGTTAGATAGCACCTGGTTTACAATAGGCTTTCAGTAATTATTTGCTGAATGGATGAATGAATAAATGAATGAATGGGAAAAGCATATGAAACTACAAACATCAACTTTATTACAGATATAAGATTATATCAGAGGATTGAAAAACGTATACTCTCAGTTGTGAGCCTCTTTTACCACGTGGCAGAGAGCAGAGCAGAACACACTTTCTTCATGGGCAGACCAGCTGTCAAGAGGAACAGGGAGGAGCTATGCCAGCTATGCCAGCTTATCACTCGTAATCTACTTACCAATAATGAGGAAGAGTGATTAAAGGGGTGGACATAACCTACAAGTGTTATGACAGGGAAGCTCACTTCATGAGGAAAGAAATAGCAGAAATTGGGAAGCAATGCCCCTTGATAATGCACAGATGTACAGATGTACAGATTTACTGCTGTCTAGGCGATGTTGAATGGGGTTGCAAGGATTTGTCATGGCGCTGTTCACATTTAGAATTTGACTAAAGTTTGGACTTCAGGTAGGAAGAAACTCTTCCCACTAAAGTGATTTTGAAATCTCCCTTCACCAAAAGCATGAGCAACAGAAGGAAAAATAGATAAATTGGACTTCATCAGAATGAAAACTTTTATGCATCAAAAGACATTATCAAGAAAATGAAAAGACAACCTACAGAATGGGAGAAAATATTTGTAAGTAATGTATCTGATGAGTCTAGTATTCAGAAGATATAAAGAACTCTTATAACTCAACAAAAAGACAAAAACCCAATTAAAAGTGGCAAAGGACTTGAATAGACATTTCTCCAAAGAAGATATACAAATGAGTATATAAAAAGATACTCAACATCATTATTCATTAATTAGTCACTAGCCATCACAGTGAAATACCACTTCATACCTATTACAATGCTATAATAATAATAATTAAAAATATGGAAAATAAGTCTTGGCAAGGATATGGAGAAAATGGAATGCTTGTACATTGCTGGGGAAAAGTATTATGGTTCAGCCACTGTGGAAAATAGTTTGGTGGTTTCACCAAAAGTTGAGCTTAGAATTACCATATAACTCAGCACTTCCATTCCTAGGTATATACCCCAAAGAACTGGAAACAGGTACTCAAGCAAACCTTGAGTACACACATGGTCATAGCTATTTACAATTGCTAAAGGTGGGAATAATCTAAATGTCCGTAAATGCTGAATGGATAAATAAATTGTGATATAAACACAAATGGAACATCAATCAGCCATTAAAGAAATGAAGGACTGATACACACTACAATGTGGGTGAATCTCAAAAACATGCTACGTGAAAGAAGACGCACACGTATTGTGTGCTTCCATTTATATGAAATATCTATGACAGATAAATTCATAGAGAAAGAGTGCAGATTGGTGGTTGCCAGGATCTGGGAGCAGGAGAGAAATAGTAAGTGACTGCTTAATGGCTACAGGCCTTTCTTTTGGGGTGCTGAAAGTATTTTGGAACTAGGTAGAGGTGCACAACATTGTGAATGTGCTAAATGCTTCTGAAATGTTCACTTTAATTGGTTAGTTTTGTGTTATGTGAATCTAACCTCACTAAAAATGACAACAAGAAAAAACTTTCTCTTTGGCAGAATACACAAGAAAACATCAATCTTTTGGGAGCAGTCAGTCACCAAAGGAAGAGAGAAAAAGGAACAGAGTGCTCAGGTTAGAAAGAGTGCTACCAAGGCCATTCATTCAACGGATACTTATTAAGCACCTACTAAGTACCAGCCTCTATTCTACATACTTGGGATACATGAGTGAAAAAAATGAGCAAAGTCTCTCCTCTCATGGAATTTGTGTTCTAATTGGAGGAGACATGTAATAAATAAGAGGCAATTTATATAGGACAGTCAAAGGTAATAAGTGCTATAAAAAACCTACAGTAGGGTGGAGGGATCAGGAGTGCTGAGGGGGTTTTTAATTTTAAAGAGGTGATCAGGGGAAGTCTCATTGAGCAGGTAACATTTGAGCAAAGATTTGAAAGAGGTGAGGGAAATAGTTATGTGGAAATCCGAGGAAAGAGTGTTCTAAGCAGGAAGAGTATGCTTGGCGTCTTCTAAGAACAGCAAGGAGGCTGGAATGGAGTGAGCGAGGGATTGAACAGTAGGAAGGGTGGTCAGAAAGGAAACAGAGAGAGCAAACCCTGTCGTGTCCTATAGACCACTGTAGGATTTGGACTTTCACTACAAATTGCATGAGAACTTGTCGTGTTTTGAGCGTATGAATGGTTAATCTGATTTTATGTTTTATAAACTCTGGCTGCTGAATTGAGACCAGACTAAACAGAGGCATAGATGGAAACAGGGAGGCGAGTTAGATGTCTCTTGCAGTGGTCCCAGCGAGAGATGAGAGTGGGTGGGACCAGGATGGTAGCAGCGTAGGAGTGGAGAAGTAGTCAGATTCTGGATATATGTTGAAGATGGTGCTGACAGGATTTGCTTGCTGGGATGGCTATTCTTTGTGAGATAAAGAAAAAAGTCAAGGATAACTCCCAAATGTTGACCTGAAAACTGGAAAGATGGAGTGACCATGGATTAATACCATAAGACCATGGATGAAGTAGGGTTGGGAGGGAAGATCAAGGGTAGAGCTTTGGACATGTTAGGTGGAAGATGTTCTTTAAATATCCAAAGAGAGATATCATACAGGGCTGTTGGGTATATGAGGATGGAGCTTAGGACAGAAATCCTTTTGGATGAATAAATTTGGGAATTGTTGGAATATAAATGGTATTTAAAGTCAAGAGACTGGATGAGATCACCAAAGGGGCTGAGTGTAGATAGAGAAGTGAAGAGGACTGAGGACTGGGCTCTGGGAAAACTCCAAAATTAAGAGGACCGAGAGATAATGGGGCACCAGCACAGGAGATGAGAGGGAACAACCAGTGAAATGGGAGGAAAATCCGGGAAGTGTGGCATCCTAGAAATTCCAAAGGAGATCATGGATATGTAGAGTAACGGATAATATAGTGACCCAATGTAACAAACATTGCTGTATATGGAGTTAGGCATGGACTGAGAATCGACCACTGGATTTATTAATGCAATTGTTATTGGGGATCTTGATAAAAGCAGTTTCAGTGCAAAGGGAGAAAATCCTGCTCAGGTGGGTTTAGGAGAGAATGGCAGGAGAGGGATTGGAGACAATGAGGAGTGCAAATAATTTTTTGGATGAAGTTTGCTACAAAGAAGGGGCAGTAGAAAGCAATTGGCAAAGGAAGTAGCTTCAAGAGAAATTATTTGAAGGTGGGAGAAATAAGAGCATGTATTATTTAACATAATATATTATATAAATATAATATAAAGCACATTAGAGAAGAGCAAAAATGACCTGGGAAACACTGAGATCTTAAAGATCGTAGTGGTTAAGTATCTCAGTGAAGATTAAGACTGAGGATTAGTAAGAAAGACTTGAAGCAAGAGGCCGGCATCTTAGTGCTGGTTACACCACATGGGTCAAGAGCAAGATGGAGACACTATGGAGGAACCAGTGGAACCCATTCTGCTCCCTTAACCACATGGGAAATTCTTTTCAGAATCCACTGCATAATAAATCGTACACACTTCACATTTCAGTTGGTAACGATGTGTTTTGGGAACATTACTTATCAACTCCAGACCCTGGTTTCTTCAGCTGTAATATGTAGATAATAGGGCATACCTCATTAGTGCACTGTGCATGCGAACCTCTTAGAAGAGTGTTGGGCACCTAGCGAATGTTATTTGTTATTATTATAGTAGTCATTCCCAATCAATTCCTTTTCCAGCTTTACAAAATCCTAAGTTAAGTAATTCCTTTAATGTCGCGTTATGTGTGTAGGACTGCTATTCAAAGTATCTAACAGCCAGCCAATTTATCACCTGCAGTGACCAATCAGAGCGACCACCAGCGCTGGTGCTAGAGCAGCGTTCTGGGGTCTCCCGCAGTGTGAGGCATTATCCCTTTAATTGATTGACTGTAAGAGGTAAGTGTGTAGAGGGGAAGGGGGTCGGGAGCCTTTGGGAAAGAGCCAAGTTAGCAGGCAACGGGTATTTACAAGCGTGATGGAATATTTCAATATTATGACATCCTGGTGTCTAGTGCCACCAGCTGAATATTACCCTGGGGGATCTTATCTGGGTTTAGGAAAAAAAATTCTGATTTCCAGAGTGAGCAAAGTCAGGTAAACAGCACCCCATATAGAAATGTGTAGTAAGAGTGCTTCTTTCTGTTTGGCTAGCCCAATTTTTCAAAAGCAGGTAAATTTAGCAGAAGTAGAAACTTAAGGAGAATAAAGAAATTTCCCTCTACATTAGCATGCATGTGTGTGTGTGTGTGTGTGTGTGTTTTGGAGTATGGGAGCTGTTTTTCTTTGCCTGCCTCTTCTGCCTACCTCTTTCTTTCTCCTCTACAGGAGAACATTCTAAAGGATTGGTCAAGTTGCTGGGAATGCTGAGATCGTTGTGTGTGAAAGGCTGCGCATTTACCTGTGGGTTGTTCCTATTCTAGCCTCCATCAGGTACACGGATGAGGTCAGCTCTCTTTCTCCTTTTTTCTTGGTTTTTGGGCCTAAATGCCCTAGTTATTTTTTAGAATTCTGTACCACTTAACCACTTAGAGGATAATAAGAGCGTAGGTAGCATTCTGATGAGGCATCTTCTGTTCTGTCTTTACCTGATTTGGAACGTTATCTTGTATACCATTTTTTTAAATTCTTTGAATGTTTGTTTTTATGGAGGAATCCATGGGCACAGAGTGATTGACCAGGCATAATTAGGGCACCTCTCGTTTATTTAATTAACACCATTAAATTCTGATTCTAACTGATAATGAATAGAACAAACTTTAAAATATAAGAGAAATGATTAAAGTGAAGGAAGTCTTGGTCCTTTTAAAAACCAACAAAAGTGTCAAGGGACATGTTTCAGAAAAGAAAAAGGAAGTAATTAAGGTGAAGAAAAAACATCACATAGTAGACATTTCTACAAGCTAATGCAATCAGTCAAGATTATAGTTGGATATAAAAGGTTAAATAATTGTAAACAGTGAACATCTGAGAATAAAGAAGAATCAAAGTCAATAAAAGGAAGATAGAAATAGTCAACAATAACACCATTAACAACAAAAATGCAACAGACTTCTTCAAATCCTCAAGAAGAAGGGAAGATGAGTGGTTAGACTAAGAGATGAAAGCACTCTGCTCAATATTTTCTCTTAGGTAGGAGAATACTTCTTGGCGTAATCCTTTTCTCCTAAAGAATAGTATCCGTTAACATTAGATGGTCAGGCAGATTATATTGAAGGAGATCTTGTTATGGTTGCCTGAGAATAGTGTATAAAGGAAGAAAATAAGATTAAAACAATCAAATTATCACTGTCCTAGGACAAACTCTTCTAATAGATACGTTTCTGGACATTCAGTAATCCGTATTTATTCTCTTATACCATTTACCGTAGCGTCCGACACAGTGACCTGAAAGATCTAATGCAGCTACTGAATATGCCTAATTTTCACTAGGCAATGGCTTATGCTTGATAATTGCTATGCTAACGTTAGATTGGTTTCCTTGGGACTCTAAGCTTTATCAATTAAAGTGGAGTTGATGTATAGCCCTTGAGGTATACCTATGATTATCTTTGTTCCATAGCTGTGAAAATAAGAAAGTCATATTCTGGAACACTTGGAATATATTTACCTGTTGGTGATAAGAATTGAATTAGAGACAAATAAATTGTTAGAACTAAAAGGAAATTGAAACAGCTGTTTAATTGAAATCAGCCAAATCTCACACTGGTTTTCTCCCCTCAACAAAGCAGGAGAAAATCCAATGGAGGATTGTGGTCCCATATTGCTTGATTTCTGTACAACGTTAACACTATGACCAGTCTCTCTCCTTTTGAAGACTTTCCTCCTTTGGCTTTCAAGACATTGCAATTTCATTGGCTTTCAGACATGTCTCATTTCAAGATCGATTCCTTCCTGATTACTATATTACATCCTCCATTCTGGCAGCTCCTCTAGGTTCTACGAGGGCTTCTTTTTCTTTCTCTGCTACTTATGTGTAGGTGTCTCCCCAGTTTTAATGTCGCTTCTTCGCTCACATTACTCTGGCCCAGGGTGATGTAATCTATTGTATGACTTCAAATCCACTGACCTTCTGATGATATTTAAATATCTTTCTCCAGAGTTCCAGACCGATAAATCCAATGGCCTGCTGGACAACTTCATTGCGTGTTCAACTCAACACATCAAAAAAAACATAGCAACTAGTAATAACTGGTATTCTCTACTTCGGCGAATACATTATCATTTATGGTAGTCCCAGTTGCCCGAGTAAGAAAACAAAATCATCCTCTTCCTCCACAAAGCTGGTATCCAATCAATCTTCACGCACTGTTGATTCTGTCTCCTTATTGCCTCTTAAAACAGTCTTCTTATTTTTAGCTGAACTGCTACTATTTCAGGGTTTTATCATTTTTCCCCTTTATTTCTGCACCAACTACTTTTTTCCACTGCAAATTTGCCTTCTTTCAAAAATTTTTAACACAATAAAACAGATCTAATTCCCTTAACAATTGTGAAACTTTCTTCTGAGGAAGAAATACTCTTTATGAGAATATGCCTCAATATGCCTGCTAGGAGGCAGCTGACTTACCCCAGGACAGACATATCTACAGCAACCGGACATCAGAGCAGAGGGCACACTGTTTGGTCAAATAGAGGGAAAGTCATTCGCAGCTCCTGGGGATATTCACCAAAGGAGTGTGAAAGTCACAGTGGTACAATGTGGAAAGGGAGAGAAAGAGATGCATGCCCCAGGGAAACCCAGTTCAACTCCAGGGCAGTGGAGGGCCAAGTGCATTTTGAGAGTAATGCCTCCTGTTCCCATCAATTTGCATCATTGAGATGTAAACCTTTGTGTGTCTTCCTTAAGAAATTCTCAGTGGAGTTTTCAAAACAAAACAATAAAAAATATCAAACAAAAAACCCCCCAAAATCAAAGACTTGACGTAAATGGAAAAACTTTTTGTGTGTTTGAAACTGAAGGGGAGAGCGGGATTTCCTAGTAGGAGTGCCATTGAAAGGCAACAGAGGCCTGAGAGAGAGGGGAGACCAGGAAACAAGAACTCCGTGGGAACTAGGAGAGCTCTATGGGAGGTCTGTGGGAGGACCGTGAACTTGGGGAGATCCCAGGGCATTTCCATTGTGTCACTGGGCAGGGTCAGTGCTGCTGACATCTGGGTTACATGTTGGTCACACTGTAGACAGAGCCATTACGCTTTCTAAAGCACAAACACATCTTTTTCAAAACTCTTCAGTGACTCCCTGTAACTTCCAGATAGGATCTAAATTTCTTATGGGTGAATGCATGCTCCACAACCTGCACCATCATCTCTTGTTATTTCTTCGTCAATTGCTAAACGCTAGTTAGGTGCTGCTAATGAATATGTCCTCAGCTTGATTCTCTCCGTTGTGTATTGATGCTCACATTCTCTTCTTTGTCTGGCTAAGCTCATATTTTGATAGATTTTAAAATATTTTCCCCACTCTTTCCCTCTTTCTCTACCCTTTCTCCTTTCATTTTACCTTTCATTTCCTTGACATGTGAGCCATCTGCTTCTGCCTGTTCATCAGGTTGGGGATTTGAGGAAGGAAATTTTCATTTCTTTGAATGTTTATTGCCAAAATGTTTGAATGGATATGTAACAAAACAGATATTGGTGACATGAGATGGCGACAATAATCATTGGAATTCTTCTTGGGGAAGCATATATTTGGAAGAAACTCAGTAGGTACACTCATGTAATTAGAGATGGTAGCTAAGTAATCAGAAGTAGTCACGTAGGTGTAAAAAGACAATTACAATGCATCATGAAAAGTGTTATTGAAAAAGTCTGCAGGAAGTTGTAAGGGATTTCATACAAAGGGCACCTGATCCAGTTTCAAAGACCAGGGGACTCCATCATTTTTGAGATCCCTAGGTGCCTGGATCTATAAGACAACTGGGAACTATTTTCAGTATTTGCAAAAAGCCAGTAGAAATGACTCATTTACTGTGGCAAAATTGCCTACATTAATTAAAATGTCAACTTTCTTTGCTTTAGCCTGGACTTATAATTAGCACACGGTGGAAATATTAGTTTTCCCAGGCTGATTAGAAGGTGTGATGGGCAGTTATGCCTTTGATGAATAAAACTCAGCAAATGAATTAATTTACTTAATAAATGAAGATTGGTAGATAAAAATCCTTCAAAACATGGGGTCTCAGTGGAACTCTAAGAAAAGAGGTCCTTGGTGGTGGAAAAACCGGGAAAAATTGTACTTAAAAAACCTCTTTTGTACCTTGAAAACCAGAAAAAGAACGGCACTTGTTGATATAACAGTGATTTGCTCAGATCAGCTGGCCTTTGCCTCTCCCGGAGTGGATTTGGTACTTCTTTTACGTTTGACTCACTCCTGAGCAGTGACACAAAGCTGCATGAGCAAATCCCCCGTTTACCACTTAACTGTCAGCTACCCCAATCCTAACCCACATGATAATTTTGTTTCCATCACACTGAGCAGCTGCTCGAGAGGAACCTGTCTTGTTCCCACTTTGCAGCTGATTAACTTGACAGTATAGTCAAGCTGCAAGAGAGTGCAGAAAGAAGAGACTTATCTGCTTGTTATCTGAGTGTCACCACTGTCAAGATAGACTGAAGTTAACCGTCTCTGGCTCGGCGACCTTGCTTTCTGTGCCTGGTCCAGCAGAGATGGTCACACTAACATCGACACACATGTGAACACTCACTTGTGCGTAGCACAGGACTCTCTTCTCATGCCAATCCCCTCACTGCAGACAAAACAAACTTCAGTGAAAAATGTGGAAATACAGAGAAGGAGGATTTGAGGAAACTGAGTGTTTTGAGGAGTCTGCTTCCACTTACCACCTCTGTGACCTGCGCAATTCATCTCTCCCAGGCCTTGCCTTCTTCTTCTTTTGGGTAGTGATTCAAATATTTATTTTATTAGGTTATTTTAAATCCATGTGAGTAAAGTCTCTTATAGATAGTTGGACCCTGCTGTAGATTGAATGTTTGTGTCTCTGCAAAATTCATATGGTGAAATATGAACCCCCAAGGTGATGGTATCAGGAAATGGGGCTTTGGGGAGATGATGAGGTCATGAAAGTAGAGTTCTCATGAATGGACTTCGTGCCCTTATAAAAGTGGCCAGAGGAAGCTCCTTTGCTCCCTTCTGCCATGTGAAGGTACAGTGTGAAAACAGCAGTCAATAAGGAAGCTGGTTCTCGTCAGACATGAAATCTGTTGGTGCCTTGATCTTGGACTCAAAGCCTCCAGAACTGTGGGAAATAAATTTCTGTTGTTTATAAGCCATCCAGCCTATGGTATTTTGTAATAGTAGCTCGGATGGACAAGACAGAGCTTTTCTTAACATTCTATGGTGTGAGTCTGCCCTCACAGCGCTCGTCTGCCCTATAATCCCCCTTTATAAATGCCCATCCTCCTCTATCCTGGCCCCCATCTATCCCCAGATCTTTTTCTCATCACAAGCATCTGTCCATTTCTCTAAGGATTCTCTAATGCCTACTTCTTAGACCTCTATTTTAACTGCTGTGATAAAGCATGATTTCAAACTGATACTTATCTATTTCCTGGTTCTCTGGTTTAAGCAAAACTTATCTGTTTCATTATCCTCCTGGTGAGTTCCATTTGCCTCTCGGTAGATTGCAGGCGCAATTTTCATTTGTGACAATGGGGGTTCTTCCTGTGAAATCAATTCAAAGGAACCCCAGCTGGGAAAGAAAAGAGTCTCAGTCAAAAAATAAAAGCAGAGACATTTGTTCTTAAGGATGTTCTAGGCCTTTTGATGCTTCTTTGGGTGTTGCTTTGTGTGGCCATGCCCTCAGAGAACAAAGGGGAAAAGCACCTGGATCCTTTGTTCTGAGGACTTTTTGGAACATTTTTGCTGTGATTTTCCATTTAATAATACATTTCCAAAGTGTGTGGTAAAATCTTTTAAAGTGATTTCACATCTATCTTCTTATTTGATTTTTCCAGCAGCCCTTTCCAAGAGCCATGAAATTCCAGAGATGAGAGGTCATTTAGGTCAAGTGTTCCTCTTACAGCAAAGGAAGCCCACCCTAGAGATGGTAAGTGGTAAGATCTGGGACCAGAACCATCACTACCAGCTCTACACCGTGTCCTTTATTGAACAGCATGACCCTACACAACATGGCTCTATCAACCAAAACGATCATCAGAGTCTCAAAGTCCCCCCTCCCACTTCTCATTATGAAAGAGCACACTCTAGGTTCTAGGTTAGTTCTAGATTTCTTGTAGGCAATGGGACCAAGGGCTTTATATTTCTTCTATTAAAAAAAGGTTTTAGGTAGTTCTTGCTCCAAGGCATGTGTTCATGCCTCTCTACATTTTAACCATGTGCCAGGGATTCCTTACCTAGCCCAGCTATGCTTTGGTTCCCTCCTTTGATTCCTGGAGATGAGAAAACCTTTACTATTGGGGGTGTAGGGGGAGGGCAGCTTTGGTAATCTGCCACTCATTCCAATTCCCGTGGGAGTTTCCTATCACGATGTTTTTATGATACGGAAAATAACCAAAATGGGAACTAAGGAGCCACTTTATAAATATCTGGGGCGATTCACAGTAACCCACCATCCCGATGCTAGCAAAACCTCTGTTGAGAATGCATCATGGGCCAGGGAGCATACGTGAGGCCCCTTATGTCTTTGCTTTTGAATCTGAAGTAGCTGGACTGGCAGAGCTGATTTTGACCAGACTAGCCACCCAATCTCATTAAGGAGGAGGTGAAAGAGAAGAAAGTGGCCCATGACCTAACTCAGGAGACAGACTTTGCCCAGGTCAGTTTACCACAGGAAGTCTCACGTGGGTCCTGTGTTAACTTTAAGGAAGTGTAATCTTTTCTACTGGAAACAAGGCCCTGTGCCTCCAGCTCTGAACTCAGATTAGCTGCTCCTCCTACACAGGAGAGAGATTAGTTGGAGGAGTATAGGATCTGCAGGGAGGAGGGAGGGCAAAGAAGCGCCCTCCCCAAACAAGGGTGGCCTCCGAGAGCAGTTATGAGGCTTGAAAGCATTAATGTGAGCAAACGCCTTAGGACATACTGAGGGGCCCACCAGGGTTAAGCTGTTGTTATTCCCGGGTGCTCCGTCTCCTCTAGAGAACTGTGATAACGCTCCCAGATTAATCCCATCAGGCAGGAAGTACAAACATTGAACTACCCAGGAAAGTGCCCCCGCAGATAGAACGAAATCTTTACATTTTCTACTAGCTGAGTGGCCCCGTCTTGGTGGGCAGCGATGAAATGAAGCTGCAAGAATCTTTTATTTTTACAGGTTGATATTAGGAGAAATCATCTATCAACTGCTACCACTTTAACAGGTTTCTGTTCAGTTACGGTTTACATTTTTACTCCAGAAACTCTTTTAAAGGGTTTATCTCATGTTTTTCTCATTGCCTTTGTACTAAAACACCTATTTTGTATGTCTCAGACTGAATCATTCTAGAGTGACAGAAAATGCTTCCTCCTATTAGTGCCCCTGAAGAATCCCTCCTATTCGTGTTCCTTCTGAGCTATTAACGCTCCTGGCTTTAGGGTGCTCATGGACTCTGTTAAGTTCTGGACATTTACTAAAAGATCAGGAGGTTCGTGATTCCAAATATTTCTAGATCTTGCCATTGGTGCAGCAGAGAAAGAAGTATCTAAGAGTACATACTCAGAGCCGGACAGCTGAGGTTCAGTTCAAGCTCAACTACTTACCCCCTCTGGAGCCATGCGCAACTTAATCTATGTTTGCTCTAGTTTCCACGTCTGCAAAATGGAGGTAATAATAGTGCAACCTAATAGGATTGAAAGAGTTAATGTATATAAAGCACTTAGAGGCACGCCTCATGCTTGTAGTAAACGTTACCACTACTGTTATTCTGTAAGTAAAAAACAATATTAAGATCCTTCTCCACAATTCTTTATGGGGACCATGTAATTTATGAAGTACCTTGTTACCTTTCTTCCTTGCTCTTCAGCAACGTCACCTGTGGGTCTTTGGAGACCTCATTGTCGAAAAGATGCCATAAACTATAAGGAAACAACAAGCAGTTTTGGAAACGAACAATATAAAGAATAAAAATAAGAAAAATAATGTAGTTGCAGAGTCAGGGAAGGCCTAAGATTGAGACCTTCCTACATGTGTCCGAGTGAGTGTTCCCATGTGTGCAGGATAACAGAGCCTGGCATGCAGGGACTAGACTCTGAAACTAGAACTATCCTGGGTAGTCCAGACACCTGTGTTCAGTTGGACGGTACTTAAACAGCCCAGGTTAGAGTAAAATCTATTTCCATTTTCAGAGCAGTAATTTGTCTATTTTTGTGGTATGTAAGGTTTTACTAACCACTAGTAAGTTTCCCTGTAATGTTTTCTTAAATGCTTCTTGTTAGTTTAATTCTAGTTACTCCTGAGCCATCCTCCCTGAAAATAAAAAGCTCTTGGTCAGCACCAACCATACATCTTTTTATGTATTTGAGTTCTGATTACTTCATTCATCCTCTGACGCAGAATATTTATTCTAAGGCAATCTTAGTTTTAAACTAATACTGTTATTGGCCCTCAAGAGGTTATTAAACTTGGTTTGGATCTCCGTCTATCTCAAGAAACGGGAAAATCAAATGCTGAGAATATCAGCAATGTGAAATGTGTCATTGACTAGGCCATTTAGCAATGATCAGAGCCAGGCCTGGTGGTGAAGTCCTTGATCTTGGGAATCAGATGTATGAGTTTCAAACCCGTCAGCTGAGTGACGCTCAATAACTAACTTGTTGTGGCTGTTTCCTTATATAACAATAAGACCACCTAATGGGCTAAGAAGGAGACATCTCAATCTAGTGTTTGACACAAAGTCAGCATTGCTCACTAGCAGGCAGGCTAAATGCAAAGCAGACTCCATCCCTCCCCTGCTGAATCCACCTTCAGCTTCCCATTGGTCTTGGAATTACATCCAAACTCCTCGCTGTGGCCTCAAGTCCCTGTGTGACCTGGCCCTGCCTACCCCTCTGCTTTCATCCTGTAACACCCTCTGCTTCAGTGGCCCACTTTCTGTTGTTCCAACAGCCACATTCTTTCCTGCCTTAGAAATTTGCTATTTTCTGTGCTTGCAAAGCGTTTCTCTCTGCTCTTAACATGATGAGCTCTTTCTCAGCTTCAGGTAGAAATTCAAATGTCTCCTTCCCTAACTTCTCTGCTGAGGAAGGTTCCCCTGTCCCCCCACCTCCCCATCACCCATGTTACTTCCTCTCATGTCTCCCTGTTTGTTTCCTTCCATGCATACATTACAGTCTGTCGTCCATGTTAATTGTTTATTATTTTGTTTACTCTCTTATTGTTTGTCTCCTGCTTCCATGGAGGTCATTCCTGAATGCAGGGATCTTGTCTGCCTTGTTAATTGCCGTATCTTCAGCGCTGAGAAGTGTCTGAAACATACAAGGGGGGCTCAGTAAATAATCTTCAATTAATACTTTTAGAGTATTTGATATTAAATAAATTATATTATTAATTGCTTAATATTAGATTACAATTTCTTACCTTGCAATGTCATCCTTTGTAATAATATTATATGATTATCCAAATAACAATTGAAAAGTAATAAAGTGCCTTCAAGCTGTTGTAGCAATTAACAGTTAGGCTTATTTCCAGGGCTCTTAAGAAGGAAAGGCAAGAAGGCAAACACTCGGCTGGGTAATTATTTGAGTTAGATCCAAGGAATTGTCATTCCTGAAGCATATGAGTAAATCTAGCCAGGTAAGTTTCAAAATGATATTTCGAACAGTATTTAGAACCAAGATATGCTACAATATTTCTAATTACATCTAGAACCAGGTGATGTCAATGATTCAACATACGTAGATAGAACCATTAGCTAAGTATTTCGTAGGCTGATTTCATGCCTATTTTTAGCAAGTGTATTTAACTAAAGAGGCAAGTGAATTTCTATGTTGTATTTAAGGTTTAATTATGATGACTAAATATCAGATTATTTTTCAAGATGTGATCTGGAGGCAAGAGAAGGACAGAGGGCCCTAAATTCAAAAGAGCAGTGATTTACCTCCGGCAGTGTCACTTGCTAGATGCATGAACTAAGGTAAGTCACTTCTCTTGAAGCCTAGGTTTTCTCATCTATAAAACTAGGATAAGTGTCATAGAATTATTATAAGATTAAATCAGGCAATGGATAAGAATGTTCTTGACAAATAGTTTTCCTCCAATGAGGTGACAGAGGAAAAATGGTGTGTTTGACTCTTTCATATACATTTCTTATTAATAATTTTTCTTCTTTTATGTAATATTTTGCATGTCATCATTTTCCATTTGACCACAAAGTACCTTTTGGCAAAGAAAACAAAAACAAAACAAAGCTCAAATATCATGTAAAAGCAAAAATACTTCAGTAGTTTTTATTACATCAACAATTGTTACCTGTGGAAACTGAAAAAGTCCCTTTAACTTAAGAATTGATATAATTTTTCCTATAACAAACAAACCTGTTAATAAATATTAATGTTTTAGAGATTTTCTACTGAAAGAGAATGGAGTAAACTCTGTACATGAGTAGCGACATTCTAGAATTCTCCATCAGTTTCTCATTCACCTAGAGGTCTCAGTGTTGTTTGAAAAGCCAAATGATTTGAATGCCCTGGTACTTGCCTATAGACTTTCCCTCTTTTTTTCCCCTTCAGCCTAGCTCAGTGGTTCTCTAGGTTAGTGTGCATAAGATTACTGTGCTGAATTCTGTATATAGACCATGTGTACTGTGCTTTAGATGAATTTAAGGGATTTTTCAAAGGTAGTTTTGATTATATACAATTATGGCTGTATCTGCTGAGGGGTAAGGGTTAACTTGCCCAATACTGATGCCTTATGATTGGCCTTCCAGTAAAAGAAGAGGTCTTCCTTAAAAACCATGCAAATTAGCTTTGGGCCAGTGCTTAAGATGATCAATCCTAGTCAACTGCAAGTTTGGACACCAATGTTCTATTCCTACACAATCATGGCAGGGAGGTGCTGGAATCACCCTTAACAATGAATACTTAAGGTAGAAAGCTAGGATTGGAGTCAACTAATAACCCTATTGTATCAACGCTATTGTATCAATGCCTGATCCACCAGAGGAGGGGCTTTACTTCCCTAATCATGCAGCGTAAGAGCCCTAGAGGCCAAGAGGTGGGGTCTATCTCTTAGAATCTGAAATACAGGCCTGCTACATTGCTACGCACAGTCCTAGTACACATCACTTCAGTCTCTATTTATGTCTCTTTGTCCTCAGTGTTTTATGGAGCCCACTTCATATAAAGCTTATGTTTTATTTTGCTTTAAATATTTGAGACATTACCTCTGTAGTTACTAACCAAATGTTTTTTTCTTAGAAATGTTGTTTCTTGATTCTTCAGCCACAAAACAAAATCATTACCAGTAGTCAATTTATTTACAAGTTCATTTACAAAGAGATGATTTCTAGAAGCATTATTTTAACATACTTACACCTTTCCAATATGACTTGTTATTTGATTTCTAAGTTCACTGTACTTTTGAAACATCAAACAAGAAGATGGCAGAACATATTGAAGGAGGCCGGAAGTGGTAGATGACCAACCACTCTTTTGTCCTACTCAAAATAATTTTATGTTACTTTTTATATTGTCCTGACAAGCAAGGAGGTGACATTAAAATAACAAAAACTTAAATTTAAGATATAGATAGGTAAACAGTTCACTAACCTCAGAAGACCTTAGAGTACAATATATTGTACTACATTGTAATGGCTGATGTTCATTGATGATTTTGAGCTATTACTTTCCATATAAATGCTCTCTTTTAAAAATGGTAAGAAACACTTTAAATATATTTTGAATATTTTAATTACAAGTTAGATTAAATAGTAAACATTTTTATGATTATGAGGGCAAACCCTAAAATAGAAACTCATCGTTAAGAAAGACACATTTTCTAGGGCATCTCCACTTTCATGGTAGAGTGCATTGAACCCCGTGAACAACTGAATCTACCACTTAATTTACTTCCAAAGTATTTTGCAGTTGTTTATGGATATAACATCAGTCTTCTCTGCTTAGCTAGTTCAACTGTATGTTTCTCTCTTTCTTCTCTAAGGTGGGAGTGTATGGGATTTAGAGTCAGTTGAGGTGAGAATGAATCCCAGCACAGTGGCCTTGGGCAGGCTTTTCACCTCCTTTTATGAAAATGTGGTAGCTATAGATTTTACTTTTGCTGAGCATGTTTTTCTTTTCTCACTCCTTGTGGCCACTGAACTCTTCTTTTCTGTGGGGAACTTCTTCATGCAGTTTGGTTGAGTCTGACAAGAGGTGGGTATGTGATCCAGGCCTGGCCAGAGAACCCTGTTCAAGTAATTGGTTCAGGTATGGCTGATGATCCAAGCCAAAAAACCAGAGTCTTCCAACTTTTTTCTAGAGTTGTCAGGAAAAAGGCACTCTTTCTCCCTGTTGGGACTGCTAGCTGTAAGGATGATGTCAGCCTAGACCTTTGGTGGTCATCTTTGATACATATGGAGAGAACCCAGCTGAGATTAAAGCCAACACAGAGGGGAACAGAGCTGAGAAATAAAGAGGGAATGCCAGAAATATGATGATAAACTTTGAGCCTATGTACTCTGCCAGGCCTGAAGGCAACACTGTAGACTTTCCAGTTGTTTGAGTCAACTAAATTCTCTTTTACTTAAGATAGTTTGAGTTGGATTTCTGGCAATTTCACCTAAAGCATCCTTATTCACACACTCCCTAAATTCTGGTTTTCTAATTCAGAAAATGGTGATGTTTCACTATGTCATAGAGTAAGATTTAAATAAAATGATGAATGTCAACTACACAGTACACACTTCATCCTCAATAAATGAACTCTGAATTCGATAGCAGGCAAGCTCTAAGATTTCCTCCACAACAGGACCTCTCACTGTGTTTCCTCTCTGCCCAGCTCCCAGCTGATAGCCATTGTTCTCCTGGATGGGCCACTTGATTGTGGGGCTGCCTTTTCCCTAGCCCCAGTGGTCAGGGAGCCTTGCCCTGCTCTTGGCGGGCAGATGTTCTTAAGAAGGACAGGTCTCTGTCCGGACGTACACTGGAATTGTGAAAGATCTCACCTAGAGATGACAGTATCTCGCACGAGAATTCCCAAGAAGACCACATTTAAAGCACAGATGAGCTGATTTTGGTCCTGGTTCAGGAACATCTGGAGGAACAGCTGTGGATGACAAGGACGTGTTTATCTCTTTGAAAAGAAAAGTAGTGAGAAGGCAGGAGTGCAGCACGACAAAACAGAGATCTGTTCCCATCATCCAAACCTGGAAGGAAAATAATTCAATAAAAACACAGCTTGTTTTTAAATCAAATAGCTTAAGAGGTATTGAATTGAGAGAGTAGAAAAGGGAACCAAAGTCTTTAAGCCATTAGCCTTTGTGCCTCCCGCCTGCTCCTGATATTAGTAGTAAGGATCTAGAAAGTATATCCGTATCTGATCTCGAAATTTTCTCCGTTGGCAAAACCTAAACTTCTTTATTATTGAAAGGTTAACTCCCTTGGGGTTTTATTTAGGAGATGGTGTTATTAATGTCCTGCAAAAGTCCCTAAAATTTACTATACTTTCACAGGTCAGTGTTTTTTTTCTTTCTTTTGGCAAGATTAAAAAGACTGTACTATAATTTTTTCACAAATGATTTCAGTAGTTTGGGCTTCAACCCTACAAATTTATGGTCATGACTTTTAAAAGAATTTTGTTTTTTAAAAAAGTTCCTGCCTCATACTTCCCAAAACCGAGAAAAATAAAACTTCAGCATTTAGAATACTTGGAAAAAAGGAGACTAGTAGCAATTTTATGGTCTAAACACCTACTATAATAACCATGCATTTTATTTTCTTATAGCTGAGTTACTGAGGGCTTTTTCCTCTCTCCTCATAAACAGATGAAGCTTCAAGAAAATGGAGACGAATTAGAACCCAATAATAAACTAGCTGTGCAGGGCTGTTAGATTGGTTATTAGTCCACATTTTCTAATCCTCTTTTGTAGAGAGACTTTATTAAAAAATCAATTCTAGAATAGTCATTAATGCTAGTGGAAAGGAGAAATTCAGGTTTATTATTAAGAGGGAGAAAAAGCCTTGCAAAACATATGGGTTTCGCTTTATGGGAAACAGTTTCTAGACAAACATAGATGAATGATTTGACAGCAGCAGGGCACCCATTTATGTAAATACTGAACTGTGGGACTCAAAAAAACAAATTCAAAGAAAAACATTGTTAATCAGCTTGAGATCCCTCCCTCCTCTCAACATTCTGAAAGAACCAACAGATCAACATTAAGGAATGCTTTCAACAAGAGCAACAAGCAGAGCCTGGGGTAGTGCTGCCCTTGAGAAGGCTTCTCAGCGTTATTTAGGGACTTGCCCTTAGCTATTCTTCGTTTTGATACATCACCCATGTGAAAATAGCCAAACACCAAAATACTATATTGTCCTGATTGCTTTTCCTTTAAAATTTTTCCTTCTCAACTTCCAGTTGACCTAGCGAATATGCAGCACCCCCTCCTTAGATGAAAATAGGTACTAAATATATACCTGACT
Organism: Equus quagga; assembly: GCF_021613505.1. NCBI lineage: Eukaryota > Metazoa > Chordata > Mammalia > Perissodactyla > Equidae > Equus > Equus quagga. The sequence continues at coordinate 21,326,763 of NC_060279.1, read as the reverse complement.
TAGAGAATAGCTTACATACCAATATTCAAAGTGCCTTCCTGACAGGTGTCCTTTTTGTAGAAAGACACAATAAAGTGTCTTAGCTTGGGATCTTATGTTAACGAAATTTGCAAAGGGAAGTCAAGATATAAGATGCTCTTCTGAGTAACCGAGGTCTGATTCTCTTTCACCTAAAATTATCAGGAAATGGAGAATAGTTTTTCTTCCCTGATTTATTACTGCAATTTTCTTCACTGAATGCTTAGTGTAGCCACAATCCATGCAAATGTAACTGTTCTGAGAGACACATGACAGGCTTCAGGCACCTGTTAGATAAATCTGCAATCACTCGTGTCTTACCAAGCAGAAGACAGGGCCACTGGCTCAGTTCTTCTGCGGCCAATCATTTGCATATTCTTCTTCTTGAGAGAGTTTTGCTTATACACTGAGAAGTTCATTGCAAGGTTGGGATGGGGGGCAACTTCTGGATAGAAAAGCAAATGTCCATACTCCTAAATAGCATTATTGGCGATGAGGCTAATGCATTGAGATTATTGGGTGGCCGATGTTAATTTGTATGTGTATTTGAATGTCTCGACACATGTCTTTATAAGGGCTAAAGATTGTATTTAACTGTAATTGTCAATGCCACAGACGCTCTTTACTTTATTCTTAGAAATAAATAGGCATAAGCACATATAAAAACTTCAGTGAATTTTAATAGTGAGGTAAATAATTTCTCAAACACATTTAATGTGCATTTATAAAAATCTAACCCATATGGAAAAATATTTCTCAATAAAAATAGTTACATAAAAATAATTTGTCAATAAGATCCCCTTTTAATGTCTAGATTAGAGATCTAACTTAATAGACATAGATAGATAGATAAATAGAGCTTTCTAATTTCTAGATTAAAGGCTTGTATAACAATATCACTAAAAACTGATAATCTTAAATGTGTATGTCTATGTGTGTGTATGTGTTGGTAGACTCAACTTTAGAAAAAATAAGCATCTAATTGGCTTAGTTTTATATTACTTTCATATTGAATCTTTTCAACATTTAATAACCAATCATTTATCTGTTATTAGGAATCCTAGTAATAGGCATTTTCGGCTTTTGAGAATTTGTTATAATGGGGTTTTATAAACTATTACAGAGTAATCCTTTGGAGAATGATATTAGTTATCTATTCTTACTTGTATGACAAGAAAATATTTAGCAACTTTCCACAGTCAAATAACTAGTTTCTAAAAAGCGTTTTAGTAGATATGGTTATGTGTTCAGTTTAAAATACCATGTAAACAACAGTGAAAAAATCTTTTAAATCACTTGATTTACCTGCAACCTTCTCTCTTCAACAAATCAAGCTATTTTTATTTTTCTGAACTTTCTTCTAATCTTTATCTATATGTTTACAGCATTTTAAATAGCTTTAATTATGTAACATGCATTTATAAGCTATGTGTACGTGCTGTAAGATATATTTAACTGTTATTGTTATTTTGTTATCTATACCATTGGCTGCTGTGTTTCAGCTTTGGTTTTTATGAAGTGCTTTAGTCTGTGCTTTTTGAATATCTACATTCATAACCATGGAAAGTAAATGTAGGTCATGGGGAATTTAAAAAGTGGAAAAATATTGAAACCAAATATCCCTTTCTCTTACTTAACCGTAAACACTACATTTTCTGATCACAAGGATGAAATACAGTATGACAAACAGAAAGCTGTATGACAGCAAGTATTGTAATTTCTGTTCCTATGAATTTCTGATAGTAATTGAATCTAACCTGAATGTCAAATTATACCAATTCTATCCTTGTCCTGGCTGCTCTGGTGCATGCTGAAGGATTTCATTGTATCAGTCATCTGCTTCTTGACTTTCCATTCCAAAGGGAATCAAACAAAGGAGAAAACACTCAACAGAGACATGCTCTGCTCCCAACTTTAGTTATCTGTGGAGTCCAAACATACGCAAATATTTGCTCTTCCTTCTTTTGCACTAATATCTTCTTTTGAATGTAGTAAGCACTGTATCAAATACTTTACCTATGTTATTACATTAAATTCTCCTAATGAGCCTACAGAGTAAGTCACATTTTACAGATGAAGAAATCAAGATTCCCAGAGATTGAGAACTTGCCCAAAGTCCCCTCTTTACGGAGCAATGCTGTAGAGCCAAGATTTGAGCCCAGGAAGTCTGACTGTACAGCAGGTACATGTAATGACTAAAATGCTCTCCACCTAAGACGGAAAAGTTCGGGAAACTCTCAACTGTTGAAAAAGGTCTCATTGCTGTCATTGTCCAGGAATTTAAATGTCAACATCAAGACCATTAGTCTGTTGAGAACATTCTTGAGCCTGTCTTAGAGGTGTCTCATTTCTCTTAATATTATGGCATTGTGTATTTCATATACAATATACCGTGGAACCGCCTTGAATATAGGATCATGACGTGGTCCTTCAGCATCTGCTGAAGGGATTGAGTTCTTTCTGGAGGGTCTTGGATATACTTTGATGACAATAGATCCTAATATGTTTCATGTTTCTCTATGTAGTTGATCTAAAGTCTTATGAAATAGAGGAGAAGATAGCATAGGTGCTACTCTCTTCATGTTACTACCTGGCCATTATAGCCGCATATTTAGCCTTTGTTACAAGTGATGGAGCTGTCTCAATACAGTGGAGGTCCCAGAGCCTGTGTTATATGACGGGTCTAGTACCTGGAGTCTGGAGTGGCAGGGAGGGACATGTAGACCACTCCTCCCAGGGTGAGTTGATAACAGTCAAATCATTATATATAGCTACTCTAGAGTCTAGAGCCATTTAAGAAATCAAATTCAGCTCAGTTTCTTATGGAGCCATTGAAGAAGAAAGCAACAATTCATCTCTAACCACTGAGAATGCTGGAGTATGATAATAATTATTCCTATGGAGAGGCATATTACAAAAGAGTTTACTGTCTGTGGATAAAGTTGTTTTTAACTAAGGACTAGAGTTAGCAAAGTGTACAATGTTGCCTGGGCAAGTTGTGCTTCAAATTCTGTAGTCTATATTGTGTTCCTTCTTTAAGATATTGTTCTGGTAAGCTTGTATTTGAGTCTAAAAGACAGTTGCCATAAATTCTGTTAAGGCAATTGAACTCTCTGGAGACAACAAAATCAACTGGAAAAGCTATCAAAAATATGAGTCAGCTGTCTTTCTCAAAGTGGAAGTCTTTCAAGAAATAACTAGTGAAAGCATGTTCAAAACGTGGTCACTAGATAGAAGTGGATTAAATTTAACTAGAAATGATAATACAAATTTCTTAAAAATATCTTCATGATGTTTTGCATTTATGTATTATCAATTTCCACTTTGATTAATCACTCTGCTTGGTTCTACCAATTCTGTTTAGCAAGAATGTAAAAATGTGTCTAACTAAAGAGATCATAATAACTACTCCAGAACCATCTGCCCCTTTGTGTCTCCAGCAGCAGAGAATGGCATGCTTTAGCATTTTAAGTTATTTAATTTCAAACTAATGAGAAAATTTTAGAACTAACATAGATTTTATAGTCCTTTTTATAATCCAAATAACACTATACCTAATTATGGAACATATTTTTTAATAACTTCTCAAGAATATGAACACTCTGGGTAACAGAAAATCAGATAAAGGCATTAAGCTCTTGTGGAGAGACTATACTAGGAAACAACCTAAGAACTGATTACTTGATTCATTAAGGATTTATTTAATATTTACAATGGATTGTTGATTTGCTTTACTATCTAGAGGCAATTTGGGTCTGGATTATCTGATGGAGGGTTAGAAGCCAGTAGAAATTAAGATGATAAGAAGTATAGTTCTTGCTCTCAAACAGCTTATCGTTTTAGACCAGTGATTGAAATATTGGCAAAACACAATGATATGCTTTTTATATAAAGAGCTGATCTTAGGAACTGTTAGTGTGGCATGTGTTTCACAACAGTCTTTCCTTGACTTGTCAGCAATCTCTTCCTCAGTATTTCTAATGACTGGTAGCAGTGATGCGTGAAACCACATAGAGGCAAGATAATAAATTCTCTTCTAAAGTCTTCAGCTTTAGATGGTTCTTGAACTGGGTAGGTAGAGTAGGAAGCAATCAAATAGGTAAGAAGTTTAATTTACTAGATATTCTGACTGAAACAAGGACTACATTCTTCTTTCTCTCTCTCGCTTTTTACTTTTCCCCCATCATTGCCATTGAGCCGTCCATATTTTGTTATATGGAAAGATGCGTAGCTATATCTATATGGATTCAATACAGATGTTCACTGTCAACATTTCATTCCTCTCTCTATTCCTTCTAAGTTAGACCTAAAACTTTGGCTTAGCTATAGGAAGCTGAGTTCACCTAAAGAAAGAAAAAATTTCCTCTTCCCTCCATGTCCATGTTTGAAAATTAAAAGAAATCTATTGTATAAATGTAGTAAAGAAAAATACGCTAGATTGGGAATTAGTGGTATCAGTTTGAGTTTCAGATCTTCTTGTAAGTAGCCAATAATTAGTAGGGAGACTGTGGGCAGATTGTTTAATCACTGTTGGTCTGGGTTTCCATATTCGTTGAATTGAGGAGATTGCATCAGGTCACTTCTAAGACTTCTATAACCTCTGTGATTCTGTGACTCTAAACATTTATTGAGTTAGTTCTCTACTAAGCATTATGGGTGATACAGAAATAATACTGGACATTGTCTTTGCCCTAGAGGCATTTACAATCTAACTCTAATAGGAAGATAAGACTAATATCACTAAGCTGCTAGGAAAAAACCTAAATCCAATAAATATATCTCTATTCCCCTCTTGTTTTATCTCCTATGCATTTTGGAAAGAGCTGTCCCTTCCTTTTTTTTCTGAAACACTCCTCTTATGGCTTCCAGGACACCACAGTCTCCTAGTTTTCCGCCCACCTCACTAACTGCTCCTTCTTCCTCTCTTTGCTGAGACCTTTTTTTCCTCGCTAAATATTTTTGTTGCTTTTCCCTGGGTCCTTGCCCATGTTTGCATACTTTCTCCATATATGATCTTATTAACACTCATGCCTTTAAACGTTATCTATGTTCTGCTGACTCTCACATCCATGTCTTCTTTGAGCTTCTGCCTTATATTTTAAATTACCGACTTGATCTCTCCATTTGGATGGTTCATAGAAGCTTTAATTTTAACACACCCTATACTGCACTCTTGATTTCTCTACTCTCTCCACTCTCAGTTCTTCTAGTAAATAGTAAGTCCATCTGTCTTACTATTGTTCAACCCAGAAATCTTAGACTCATTCTTGATTTTTTCCCTTTCTTTCACTCTTTCATAGTCAAGCTATCAGCATATCCTGTTCATTCTTCCTCTGAGGTTTATTGTGACCTTATTTATTTCTCTTTATCACCACTCCACTATCTTGGTCCAGGCAATCACTCTTTCTCATTTGGCCCATCACAGAATGCTAATTGGTCTCTCACTGCCACTCTTGTCTTCTACAATCCTTTTTCCAAACAGCAGCTGGAGTAGTCCTCTTAATGTAAATTGGATTATGTAAGACATCACACCAAAGTCTTCCCGTTACTCTTGAATTAAAATCAAAACACTTTACCCTGGCATATAAGGCTCTGAATGATCAAGACTTTGACCAGGTCTACAGCTTCATCTCCCAGCTCTTTCCCCTGCACTCGTGGTTCCCTTAGTCTTCTTTTAGTCCTGTCAATAACCTAAGTTCTTTTCCGCGTCAAAGGCTTTGAGTTTTTTTTCCATTCTGCCTGGATCATTTTTTCTTCTATTGTTTGCAAGACTGACTCCTTGTAATTCTTCCCATCACACTTTGTCATCTCTTTAGAGAGGCCTTCCTGAATCATCTTATCTAATATAATACCATTCCTTTTTAGTCTTAAAGGAGCACTCTTGGCTCTTTTTTATTGTACTCACTGCAAGTGATAATTATTTTATTTTATTTTACTGTGGACAGTCTTTCCGAGGCTGACATTGTTAGATGCCTACCTAATATCCATTCCTACGTCTTCCTTTTTAAGAAACCCATAATATTCTTGGGAGCACCATTGGGTCCAGGTAAATAAAAATACTCACTCTAGGAGTGGTGGTGTGATACAGATCTGGTCAATGAGTCATTAGCTGATGGTTTCTGGAGAAGCTCTTGCTTACCTGATTCTGTAACTCCTTCATGATTCTTACATGAAATGTAGATATTTTGTTTGGAGATTCAACAGCAATTTTGTAATCATGAGTGTGAAAGCCATGAACTAAGCTTGATGGAACAGAAAGAGAGAAGAGTCTGACTCATTGATAACGGCAGCTTAAGAGGTATCAACTATATCAGGCCTGGGCGCAGTAACTTTGAATCTTTTGTTAGACTTAAATCCCGTATGCTTGAGCCATTGATTTCTGGTCTTCTGTAATTTGACTCTCCAATGCATTCTTCTCAGTTACATTTCTCTATTGGATGCAGCTATATGAGAACAGCAAACATGTCTGTCTTGTAGCCCCAGCATCTTGTAAAATACCTGACACATAGTAAGCTCTTCATTAATATCTATTAATTAAATTCTAGAATTTTAAACACAAAAACAACAACTACGGAAAAAGCCAAAGTGCACCTTGGGGAAGAATGTTTTCAGCATATATGACAGAAATAATGTTAATACCTTCAAAATACAAAAATTTGTATAAAGCAATAGGAAAACTATTACGATCCAAACAGATAAATGGGCAAAATATACAGAAATACCATTCACTTGAGGTAATAAGATTAATAAATGAAAGAAAACGAATATTATTAATAATCAAGGTAATACAGATTAAAAATAGTAAATTGTCATATTTTAGCAAGAAATTTGAAAGAATCCAATGTTGTAGAATATAAAGTGAAAGCAATACTTTTAATTCATACTGTTTGTAGTATGAACTTGTTCAACACTTTTGGAAATAATTTAGTGTTAAACATCAAAAACTCCAAAAATTACTCCCTTTGGATTCAGTGATCTTTTCCATGAGCAGGAAATTTTCAAAAATGACAATAATTTACATAGGAATATGATTGCATCATTAGCATATAAGCAGAGAGGAAGCCGTCTAAATGTCCAACTATAGAGGAATGGTTGCTCCTCAGGAATATTATGCGCCCATTACATCTAATTATGAAGCCTTCGTAGAAACATAAAAATGCTTAATCCAGGTGCTGGCGCAATTAAATGAAGGAGTAGGAATGAGTCCTCCCTTTGGCAGATCACAGATGACTGTGCTGAGGCCTTCTCTTTGGGGACCATAGGTGGTGCCATCTTTCAAGCAATCCAAGGTTTTTAGAATTGTCTTGGTTTAATAAGCCACAGAATAGGGGAAATTTGATATCTATTAAAACCAGAGCACCACAGTTGGGAGATAGCTTCAAAGTTTGAGAAAGCCTTTGTTCCACGCTTGGTTGCAATGTGGTCAATATCTTAACAGTAACCTTACTGGCAGCAAAACATAGAGCTGACCATAGTTAGGTCAGCAATGGTGGATGACAATTTAGGGTTAATAGAAGGAGCTGGAATCACGCCGATGGTACTTGCCTCTGCACAGTATTCCAGTGGTGTTCAGCTTGCTGAAGATCTTTCCCCATTGCCTCCAGCCCAGTTATGCCCTCACCATTCAGACACTCCAGACAATCTAATAAGCCTGAGGTCCCACAGTTGACAATGCAGAATTTCAATATAAAATGTCTTCTGAATAACTAACAACAGGTGGTTTTGAGATTGTCACCTGTTTTCCCTATCGTAAGAGTTTTGTGATCAATTAGGAAGGAGCTATTTCCTAATTAAGCATTGAGCAAGTGTTTTGGCATTGGCTTAGGTAGGCACTGTAAGCAGGCAATCTAGGTAATTCAGAATTCAGTCCTAATTTCAAACCATCCTAACTCAAAATCACTTACACAGCTTCAGAAAATGTTTCCTACAGTGTTGATTGGCTTTCATGTAAACATACCTATGAAGTTGGAAACTATAGGAAGAGATGGAAGAAAGGAAAGTGGCTAAGTAGAATGGCTGAATTGCTGATTCTGTGATGTATGAATGAAACAAATAATTATCCAAATGACTCTCTGTAGGATTCAATTCAGGGAGTAATCAGCTCAACTCTCTATTTTGTTCCTCTCAATAGTCCTTTCCTGTTTTGTGTGAGATCGGGTTCAGTTGAGACTAAGGTTATTTTATTCGCTCACTTGAACTCCCGTTTTTGTCTACACAAGTCAAATTAAATGGCCTTTGGGAGCTGATGAATTCTGTCCATGAAACAATTCAATACTATTAGATACCCATCTGCTATTGTGGATTATCTCAATTAATCCTCACAACAGTTCTGTAAACTAGATATTATAATGTCATATTATTATTTCACACTTCATAGGTAAGGGTCGGAGTCTCAAAGAGTTAAGCTATGACTTGTGATAAGGGACACTGTCTTATATGGTTCCATAGACCATGCTGTTTGCACCACACGTGAAACTTTAAAACATTATTTTTTTTCCTCTTGAGATTTAGCTTTGTCTGTGCAGTTGCAATTTTAGCTTTTTATTAAAGACAAGGATGAAGAAGAGTTGTTACACATGTATGGCATATGCAGATCTTAGTATCTCTGAGTTAGGCAAGACTTGTAATGATGCCACTCAATATTCCACCTACCTCTGGTAAGGGCAGATTAGAAGATTGGAAAATTTGACATGACTTTGATGTGTTAAATGCTAAATAGTGCTGCACAGGATGAAAATTCTTTGGAAGAAGACCACGAGTATAACTATTTTTGCAGGTGTTTTAGAGCAGAAGTCTGTTCACTCAATGATTCCACATTTTTGGGAAGAACGTAACTAGGAAAAATTTTAGCTTTTTTTCTTTTTCCAAGGAAGGAACATGAAAATGCCAGAAATACAGAGGTAATTATTTTGATCAAGCGATTATGTTACTCATTATGATGGCAAAATCAATTTATACTTTATAGAATCATTTGTCAAGAAGCTTGGAAATACGGCACATTGGAAATTGCAGCAAAAGCAATTACATTTGGTTTTCTTGATTAAGAAGAAAGAAAATGAGTATTACCTATTAATTGACAAAATTACAGAGTCTGAATTAAAATACACACTTGTTTTCTTGATGAATACAAACAAAGGTGATTTGACATTCATAAAATCCCATTGCAGTTTGGGTAGGGAAGTCCCGACTTTCTCGATGTCAAGGGAAGAGAAATTTAAGCTTTGTTGGTAACTCATTCAATGAAATATGTAGGACAAAAAATAGGATTTTCAAGGAGGAAAATGTTGATCTATCAGGACACATGAAACTACTGGGGAGAAGGAATCAACATTAGAAATCTTGGACATAGTCCTGGGGTATAATTTTGTATTTGGCTATAATCCAAATTACAAATCTGTGTTTAATCAGTTGATAACTAAGGTCAAGATCGGAATCCTCCAACAGCTTGCTCCTGGCCTTTGGTGAGGCCCTGCTGGTCTTTTAGAGTTCCCTCAGAGTCTGAGTTGACACAGAGAAGCGTTACATATCCTAGGACTGCATGAGGAAGTCTGCTCCAAAATAAGACTCATTTCTTTGAAAACCAAGGATTAATTTCCATTAAGCATGTGAGAGTTCCTTTAGAAATGTTTTTGTGTGGGCTGTAGCTCATTTTCATTACTGTTTTTTTTTTTTCATCACTTAGGGCAATTCATTAGAAAATCCACCAAATTTATTTGAAGTAATCAATTAATCCTTTGAGATGCAACAATTAATATGCAAATTGTACTACATTAAGAGTCTCAGGGGGAGTGAAATTAAATAAAAAATGTACAGCCTTTCAGAAATTAAAAAAGGTATTGTTTTACTGTCACAGATTTTCAAAATCCATGTGATTTTTCTCCTATGGTTCATTTTATTATCTCCTTGCCTAGAAGTACCAAAACAAATGACCATTCCTCTCTTAAATGCATTACATCAGGATACTAATGGAAGGATATTAAACATGATAGCTACATTGACAAAAGATCTGATGAGGCAAATAACAATATACATAAATAAGTATGAATTCAGAACAGAATAATTACATCAAAAAGTAAATAATTATCATTGCTATTTCCTTCTCAGAAATACTCACAGGGAAATAAAGGACTAAGAGGTCATTTTGAGAACATTACCCAATAGGCAACATCTTTACTGAAGCATGCAAATTCTGTGGTACAGTTATGTTTTAAATGGTTTTTCCTGATGACTGGATAATGTGAGGGAGATATGAATATTGTTAATAAAACACCTTTAAAATAGTACCAATACTTGCTCAATAATTTCTATATACAATTTACTGTTCTCAGCACTGAGCATGTCATCTAAACCTCACAGCAGCTGTATGAAATAGGAACTGTCATTACTATCTTACAGGAGAGGAACGAGAGAGCAAAGTGATTGACCTGAGGTTACCCAGTTAGCAGAGCCAGGATCTGAGCCCAAAGATTTAACACTACAGACCACGTTGCTCGCCACTGCACCATCCATCTCTGAGAAAGATGCCAGAAAATATTGCTGGCATTTTCCTGAGGTTAAGCATTAAGCTGTTAGAAAGTTAGAGAGATAAATATTGCTGTTTAGATAATTGTGATCACGTTCACTTTTTGCTATTATTATTCTAAATATGCAAAAAGAATTAATGCACAGTTGCCTTGCTTTTTCGTTGAGCTCAGGAAGCCTTAAATGTATCATCTCATTATTTTGCCTTAAATTTTCTCCATAAGAGATTGGAAGAAGCCACATTTGTCCTCATAGTGTAAATGAAACATATTGAGGTGGTTACATAGATATTGGTAGTGGGTATTTGCAAGAGAATTGGGTTAATTATCAAAATGATTTTGGAAAACAGTTACTTTCTCCAGACCTACCCAGTACTAGATTCTCTTTCTTTCTGTATACCTACCATTATTATTCATCATTATCATCATTATCATCCTTGTCTTTTTCGTAAAAGATTTGAGACAACTGCTCGAACTCTATACTTCAGGCAGAAGTCAATTTTGACCTATAAATATTAATTAATTCAATTAACGAGTGATTATCAAGCATAGATTCCATGCAAAACACTGCATTAGATACTTTGCAATAATTTTTAAATGCTCTAACTTTCAAGAGCCTGAAGTTTCATTGGGTCAATAAGTCATATATACAATTACAATTCAAGGACTTCTGAGATAAGTACCTTTAAAAGTACAAAATTATATAGGAGTTCATAGGCTATTTCCAAGTGGGAAATAGGAATGGGTGGGAGGGAAATCTGAGAAGGGTCATTAAGAAGGGGGATTTTGAACTGAGTTTTGTGAGAAGGATAAATTGTGTGTGTTCATGTGAATCCATTTATCATGTAACAGCTTTGCCAAATTTTCTCTTAAAGATGGAATAGTTTTTTCTATGAAAAACACTATGCTAGACAGTCAGTATAGCACAGCTTGAACCATGGTTCTGCTGCTTAGTCACTGTGTGATCTTGGGCAAATTGCTACACTTCTGTTTCCTCACCTGCAAGATGGGGAAGATGGTACTAGCTACCTCATAGGGTTCTTCTGATGATTAAGTAAATTAGTATGGATAAGCAATCACAACAATGCTTGGCACTATGTAAAAGTTAGCTGCTAGGATTATTATTTGAGTGAGGGTGGCAAATTCTAATCAGTGGTGCGCATTTAGGATGTATAGATGTTAAGGCAAGAATTGTTTTGCATGTTTTAGAAATAGAGAGGGCAAAAGATATAGGATGAGCTGAAGACTTGGCAAAGGCACAGATACAGAGAAACATAGGGTTGTTTAACGCAATGTTTCCATTTTGTCTCATTTGGAAGAATGTGTGTTTTTTGTTTGTACTTTAATTGTTATGTCCATCATAAGGAATATTTACAGGTTAAATAAGGAAAAAGTTTTTGAGGACTCATGAACACTAAATGTTGACTTCTCCACTTTGCCTTAGAAGTCTTACATTTTTGATGACTATCAGAGTGAATATATCGTCCCCAATATTGCCTACATGAAGTGGGTAAAGTACTAGAGAAGAAACAGGGTAGAACCTTGGAAATTAATTGGTCCTTCCAGAGGATTGAAAGCAATCATTTTCTTCTGCCCCACATGTTCATGTAGCAAAGAGGCATTTTATCCTTGGTCTTTCCAAAGAATAAAAACTGTTCTCAACACTGTACGACAATCTGACTGATTTCTGCAGCCAACTTCTCCTCCTTAGCAGGTGTCCCTCTCTCCGCTCGCTTAGCCCATTCAATATTGTTCAGCCAGGTGAAAGCGAAAGTCCTTCGTTTCCTGACTTGCATTCCCAAAGCTTTTTGGTTTATTTTTATAGGGCTGCTCAGATTTTTATAGTAAAAAGCCACTTGAAAATCTTGTCTAAATGCATTCAGGTGCATATTAATTGATTTCCCTCCTTCAACTGGAATTTGCACAACAAGAGAAACAGCTGGAGACAGTTCATTAACTAATTGGAAATCTTGGCTTTGGAGATACCAGGAATAGAACAGAAAGGGAAACTAGCATGCTATGAAAGAAGACAAGTGTTCTCCCTGACAATGAGATATAATATTTATCCATTTTCCCATTGACCACTTCCTCTACAAAGCTTCTGGCTCAGAAATAGACTGGAAATTAAATTAAATCTATCTTCTGCATGATGCTCCAGAACAGTAAATATATGTATCTTTTGGTATTTGATATTTGATGCCTGATGCTGCTATAATATATATTTCAGAACCCTCTGTTTCGGATGACAGTCACTCACTCAGATTAGTTTAAGCAAAGAAGAGAATTTATTGACTCGTTTAACTGGGAATTTCAAGAGGGGTTCTGACTTCAGGTATGGCAGGAACTCAAGAAATGTTGTTTGGGTTCTATCTTGCCATGTCTTGTAACCCTCCTTCTTTATGTGGCTTGAAAACACTTTCTGGCTAGTTTTCTCTCTGTGGCAGGAAAGATGGCCCTCAGAACCCCAAGCTTAAAATCTTGTGGCTTGAGACCTGAAAAAAGAAATCTCCTCTCCCTAAAATGCATATATCAGTTCAGAGAGAAGACCCTGATTGGGCTTGCTTATGTCAAATGTCCTCTCGTGCACGATAAAAATCTCCTCCAACTTTAACGTACATATCATGCATATCACTTGATGAACTTGTTAAAGTGCATCTTCTCATTAAGCCCACTTTTACAGTTGTTATATGAGTAACTTAACTCCCAAAGCCAGGAATTAATAAAATGTGATTCCTACCAAGAAACGAGAGATTAACAATCAGTGAAATAAAAAGGAATCAAGAAACTGAAGGAAGCTGTTACGTTAAAAAAAAAAAATTAGATAATCAAGATACCTGGGTAATGAATTTAAGGAATGTGTAAAACAGCAATGACTTTCATTTCTGTTTAGAATGATCCAAGAGGAAAACAGGGCATCTCAGTTTCATTACTTAGTTTTATCCAAACGGTAATTAGAATAATTTATATTATGAGACTGCACACAATCGCATTACATTTTCACAACAATTCTGAGAGGAAACTTCTTAGCAATCCTCTGCTGTCAAATGCCTCTACGTCCCGTCCCTCTCTGAGTAGAGATTGTCACCTTCTGGGCTCAGCTTGAGGACCAGCGATATGGCAGGTCAGGTCCCTAACTTGGTCCTGTCTAGTGAGAGAAGCCAGGGAACTTCTACTGGTTTAATACTAGGTTGTTAAAACAGCTCTTTCCGTTTGATTTCTTGTGTCTGGCCCAGCTCCATCTTTTGACTGTTTTTTACTGGCTTTGGGTTTCAGAGATTGGATATCTTGGTTCTGACATTGGCCGTAAAGCTGGGCCTGTGTCCTGTGCTATTGGCTTTACTTGCTAAGGTTCCTATCTTCTGAGTCTGTATCTTACAGACTTTATCTGGATTTTATCTGGAGAACGATTATTTGAGTCAGCTTTGTCTCAGTTGCTTCTTCTGGCACCTTCTATTTTTCTTAATTTTTAAAAATTTTAAATCTGTTAGTCTGAATGCTGGTCACACTTGTTTTGATGCCAGATTCAACGCATCCTTGATTCATAATCATGTTGATGATCATAATAATGATGGTGAAAATGGTAATGAAAACTAAAAGTGAGTATTTCCTGAGTTCCAGACACTAAGTACTTCACATACGTTAACATAGTTAATTTCCTAATAACCTTAAATACGCACTATCATTCTCATTTTACAGATGAGGAAATCAAGGCACAAAGAAATGAATTGATTTGCCCAACTTCACAGTGGTAGAAAGTAGTAGAGCCAGGATTTGAAGCCCAGTAGTTTCGTTCTAGAGCTCCCCAATATCGAGGAGAAAAATATGCAATATAGTCTTTTAATATTAATGACAATAATGCTAATTGTTTATTGTGTATCCTACTGCCTTTCCATAATAATAATAATATAATGATGATGATGATGATGATGATGAACATAATATTGAACTTTCTGGTTTACAAAATAACTGCTTTATTTCCAGAAGAATGGCTCTCATTTGGAGTATGGATAAAGTTGGGGAATTGCTATGGTAGGCAGCAGAATTAAAACATACATGTAGGGGCTGGCCCAGTGGCATAGTGGTTAAGTTCGCATGCCCCACTTTGGTGGCCCAGTGTTCACAGGTTCAGATCCCAGGCACAGACAGACACCACTCATCAAGCCATGCTGTGGCCATATCCCACATACAAAATAGAAGACTGGCACAGATGTTAGCTCAGGGACAGTCTTCCTTAAGCAAAAAAGAGGAAGATTGGCAAAGATGTTAGCTCAGGGCCAATCTTCTTCAGCAAAAAACACAAAACCCCAAAAAACCCCCACACGTGTAGATTCGAGACCAACTAATTAACAGGGGCAATTATTTAGAGCAGACACTGAGTGCCCTGTGGGAGAGGGTTAGAAGGGGGCACCAGTTTTGTCTCCAAGCTGGCAGACCATGCTCAGCAAAAGAAAACTGTTGCGTAAAGCCACCCTTTTCTCAGTAGCATTTGTTGTCATTCAAGTAATTTATCAACACTTTTCCTTTCATTTGTAGAGAGTGTTGTCTGAGAGAAGTTTGACGTGTGCAACGTCCTAAAATTTTGCACGTCCAGGGGCTGTTTCAGTTTTCTGCATTGATTGGCATCTAGGGCCACTGTCCCACTGGATCACTTCTTCAGCTAGTTCAGCCCAGGCCCTTACCTTTTTACTATTTAATTAGAATTTCCAGAGGTGGTTCCAAGCATAGATATGTTTCAAAACATTAATAATTTTATGCCCAAATACTTCTGAGGTGCAGCCCTGGTTAACAACCACTACAGTAGAATCTTGGAACCAGAAGGACTTTTTCAAAGCAAATGAGCCAAAACTCAGAGAGATGAAGTGACCGCTATATATAGTCACCCGCAGAGCTGGTGACAAGGCTGACTTCTTTTGTTTCCTGTTTGATACCATTGGCATTCCTAAGAACAAGTCAGAGTGGATTCCCTTCGCTACTATTCTTCTCCCACTTCGCCTTGTCAAGTGGCCCGGAAATAGTGGAGCTGGCAATTGAACCAACGTCCATGTGACTGCGAACAGCATGTTCCTTCCACTTCGCTTCAGAAAAGATTCTGCTTCCTGTCTCAGGAGTGCAGCTCAAGTATTAATCATCCATCTGTAATTGTCCTATGGCCCCCTCTGCCAGTTTTTCCTCTATTCCAATTTGCCTTCTTGACATGTGAGTCTCTTCCCCCATCATTTTTGTTAAGTATCTTACTTTGTTAACATAAATTTAGACACCAAGGTAGGAGGAAGTCTATCCTGAATTGTTCTCTCTAATTCTGATAACCTCATCGCCTACTCAGAATCTGTATTGTTTGCACCATGTTACACACAGTATTTCTCATTACAGATGGATCTTTTCAGTGAGTTTTTCTTTTATTTCCCACCTGAATACAAATTAAAAAGTGGAGACAAGCCTTCTCATATATTTTTTCTTCCACATAGTAGGTATTAATATAACCCTTTTGACAAGGAAGGTTTGCCCTGGGCAAAGAGAGAGCATGTACTTTTGGAGTGTATAATCCCTTTCAGCT
Source organism: Equus quagga (assembly GCF_021613505.1). Taxonomy (NCBI): domain Eukaryota; kingdom Metazoa; phylum Chordata; class Mammalia; order Perissodactyla; family Equidae; genus Equus; species Equus quagga. Next base: position 21,310,671 of record NC_060279.1, on the reverse strand, counting down.
CTAAAATTATGTGACTCTCCATCTCTGGTTTTCTTTTTAAAGATTGGCACCTGAGCTTACATCTGTGGCCAATCTTCTTTTCTTTTTTCTTCTTCTTCTTCTCTCCAAAGCCCCCCAGTACATAGTTGTATATTCTAGTTGTAGGTCCTTCTGGTTGTGGTATGTGGGATGCCACCTCCGCATGGCTTGATGAGTGGTGCCATGTCCGCACCCAGGATCTGAACCAGTGAAACCCTGGTCCACCGAAGCAGAGTGTGTGAAGTTAACCACTGGGCCACGGGGCCAACCCCTCCATCTCTGTTTTAACCCAGGGGACATTAAAAACCAAAACTTTCCAAAACTCAGTTGGCCCCAGGTCTGAAGGGGCAGTACACCCCTAGTATTTGTTAGTGTCAAGCATATGGAGTTACATCTATTAGCTCTGTTTACTCTGCTACAGAGTTTATTACCCAGAAACCCTTGGAAATAGTTTATCAGGACTGCAACATTTAAATAACGAGGAAAAGAGAACCTCCTTCTCTGATTCAATATTGCATTAGAAGAGCATGAGGATGGGATGGGATGAATGAAAATCTGATCATTTAACCTAAGATTTCACATTAAGACATATAAATAAGCATATAGGTTGCTGAAGGTATCTTTAAAGTCGTATTGTAAAACCGCAGGAAAAAATGAACAGAAAAAGAGAGAGAGAAATCTTTTTTCAGCAGGATTATTTGAACAAGCATATCACTGGAAACAATTAGAAGTGAAGGTTGAGATATTTTATGTGTTGCTGAGTTGCAATGTGTTTCCAGTAGAGGCAGTTAGAAATCCTTAGCCGCCAAAACAGCAGTGAATATGAGAAACCCATGATAAACAAATGAAAAGCAATAGGATATATTGGAGTATGAGGAAGCCATTTGGTTTAAAACTAATTCGGCCTGACCTTGTTTTACCAAAAGGCCCTGACATGGCCTGTTGAGCATGCATTGTACATCTGCTTTAAACATTTACTATGTCCCAAAGGTAAGAACGATGCCCTTAAAGATAGAGATGTAGCTTCCCCCCATATCGGCATTTCTTTAAGGATAAACATCTTTTCCTGGAAACTAAGCATTAATTGCTGACTTGCTGTGCTCACCTTGTGACCACTGACCAGCTAAGCATGTCATGGCAGTAGTAAAAGAGCCCTTCCTTTCATATGTGATGTGTGTTCTTTGTTCCAAGATGGTATATAACCACTCTGTGCACCCCACTTCTTTGATGCCCTTCCTTTGTTGGGGAAAGAAGGCCCCTGGAGCTATAGTCTTCAGATCTGGCTCAGAGTAAACTCACCCCAATTTTGATTTATAGATTGATTATGGATTATTTGCATTGGCACCAATGAGGTAAGTATACATTCTTCAAAGCACACAAACAGTCATGACTTTGAGCTTCCAATTTGATGGTCACACAAGATGCAGAATATGACAGAGCCTAGATCTAAAATATAGCTAATTGGAGATTCCAAAGTCCGCTAATAGAGAAATATGGGGAAAGAGAAAAATTTAAAAAGGTAGTTGCTGAGAGTTTTCCACTCAAGGTGAAGATTTTAAATCTTTTAAGTCTAGGACCTTATATATCTAGGATCTCAAATGCTTCCACATTCTTAGTGTGGGTATAAACTAGAAATAAATCCATTCCTCGGAAAAGGACAGTAAAGGATCTTAACTATCTTCACATTGCAGCTGAGTGAGGGGGAAAAAACAGTCCCTTGAAAATCTATAACTATAATCCAATTCTCATACAAATATGTTGTCTAGATTCATCCTATCTGTGGGAAAAACAAACAAATGACCTTAACTTGAGATTTCGATGAAAATGGTCCTGGTGTTGCAATGCCACAGGGAGTGCCTGGCAGAAGCAAACACAGATTGTTGCAGGAAACCTTCATTTTAGCCCTCAAAATTCCCACAAGTCAAGATTAAGTTACATGAGTACGCAAACATCACAAAACACACAAGAACGTGAGGTTCCATAAGCACGTAAGAACCAGCAGAAAAACAAACAAAACCAACAGACCCACAGGGACTTTAAATAATAGTACAGAACATAAAAAAAATGTGTTTAATATATTTATAGAAATTAAAGAGGGAGTTGAAATTGTAATAGAAGAACAAGAGACTATTAAAATTTTCTTGATAGAAAAAGAAACAGAACACTAAGAAATGCAAAATAAAATAATTAAAATTTAAATATATATAAATGTATTAAACAGTAGATTTGACAAAGCCTGAGAGAAAATTAGAGGAGAAGAAGATCTGAAGAAAAAATGTCCCCAGCATTCAGGAAAATGAAAAAATGTGATTCAGACACATATAGGATTAAAACAAATACGAAAAAGGTGGGACAGAATCTAATTAGTGGTTCAGAAGTTGATAATAGAAAGATAAGGGGGAAGAATAGGATACTACAAGATAATGGCTGAGAATTTTCCAGAATTGATCAAAGTTACCAATCTTTACATTCAGGAACTGATTAAGTCCCCAAGCATGGTAAATTAAAAGAAATTCACAACCAGACACATTATGTAAAATTGTAAACTGGGCCTGGGAGGAGATGGAGAGAAAGCGGGGTGGGGGAGGGAGATTTTTTAAATTCAGAAGAAAGCAAAGAAAATTAAAAATGTAATTAAACTGGCATCTAACTTTTTAATAGCCAGATACTCAGAGTCAAAATAAGTGTCAAATTAGAACTCACCGAAACCTTCTTTCAAGAATGAAAGCAAAATAGAGATAGTTTAGTTAAAAACTGGCAGAGTTTGCCTCTAGCAGACCCTCATTAAGGGAACTACTTTTGGCAAAAGAAAAAACTTTCTAAAGATCTGAAATGCAAGAAGGAATGGAGAGCAAAGAAATCTGTAAACCAATGGGTAACTCTAAAAGAATATTGAAAGAATAACATGATAATAACGTTCAATTTCTTGGATTAGAAAAAGATAGTATTGAAGTTGGGAACAATAGGAAAATAATTCAAGGATTCTTAGAACTCATGTTTTGTTGAAATAAGGATGCATATTAAAGTGTGGTGGTAATGCTAAAAGAATAGAAATATAGCACATAGTTTCCAAGCTAGAGAGAGAAGAAAAGCAATATAAAAATCTCATTCAATTGAAAAAGGTCAAGAAAGGAAAGAGAAAGAAAAACAGTTCAAATGGAAGCACCAAATAATATTGTAGAAACAAGTCTACATATGTCAGTCATTATAATAAATATAAATGGACTAACTCTCCATTTTAAGAGAGAGGAATTGTCAGGCTCTATAAAAAAAATAAAACTCATATATTTGTAAGAGATACACCTAAATCTCAGGACGTAGAAAAGTTGAAAGACTAGAAAAAGATCCACAAGGCAAGTATCAAGACTTTCTCCATAAAGTTATAGTGATTAAAACAGTTTGGTGACAATGCAGAGACAGTCAAACAGGCTTGTCACCCAGGCTCTAGCACTCACGTCAGACTTGAACTCTGGAGCTAGTGACACAAAAGGCAGCAGGGCAATGGTATTGGTGATGGAAGAGGTCACAGTGACATCAAGTTCAAGAGTAACAAATTTACTTGGCAGCAGTAATTTCCTCGTCAGATCAGTTCTGCAGTGTGATTTTGGAAGTTTTTCTGGAAGATTAGCTGGAGCGAGGATTCTGTGCATTACCCTGTATCCTTAAACAAACAAACTCCCTCTTGCTGTGCTTTCTCACTGAGAGTCAGCTTCTATTACTGCGGACTAAGAATCCTACTGATACAAAGTGTGCTTGCCTACAAGGAAGACGAGAAAAATCTCTTCAAGCCGCTTGCCCAGGATTCCTGACTGGGACCCTGTCCCTTTGATCCTTGCTGCAAAGTGGGGGCATAGTTTCTGAATTCTCCCACTTTGCAATGATTTCAGCTCCTCCATTTTCCAGCAAAATGTGAAAGATCAGGATCTAGATTCAGAAATATGTCACATTTAGAAAAAAACAGAGGCAAGAAATGCTTGTTTAACCTAAGGCAAACTTCTGTTTTCAGAAGTTGGTGAAAGATGATTAAAAAAGAAACTGCAGCTAAGGAGGGGTGGGAAATGAGATGGATTACTTTTATATTTTAAAAGAGATATTCAATTTGTTTACAAATTGTTTTTCTTTCCTTCCCACCTGAATTTTTTGTCTGAGATGGCGTCCTATTTCTGTACCTCACCCCGGTATTAGTTTTCTTAAATAATTGTTCAGGTAACTCTGTGCTTCATGCCCGCCCCCCGGGAGACTGTAAACACCAGGAAAGCAGCGGAAGTGTTGGTTTTGATCACGCCGGTACTCCTGGTGCCCAGCAGACAGTAAACGAATGAGACAAATATTCCAAGTTAAAGGGAAAATCGTGAATGAATGGATTGTGGTAGAAGCTAAAGAAATTCTTTTTTAGTATACTAGTGACAACTTCTATCCCCAATTTGTTCCCTATTTTCCATCAAAAGACAAAACTGAAGAATGGCTAAATCCTTTGGAGCGTGGAAGTTTGTAGTACTACTTCTGATCAATATGGAAAATATCTGAAAAATCAGTTAGAAAATGATAATTGTAGTCTGAATAGTTTTAAATATAATGCCATGAAAAGCACTTTAAGATATAACATATGTGACATGATTGATTAGGAGTGAAGAGATACATATTATGTTTTCATATCTCCAAACCAATGAAATGACTTGATTTACAGACAGGTGTAGAGTTCTCACTCAAAATCCAACTATTTTCACAATTTTTTTCAGTGGAATGGCCTTAGAATGTCTTGAGATTTTACAGCTCAAAAAAGCCCTCTTCCAGGATTTTCTTTCAGGAAGTCCATTAACTCTTCTGTATTTGAACAGCAGATTAATCTCCAGAGCTTTCTTCTACACTTCTGTCTAGCAGTGTCTGCTCTAATGAACTTGCCTTTCCTTAGGAATGGTTCTTTTTCAATCTTTAAATGAAATTCCCACTTCCTTCCAGGACCTTCTTAATTAAGCAATTTATCTGCCTAGACAGCACTTATTTTGTCCTCTTCTAGATAAATAGTTATTTGGAAGTTTTACTTACAAATCTTTCTTGATACTTATGATAAAAATGAAATATTAGGGGGCTGGACCAGCGGTGCAGCGGTTAAGTTCGCACTTCTGTAGCCCGGGGTTCACCGGTTTGGATCCCGGGTGCCGACATGACACGGCTTGGCAAGCCATGCTGTGGTAGGCGTCCCACATATAAATTAGAGGAAGACGGGCATGGATGTTAGCTCAGGGCCAGTCTTCCTCAGAAAAAAGAGGAGGATTGGCAGATGTTAGCTCAGGGCTAATCTTCCTCGGGGAAAAAAAAAAAGAAATATTAAGTCAAATCTGCAGAGGACTCCCATGATTGACAGTGTACTTAGCTGGCATTGAAATGAATGTACGGGATGGTGAGAGGAGTGAGATGGACCCACCCGTGTTGAATAGCTCTGTAGAGGGACAGTCTTCCACGTGGCTCCACTAGATCAGATCTCCTCATTCTGGGTTCCTTCTTCAATGCTCCAATCCACTCTTTCATTCTTCCATCCTCTGCCTGAATGAGCCACCTCAGCCTGTCCCCTGTGGAGCCAGAGGCATCTGGGGCTTTCTCCATTCATTTTTTCTTTCTTTTTTTTGTCAGGGAAGGATTCACCCTGAGCTTATATCTGTTGTCAACCTTCCTCTTTTTTTTTTCTTCCCCAAAGCCCCAGTGCATGGTTGTATGTCCTAGCTGTAAGTCCTAAGTCGTCTATGTGAGCCACCATCACAGCATGGGGCTGACAGATGGGTGGTATGATTCCAACAGGGAAATGAACCTGGGCTGCCCCAGCGGTGAGAGTGCCGAACTTTAACCTCCTAGGCCATCATGGCTGGCCCTCTTCAATCTTTTTGACCTATTAAACCTCCATGAATTAGTTTGCTAGGGCTGCTATAACAAAGCACCATGGATGGGGTGGCTTAAACGACAGAAATTTATTTCCTCACAGTTCTGGAGGCTAGAAGTCAGAGGGCAATGTGTCTGCAATGTTCACTGCTTCTGGGGCCTCCCTCCGAGGCTTGTAGATAGCTGTCTTCTCTCTGTGTTTTCACATCGTCTTTCCTCTGTGCTTGTCTGTGTCCTAGTCTCCTCTTCGTATCAGGACACCAGTCATATTGGACTGATGCCCACCCTGATGACTTCATTTAACCTTAATTACCTCTGGAGACACTTCTTCCAAATACAGACACATTCTGAGGTGCTGGGAGTTAGGGCTCCAACATATGGATTTTGGGGTGACACAACTCAGCCTGTAACACCCTTTGTCTTGCTTCTTTGGCTTTCAAAAGCTTATTTGTGAATTGGAAAAAAACCAGAACATTTGTTGTCTCTCCTTGTTTGTCTTCATCCTAAAACAATCCTAATTATCCTCAAGGAAATGACAAGAGCAGTAAAATTACATAGAAAGAAAAGCACATGGGGGCCGGCCCAGTGACATAGTGGTGAAGTTTGCATGGCCTGCTTCGGTGGCCTGGGGTTTGCAGGTTTGGATCCTGGGTGTGGACCTTGCCCCACTCATCAAGCCATACTGTGGCAGCATCCCACATAAAATAGAGGAAGATTGGCACGGATCTTAGCTCAGTGACAATCTTCCTCAAGCAAAAACAGGAAGATTGGCAACAGATGTTAACTCAGCGCCAAACTTCCTCACACACACACAAAAAATAAAATAAAGAAAAGCACATGGATTACCATTTTAAGACAGTATTTCGCTGCTCCTACACTTTGCTGGGAACCATGCTGGGTATTTCCTAAAATTAATGACTTCAATCACATAGGCATTGATGATGTCAGTTTATATGAGAGGAAGCAGACCTGCAGAGAGTTTAGATCAGGTGCATGAGGCTAGTGACAGGATTGCAAGCAGGAATGTCCGTCTCTAAACCCAAGCTCCAATTGTGAAGGTGACTATTTTCAATTTAAATTGGACAAAAATGTTTCCGTGTATTTATATGATATTAAAGACTCAGTCTGCTTATAGCTAACAGAAGACTGTCGAAAGAGTGAAATGGTGGCCTGCTCTGAAACTGGCATAGCAATAACTACTGGAGTCCATGGTGGGATCCTCTTATTGCCATAGGATACTCAATGAAGAATTAATAAGCCTCAGGTTTCTGTTCTGTGGTTCTAAGACCTTTGATAGGGCGAGGAGGGAGAGAAAGTCTCTCCCCTACACTGACTGGAGCAGAGCCCAGGCCACTCACATCTCTAGGTTTTACCCACTTGTGAGAGAGGAGCACCAATGACTTTGTACCCCAATATTCCTTACCACTTTTTTATACTCCTTACAAGACAATACCAAGAAATGACAAAGGCAGTAGGCATTCAAGCTACTGGGATAGGAAAGAATTTCAATGGATGTAGAATTTTTTCCACATTTAACAAATGTTTTCCTCTGCAGAAAGGAAAATAACCAATCTAATAATTTTGATGATGATAATCATAATGACAGTGAAATGGTGGAAATTATTACCATTTGCTATGTTTTGGGCTGTGCATATAATTCTATTAGTGAGTAAAAGAAAAAAGATCTTGACAGACCCATCGAAATGGAATAAATCAAAAAATTAATTAAATCCTATTTGTCATTATTCCTGGAATGTTTTATTTTTAGGTTTTATTTATAACAAAATAAATAAATACTTTTTTTTATAACAAAGTAAGTTATTCGTGTGAACTCTAAGTCACATAAATTACTTTTTCTTTAGGAGAAATGCAGAAAATATATGTTGCCACTTTATGGTTATCTTACTAATAATTAAATTTTAACTAAGAGGTTGGAAAGCACACATTAATGCAGTGATTTATTTGCTAGACCAGAGGCTTCAGGGAGAGGAGCATAAAATGAGACTGAAGAAAATCATGTTATGCGAAATGGGGAGAATGTGGGGATGACCTGAGCCTGAGGATTCTGCACCGAGAGCTCAAGGTTCCGAGACTATTGAGGAGAAGTTGAAGATTTGGGCTTACTTACTCAATAGTAGGAGAGGAGAGGCGTGTCTAGAAAGAGTATTATGGAGGAATAAGATGAATTAGAGATGGGTTTAAATTGCAGGTTTTAAAGAGTTTTTCCAACTTTAAATTTGCAAAATCCAGATAAAAGTTAACAAAGGAAGATCATGCCTTAATTTATTTAACCGCTGTTTTTTGAGTGTCTCTTAGCTACAAGCCACTGTGTGGTCATTGGGCATGCATGGATAGATAAGGGAGAGTCATCGACCATATTTGTCTTATAGTTTCACAGAAATGATATAATCTTCCTGGATATCCTAATGAATAGAACACTGGTCTTCAATTAGGTTATGACTTTTGAATTCTGAGACCTTACTTGATTAAATCTAGAATTTGCCCTGTTTTCCCACGTTTGCTGCTACTTTTGGAGTGTGGAAGGGAAGAATCTTTTTTTTTTTTGAATCCCACCAGGAACTGTGGGCAACATTCCCATTCACCCTGCCTCAAAATTTCAGGAAGTTTTGGGGCTGGCCCAGTGGCACAGTGGTTAAGTTCACATGTTCCACTTCAGTGGCCTGGGGTTCGCTGGTTCGGATCCTGGGTGCAGACCTAGGCATTGCTTGTCAAACCAGGCTGTGGCAGGCGTCCCACATATAAAGCAGAGGCAGATGGGCATGAATTTTAGCTCAGGGCCAGTCTTCCTCAGCAAAAAGAGGAGGATTGGCAGCAGATGTTAGCTCAGGGCTAATCTTCCTCAAAAAAAAGTTTCAGGAAATTTTTATAAAGTGCCCACTTGGGGCACAGAACATCAGTTAGGGCAAATATCTTGCTTTCCATGTTGCTTAGGTGAGCTTCCATTTCTAGTGCGCGGGTGCCAGGGTGCTGAAGAAAAGCAGAGGACTGAGAAAGGGGAGAACAGAGAGGAAGAGATGTGAAGGTCAACAGGGAGGTGAAGAATCAGTGAGAGAGAGGCTCTGTGCTGAGGCACCTGGGCGGTGGGGGTGTGTTTTGCAAACAGAAAGGAGTACGTTCTTAGTTTGCCTGTGATGTTTGGCCCTTGGCAAGATGGTGATGCTCATTCTGAGTGGCTTTCCAGATTTCCAATTTCAGGGAGCTATCTTTTGGCAAGTTGTCCATCCACAGTTTCTCCTGCTGTAATACTTAGGAGGCTGTGATGCCCGTCTCTGCCAGAGCTCTAATGTCTACTGCTGGGTCTTCTTAATACTCACTTGCAGACTGAGTCCAACTCAGGTCCTACATGCAAGGCTTTCTGCTTAGGGAGAATGCATCTGCTCTCACCTGTGCCCTTTTCAATTAAATGGTCTCCTTCCTGGTCTCTTGTGACCAAACCCTTACTGGAAGTGGGGTCCAGTCTTCATACTTGTCCTAGTACCTCAGTTCCTTGGATCCCAGCTTGCTCTTGGGACTCTGTCATCCTCTTCCTTTAGTGCCACAGTTCCCATGACTGGTCATTCTTCCCTCCCACTCGGGCCCCCTGATGTTCAGGGTATCTTGGCTGCGGATTTGTTGTCTGCTGGAACAGCCCCCCGACCTCCTACTCAGTCTCACTGGCGTGGAATACTGCCTGTATTTCTGCCTAGCTTGGTAAAGAGGGATTTGGGGAGTAATCCTTAACTCCTCAGAGCCCTTCCCCCTTTCATACTCAGTGTGTGAAGACTGAGACTCAGTTAGTAAAGTCTAGTTCAGTGGGGTTATGGAAATATTAACTATGATTAATGTTACTTGTGTGCAAACCATAAAGTTGGAAGCTATTTGTATTGGTTGAATAATATATTTGCTGAGTTTACCTCTTAAAACTGTATAAGATCATGGGAGAGGGAGAAGAATGCTAGTGGAAATGTTGAGCATAAATTGGGAGTTAACAAAGTATCTTTAATAGCAAAATCCACCTATCAATGCAGGTAGACCGAAAAGATGGGTACAGTTGGGCACACGAGTAGATAAAACACATTGATGCTCACCTTGGACACAGGGTCTGATTACTGGACCCACAGGTCAACTTATGGCTCTTAGAAGAATGAGTAAATATTTTGAGAAAACTTCTTTAGAAAGGAGCAGCTCCATGGTCTGCTCCCTCTCAGAATTCTGGGAGGAGCAAGTCTTCCATTCCCTGTCTGCTTGGAGCCCCGAAACTCTGCTCTGCTGGGACCTGTCCTGCCACGCTTGGAGGTCTCTAACCTTTCACAATTCTAAGGTCTAAGCTTTCTGTTGTGCTCTGGGTAATTAAAGGTGAAAGGAAGAAGGCGAAGCTTTCAGCTTTTTCTTCTCTGCTCCCCAGAGTAGCCTTGGGGCCAAACTCTTCCCTTTTGGAAGAAAGAAAAAGGAACTTTAATTAGAGTTTTGAAATGCAATCCAGCTCACTTAGCTTGCTGCAACACTGCCTTAATTCTTGAGTTTCTGGTCCCAGCACTATCCCACGGCCTCCTGAGGGCCATCGCCCTGCTTGTATGGACTTTAATGTATCAAACTAGTTATTATATTTTATTTACTGATTCAGTCAATTTAAAAACAAAAACATTTATTAAGCAACTATGTTAGTTGAATAGTTAAATAAGCACAGTCCCTGATTTTAAGGAAGGAAACTAACAGATGAACCAGTAAGTGGCATAAAGTGATACAGAGTCCATGATAAAAAAAAATTGGGGAGCCTGTTGCATTGCCTAGTTGTTAAGTTCAGCATGCTCTGCTTCAGTGGCCGGGGTTCATGGGTTTGGATCCCCGGTGCAGACGCACATCACTCTTCAGCCGTGCTGTGGCCGTGACCTGCATATAACATAGAGGAGGATTGGCAACAGATGTTAGCTCAGTGCTAATCTTCCTCAGCAAAACAAAACAAAACAAAACAAAACAAAACTATAGAATAAGATGGAAGTAAAAGGAAGACAGATCAGATGCCATAGTTGAAATGACCTTTGGGTGAGTTTTGAAAGTCCCCTAAATCAACCCAATGCCCATTAAGTCCTCGCTCTAAAACTGGAGCTGGGCCAGGCTTGCTTCCTATAACAAAGTCCCCCCAACTCTCTTGGATTAGTTGTCCTGCTCCACAAAATAGCAAAGAAACATCACAATGGTGTTTTATTATCTTCATCTTGAGGCTTTAATTAATCAGGTTTTGCTGATTTATCGTAATTTCGAGAAAGTGCCAGAACACATTATAGCAGAATGGAAAGGCAATTTTTTTTGCTCAGGATTCACAGAAGATTGACAGCAGTGAAGAGGCAGCTTAGAACTGGGCTTTGCTGTGTACCTAGGCTTCATCAATTTGGGAATGAGGATATTTCACTGCTATTTAAAAGCAGATACAAAACCCTCACCTGCTACTTGCATTTTAAGAAACTGGCATGCAACATGTTTTTGGGAGTTGACATATGGCTTCATTTTCAGCCTCTCAGCAGCTGTGCCTCTAAGGGTTGTCTGGAGATGTAGACAGTCACGGTGGTTTCCCTGCAATAGTGTTTCAAGTATTGACTACCAGTATTGTAGAATATGTGATGCTATTGGTTATGGGAAAGAAAGTCATCATACTCTGAGACTGGGAAGTGGATCATATTTTCAAACATCTAATGCATTTGGCTTCACCATTTTCCCTGAGTTTGGCAAAGCTTTTAGAGAGATAAAACCAAGATTGTCACAAAGCAGCAAATGGCTGCCAGTGACCCAACAATACAAAGTTCTAAGTCAAGAGCAGACTAATCTAGAAAATTTTTTTCAGTGTTCCTCAACAGTCAAGTGTCCTAAAGAGATGCAAATGTTGGCTGATCGTAAGGGTGATTTGGTAGAGAAATATTACTATTATTCAGAGCCACCATCTCATTTCAGCCTCATGTGAACTGTATGGTATGGGTTGTATTATCTCTGGTGAATGATGAATTCAAGAGCAAATGAAATCAGGTGGCTTATGCAGTCTCAGAAAGGTGGCATGGGGCAGGACTAGGACCTGAATATACCAAATCCACATGTTTTCCGTTATGCCACTCCATAGTTGTGCAATAAATATTGTAGGTTCCTTGAAAACAAATGATTATTTTTAGCATTTTTCTCCCTCATTGTACCAAATATCACTCTGGGAGTGGATGGCTTGATTTCCTCAATTTATGGCACTATTCTCTACAGATGTGTGGATAACTATACCAAACAGAAGCCAAAATATGAAACTATAAAATCCCACTAACATCTTACGGTTTTAGAATAAAGTAGTCTCAAGAACTGTGAAGGATTGAATTTTACTGTACTTGCAAGCTATGAAGTTAACCTACCACAGTTTCACGGAGACTAGTGGAAGACACAGATTCCTCAAAGCAATAGCAGCAGTCAAAACATCAGCATTTTTCATGCCATTTCTCCAAGCCTGAATTTCTACAGGGTGATACCAAGAGGGCCAGACAACACCTGCGTATTCAGTGGGTTGCTTTACAGGAGGGAACCTTGAGCTTAGAAAACCCAAATCTTCTATGGTGGGCAGTAAGCATGCCTGCCCTTTACTCCAGAGAGAGACACTTTTTCTGTCTTCCCAAATTGCTCACTATACAAGCATCCTCAAAAAGGTCGTGTGGAACAAAGGGCAGGTGAGCAGCTCGCAAGATGGTAGATAAGTGAGAGCTCCATGGAGAATTGTCTCCCAATACATCCTGAAATCCTTTATCTGTTAAGAGGGTTCTGCACCCAATTCCAATGTGTGGAGAGGGGGTTTCCCCACACTGTCCAACAAGCAAATCTCTGACAACTGCTGGGTGTCCAGCAATTGAACTCAATTCTGACACTATCTACCCAGAGATAGCATCAGATTCCACAGGTTAAGGGCTAGTCCCACAAGATTGCCCCTGTTTCAGATGCCAATCTCAAGCCCAGGTTACCTGTATTTCTGATTGACTGCCTATAAATCAGAGGTTCCCGTGATTTCCTCCTGAGGGTAAATGAATTTGCTAGAGTCGCTCACAGAATTCCAGAAACCCTTTTACCCCCTAGATTACCAGCTTATTACAAAGGATATTAAAGAATAAGAATCCACAGCCAGATGACGAGATTCACAAGGCAAAGTATGGGGGAAGGGGCACAGAGTTTCCATGCCCGCTCCAGGTGTCCCACTCTGCCAGCACCCCCATGTTTTCACCAACCCTGAAGCTCTCCAAATCCTCTTTTAGGGTTTTTACAGAGACTTTGTTACAGAGGCATGATTGATTAAATCATTGGCCATTGGCAATTGATTCAACCTCCAGCTTCTCTCAACTTCCCAGAGGCCAGAGGGATGGGACTGAAACAAAAGACTCCTTTGTCCCTCTCATCACTTAGAAGATTCCAAGGGTTTTAGGAGCTCTGTGCCAGAAACGGGGATGAAGACCAAATATATATTTATTATAAATCACAATAGCATATATGTTTATATGATCAAGCCCCTCCTTCCCTCTGCATCCTCATTTAGCGATCCTTCTAACTTCACTTGCACTCTGATCCTTTTTCAGCTCCTGAGTCATGCTGTGCTTCTTTCCTTCAGAGTCCTGCCACATGGATTCCCTCTGACCGGAAATGACCAATCCCCACTATTAACTCCTTATTCTTCAGGTCTCAGTTTAAACCTTCCTTCTTCAAGGAGATGTCTGACTTCCTACCAGTCCCCCTAACGCCTTGAACGGTCTGAGATTCTACCTTACATGTAAGCTAATGTGTTATCCTGACAGTTTCATAGATGCTGGCAGAAGACATGAGACTCCTGGGTCACAGACAAAGGTCTTTATTACTCACAGCACAGCAGGCAGCAGAGCTATACATTCTCATCAGTTCCCCTTGTCCCTGACGTCTCACAGGGATGATGCAGAGCAGCACAGGTCAATGCTGCACACACACTGGGTTTGCCTCACAGCTGGGAAACTCAAGCTGAAGAAACCTCAGTCTTCTAAAGGGGACCGCCAGCAAACCTGCCCATCTTTTGCTGTGGAGGGAGACATTGTCTTTATTGTACTGATAGGAAACAAATCTTCCCTCTGCCCAAGAGGGAGGCAATATCTCTATCTTCCAAGGCTATCTATTGTACAAACACCCTCGTGAAAAAAGTATGGGACAAAAGCTGAGATAAGATGGGCGTAAACATGAAAGATCCACGGAGAATCGTCTCCCAACACCTCCTCACTACCTCATCTAGATTCTGGTAGGTTTTCCTTGTTATAAACTTAAAACTGTCTTTTCTTGAATAGTACTTATTCCAATTACATTTAATAAAGTGCTAGTGTTCTTATTTAATTTATATCTTCCTCACTAGATTCTAAGTTCCATGTGAGTAGACATTGTATTTATTTTGTATCCTAAACACCTATAACAAAGCCTATATGAGGAGTTCCATAGATTCCTGTAGAATGATGAATGAATGTGGTTGGGGCCTCCTCAGTGGCTTGGAACCTTCCCAGACTCCCTGGGTATTGGTTTGGTGTCCTGTGAGCTTCTGTCATATCCTATGTGTGGTCGTGTTACAGCACTCACTGCACAATTGAAATATCTTTATTTCTCTGACTCATTTCCTAGACTTTGAGCTTCTCCACAGCAGTCATCATTCTTCCCCAATGGCTGGAATCATGCCTTGTGTACAGTAGCAGCTTAATGAATATATGCTTTTATCTACACAGATCTGAAGCTCCACATTAAGACAGTCTTGTACATTAAACTGCTTTTGCATGTCATTTCCTAATGTCTTGTAAGAAAAGGGATAAGTGAGTTACAAATATAAAATTGTACCATTTTGATTCAATGTTTGATCCATACTTAATCCAAAAAGGAAAAAAGTAGGTAGCTTATTTGAACAGCAGTAATTATTTGGTTTAGGGTTATCAGACTTTCGTCAAATAAACATGATCAACAGCTTAAGATGTTTTACTTTTCTTGTATGTCTCATATTCTTTAGTTAAAAACTGTCGCTGTTGTTTAGAATATTGAATAGAACTATTCTTATTTTATGAAAATAAGGTGTCAACATAGCTTAGTTGGAAGTATGTGGGCTTTTGAATCAGAAAAACCAGGGATCCAGTCCTGGTTTGGTCATTATGAATTCAGACAAGTTACTGTACCCTTCTTATTTTCTCAACTCAAAAATGGGAATTGTTAGGCCCTTGCCTGGTGGCATGGTGGTTAAGGTCGTGCACTCTGCTTCGGTGGCCTGGGTTTGCAGGTTTGGATCCAGGGTGCAGACCTACACACTGCTCATCAAGCCAAGCCATACAAAATAGAGGAAGACTGGCACAGATGTTAGCTCAGCAACAATCCTCCTCAAGCAAAAAGAGGAAGATTGGCAACAGATGTTAGCTCAGGGCCAGTCTTCCTCACCAAAAAATAAAAAAAAAAAAGGAATTGTTATATCTATTTTATTATATCTATTTTATTGCAAGAAATGGACATTACATTTGTCATTTGTTTTGGAAACGCATCTAGGTCCCATCCCTTTTGACATTTGGGAATTCTTTACCTTGTTTTGGTGAGTGTCAAAAACTTCTTTCCCCTGTAAAGCTGGAAATGACCATTACACTAGGGCTTAAGCTTGTGACAAAGGGTCTGCTGGTCAGATTCACTAGCTCCAGTTTCTGACTCGGTAGCTGGTGACACAATCGAGGTGCTCCCTCTCTGCCCCTCTTTCTGTCAACATGGGTATTAGCTAAGATTGTGAGGCTTAGTTCTTGGCACAGAAATGACAATGTAGTGCCCAGTGCTTGATGGTGGCGGCAATCTTTTTCTCATCACATCAACCCTGTGGCACAATTTTGGACATAGTTCCTGGAAGCACAGCCTCAAGCCTGCTTCTCTAGCACTCGCAGTGATTCTGGTAACTACAAGATGTCTTTATTCTCATTTTCTGCCTACTCAGTCAGAGTCATCGTCTGTTCCCTGAATCTCAAAACCTCAAGTGATGCAGTCCTCAACAGATGTTGCAGCCCCAGCCTATAAAGGTCCAGTGGGTTTGGCAAAGGAGAGAGGCTAATAAGCCCTGGTCAAGGCTGGGTTGAGAGGTTTTCAACAAGCCCAGAGGCTGAGGCCTTAAATGCCTGATGCTATGAAGACTGTACATAGTCATTTAGGATCAGAAAAGTGAAAATGGGGCCATCTTTGATGATTCAGGCAAAAACATGTGTCCTTTCCTTTGACTTTGTTCTTCAGGCCTTTGGTCTGACAATGCTCAGAATTAGCTCTCTTTCATTCACTTGCTAGGGAGGTGTAGGTCAGGGTGTTCAGTAAGTACAAAATGCTGTTCCTCTAAAAAGCAAGGGGTGGGGCCAGCCCAGTGACTTAGCAGTTAAATTGGCATGTTCTGCTTCCACGACCTGGGGTTCACCAGTTAGCATCCCGGGTACAGACATGGCACCGCTTGGCAAGCCATGCTGTGGTAGGCATCCCACATATAAAGTAGAGGAAGATGGACACAGATGTTAGCTCAGGGCCAGTCTTCCTCAGCAAAAAGAGGAGGATTGGCGGCCAAAGTCAGCTCAGGGCTAATCTTCCTCAAAAAAAAAAACCCAAAAAAAGCAAGGGGCAGCCAGTTTGGGGGACACACCAGTTATTCTACTGAAATGGGAGTCATTTACCAAAGTCCTCAAATTTACAAAACTTTGGCGCCAAAACTAAGGCATTATTTCATTATAACGCAGTTTTGGTGGAAGTGTTTAGGTTCTCCAATCATACATATTAAAATTTTATGTGGAGAAGTAGCCTTTAATTTTGATTTTAAAAACTATCTAAATTCCTTGAAACTATAAAGAATGGTAAACTATGAAAAAACCCTGTCCAACTTGGTTTTAGAGAAAATCGAGGGAAATTGTGTCTTTTCGAGCCCTGGGCTGAGGGTCGTGAGAATGTGGTTTCTGCTCCCCTCACTCACCCGCTCCCAGCTGTGTGAGAGATAGCTGGAGGTGCACCCCCTCAGTTTCCCTCTGTTTCACAGGGCTGTTTTGAGGACATGATACCCAAGAGCATGTTTACAAGAGCCCCTGCCTGGACACCAACACAGGAGGTTCTCAAAGAGGGTGAATTGATTTTGATTCTGAAATAATTGAAGGCGACCTATAGACCAAAGATTTTGTATGATGACAAGGGAAAATGTTAGGTTCTTCTATATTGCAATTGATGCAGATTTTCAGTTAATTTCTCTTTTTGTTATTGGTATTTTCTCATAATCTTAAAAAATGAACAAAAAACTATTGCTCCCCATCCTTATAAAGGAGAGGAATCTTTTTTTATAGGTGTAGCAGGATTGGGGCTAAAGGGAGAGAAGATCCATGTTGTGATGATTTGGGGCTACATAGGCTTAAGTTGTTTCTTAGGGGCGGGAGAGAAGGCAGTGTGGGAAGGGTGGGGCAGCCGGGAAGGAGGAGCAATTTTTTTTTTTTTTGAGGAAGATTGGCCCTGAGCTAACATCCGTGCCCACCTTCCATTTTTTCTATGTGGGACGCCTGCCGCAGCGTGGCTTGATAAGTGGTGCTTAGGCCTGTGCCCGGAATCCAAACCAGTGAATTCCGGGCCACCAAAGCAGAGCGCACCAACTTAACTGCTGCTCCATCAGGCTGGCCCCAGCAATTTTTGATTTATATCTTTGTTTCCTGCTCCTGAGCGGCAGTGCCACAAATGCAGGGTTTCCCACTCCTTTTCCATCCTCTCTCCCGTGCACACAAAGACACAATTTGCTATCGTCCTAGGGCTTGCAATTGCGGAGAGTCTAAACCTGCACATACATAAAGTACAGTTACCAGCTGAGCATTAAAGAGCTGAGAGCGTCTTTAAACACCTGCCTCCTTTGAGTCTGAAGGGTTGAGAGATGCGAGCATTACACAGAATGTCTTGGGGAAGAGGATTTGTTTGTGCTTTGATGTGTGGCCAGGGCTCTTTGTAGGGCCTATCACTGTGTAATGTTGGCCTGAAGCCTTTGCCTGACAAGGGCTGGTTCCCAGTTCCTCCTGCCACACCGCTGCTAGGGGTTGTTAGAGCTGTCACCCAGCATTCTGAGACAGCTTTGTTACAGCACTGCCTCAATGCACCCGTAAGTCATTTCTTTTGCCTGCCATGTTTTTCTCAGGCTGTTTCAACTTTCCTGACAATCGCTTGTCAGAACAGTTCTGTTGGGGAATGAGCTTCTTCATCTCCTGCCTGGAATTCTAATAAAAGCAAAAGTGGTTAAAGAACATCAAGGGGAGTCTTGATCCATGGACTCTGGCGCCAGCCTTTAGGGGTGTAGTTAGTCCCTTGGGTGGAAGCGTTGCAAAAGGAGGTTTACCATTGACTGCGCCCCAACTTGACTGGCTTGTGGACTTGCTTGCGGAGGAGATGGCGCCTCTGGGAGTTCCTCACTGGTGTCAGGCACCCTCAGAAGCGCTTCTGGTTCTCAGGCCCCTAGTGGTTAGGTTCAGAACCTTCTAACTATCCAGATGTTGTCAGGGCTAAGGTCCTACGTGAAGAGCTCATTCAAGGAGAAATGCGTCTTTCTCATGGCCACAATGCTGAAATGCCCATTCTCCTTGCCCCTCTAGGGCGGCTTGTATGGAATTAATTTTTCTGAGCTTCAGTTTTCTCACCTCAAAAACGGGGTTAATATTTTCTATTGGGCCGGGTTGCTTTGAGGATTAAATGAAATAATGGTTAGAAATCACCTGACATCATAGGTATTGAGTTTCCTTCTCTTCCTGTTTATAATGATTGCCACAATTTGTCATCCTTAGGGATGATTCTGCCATCTGGTTTCTGTGTGTATCATGCCAAAGAAAATGGCGCTCAATTACACAGAAAACAACTACAACTCAGCGGTACTGTCCAGTAAAAAGCTAAGGACACCTATTAATAACTAGATTGTTTCAACCCTGTGCGTTTGCAGAACAAGATCAATGACAGAGATTATGACATAATTGTTATATCAGCTGAAGTGAAAAGGGAATTTCGTGGCGTGCCCTGAGGGCTTATGGGTAGAGTGATCTCAATCACAGGTACGCTATTGTCCTAGTGTCACCTGGGAATTTTTTTTAATGGACTCTGAACATACCCAGACCCCTAATTGCCAAAGAAATATTACATTCATTATTAGCCCTCATGTTTGAGTGGACTAGAAGATTCTGATGTTGAGAAGATTGCAAACTCCTGAATTTCCTGTTGATCGAAAATTTTGTTAAATAAATATCCAAGGAGCAACAGTAACCCCTGCTTCATTCAGAACATGGAGATCGGTTGCCAAAGGTGGATCCTGATTCTTTGACAATTAATTTCAAGATGACAATAGGAAACATCCAGAAGCTTCTAATCAGAGATTTACAGCTAATTACATCCCAGAGCCCCTTAGAAATTTTAGCCTCATTATACCTCAAACCGTATATCTTTCTGATTTAAATAAGAATGTTAAAGATGTGCTTATAATTTGCAGTTGAAATATAAGAAAGAGAAAGGTAATTGATGACAAGACAAAATTATGTCTGCATGATCACTGACGCATTGGTACAGTATCATTTCCAATTCAGAAGAGAGTCAACTTATTCATAAATTATAGTCGTAGGTCTTATATTTTCTCAGATGGCAGGATTTCACTGGGATGTGTCTATGATGCTTTCCAAAGGATCGGAAAATTCGTTAATAAATGACCGAAATTTGGCCTCAAGATTTAGCACGTTTAGTAGTAATTACATTTGTATATAGAGTCTCAGTGGAAAATATCCATTCCTAATACACTGTGATTATTTTCCTAGGCTAGTTCCAGGAGATGGCAGTTAATTCTCTATCCTGACACTTTCAGCTGGCTGATCCTGCTGAGGGTGATTCACCAACAGCTCATTCTTGATTGTCCGTAGACAAGCCCTGTAATACTTTAGCGAAGAAAATCTACAGGTGGCATCAAGCCATCTTTTTATTGGTTGTCACTTTATGGAGTTTTCTCTGCGATTCGCGGAGTGCCTTGTGCTAGATCTAGGAACAGGGAAAACTGGCTCATATATTTGAAGACCAGAGCAGGTAACAAGGAATGCAAATCTGTTGGCCTACAACAGAACATTGTAGAAACCCAATAAAGAGTGATTTTGTTTCCTGTTTTACTACTTTTCATGTCTCACCTCTATCCTTTGGTAGAGATAGTAATGCCTATGTATGAGGCCACAGGAAGAAGGAGGGGGAGGAGAAAATGACCAAGGCTGTATGTTCCTTGAACAATCAATGGCAGAATAGTGGAGGATTAACTAGCAATTATGTGCATCTTGGTTCTCCAAGCCAAATTTTGCCAAGGGGATTCTACCAGTCTCGCACATAAAAATACTTCTGCTACTAACCCTCATACACTATGAAAGCCATTTGGACTTAGGATGTCTTGGAAATGATTGGTGACAGAGAACATGGCTGTACATAGACGCCTGAATGATGCATCCTGAAAACAATCTTTTGATTGTTTATACATTTATATAAAGGCAGAAATCTGGAATTTCTAGAGTCACTGCTCTTGGTATTGAGATGGACTCTAGTGAATTAGTTTAATCAAATATTTCAGACTTCTAGACCCTTTTGGCTCCAAAACACCCAGCTAGGGTCTTATTTTTGGTAGAGTCCCATTCCAAATTCAGACGGGCAACCAATAACTGGAAGCAAGATTCTCTAAGTATTCTTTTTTTTTGTTTTGGTGAGGAAGATTGGCCCTGAGCGAACATCTGTTGCCAATCTTCCTCTTTTCTTTTTTCTCCCCAAAACCTGAGTATATAGTTGTACATCCTAGTTGTAGGTCATTCTAGTTCTTCTATGGGGGATGCTGCCACAGCATGGCTTGATGGGCGGTGCATAGGTCCATGCCCAGGATCTGAATGAACTAGCAAATCCCAGGCCACCAAAGCAGAGTGTGCGAACCCAATCACTTGGCCAGGGGCCTGCCCCAGAAACAAATTCTTAATGAAGAAGCATCTTGAAAGGTAGCAAATTAAACCTGAGTTGACTAGTGGAAAGTAAGCTTTTGGGTGGGGAAAACATGAATAATGGAATCAATTAAGCACAGGAAAAGAGGCTGAATGTAAAATGTAAAATATCTATTCCTGGACTTTTTCGGATGTGCCTCTTGAGGTACTTTCAATGCTAAATATTGTCTAGTAAAATGGCTAAGTTCTTACTATTTTCGTTTTTTTAAACAAAAGAAGAAAAATCTCCCAAGAGTTTTGAAAGGATGCATTTTGTTCATGGGAGCATGGTGGTGGGATTCCAGGGTCCGTGATCTTCAGGATAAAGTCTTTTAAATCTAATATAATTGATCCCAAAGATGCAGAAGGGCTTCTAGCTTGTCTCTGGGTAGTTAGTTCCAGGCCTCTGAGGGAGGCAGAGGGAAACGCTTGCCAGGGCTTTGACACCCATTGGTTCAGGATGGCCTGAATGCACACTGTCACCTTTAGAAGGCATCTGGCTCCATTCAGAAATTGGAAAAGGCTGGAGTTACAAAATATTAACGAGGGGCTGGCCCCGTGGTGTAGTGTTGGCTTTGGTGCCCTCTGCTTCAGCAGCCCGGTTTGCAAGTTCAGATCCCAGGTGCAGACCTGCAGTGTTCGTCGGCCATGCTGTGGTGTCCCACATACAAAATAGAGGAAGATTGGCATGGATGTTAGCTCAGGGCTAATCTTTCTCAAGCAAAAAACGAGGAAGATTGGCAACAGATGTTAACTCAGGGCAATTCTTCTTCAGAAAAAAAAAAAAGAAAATTGTTGATTAAATGCGTTTATTAAAAAATATATATATATAAATGAAATTTGTTGGCATAGTTATGCTCAAGATTTGATTGTGGAGACAGAAGCTGTTTATATACCTGGGGTGAGGGAGAAGTGAATTTGGAGTTCTAGGCAGGTTGAGACAGCGGTTTAACACATGTACTTGGATGTCAATCAACCCAATAAACCTTGCAATCTAGGCTGGCCACTTACTATTTAATTTTGGGCAATGCCTGACATTTCCAAGCCTCAGCTTCCTCTTCTGCGAAACAGGTCAGCTCCAAAGATTGTTGTGGAGATTATATCAAAGCTTATATGGATAAAGCTCAGCACAGCACGTGATTCATAGCAAGTCTTCAGCAAGTCTCAGTGATTCTTCTTGCTGTTACTAGCCCCGCCCTCGACCCTGTCTATATCCTCCATCACTATGATCATACCTCTCCTTCCAAAGGTGAGGACCAGTGACGGGCCATTCTAGGGGAAGATGGGGGACAGAGGAGATTGTCATCATTCCATGAGAAAGCATGGCGTATTTCACATCTCTATATGTTATGGATGAGAGCACTCCATGGTTTAAACTAAAGTCTGAATAGTCTAAATTATGACATTCTAAAAAAATCCCGTTTTATTATATTTCATCATGAATAAGAATCATTCTGCTTATTTCTTTTCTTTTCCCAAGTCTTTATTTGCTAGTAAATGTAGGGTGTAGACTTCTGTATGATGACATCGTTTCCACTCTGAGTGATCCTGGGAAAGCTGGCATAAAGACTGACTACTAAGGCGAATATAATAAATCCAAAGGTGATGAGAACTCTAAAGCACAGTTGGCTCCTGCATGTGTTGCTTGTGATTTGGTTTCTGTGCTTCAGCTTGTACCTTCTGATACTGCTAATGTTCCTTCCTAGTATGAATATTTTCTGTCCTTATTATTTTATTTTCTGGGAACTTGTTGTACATACATGGGTTCTATTAACAGCTCTGACATCTAAAGTTTTTAACACCAAATGCTTTACAAGCACCATCTAATCCAATCACGACTTCAATTTCTTTGTTCTCTCCTCCTAAAATCTTTGCGGATTCCACAGTCAGAATCAGAGCAGAATCAACTAAATTGAAAGTCCCTCGCCTCCAGAAAGGCTACTCTAACAACGATGTCAGAAACTGGGTTTTCAGGTAGAGGACTGTCCTACCTGGGTCAATTGTTGTAAGGCCATGGTTCTGGGTTAGAAAGTCCTAGAAAAGGAGCAGTTGGAAATTGGACCCAGAAATTGGAAACTAAAGATCCTGGGTGAAGCAGATATAGAACAGAAAAAGAAACTAGAACAAGATGGGATCTGTTTGCTAGGCCCCGTTGGATAGATGGGCAAGGAATTAAATTTGGTAAGTGAATAAATATCAGAAGCCCAACTCAGATGAGGTTGTCAGATGAGGAAACTGAGGCTTAGAGAGCATAAGTTATGTGCTCATGGCCACATAGCTTGTTCTTGGCAAATCTAGGTCTGTCCTCCACTAGAGCTCCTGTCCTTGACCTCTGTCACGAACTTATGTACAAATTTCAAGTTACTTTTACTCAGGTGAGCAAATATATAAATTCCTCCGCTTGTCTATAAAAACTTAATTTCTATTTCAAGCCCCCATTGTTTCTGATGCAAATATTTTAATTTAGTCATTACCAGGGAAACTTAGTCATATTTAAGTTTGTCGTCCATGATTTCAGGTTTGGGGTTATTCACCTACACCCTTCTTTTCCTTGGAGTTAATGCTATGCTTGGCAGGCTATGCAAATGATGGGAAGATGTTTATTTCATGCCTTGGATTTGTCTTGGTGGCCTGCTGGAGTCCATTCATTTGACCCTCTGGCTTCTCTCCATCGTAATGGTACCTGTGGCATTTTAACAGTGTTCTCAGCTGAACCCCTGCACTGGACAGGCCACTTTGCAGTCTCTACCTTAGCTCCCTTGCTGTCGTTCCTCTGCAACGCACCAGCACTCTTTCTTTCAGCCATCTGCTGCACCCACTCTGAGGGCCCTCAACAGCCTTTGGATGCGCTCCCACTGATTCCAGGGCTGAAGGGAGCTCCTGGGTTGTCTCCAGCTTTATCCCTTTCTGCCCTCGGGTGGCCACTGCTTTCCAAAGACTTCACCTCAAAATTGAAGCTCAGGTTCTCCTAACGGTGGATCTAAAAACTTAATTAGAGGACCAAAGGTATTTTGGGCTGAGCTTGAGGCTGAGCTTGAGGAGGTGAGGGTTTAGGATACAGCTTCCCCGCCTCTCCCATGAACAGTTAACTCTAATGGTTTGTATCTATTCTGTCTTTAATATCTTTTCCTTCACAGCCCACAGCATTCTCTATCTAGACTGGTGAGGGGGTGGACAACTGAATCAGGATGAAAACATCTACTTCCTAATCCTTCTGTCTTATTCGTGGATCTGAAATTTTTGAGCTTACTTGTCCACTTGTTTCTTTACGAAACTCTCCCTCAGAACAAAATGGCCTCTGGGCTCCCAGCCGAAATTGGGGAATCACTTCTGTGTGGGGCAAAGAGGAAACAATACTCCAGTTCGTGCTTGCATATCAGTTTCCAACTTCAGTTAAATAATTATACTTTGTTAAAGGCATCTTTTTTGGGGGAAATTCCAAGGATTCATAATATTATTTTGTAGAAGTCACGGATGTTGAAAGGTTGCTTAAATACTTAGGACTTCATAGGTTCAGTGAAGGTTACTTAATTTGCTGCTCTGCCGTTACTTCAGGAATCTTGACATTTAAGTCACATAAAGGGGAGTAATTATGTAAGTTATAAAATTAACAGGTACTGTGGCAGTTCATGAAATACCTGAGCCTAGTCTATCTGAGTACAGACATTGGGAATTCAAGGGCAACGAAAATTTGGCATTGACAAGGAACGCTGACTGTGTGGGCTTGTACAACTACACTATCCATCAACACTCTATGACAAGAAAAAGCCCTGTTAAAATACTCTTTACGGAATTGCCCAGATTCTTTTGTTCATGTCAAAATGGTTTTATCTTGGATTCTTCCTTCCTCTCCATACCCAAGAAGAAACCAAATTCTAACTTGCAGATATTTGTCCTGGCTTCTCCATTCTCCTTATTACTGCCTAGATCAGCCCCTTATCATGTCTTGTCTAGAATATTATAACAGCCCCCAGACTCTTGCTGCCTCACCCAGTCCATTCTCTACTTATACCTTGGTCTTTTTTATGAACTACAAACCTGATCTGTATTCCCTCCTTTGAAAGTTGTGATGCTCATCTACTGCTCACAGAATAAAATACCAACCCTTGAGCAAGGTGTACAAGGCACTTGACTGTCTGCATCCAGCCCACGTCAGCATGCATACGCTCATCCACTCACTCATTCAATAGATTTTTATGAAATACTTTATGGAAATATATAGAAATATAAATGGGCACAGTTACTGCCCAGGTGAGAGTGGGTGTGAGTGAGGAGAAGATAGACAGGAGAAAGACAAGGAAAGAAACTATTACACATGCTGTAATGGGAATATGCAAAAGATACAGTGGAAGTGTTGGCCAAAGCCTTCCAGGAAAGTTGGAGAAGGCTCATGTTCCACTACTACTTACTTTCACTCTCCTGCACACCTTCAATTCACCTCTTTCACCCCTTCTAGATTATGAGTTTCTTGATGAGTAGATTCTTCTTCCTCATCTTTGTATTCCCAGAGTTGCCTAACATAGTACTGTGGCACCTAGTAACTCATAGTTGAATTAGGATGCTGTATTGAATTTTGTTTGAAATAAACTGAAGTTTGGAACTATGTTTGCTATTAAGGGATGTTCATTTTAATGACAATTATTTATGACAAATAATTTGTGTATTATTTCTCTTTGGTACATTCTTGGATTTTTGCCTTAGTATATTTTTGATCCATAGGGGAAAGCCATGTATAATTTACTCATTCATACTCAAAACAGGTTCTGCACTTAGCCTTTTCAAGAGATGGGATTCTGATATTCATGGAAGAGAAGGCTTCTTGATTATAAAAACAAACTTATAAATCTTGAGTCACTATGTTTTACACCTGAAACCAACATAATATTATATGCCAACTATACTTCAATGAAAAGTAAAATAAAATAATTTAAAAAATTTTTAAAAATAAATGAAAAGATAGAGCCCGCCCCCACTCCTCCCCAAAGAATAAACTTAAGGTAATAGAGCAAATGCTGTGACAAAAGCACTGAGGAAAGAAATCAGATTGGTCATGGAAAGCTTTATGGAGAAGGTGAGCTTCTAGAAGGATTGGGAAAGAAGGGACGGGTGAAGATAGATAAAAGCAAAGAGAAAGGACATTTCAGAGAAAGCAGTCTGTATGCAAGGATGAGAACTGTGGACAGGGTATGAGATATGGATCCGTTAGAGTATAGTGAGAAGAACATTTAACTTTAAAACTAAAGTGTTTGGTGTGCTTGGTTGTTTATTTTGTAAAGGGTCTATTTTGTGCTTACTAGGCACTTGGTCAGCAGTTTCTTGACTGCTTGGATTAATAGCTGAAAAGTAAAAAAAAGGCAAGAAAATGGAAATCTAGGTAGAATCTTCTGGATAGAAGGTGAAATTAATTTTAAATGCATAATATTCCTTTTTTTTGAATCAGAGTTTTAGAATATAGTGGTTCATTGGACCATTATTAATGTCCACCCAACTGTCCTCCTTGCTTCTGGAATCATACTTCCCTTCCTTTTGGAAACTTCTCCAATCTCCACTTGTACCATGTATTCCTGGTGGAAGTTCTGCACCATCGTGACCCACTGTCTTGGCATAGGGGTGGGCGTGGGACCCCAGCTGAACCAGTCCATTCCAGGGTCTTTTCAAATTGGACTAAGAGAAGAGGAGTAATCCCTTTTGGTGATGAGTGAAGCTGTGACATATGAAGTAAGAAGCAGTAAACAAATGCTCTGACCTAGACAAAGCCAGTCGGAAAGAAGGAAGTTGGAACTTAAGAGAGAAGCAGCTTGAGAGATTGGAGAGCATCCTAGTGATGTTCTAGAGCCCCCCTAGTTTTCTCTAAGTCTAAGTGCAGCCTAGAGCTATTCACAACTGACTCCTTGGCCAAAAAATCGCCCTTTTTGCCATACAATGTTAAGTTATATTTATTTCTGTCATTTGCAGCACAAGCTGTCTGGTGAGTTTAACGACTTAAGGTCCAGAGAATCATAAAAGGGACTTCATGTTATCGTGAGGAAGCTCCCATGAGGGTTAACCAATTTTCCTTTCCTCTATCATCAATACTCTGATTCAGAAGAACACCGAACTATTTTTAGGATAGTCTAGATTATAACTTGTAGGAGAGGACAGTTATTAGGAGTCATCTTCTCCCACCCAGGTCTGGATATCATGACCGCAGCTCCCTCAGTGTGGTGAAAAGGCATGAGAGTGCAGAAAAGAGAATCTGTTTCCTGGCAACTCAGAGTCCCAAAGGCTCTTGTTGCTTTAGGTGCATCTGCCGTTCTACTGGGGGACGAATGGGCTCCTGCAGTGGCCAGATTGCTTTCATGTTTTATCTGTTTTCTTTTGCAAAAGGCTGAGCCCTCTGCTTTGTTTTGTGATGTCTAGGGGTACTGTGTTTATGTGGTTTTTGGCGAGTTTGCTTGACCTTGGATTCCTCAAAGTGTCGTCCTCTGAGGCAACAGAATGTGCACTGAAGACTCTTTTAAAAGTACAAAGGCTTTTTTGGGAGTCCTTGATTGGTTGAGGTATAATTACTAATCAGAATGAATATACTGTTACCGGAACATTTTAGCGCAGAGGCAAAACATTAAAAAAATTCAAAATAATAACTGCGTGTAAGAAAACTGAGGTGTCTTTTGCTGATCTCTGGAAGATTCCCATCGCCATTATCATGTTTGCGGTAAACATTTATTTCGTAGGACCTAACGGAAAACATCTTGCCGAGACTTGGGCACTCAAAAATGAATATAATATAGTTCTCAACTTCTAGGGGATTGCAATCCTGTACAGAAGTCAGGGCACATACTGGTGTAACCAGAGTATGCCCAGGCTACACAGGAAAAACAGTTCACAGCAATAGTGAAAAACAAATACCAAAGCCAGAAATATTTCCCTGGCTAATCTACTATGTGTGGTTTGGTTACCATTCCCACCTCAAATTTCTCTCACCTGGTTCCGGAAGCTCTGAGGGTGTCCCTCATGTGTGCGAACCGACACAGATTTCTTGTCTTGAAGCAGAGTCCAGGAGTTCTTCCTCGTGCCTTACTGGGGCAGGTCTCTTGGCCATCCTGAGAGGCTACCATGTTCTCCCTTCTGCTTCTGGTTCTTCGAGGATGTCTCTAGACAGCACAAATTTGTAATATTGTCCTCTGATCTTCTGTCCTTGTGTAGGTCAGTCTAGCTTCCCGCTCAGGCTTCTACGGTCTTCTCCCTTCTCACATCATGGATCTTGACCTCCTGGGTGACTGTCCTGCTCAGTAAAGGAAAGTGCTTCCTGTGCCCACTTGTTGCATTGGTCCATTGCCAAACAGAAGCAGCCTTTTTTGAGCTCTCTGCCTCACAGAGCTCTTAATGAAACAGCGCTTTTATTTATTTACTTTATAAACTCTAAGTTCCAGGAATTTCAGCTGAATTCTGCTAGAGTTATTGGGTACAATGGTGATTGATGGGACAATGGGAACAGCATACTTCAGGTACACTTAAAAATACCCCTCCTGGAGAAGGGCAAAAGGGGTGATTAGGCTCATATGTGAGGGGATGGACTACAATTAGTTTTCGGGTGGTGACCAAGATGTAATGTACACAGAATTCGAAATATGATGGACATCCGAAAATAAATAAATTAATTAAAAAAAAAACCCCTTCTCTCACAGTTTAGTGGCTACCAGGGGAAAGGTGGGCTGGGGGGTGGGCACAAACTGTGAAGTGGTGCACCAACAACAGGAATGACAAACATTAATGTACAACTGAAATTTCACAAGATTGTAACCTAGCATTAACTCAATAAAAAAACATTATAAAAAAAATAATAAATTCATCTTGGTACATTAAAAAAAAATACCCCTTCTCTCCCACACATGCCCACTGTGCTTGGATTAATCTTTGTTGACGATAAATGACTTTCACAAGATGTTTCTTTGCTTTTTAGGCATATAGATCTCATGCTTTCTCAACCTTGATGTCCCTCTACATATGTATTTCTTTGATAAAAATATATCGAGTACTTGCTATGTGTCAGTTACTCTTCTAGGCCTTGGGGATATAGCGGTTGATGAAACAGTCCCAGTTTCCGTCATCGTGCATCTCAGCAGGAGGGATTATGGCCCAAAACTGTCTGAATATTTAGTGAATAAACAGCTTATGTTGGCTTCTAACCCCTACTGCACAGCAGATGAACAACAGGTTACATTTGTTAAATGCCAAGGAAAGAAACACCATAACATTTCAGAGGAGCAATTGATTACTGGAAAGGCTGGGCTAAGCTCTGTGAAAGAGACGGGAATTGAATTGAGACTTTGAGTGAACGGGAGGGCTAGGTGAATGGAAATGAACAGAAATAGCATTCCAGGAGGAATGCATATGGCAGGTCCAAGAAGAGAGAGGAAGTACAGATTTACACACATGCATGCCAGGAGGAATGCTCAGGACAGTAGGAAGTCACCCTGGCTTTGATTCAAGTCACAGTTTGATCACTTAGTATGGATGTGTGTGACCTTGGGCTAGTTAATTAAATTCTCTGAGCCTCAGTTTCCTGATCCATAAAATGAGGATATCGAGACCTACTTCATGGGTTTTTGTGTGGATAATAGGAGTACAAAGTATATAAACGTAGATAAAGCTCTGAGAAGCATGTCTGGTAAATAATAAGTGCTCAAAAACTATAGGTCTTGGCAGTGGTTGGAGCAAATGATTCATGTAGGGTGAAGGAAGTACTCATTTTGATATTTCTTTTTTGGAATTTACCCATTGCTGTTGAGCAGGTGAAAATGACTGAGGGACGCTCTGTGCTTTGTTACCCACAAGACGAGAGAAAAAAATCAGATGGAAGAATGAATGAAGGAAATGGACTATTTTCTGGTACTTCTTCCAGCCTCTTATCAGATGTGTTGAACACCTGAAATAGCCTGATTCTATCTGCTCACAGGACACGTGCTGGACCCATGGGGGCCTAGGGAAGGACATTTGTTTTCTCCTATTGCTCTTTCCTTGCTGGGAAATCTGGGGAAAAATTTGCATGTGAGATGATCTGATTATATCACTGTTACATCAGAACATCAAGCTAGGTTATTTCAATTTAAAAAGCTGTTAATAAATAAGGCTCATATATCTCTCCTTCCTCTCACAAAACACCAGCTTCTAAACACTTAGCTTTATTTGCTCCAATTTTGCCTTGCCCTTTATTTGTGGCAAAATGAACTTCACTGACTGATTCACCTTGCTCCATCCCACTGTTGGCTTCTAATCTGTTTCCCTTACAATCAGTGTGAACTCAAAATCGATTAGTGCCATGTAAACTACAGCTTCAAAGCGAAGATGCCATTTTATATGGAAAAGACAAACTAGATCAACGCTTTCAGTTCCCTTTAATTTAGATTCTGCACACACAAACTTTAAACCAGTCTTTGTTGAAATCTCACCTGAGTTGCTGTTGCAGCCGCAATAAGGTAAAATTAGCAGAATCAGAAATCATATGTCTGGCTCTGTTTAGTTCTCAGCGTCTCTTTGCTAAAAGAATGCAAACTCATCCCAGAGAAATCGAAGAGAGAGAAGCAGAGAATTATCAGTGGGAGCGGGACATCTGATAGTTGCAATAAAAACAACTAAAACCAGGAAGAAAGTGAGAGCATTTGGTAAACATGAAAGAATAAAAAGTAGGAAAAAGAACTATTCAAGATAGGTTAACAGTTTGCAAATAAGACAAATTGCAAAGAATTGCTGAAAGAAGAATGGTACATAAATCTTTGGCAGCGGTGATTGAAGTCGTCTGGATTGAATGAGATGGATGCAAGGGAGACTAAAGGATTGATTATAGGCAGAGAAATCAAATGGGGTTATAATTCTTTTCCAGTGGGTTTCTTTTTTTCTCAAGTACCAGCAGAGAGAATACCTTATATCATGAATTAGTTAAGCAAGATATCTCTGAATTTGTATTCTCCATCCTTTTGTTCCTAGTGTGGCTCCTTAGCCTTTCTTCTGAAATTGAACACCTGGACACCATTGTATTATAGTTAACTGATTAAGTGTCTCATTGCAGCGAGCCAGGGAGAATCTTGAGGACATGGAGTGTGTCATGTATATCACTAAGTTTCCTGAGCCCAGCACAAGACTGGCACACATTAGGTGTTACGTGAAAGTTATGAGATGAATGAATAAATGAGTGCCCCTTTTGCTTGGTCAAACAGGCTTTCTGCCCATTTCTTTGAGTATCGTTTAGATAGATTTTTTATTCTTTTACTTCCTCTGAAGCAATGAATTACCTCTGACATCCAAGAAACGTTCGAAAAAGGAACTCTGAAGCCACAGGATTTTGATTCCCAAAAGGGTTTCCCAGCTAACGCAAAGTATTTCATGTGTATGATAAAAGAGCCCAAATCAGTCTGGCACCATCGTGACAGTAGCTGACAGGCGGACGAGCTGTGCTTTGCTTGATAAATCGCAGAGGGCTGGGTGTGTTTTTCATACGCTGCCAGTTCCAAGCTTCTACCTGACAGGTGTCTGTCAGGCTGCAGCAAGAAGAACAAGCCTCAGGGAGGCCCAGTGCTGCCGCTTACACGCACGGCTGGATGTGAAAATTGTTCTCACTTTCACCACTACTGATCTCTTCTCTGGGGCTGGAACCTGAGATATTTTCATTATCCCCATT
Organism: Equus quagga; assembly: GCF_021613505.1. Taxonomy (NCBI): domain Eukaryota; kingdom Metazoa; phylum Chordata; class Mammalia; order Perissodactyla; family Equidae; genus Equus; species Equus quagga. The sequence goes on along the minus strand of NC_060279.1, from coordinate 21,279,120 downwards.
CTGGAAATGAGAGTCACTTTCAGTTACAGGAACTTGATTGTCCTTATATTCTAGTGCATGGAGACAGCCGACAAAAAGGTGTAGATTTGAGAATCAGAGAGACTTTTTAGGTGTGTGTAAGTGAGCAAATATCAATGAGTCCATGATTCTTCATAAGAAGTGTGGCTGATACTTGTTTCACAGAATTGTTGTGAGGATGGAGGTAACGCGCCTGGAGTTTACGAATTGGAACCTGCTATAGACTGAAGGTTTGTGTTCCCCCAAGTTCATATATTGACACTTAATCCCCAGGGTGATGGTAATAGGAGGTGGGGCCTTTTGGGAGCTGATTAGTTCACGAGGGTGGAGCCTTATGAATGGGCTTAGTGTCCTTATAAAAGAGACCCCCGAGAGCTCCCTCTCCCCTTCTTCCATTTGAGGACACAGCAAGAAGACAGCCACCTATGAACCAGGAAGCAGGTTCTTACAGACACTGAATCCGTTAGAACCTTGATCTTGGACTTAGCCTCCAAAACTGTGAGAAACAAATGTTTGCTGTTTCAGCCACCCAGTCTATGGTACTTTTGTTTTAACGGCTCACACAGATTAAGACAGAACCTTGGGAGCAGCGGTTCTTAACTGGAACAGTTTTGTATTCTTCTTCCTCTGGGGGCATTTGGCAGTGTCTGGAGACAGTTTTGGTTTTCATAACTAGCATGGGTGCTACTGGCATCTAGTGGCTAGAGGCCAAGGATGCTGCTCAACATCCTACAATGCACAGGACAGCTCCCCCCCCCGCCCCCCAACCCCTACAATGAGGAATTATTCTATTCAAAATGTCAACAGGGCTGAGGCTGAGAGACCCTGCTGGAAAGCATGAATGTTCTAGCCCTGTGCAAAAGCTTATGGGTTTAATCTCTAGAAGGTTCGCTGCCTTATTCTACTTAAATAACCCCCCCACTTAGAAACTCACCAGCTGATCCTTGCTCCCCATTAAAAAGCATTCGGGCTTTAATCTATTAAAATTAGGTAAACTAATATGTTCTAAAACAAGTATAGTTTAGTGACTCAAAGAACCACAGTATCCTTCAGATGTGAAGCCTGTGCCACCCTCCCACAGTCTCACAAAGTCCTCCAGAATATCTCCCAGTGCCATCTCGCATCCTTGGATGCACTCCACATAGCAATGTGTAGGGTGTCTGCTCTTGTGTGGGATCTGCTTTCTGGCTCCTGGGTTGCTGTGATCTCAGTGTTGCCGTGTTGGCAGAGTTTGTTCATCGCTCTCAGTTTGCTGCTATTATGGGCTGAATTGTGTCCTTCCTCAGCCCCCAAATTCATATGTGAAGTCCTAACCCCCAGCACCTCAGAATGTGTCTGTATTTGGAGTTAGGGTCTTTAAAGAGGTGCTTCAGTTAAAATTAGGTCATTAGGGTGGGCCCTAATCCAATATGCCTGGTGTCCTTATAAGAGGAGATTAGCACACAGACAAGAACTTGTGAGAAACGCAAATTCTCAGACCCCACCGCAGACCTACTGGATCAGAAACTCTAGGGGTGGGACACAGCAATCTGTGTTTTCAACAAGCCCTCCATGGGATTCTGATGCACACTCAAGTTTGAGACTCTAGTCATAGTATCTTGCATTCTCTGGGAATTCTCTTCTTTGTTCTCAGCACAGTCACTTCTGCCTACCAGGACTCTCTGGTATCTGAATCTTGGACTCCCTCCCCAGAGTGTCAAGCTATCCTTTCATTAAAACACCCTTCAAATGCTTTACTATGGGGAAATCAACAGTAGGTTCACAGACGTCTGATGGAAAAGTCAATTCTCTAATCATCCCTCCATTGACATGAGATCATTGGCTATTTCTTCCCCTGGAAATTATCGTTTCCTGACCAGGGCTGTAATGTTTTTATCCCCAGTTGCAATGTTAAATGTTCTTTTGTGTTATCATCAGGCTGTAAATTCCAAATTTATGGAGTTGAATGGGAAAAAAGAAGAGGAAGGGACCTTCTCAGTAGTTTTAGATAAACAGTAATAGTAATAACTTAAATTTGTAAAGCTCTTTTCAATGTACAAAGCTCTTTGTACATCCTGAAACATTAGTTTCCTCATCTGTAGAACAGGGATAATCATACTTAGTTAATAGGGCTTTTAAAACAAGTCCATGAGTTTGATTTCCAGCTTCTCAGATGAGAAACTCAGCTTCAGAGAAGTCACATGACACAAGTGTTCAGTCCTGCAGAGATATAGCTTGGGCCTGGTTCTCTCTAACTGATTCTGTCATTAAAAAACTAAGACAGAGCCCATTTGTTCCCACTATGTAGTTTTTAGTATTGAACAGGAATGGTCGAGCCAGCCAGGGCTCTCACGGATATGTGCTTAGGAAAGAAATTAGGCTTCTTTCCTCTTTGGGCTGCTGATCTATCCTCACTATAAATAACTAAAACGTACAGCCCAGGGTGCCCTGGTTTCAATTCTGTTCTATAAATTTAGAGAGAGGAGAAGACGGAATTTTCGCTCTGGCTAATTAGGACTAGCGCTGATTAAGAAAACCACACACGTGAAAAACAAAAAACAAATGGGTTGTGACAAAAGCAAACTACCACTGTCAGCGGTGGGAGGACTTTGGAAGACTGGTGCTACTCGGCTATAGGTGTCTCTGGAGAAGAAGGTGGCTCTTCTGTGATCGCCGGACACCTGCACAAAGAAACCTGAGGACAGTCGGGGAAAGACAGGCTCTATCCATAAGTTGGACAACTTTTTCTGTATTTTTCTATATTTGAACGTTGAACATTGCCTGACACAAAGACTGTAGGTGATGCTCCAGGTAATTGACAAATAATTACCAAAAATCACCAAGAGGGGTCGGCCCGGTGGCACAGCGGTTAAGTTCGCACAGCCCAGGGTTCGCCAGTTCGGATCCCGGTGCGGATATGGTACCGCTTGGCACGCCATGCTGTGGCAGGCGTCCCACATATAAAGTAGAGGAAGATGGGCATGATGTTAGCTCAGGGCCAGTCTTCCTCAGCAAAAAGAGGAGGATTGGCAGCAGATGTTAGCTCAGGGCTAATCTTCCTAAAAAAAAAACCCCCAAAACCCCGAGAAAGCACCAAGATAGATTCATAGAAAAGATTTCTCAAAAAACTGGAAAACTCTGCTGAGACCTTGATGGAGCAGCAGAATGAGGGTGTTCTTGTGCATGTGCACATGTGTTTATGTGTGTGTCCGTGCTTATGTGTGCGTGTGAGTGCCTGTGCATGTGTGTGTTTAATATTTCTTTTTTGTGCCCTTTAAAATCCCCACAGACGTTTGGAGGAGGGGATTTCGAATGATGTGTAGGCATGTCAGGTTGTCTTTGAGAAAACATACGTTTCTGGGAGCCATGGAATTTTCCTGGGTTCTTTTAAGGAGAAATGAATGCCAAGTTTTAGGGTATAATTAGACTTTGTTAAAGTATATTCTTGGCAACCACCTACTTAATAGGTATTTTATGTCTTTTTTTTCCTCTCTCTTTCAAGATGATAGTCAATTGTTTTCCATCTTTTAGCTCATTGGCATGACTTGGGCGCAATCTTGCTCTGACCTCTGAAAACTGCTACCCGGCCCTGTTGTTTTCAGCTCTCCACGCTTAAGTTATCATGGCCATTTGCAGTGTAATGATATAACTAAAACTCCAAATAAGTATCACAATAATAATACAAGGGTTAACATTTGTTATTTACTGTGCACTCGACATTGTTCTAAGATTTTATAGCTGACATCGAATTTAACTCCTACAGTTTGAAGGCAGACTGAACAGCTGAACTTGTACTTTCCTGTGAGTTCATTGTAATGCGAGCATAGAAATAATTTTTTTAAAGAAAGATATAAATCAGAGATTGAAAACTGGCAAACAAAGGGATGGATCTTGTCCGTGACATTTTTGATTGGTGTGCAGAATGTTTAGAAAAATATTGTTTTCCAACATTTAAAAACTTATTTCTCATAAAAGTTCATATTTCTGGCCATTTTTGAAAAATCAAAGATTTGACAACAGTTGTATTCACTTCCCACAGGTCAACAATTGGTTGGGGGTATATAATGGTTACCATTTTAGATGAATAAGTCTTCAACATTCTGCTACATGAAGTTACTTTATCATCCTGGCCCTGATTGTCATTTGATTTTGTAATTCCTTATAAAAAGTCCATAACAGCAGAGGGAGAAGGAGTTGGCATCAATGAATGAGGAATTTCAACACTTTTCTACAAGATTGAAAGTGAATAGGAAGTGCTGATTTGGAAGTCACAGCCTACAGTTCTCAGACTGAACCAGCAGAACCCTCCTGAGGCTGTGGAGTCTGGGCTGGTAGGTAAGTGGAGGATAGAAGGGCAATGTAGGGCTGAAAATGAGGAATGTATTTGGTAATTTGTTGTGGGGCAGTCAATGTCCTCCCCCAGAGCTGTTACAACATGTAGGTGTCTTCACTCAGGTCAAAAACTGGGTTTCTTTCTTTAACTTTTCTTGGTTTATTTTCTCCTTTTCTGTCAGCTTTACTGAGGCGTGATTGAAGAAATTGTGAGATATTTAAAGTGTACATTGTGGGGATTTGATATATGCATACGTTGTGAAAGGACTTTGGTATATATACACATTGTGAAAGGATTCCCACCATCTAGTTAATCAACACATCCATTATCTTATTTTCTTATTTATTTTGGTGAGAACATTTACTCTCTTAGCAAATTTCAAATATATAATACAGTGTTATCAACTATGGTCACTATGTTATATTTACATTAGATTCTCAGACTTTATTCATCTTAAAGCTGAAAGTTTGTACCCTTTTACCAACCTCTCCCTATTCCTCCCTTCCCTAGCCCCTGGCAACCACTTTTCTACGAGTTTGACTTGTTCTTTTTTTTTTTTTTAGATTCCATATATAAGTGATACCAGGAAGTATTTGTCTTTCTCTGTCTGGTTTATTTCACTTAGAATAATGCCCTCCAGGTCTATCCATGTTATCACAAGTGGCAGGATTTCCTCCTTTTTCACGGCTGAATAATATTCCATTATGTGAGCCACTTAGGCTATTTCCATGTCTTGGCTATTGTGAATAATGCTGCAATGAACATGTGAGGACAGTTATCTTTTTGATATCCTGTTTTCACTTCCTTTGGATATATACTCAGAAGTAGAATGCTGGATTATATGGTAGTTCTAGTTTTAATTTTTTGAGGAATCTCCACATTGTTTTCCATAGTGGCTGCACCAGTTTACATTCCCACCAACAGTGCACAAGGGTTCCCTTTTCTCCACACACTCATCAACACTTGTTATCTCTTGTATTTTTGGTAATAGCCATTCTAACAGATGGGAGGTGAAATCTCATTGTGGTTTTGATTTGCATTTCCCTGATGATTAGTGATATTGAGCGCTTTTTCATGTATCTGTTGGCCATTTGCATGTCTCTTTGGAAAAACGTCTTTTTAGCTCCTCTGCACAATTTTAAATTGGGTTGTTTGTTTTTTTGCTGTTGAGTTGTAGGAGTTCTTTATATATTTTCGATAATAACTCCTTATCAGAAATGTGATTTGAAAATATTTTCTCCCATTCAATAGGTTGCCTTTTCATTTTGTTGGTGGTTTCCTTTGCTGTATGGAAGCTTTTCCATTTGATATAGTCCCACTTGTTTATTTTTGCTTTTGTGGGCTTTGCTTTTGGTGTCAAATCCAAAAAATCATTGCCAAGACCAAGGTCAAGGAGCCTTCTCTCTATATTTTCTTCTAGGAGTTTTACGGTTTTGAGTCTTTTTTTTCTTAGAAATAAATAAACTACTTTAGGGAGAATTAGAGCAGCTTGTGAGTGTATTAGTGCTCTGGAGCAAAGCTCTCTTCATTCTGGCATATGGAGCCAAAGGGCCGAGCCTAAGAAGCGGCTCTGTCATCCCCTTGCAGTCACAGAACTTCAAGTCAGCTATCTTGTGTTTCCTTGTTAAATATGAGTCAACAGTCAAAGATCACCATTCACTTTTGAAAAGTTTGCAAAATGAAAAAGAGATACCAAGATAAATATAAAACCAAGTCTTGGAGTATAAAGATAATTCATGGCACAAGAGACAAATTCTTTTTAAAAACCTGATTTACATCATTGAAGAGATCCAAGAATAGTGTGTCCGTAGAACAAACACAGGGTGCTATGGAGAGGAAAAAATCCAAGAGCAAGAAATATAACTTAAAAATGAAGCATGTGACTTCTACAAAATTCAAAATTGGTGTTGGTAGCTAGACTTTAAAATAATCACCCAGATTTCTCTAAAAGTTAAAAATAGAAATACCTTATGACCCGGCCATTCCACTACTGGGTATCTATCCTAAGAACCTGAAACCAGCAATTCCAAGAGTCCCATGCACCCCTATGTTCATCGCAGCATTATTCACAATAGCCAAGACGTGGAACCAACCTAAGTGCCCAGCAACTGATGATTGGATAAAGAAGATATGGTATGTATATACAATGGAATACTACTCAGCCATAAAAAAGAACAAAATCGTCCCATTCACAACAACATGGATGGACCTTGAGGGTATTATGTTAAGTGAAATAAGCCAGACAGAGAAAGATGAACTCTGTATGATTGCACTCACAGGTGGAAGCTAAACATAGAGACAAGGAGAACTGATCGGTGGTTACCAGGGGAAAGGGGGCGGTGGGGGGAGGGCACAAAGGGTGAAGTGATGTATCCAAAACATGACTAACAATAATGTACAACTGAAATTTCACAAGGTTGTAAACTATCAGAATCTTAATAAAAATAAAAAAATAAAAAAAATCACCCAGAAAGAAAAGGTATAGAGACATAGAAAATAGAGTAAAAAGAAAAAAGACATAAGTTACAGAGGATCAGTATTGAGCTTCAATATACAATTCATAGGAATTCCAGAAAGATGGAACAGAGAAAAGTAAAGGGACAAAATTATCAAAGAAAGGATAGAAAACAATTCCTCAGGACTCAAGAATTACTTGAGTTTTTAAATGAAAAGGGACCACTGAAGGACATGTAGACCAAAGGAACACACCCAGACACATCAACAAGGACGAGAGAAGTGACAAAAAGCTATCGGAGAGGAAAACAGAACATACGTTAACACAAAAAAGCATATCATCCTTCTCACCACCACAACAGGCCTCCAGGTTCTCAAGAATGCTTTGAAATTTAGGATGCGATTATCTATAAAAATGAGAAATCAGGCATACAAATTAATAATCAGGTGTCCTTTTCAAACATGTAAGTACTAAGAAAGTTTATCTTCTAGAAAGTTCTCCAGAAAAAGCAAACAAGTAAACTAACTAAAAAAACTAGAATTAGTAGAACTAACACAGGATCCAATGAAAATGAGGTCTAATCCCAGGATAGCGAAATCGGAGACTGGCTGTAGGGCCTTTGTGCCTAAATGCAGGCAGGGTATATTTCTTCTCTTTGATGTGGGGAAGAGGAGAAGTCAGGAAGTGAGTGCCTTTTGATCTTTAAGGATTTCTTCAGTTCTCTGTTTAGTAGATTTTGTACCAGGTATATTGTTCTATCTTAACTCTTGTTCCTTTTGTGAGAGTATATACTAAGTAACATGGGTTATTTCATTTACGGTGAAATAATATGGCCTTGTGTTTTACGTGATTGTGTTTTTGGGACCTTAGGCATTGTGTTATGGTGTGTTTTACTGTGCATACCAGAAAAAACATCTACAACTGACCTAGAAAGCAAATTAGCACGGGCTGCCTATTACTCCCTCCTACCTGAAGACCTTTTACTTCGCTTTGAGAGCATCACACTCCCCTACCACATTCTCCTCCTACCTCATGGCCACTCCTCGTCGTCTCCTTTCTGGGTTCCTTCTTATCATTCCGTGCTCTAAAATCTGGGGGTATCTGGGGCTCATCTGTTAGATCACTTCTTTTCTCCATCTGTACTCATCAGTCTATACTCCCTCCCCGGGCCATTTCACCTAATCCCACGGCTTTTAATGCCATCTTCATACAGATTAATCCACAATATTTTCATTCCAGAATACTCCCCTTCTCAGTGAATGGCTGCTCCATTCAGCAAGGCTTTGAAACTTGGTCGTCCTTGACTCTTCCACAGCCGTAACTAATCCCTCAGCAAATCTTGTTGGCTCTACTTCAAAAGATCTCTGGGATCCGACTGTTTCTTAACATCTCCACCGCTATCCCCCTCCAAGCCGCTCTCATCTCCTGCCTGAATTATCACAATGGCTTCCTCCTCAGGGTCACCCTGCTTCTGCCTTTGCTCCCTGTAGACTATTCACAAGACTACTGCCAGAGAAATCCTTGTAAAATGCAAGCTAGATCATGTCTCTCCACTGCTTAAAACCCCCCACTGGCTTCCCAATTCACACAGAGAAAAGCCTACACTGTCTCAATGGCCTACAAGACTTTACAAGACCCATTGCCCCAAGTTTACGTGTTGCCTCTCTGATCTCATCTACTGCTCATTGTCTCCCGTCACCACCCCACTGAATTCCTTCTTTTCTTTAAACGTTCTGGAGACTTCTTACTTCCTGTCTGCAATATTCTTCCCTGCTTGTCTCACGTCCTTACTTTCTTCATGTTCTTGCTGAAATGTCACCTTCTTGCTGAAGCCTTCCCTCACCACCCACCCTAATTTTTATTGCATCCCTATCCCCGCCCCCTGCTTCATTTTTGCCCTTTGTAAAAAGGATCACCATCTGAATTACTAGATGTGTTTATTTGTTTGTTCTTTGTCTCTTTCTCTTTAACCTGAATGTAGCTTTCCAAAGGCCAGAGTGGTCTGTTCGTTGCATCCCAATGGTGCCTGATACTTAGTAGGTGCTCAATAAATATCTATTGAATAAATGAATGAATGAATAAATAGCTCGAAGTAAAATTTTTCAAGATGAATGGAATAGATTCAAAGGAATAGATAAAACAAGGAAAGGACTGATAACTACTAGAAAAATTAAGATTAAGAAGGCATGTATTTCTTCTCTCAACCTGAAATAACATATAATTATATCTACACTATTTGAAATGAACATTCTTATAAATAGTGTAAAGGAACAGGAAAATATAGAATTGTGTTTAGTGATGAATTTTTAAGCATTGTTTTAAAAACCAGTGAAACTTGGAGTTAATTTTATATGGACCAGGCTTTAGTTGATTTCAAATTTTAGAAGCCACAAGCTTAAAGAGCCTCTTCTGTAAACGTTACTTTCACTTCCTTGCCCTAACTCAGTGGATGGGGTCTCCCCGCGAGAGCAGCTCAGCATCACCTGGAAACTGTTAGAAATGCAAATTCTCAGATCCCACCTCAACTTGCTGAATCAGAAACTCCTGGGGTGGGGCTCAGAAATTTTTAACAAGTCTTCCAGGTGATTCTGATGCATACTAAGTTTCGAGAACCATGGCTGTAATCAAATCTGGCTCTCCAGAGGACTCTGCTCTCTTGCAGGCCTCCCAAGTGGAAGCTGTTTTTCAGTTGCATTCCCTGGACCACTGGCTTGGGGTGAGCATGAGTGTTGCTGTCCTTATTCATCCTTGCCTCTCACAGGCCATTTTTTCTCCCTCCTCTCACAACAGGAGCACACACACACACACACATATCATTAGACCAGACTGACTACCCATTAAACTTTCTTATTTTCCGTTATCCTTTGTCTTCTTCCTCATATGCAAACAAGGTAATATTTTCCCTATTTTAAAACACAAAACAAACACTTTAAAACCCTCTCTGGAACTCAATTTCCCTCCTAATCATTGTCCTCATTTCTCACCTTCCTTTTACAGCAGAACTCAAAATAATTCTCTAAAAATTCTCCTGTGTGTTTTTCTTTGGAACTTACTAAACCAGGCTTTTCCTGGCACTGCTCTACTAAAACTTCTCTTGTCAAGGTCACTTCCCTCTGCTAAATCCAATGAGCAATGTTTAGTCCCCAGCGTGCTTCACCTACGAGCACCACCTGGCACTTTATCACATCTGCCTCCTCAAAATTCTTTCTTCACTTGACTTCAAGTCACCACACTTTCTTGATTTTCTCCAACTCAGTATCCTTTGCTAGCACCTTCTCATTTAACTGAGTGCTAAACCCTTCCCTATTCTATGTATGCCCATTCCCACAAGATTTTATCTAGTACCGTGGCTTTAAATATTTATGGACTGACGACACCCAAATTTCTGTCTCTAGACCCAGCTGGTATGCTAAATTCTAGAGTTCAAACCTGTATCCCAAAGTCAACTCACCATATCCATTTGGTTGATTATTGGCATCTTAAAATTAACATGTCCTTAAAACTGACATTCCCTCCTAGATGCACTTCTCTATGGTCTTCACCATTTCAGCTGATGGTAACCCCATTCTTCCAGTTGTGTAGGTCAGAAACCTTGAGTTGTCCTTGGCTCTCTTTCTCTCTCATGCCACACCCAAACCAACAGCAAAACCTGTTGGCTCTGCTTCCAAAATCCATCCGGAATTTGACTGGTTAACATCCCCTCGGCTGCTACCTCACTGGTCCAAGCCACCATCCCATCTCACCAAGATTGTGTAGTAGACTCCTAACTGGTCCTACTTCTTCTCTTGTCTCCAAGGAGTCCATCCCCAGCACAGCATTGGGCTGATCTTGCTAAACCTGAGTCAGATCGCATCACTCCTCTACTCAAATGCTTTCAGCGATTTCTCCTCTAACTCAGAGTGTGAAACAAAGTACTTACAATGATTTACAAGTCCTCCATGATCAGCTCCATTACCTTTTGGTCTAAGTTCCTGCTCACTCTCTCCTTGCCACACTGGCCTCGTTGCTATTTTCTTAAACACTTCAGGTACATTTCCACGTCAGGGTCTCTGCCCTGCACTAGCTGCTCTCTTTGTCTGGACTGCTTTTCTCCAGACACCAGCATCACAACCTCTTTCTCTCTCTCATCTCCCTCAGCTCACTACTCAAAGGTCACATTTCCACCTGTCTTTACCTAACATTTAAATTTTCTCCCTGACAGTTTCTCTCTCCCTTTCATTTATTTTTCTCTCCTTATAGCTTAGCACTATATAACATATAGTCAATTTTATTTATTTGTGTTGTTCGTTGTCTCTCTTCCACACTAGAATATAAACTCTGAAAGTGGAAATTTGTGTCTTTTGCTCTGCTCCAGCCCCTAGAGCAGTGCCTAGCACCTGGGGAGGCACTTCATACCTATTTATTGAGAAATAAAGGAATGAAAACTTGAGCTCTTAATTTCAAAAAAGTATTTACACTCATCCACAGGCCTAAGGAGTAACATAAAACTCTTGCATTTTTGAGAGAATTTACATATTTTTGTGATGACTTTGTTATCTCAAAACTTAAGTTATCTCAATCCCATCCCTCATCCCACTTGATCGGTGGCGCTGTGAGGACTAGAACTGGGTTTGTTTTGCTCACAATTGTCCAGGTCAGGACTTGGCGAGGTAAGTGAGGCACTTGCTTTGGGCATAAAATTTAATTGGGGAGTATACCTCAAGGAATAAAGATAAATAGCATGTTACCAGTAATCAATATAGATAATATTTTTATGTAAAACTTTTAACAAGTCAAAATGAATGCAAAAATCTATGATGAATAACATATCAACATTTTAAATCAAGATGGGAGTAGTATTCCTGACTGCCTGTAGCCCCAGTTTCTAATATGGCTCCACTTGGTGCTGATTTGATCTTTTGGCATCTGATACCCATTTGCTGAATGAGTGAAGAAATGAAGGCCAGCAGAAGTGTGGTAGAGTAAGGGGAACTTACCTCTTAGAAACCTTTCTTTGCGTCCTGGCTTTCATAACTACCATGTGCCAGGAACTGATCAAAGTGCTTTATATATGCGTAATCTATTCAAGCCTTCCCAAACCCTATAAATAGTTACTATTGCTATCCCCATTTTACGTATGAGGAAATTGAGGTCCAGAGAGATGAAAGGACTTGTGTGCTTGTGTTCATACGCTAGCAAGTGGCAGAGCGTGGCTTGATAGTGGCTGTGCCAGATCTTCTGTGGATGGGAAGTCTGGTGGGTCTGCAAGGCACCAGGAGACGTTCCAGGAACAGGGAATTTAAGCAAATTCCTTTTACTCTTATAGAGCAAGTTCACACGGACACCAAAATAAATCATGAAAACATAGGAAAAAACAGATGTCACGATCCACACACTGAGCTGGGGAAACTAATGTGGAATTATTTTATGAAGCATGTCAAACATATGGAACAAGTTACAAAGCAGGGCCATTATAGTTTTTTTTTTTTTTTTAAAGCACCATTGGCTTCAGGAATGAGGGTGTAGGATAGAAGAAAAGAAAATGAAGGAAAGAAAGACATAATCCCACCTCTGCAGTAGCATAGAGGGCTTGCTCTGATAGTTTTCTTACCGCTATAAAGCTTTTAAAAATGATCTTTCCCAGTGAGAAATTATTTATGGCATCCTTATGGGAATGTAAGCAATCCACTAAGCTCTGAATGGTTTTGTATATAAAGGGTGGGATCACAAGTGGGGATCACTTGCTGGAGATTATTTGCAAGTCTATTCATAGCAAATGCCATTGATGTTAGCCGTGCTAATTTGGAATTTATGCTACAAGGGGTCTGTTGAGGTTTATTGTGTGAAAGAAGACTTGCCATTTAAAATATGTAAGCAAGTGTTCGAGGAGTAACATTAACACATTTAATTGAAAATAATTTCTATACCCTTTATAGGAGCATGGTCTCCCTTTGCTTTGTGTGGAATAATGAAGTTTTATTGCATCTCGTGAATGTTGGCCGTAACATATGTAAAAATCTTTGGGAAATACATTAAGGGGGAACAAATGTGGGAGCCCTTTTCTATTTGTAGTCTCTATTTTAAAACAAATTGCATGATACTTGGGTAGAGACATAGTTTTGAATTTCAGACTCTCAACTTCTGATTTCTCTCTCCCCAAACGTTGTCTGCAGATGCAGACTCCACGTGGACCCTGGAGTCACAGGCTTTCCCTCCTGTGCTCTGAAGCTATCCACCCTGGCAGCTCCACCTATGTATTTAGACTAGAAAAACAATAAGAAAATAAATGTATCCATTGTCAGGCTCCAAGTAGAAATTCATATTCTAGTCTGACTTCTTTTAAGAGGGGTTGAAATAAAGTCAGGTTTTCTTTACCTGCCTTAACTTTTACATAACTTTCTGGAGTTCTTTGAAGTCCCAGAGGGAACTGACAGCCCTTAGTTTTTTTATGAGAACTTGTGAGTGCTTGTCCACCAGCAGCATTTTGTTCCATGTGTTTTTTCTTTTTTTTTTTTAAAGTTTGGCACCTGAGCTAACAACCGTTGCCATTCTTTTTTTTTCTTCTGCTTTTTCTCCCCAAATCCCACCAGTACATAGCTGTATATTTTAGATGTGAGTGCCTCTGGTTGTGCTATGTGGGATGCCGCCTCAGCATGGCTTGATGAGCGGTGCCATGTCCGTGCCCAGGATCCAAACTGGCGAAACCCTGGGCCGCGGAAGCTGAGTGAGCGAACTTAACCACTCGGCCACGGGGCCGTCCCCCTTCTTCTTTTTTTTTTTTAATAGAAGTATAATTGACATACAATATCCTATTAGCTTCAGATGTACATCACAGTGATTCAATATTTATATACATTACGAAATGATCACCATGATGTCTTGTTACCATCTGTCACCATACAAAGTTATTATATTATTGACTATATTTCCTGTGCTGTACCTTACATCCCCATGACATTTATTTTATAACTGGAAATTTGCACCCCTTAATCCCCTTCACTTATTTTGCTTACCCCTCTACCCCTCCCCACTCTGGCAACCACCAGTTTGTTTCCTGTATCTATGAGTCTGTTTCTGTTTTGTTTTGTTTATTTGTTTATTTTGTTTTTTAGATTCCCCATGTGAGATCATACAGTATTTATCTTTCTCTGACTTATTTCACTTAATATAATACCGTCTATGTCCATCCATGCTGTCACAATTGGCAAGATCTCATTCGTTTTTATGACTGAGTAATATTCTATCGTATATATATATATATATATATACATACATATACATATATATATACACCACATCTTTACTCATTAATCTATCAGTGGACACTTAGGTTGCTTCCATATCTTGGCTATTGTAAATAATGCTGCAGTGAATATAAGGGTGCATATTTCTCTTTAAACTAGTGTTTTTGTGCTCTTCAGATAAATACCCAGAAGTAGAATTGCTAGATCATATTGTAGTTCTGTTTTTAATTTTCAGAAAACTCCATACTGTTTTCTGTAGTGCCTGTATCAATTTACATTCCCACCACAGTGCGCAAGGAGTACCTTTTCTCCACATCCTATCCAACACTCGTTATTTTTTGTGTTTTTGATAACAGCAATTCTGACAGGTGTGAGGTGGTATCTCATTGTGGTTTTGATTTGCATTTCCCTGCTGATTAGTGATGTGGAGTATCTTTTAAGGTACCCCTTGGCCATCTGTATGTCTTCTTTGGAAAAATGTCTATTCAAGTCTTCTGCCCACTTTCTAATCAATTTTTTTATATTAATTTGTATAAGTTTACATATATATTTTGGATATTAACCTCTTATTGGATGTATAATTTGCAAACATCTTTTCCCATTCAGTAGGTTGCCTTTTCATTTTGTTGGTGGTTTTCTTCACTGTGCTAAAGCTTTTTGGTTTGATGTAATCCTATTTATTTATTTTTACTTTTGTTTCCTTTGCCTGAGGAGACTGGTGCAATAAATTATTGCTAAGGCCAGTGTCAAAGAGCTGACTGCATATGTTTTTGTCTAGGAGTTTTATGGTTTCAGGTCTTACATCCAAGTCTTTAATCCATTTTGAGTTAATTTTTGTGTGTGGTGTAAGGTAGTGGTCCAGTTTCATTCCTTTGCATGTGGGTGTCCAATTTTCCCAGCACCATTTATTGAAGAGACTGTCTTTTCCCAATTGTATACTCTTGCCTCTTTTGTCATAGATTAATTGACCATATATGTATGGGTTTATTTCTGGGCTCTCTATTCTTTTCCATTGATATATGTGTCTGTTTTCATGCCAGTGCCATATCATTTTGATTACTATAGGTTTATAGTATAATTTGAAATCAGGGAGAGTGATACTTCCAGCTTTGTTCTTCTTTCTCAAGATTGCTTTTGCTATTCAGGGTCTTTTGTGGTTCCATACAAATTTTATGATGCTTTGTTCTAGTTCTGTGAAAAATACCATGGATGGAGATTGCATTGAATCTGTAGATTGCTTTGGGTGGTATGGACATTTTCACATTAATTCTGCCAATCCATGAACATGGTATATCCCTCCTCTTATTTGTATCATGTTCGATTTCTTTCAACAGTATCTTATGGTTTTCAGAGTACAAGTCTTTCACCTCCTTGGTTAAATTTATTCCTAGGTATTTTCTTCTTTTTGATGCAATTGTAAATGGGATTGTTTTCTTAATTTCTCTTTCTGATAGCCCATTATTAGTGTAGAGAAATGCAACCAATTTCTGTACACTAATTTTGTACCCTGCAACTTTACTGAATTCATTTATTAATTCTAATAGTTTTTGATGGAATTTTTAGGGTTTTCTCTATATAGTATATCATCTGCAAATAGTGACAGTTTCCCCTTTTCCTTTCCAATTTAGATGGCTTTTATTTCTTTTTCTTGCCTAATTGCTGTGGCTAGGACTTCCAATACCATGTTGAATAAAAGTGGTAAGAGTGGGTGTCCTTTCTTAGAAGAAAAGCTTTCAGCTTTTCACCTTGAGTATGATATTAGCTATTGATTTGTCATATATGGCCATTGTTATGTTGAGGTACATTCCTTCTATACCACTTTTTATCATAGATGGATGTTGAATTTTGTCAAATGTTTTTTCTGCATCTATTGAGATGATCGTATGATTTTTATCCTTTGTTTTGTTAATGGGTGTATCACATTGATTGATTTGCAGATGTTGAACCATCCTTGTATCCCTGGAATAAATTCCACTTGATCATGGTGTATGATCCTTTTAATGTATTGTTGAATTTGGTTTGCTAATATTTTGTTGAGGATTTTTACATTTATGTTCATCAGAGATATTGGCCTATAATTTTCTTTTTTTTGTGTGGTGTCTTTGTCTGATTTTGGTATCAGGGTAGTGCTGACCTCATAAAATGAGTTTGGAAGCATTCCTTCCTTTTTAATTTTTTGGCTCTGATTGGTTCTTTCTTATATTCTAACTCTTTGTTGAAGTTCTCACTGTGGTCCTCCATTCTCCCCTTGAGTTCAGTGAGCATCTTTACAACCATTACTTTGGACTTTTAACAGGTAAATTACTTATCTCCATTTCATTAGGGTTTTTTCCTGGGGAGTTATCCTGTTCTTTCCTTTGGAACACATTCCTCTGTCTCTTCATTTTGTTTGACTTTT
The DNA here is from genome assembly GCF_021613505.1 of Equus quagga. Lineage (NCBI taxonomy): Eukaryota > Metazoa > Chordata > Mammalia > Perissodactyla > Equidae > Equus > Equus quagga. The sequence goes on along the minus strand of NC_060279.1, from coordinate 21,262,714 downwards.
TGTGGGTTTTTTTTTTTTTTTGCTATGAATTAGATGAAACAGCTACCTCTCCTCATCTTGAAGGAGTGGCCTTATGTAGGAGTGTCACCTGTGTAGATTGCATGTACTGGGTGGTTTTGGGAGGCCAGTTGGAGCTGGAGTGAGCATGGGCTGTTGAGGGTCTGGGGTATGCCACATCCAGGCCATCCTGGCAGAATAGCTGGAGCTGGAGTGGGCATGGGCTGGCGGGATCCCGGGGTGTGCTGCACCAGGGCCACCTTGATGGGTGCTTTGTGTCTTCTTGAGGAATGGAAACTCAGCTCTTGTTGATTTTTGGTGTCTGTGAGGAATGATCCCTGTCCAAAATCACTAAATGCTCCAGTGGAAATAACAGAGGCATTTTAAAGTACTGATTTCAAAACGAGGGCATAGGCCTAAAGTGCCGTTTTCAATGTAGAGTGTAAACTAATTTGGTATTTCTTAACAGGAGCTGAGACCAGACTTCTTTGATATTTGTTCAGTTAAGCACATGGGCTTGAGAGAAAATACTGGATTTATAATAGTGCTTCTGTTAAGCAATATCACAATGAATTACAGTCTAAAGTTACAAGAGGGCTGAGGGAATGAGCATGGCAAACTTGTTAAAATCACTCTGTTACAAATTGGCTGTGTGGCCTTGGGCAAGGCATTTCACTTTTCTGGGCCATGGGTTTTTGTTTTTCTCTATAATTCCTTTCTTCTACATATGCAAGATGAAATCAATAAGTTCACTCATTGAACAAATGTATTGATCACCCACTTTTGTGCCTGGCTAATTACCAGGTGCCAATGAGTGAGTTCCAAACAAGACCATATTCTTGGAGTTTACAGTCTAGTGAGAAGAGATACACATTAATCAAAAATCATAAAAATACAAGGAAAATATAAATGTAATAACTTCAAATGGAGAAAAGCTTTGAGCTATGCAAATATTTAAAAGGGGGCATTGAGTTAGCCCACCAGGGGTGTTATATTTAATATAAGGGATAGCCCAGGAAAAATAAAATACTTATGATATTTTTTCTCTCAAAAATAGTTTTGCTGAGTTGCATAGGGAAAATTTTATATCTTTATTTCATGATATGGGGAAAATAATTTTTAATAGCTTCTAAGAGAACTCCTGGTAAGTAGCAACCAAATTTTGTTAGGAAAAGTCAAGCTTCTAAAACCTAAGGATGAATGGATCTCTTTGGTGTGAGAGAGAAAAGGGGATGCACTTGTGAACAGACCTGAAGGCGTAGGATAGGCGAGGGCGTGTGTGGAGTGGAGTGGGCAAGATGACAGATGGTGAAGCAATGTGAGATGTGCCGCTCTTGTAGCCCCTTAAGTCTTAATTCTACTCAACTCAACTCACACAGTGCTTCAGTGAAAATTCATGTAGATGTTGGCTTTTGCAACTCTAGCCAGCAGGCGAAGAAACAGAGATGCTTAAGGATGTCAACTGTCTGGAATCTGCAGAAAGCAAGGCTGGGTTCTTTAAGCTCTCACAAAGGTATGTCACTGTATTTAAGGTTAAGCTTAATAAGATTTCTCTGGGGCAAGTGGCTCCAGCAAACTCTGAGTTATACTACAATTTAAATTATACGCTGTATTAAACATAAGAGTGTGAAAGAGAAAATCGGCCCTGCTTTTTAGCTATCAAAATGGTATCTGACGTCTCTGATGCCTATATTCAAATCCTCTCATCCTCATCTTGATGTGGGCTTCAACTCACCTCGTAACAATAGCGTCTTCTCTTATGTGCACGTTTCTTTATACAGGCGCTGGTGAAAGCCTGCCCTCTTATCAAGCATTTTTTTTGTACCTGGAAGTGAGTGGATTAACACCTCTGGGGGCATGCCTTGTGGGCTGTAGGAAGAGATGGATAAATTCATCCCCAGTTGATCCTCAGGTACACAGTTCTACGAGGCATTAACAGACTTTTCATGAGTCCCCCTGCAAGACCAAGCCCCAGTTGCCCACAGAAATGTCCCCCAAAATTAGCTTTTCCTCTTCCTCTCATTCTCTCCCTTCTGCTCCCTGGAATTCTCAACTTGCGTACAAGTCCTTGTCTCAAAATATGCTTTTAGGGGGAAGCAAAAAGATGATAAACGGTAAAATCTATGTGTGTTTGAAAAGAAGGAATATGGATGCAGCTATTTTCCACTCGTGAATTTGTTTAGTATTTTGGAATTCACAAAGTACACAAGTATTGTATTTCATGCTTGAAATTATTCTAAGAGTAAGAATTGTTATTATCCCTACTGTACAGATGGAGAAACAGAGGCTCAAAGTGAAGAAGTGAAAAGTAACTTGCTCAATGTCACATGGAAGTTACCCACATGGAGCAAAAATCAGTTATTCCAGTTAATACAAGCTTCATGGTGTGCCGATTGTGTGTCAGGCCCTGGGCTAGCGAGGGGAGCATGTTGTTTCTCCTTCCTTCCCCTGGGCCCTCTCTCCATGTTGCAAGATCTCTTCTCTACTTGGGCAGCTCTAGGACTGATCCAGAAGAAAGGGGTGCACTGGGCTCCATTGCCTCCAGCCCCTGTAAGGAGGCTGTTGCACCCCGGCTGCTTTATTCTTGGAGTCGCTCCTGCTGCAGGAGGCCAGAGGCCCAATACCTTCAGCCCCCACCTCAACGGTGGCTTCACTTCAGCCTTTATTTTACTCTTCACCCTTGAGGCTCTCTCAGCTGAATGGCCTGGGACCAACAATTCCAAAAAGACTCTTCTTCAAAAAGATTGTCTTGGTGGCTTTTCTTCTCTGATCTCTCTGCTTGGTAAGTGCTGGAATGTTGTGATGAAATTAGGTTGCAGGATTTATCTCAAGGCTGTATAGGCCATGGGTTACTTCTCACTGTTTTGAACTGTGTTGACTCTTATGTTGGCTGAGTGGATGTTAAATTATTCTTCACGCACAGTCAGTGATCCATCAAGTACAAATGGTCTGATTTATGAAACTGATCCATAACTATGACATAAAATTTAAGTGATAGTAATCTGGATCAATAATACCAGAATGTCAACCCACAAGTTAATATGCTTGCCTTTATTTAGATTTGAGGAATAAGGATGATAAAATTATGAAAAAGCTATATTGTTTTGCTGCCTATGTTATAAAAGTATATTACAAATGGCATTAGAAGCTCACCTTATCATCTACCTACTGTGGCATGAAATGGCAGACACATAAAGAACAGTCAAGTGGCCATTTATTTCACAATTTGCCTCTGCTATCAGCAGGGCAACCATAGCAGAGCTTTGGTTCCAGGCCCCACAACATTTAAGAAAAAAAACATGTTAAGCTAAAAAATGTTTTAAGCTAAAAGTCTTCAAGATACTTATTTCATTTATATATAATTTTAAGAGTCTGAAACGCTACTTTCCTAAAGGATCAGTATTCTTACTGATTATTTCCAAAAGTTTATGGCTGATCTTTCACAAAGTTCATATTTATTACTTTGTGTAAACTTTTTTTTTTCTTCACTAGCAAAGGACAAAACAAAACCATAAAAAGAAAATAAAAACTCTGGGGTTCATAAATTCTTTGTATTAATATCTTATTTCATAATGTCACCATACAATACCTAAGGATTTTATGTGGTATAGCATTTTGTATGGAATAGCAAAGGGAAAGAAATGATTAAACATATATATAATTACATGTAAAGAGATATAACCATGTATCTATGTGTGTGTGTGTATATACATATATATACATATGCATATAATTATACACATGCATATACATGCACAGATGTCTTACCTTGGATTCTTTTGAAATTGAGCTTGACACACAGCTTAACCGCTAATGCTTCATTGGGAAGAGAATTCCAGGGTGACTGGAGTGAGCGAAAAGGGAAGTGTGGCAAAGAACAGTGGGAAGCAAATGCAAGATGATGTGTTACCATGCTGACCGCTGCTTCACAAAGAGCCGCAAAGAGACAAAGCCATTTCATCAGCTGTGCACCTGCTTGGCCATGTGTGGCAATGTTTGGACAGACAGCACAGCAAAGTCCTGCATCTAAACAGCCCATCTGGTGGGAAGAAGTGAGATGATATCTATCTGCCAGCTTTCCTTCATCTTCTGCTTCCTAATGGTCACAGTTTGCCTTGTGGGAGTTGACTCCCTTACACTTAAGAAGTTCAATCACCTGGTCCCTATGGGAAATTTGGGGAAGCCAGATACCCCTCCGTGTGATGTGTGCTTCTGGAATCAAAGTCTAGAAATGGCAGGAGGAACCAGAAACACTAGACATGTCGCTTGTTTGGCCTCAGGCATAAAATCATGTGTCAGACCCACAAGTACGTCTCCGGGTCAGTGGCCGAGATGGAGGAATTTGCTGAGGATCTACGAAACAGGTGAGGAAAAGAGAATAAAGATAGAAACATAAGATGTGAATAATGCAACATAAATATATGTATCCAGACATGGGAATGGTGTCAACATAATATATAATGCATTCTTAAATCTCTGCATTAAAGAAGAAAAAAGAGGTATGTATAAGCTTGTATAGAACAGAATATAAAACTACACTGAGCTTTGAAACGGGTGTTTGTATTTACTGAGAACCAAGTAAAAGTCTGAAAACAGAGCAATAAGGATGTATTTAGGAGACTCGGTTTGGGAAAAGAAAACCATCTTTACCCATCCTCCTCCCTTTTGTCCTTGGGTTAACTGCTTGCAGTAAAATCATTTTTTTCTGGAGATAGATAAGATAATCTTCCAAAAAATGCCCAAAATCAGAATCCTAGGAAGAGATGTCTTCCCAGAGCAGAGGAAATAGTTATATCTTTTGATTTCAAAGAACTTCTCTCCAGGTTGTCTATAGAGTAAACAAGAAGAGCTAAGAAGCCAATGATGCAAGTGGAGAAGTTGAATCAATAAACTTGAAACCCAGAAAACTCAAGTGTGAACAATAGTCTTTCAGATAAACATGGATGAGAATTATAAGTGCTTAATTGTAAATATATTTTCTAGATGCTATGGGAAGAGATCTATGTAGGAAAAAGTGACTTCTAGAAATCAAGAATGTAAGGGATCAAAATAAAATTGTTAGACCAATATACTCATAAACAAAAAGTTATTATGTAATAAAATGTCAAGAATAAGTTCATTTTAAGAATAAGAGGACAGGGGCTGGCCCGGTGGCGCACTAGTTAAGTGCACACGTTCCATGTCGGTGGCCAAGGGTTCACTGGTTTGGATCCCGGGTGTGGACATGGCATCGCTTGGCAAGCTATGCTGTGGTAGGCGTCCCACATATAAAGTAGAGGAAGACGGACACAGATGTTAGCTCAGGGCCAGACTTCCTCAGCAAAAAAGAGGAGGATTGGCAGCAGTTAGCTAATTAGCAGTTAGTTAGCAGGGCTAATCTTCCTCAAAAAATAAAATAAAATAAAAATAAGAGGACATTAACTTTGGGGTGGAATTCTGGAAGTATCCATTAGGGTTCCATGGAAAAAATGGGAGAATGCAAACTCTTGAAATGCAAAAGATTTCTAGACATAAAAAATACATTTAGGAGCTTGTTAAGCTCTTTAAGCTCTTTAGCCACCTTCAAGAAAATTACTCCAGAGAGATGTCACTCAAGTGTTCATCTTTTAACTTGTTATTAGTGCCTGCTAACTTTGGTTTCACCATGCTTGGTGGTTTTTATATGACTCTTATTATGTGTTCCTCATTGCTGTCTCTGGCCATACCTCTCTGACACATGTGCCATTTTGGTGACTTGCCTGTGCTTTCTTGGGACACTTTCTACCTACGACAACTTGGCGTTTAGCTTTCCTCTTCCCCTTTGGTACTAAAACCTAATTCTAGTCTCACAGATTGAAGCCCCCTGATGTTGCTGTAGGTCCATCCAAGTGACTGAATGTGACTGGCTTCTTACCTTCTGTGTGCCTGTGGTAGATAGACTGTATGAACAGCCCCAATTTTCCATGCTTCTCTGTATCCACGTCCTTTGGTGGAGGATGCCCTCCCACACCGACTCTGGGCTTGCCTTGTATCTTGCTTTGGCTAAAATGACCTTAACAATTTGACCCAAATGGAGGCTTTAAGTTGCACTGGCACATTTCTACTTCCTCTCTTGCCTCTGATTGTCTTGAAGACATACTCAAGAGGGCCTGACACCATGCCTGGGCTAGCCTGTTGCAGGGATATGAAAGACATGTACAAGTGAGGACGCAAGGAGAAGAGGTCAGTTGTCCCAGCTGAGGATATCCTATATCAGGTTGCAGTCAGATGACCCCCAAATACAGCCACCTACCCAACATGTATCTGGTGCGTGAATGAGCCCAGATGAGACTAGAATTGTCATGTTGACCTGTAAAATAGACAGCAGTAATAAATGCCTATTGTTTTAAGCCACTGAGTTTTGGAGTAGGGATGCTACATAACAATAGCTAGTTGATATAGTGTCCCAATTAATTAGTGAGATTTTTGATTAAATTTATAATATAATCTTCTCCTGGGAAATGAGCCTATAGGAAGAGTTTGAGCACTTACATACTTAACAATGTCCAAGAAAATGTTCTTATTATATTTTGAAATTTCTCAGAAGCAAAAGAATAGCAAATAATTGAAGGGTTGCTTTGGGGTAGGTTGTTTTGATTTGGGAGAATTTAAACATGTCTCATCCAGAAATTGAGCATGTTCTGGGGACATTCAAACCAATGTTTGTGTTGTAAATGGCATTCCAAACCCATGTCCACATAGGTAAGAAGACCTAGGGCTGGCACACAGAAAATATTTCCCAGCAAACCATTGCATTCACCGTTACTTTGAGGTCTCTAGGAAGAAATGTGAGTGGAAATAAGTGCATTGAGGACCTTAGAAGATTTGGCAGTGCAGTTTAGATGCTTATCTGAGCCACACAAGTTAGGAATCTGGGATGGAAATCTCCTAAGAATAATCATTCTCACGAAATTTCCAATCCCTCTTGTTTTTGGCAGAATTTAAAATTCCGTGGAAATGGCTCATGTCGCAAGACTTTTGTGTGGTGTTGGCCAGCACCAGGAGGAAGAGCGGCCCAGGGAAGGAAAACCAAACCAATGTGGCTGCATGTTTTCACGCCTTTGAAAAGGTTTAGGTTTGGCTCAAGCCAAGAAAGAACACTTGGGGTTTTTATTTTGTGCCAGCTCCTTCAAATACCATTCACCTGACTCATGAAGCTTTGAACATCAAGAGGGAACAGGGAGTGAATAAATTTCAGTATTCCTGATGTTCAAACATACTTTGAACGAGACTCCTTTCTGCTGGAAGAAAGAGCAGAACACAGAATACCATTAGAGCAAAATGTACTCTTACAATCTTTGCTGGACGGTGAGTGGCAACGCAATTTGTTAATCAGTCAACTCATTATGTTTCAGGATTATAAGTGATACTATGGTGGACAAGACTTAAGATTCTCCCTTGAGATAGCTCACATGGTTGAGTCAGGGGGACAAACCTGGACCAAATTATTTTGCCCTTTCCAAAATTTCCCTAGAATTTTAAAATCCAGTAATGCATATTATTTATGTTTTTGAGAATAATTTTGCTATTTTACTCATCTTACCATCACATATGCTGATTTCACTGCTTGGAATGTCCCACTACCTATTGTTTGCTCGGTGAATTCCAATTTCGATCCCAAATGCAGCTCAGACATCAACCTTAATCTTGCCAAACATAATTACTCCCTTATCTTTGCTACCTCTCTGCTTTGTACATATTTATCTTATTGCATTTAACACACAAAATTGTGTTCTTAGCACAGTGCCTGGGGCATAGATGTTCGATAAATAGAAATGGATTGCACAATACACCACTATAAAAACTTCTCTTTCTGAAACACATGAGCCCCGAATCATCATTAGCCTCATCCTTCTTTCTCAACCCCATGCTAATCACCTGTTTGTCATTCCCAGCATGGCTTTCGCCCCAGCAGCTTCCACACACCTTCTCCATCCTCTAGGTCACTCTGTGAGCCTTCTCATATGCAAATATAAGGGGTCAGCAAATGCTCATGGGTTAGGACTTTGCCATCAGCTGATCTAACTTTAAGTTGCTACTTTAAAGGGATCATAACTTCTGGACTCCAGCACCATTTATAGCACTGAATTACTTGACATCTAATAATAGGGTAATATTTGTATTTGAAATATAGAAACTCTTTCCCATGAAGTTAAAACAGGATAAGGATAATCCGATTTCATTTTTTTTTCCAGTTGCCAGTGGCTGGGTACTTCATCAGATTACAGCATGAAATGGTACACATGGAGCAATGGTCAGAGGTTTACAGCTCTGTCTGGTCCAATTAGAGTTATTATTTTTCACATTCTCCTTCCATTTCCTTGAATTTCTGCCAAGTCTCCTACAAAGTAGTGCAATTGTGCAAAGGGGTGTCTAGAAAAGAGAGCACAGGAAAGGTTCAGTGAAAAACTACTCATTTCTGGAAAGACAACTGGCAGTTTATATGCTATTGCTGTGCCTGTGTACATGGGTATTTGTGTATGGGAGGGGCATGTTCGGTCTATGCACAAATGTAAGTGTCTGTCTGTCTATCTAATCTCTTTCTCTCACATGATTTGAAAAGCATGCATTGTTTTAGTCAGATGGAAGGATTATGTTACTTGAATACTGGTATTTAATGTACATTATCGCATTTATTATCATATCAAAACCAGATGTTTAAAATTTGGGCTAGAAATTCCAAAATATGGCTTGTATTACCTCAGGGTCACCCCGCCACCTAATGCTCACTGCTCAGCTGTATTTTGTTATGGCTTTAATCGAGCAATAATGTGTTTCTACAAGTCTTACTCTGGTATTAGATGACATGTGGGCTAATTTAGGTGGGTTGAGCAGACTGGTAGGGGGTTAGACAAACCAGAGCAATTTGCTTTCCCAACAATAAGAAAATACATGAAGAATTATTGCCAATAGTCAAGGCACCTCTCTCTCTCTCTCTCTCTTGCTTTTGCTCGCTCTCTCCTTACCTCCCGTCCTCTCTCTCTCACTCTCTTTCATTCTTTATCTTTGACTCTTTCATTTAAAATTTGTTATTTTTCCTGTCTACAAATGTCCCCCAAACTTCATCCAGAAACAGGAGCTACCTCTAATTTCTAACTTTATCTCAGCGAAAGCTACTTGAAACCTTCCTCTGATTTGCCTTTCTTACATTGCTTCTGTACTGATAAAATTAAAACAGGCAAGTCCAGAAAACTGATAGCATTCTTGATTTGAAAAATTATAATCAATGCAATTTAGATAAGGTTAAAGAAAAAAGAAATAAAAGCCTGTGTGGTACCAAGCCAGCGATTCATCTCTTTGCATTAATAAGTTCCAGCAACGGTACTACAGGCACGGAAAGCCTGTTCGCCACTGCACTTAGCAAGCACATGAGCTTAAAAATAAACTTTGACAATGTAGATCTCTTTGTCCTTTCAGGAATGGAAAACATTATGTACTTCAAAGCATGCTAAGCCTGATTTTAAAATATAGTTGGGATATTGTTACTGTGGCAATTGGGAGGGTATTCGGGCTGCACGCAGTACATGGATGCTTCATATGTAATAGTACTTGAGCCACAAACTCCTGAGAATAAATGACGCTGACAATTTTGATATGCTCATTCATAAGGAAGAAACGTCTACCTTTTAAGTTCTCTGGAAGAACTGAGATATAGTTCCTCATTTCAATCAGGGAGTTTCTTCCTGAACCAAACTGCATAAACAGAGCATTTGAGTAGCACATTTCACTTGCATACAGCAGCGTTCGTTCATTTTTGAGTGTTTTTGGACAGGAAATTGATCTACAGGGTAACATTCGCACAAAAAAGGAAACAGTATGGGACGATGGCTTCTTAGTACAAGTGACTCCGTTCTGGAAATTACGGACAAGAAACCTTGGAAGAAGAACAGCATTAAAGATCAAAAGCATGATGACTCCTGATGAAAACATCCCCAAATGATGAACCCACGAGCAAAAAGGAACTTCTACTGTAAGTATCTTAGCAATAAAGTATCTTATCTGTTTTCAAGATTTCTGAAGTATGTGGAGTAGATTTCCAAGCACGTATTTGATGTAGGGAGACTTCATTATAGACAAGTCTATAATTAAACTCATTGGGTGGTTCCAACAGAGGGTTAGTTACTGGAATTTTTTCCATGACCTTGCAACACTGAAATAAATTGCATGTTAATGTGGGCATGTTTTATATCAGGCTTTTATTGTGTGCTGTATTTCTTCTGGCAATGCAAAATTGATCAACATATATGTCTATAAAGTCCATTACATTTGGATTCTGGTGATTTAAACTGTGTTTACTTTGGTTTCATGTTATGGTTAATCCTATAATCAATTTTTTCGTGTATAGATTAACACATATATTTATAATTTACTTAGAGAGAACATTAGCTGTTTCCTCAGTGAATCTTGTTTGCATTGTAGGGAAGAGATGGCTTAGAATCTTGGAAATGAGGAGGAAAAGGTATGATAGTTTAAACCAAAACTTGGGAGCTAAGACCTTTTTTTTAAAAAAATTTTTACATTTCCATATTTATTTGGTACGGAGTTTGAAAATTTTTAGGTGTCTCTATATATGACTTTTTTCACTCTATAGGAATATTGTTGTCATCTTGAAAATGTGACTCAAGCTCACCATCAGTAGAACCCTGTGTAAATATTAAATATAGCTAAGTCCATCTTTAGTGCTGGGCATAGAGTACATACTTAATAGGCAATTTTTAAGTGTTGACTATGTGCTGATGTTGGGTAATAGGACAAGTATCCTGATTATATAGTAATCATTTCATATCTTGACTTTATTTTATGAACTTATCTGTGAGTGTGATTGAATCCTGTTTAACAAAGAACTGTATAATAATGGGGTTACACTGTATTGCTATTTTCAATCAGGAATTTCTTTAAAAATCAAATTTCTAGATGATTTCTATTCTTGGTTGCTCTTCTTTTGAACAAAGGAGTTTGTTCAAGTTGTTTATCTGAGGGGATATCATAAAGTTTTTGGAGCAATTCAGTATATAAAACATCACCTTATTTCCAATTAGTAGGTAATTTCCAGGTGCTAGTTTGTGGCATTGGGACTTGGAACTTGTAATTTTGGAGCCCCCTCTGCTGAGGATTGATGGGTAAGCCAAGATGCTGGCCAAACCCTCATAGAGGGGAGATCATTTTTTATGTGTAAAGGGCATGAAAATAAACTGGGAAGTAAGTGGATGCAGAGACTCTTGGAGTCAAACCAAGTGTTTCTGGAGAGACAGGAAAGAAAATATGGAGAAAGGCATTCAGTGGGATAGAGCTGGAGAGACAACTTAAATTCCTTAGAGATGCCACCTCTGTCTCTTATGATGCCAGATAACACTGTTTCAGTCCTCTAATTTTTTTCTAGGTCACTTGCCACAGATACTTGTTAAACTGAACACATGTCTTTCTGCTACCCCAAGTAGGAAACAAGAATGCCATACGTGTAATTTTATTTAATCTTAATTAGAAGCAGTGATGGGATCCTTTGGCTAGGAACTGACAGAAGCTACATCTAAGCAATAATTATCATCAGGGTAAAAAAGTTTTGGATAATCATATATAATGTTTGGATAAGTTTAAATTATCCCATTAACAGTCTGTTCATTCTCCTACTTAGATGTGTATTTTATAGGTAATTTATCCAGGTAGATCTATCAGAATATAATTCTACAAGAATAATTTGGAAGTTCTTTTAATAATGAGAAGGCTGGTTGATATCATCTGCATGAACGCTTTTTTAGGCTAAAATCATCTGGATTCAGTATGCAGAATTCTGGGACCTCAGTCAAGAAATGGTGCAACATTAGAGAAGTCCTAAGGCTTTCTCTTTAAGGAAAGGGTAGGCATTTGCTTATAATATGACAGCCAAGTAAGTAATGTACGGTAAAATGATTAAGATTTTGAGGATTATCTTCAAAAGGAAAATATAGGTTTAGACCTCACCCAACAGGATCGGGTTGTCGTTATTGATGACAAATGATAACTTGAATTTCCATGGTACATTATAATTTTTTTTAGTTAGTTGTTTGACATCCGAAAGATCTATAGGCAGAACGGTCAAAGGTTTGCTGTATCGGGAAGAATGAGCTCCCTACTGCTAGTGGATGAGGCAGCAAGCTGGAGAAACAGAGTCACACAAATATGTATTGAAATTCCAGATCCCCCACTTAAAAACTATGAGATCTTGAGAAAATTACTTAAACTCTAAGTGTCTGGTTCCCCATACATAAAATAGGGTTAATAATTCTTCCTTCTTAGAATTATTGTAAAGATTAAAGGAGATAATTTATGTCAATGGCTTGACCCATAGTATATGTGCAATAAGATGGCTATGCTACATGAGATTTAGGGACCTTTCTAATTCTGTGGTTTTAGTAATTCTAGCTCCTTAAAAGAATCTAAATTCCCTGATTGTGCTAAATGCTATCCAAAGATGCAACTCAATAGAAATGTCTGTTCTTTACCTAGTGGGCTCCTAATATGAGAAAATTGTAAAACAAAGCTGCTACAAGCACAATAAAAGAATGAATAAGGCAATCAGAATGCATGAATTGAAAGTAATGAAGTTTTTAAAAAAATATATTTTAGATGTGTTAGGTGATAAAATCAACTTGATTGACCATCCTACAGTCCTCAATGATTAAGACAGTGGGAACACTGAATTGACTGTCACTAATTAATTTGCCCTTTCATTTTGTGTCTGATCGTCTTAGGAAACCCCCTGAAACCAGCAAGTGATTTTCAGCAGAAATGGCTTTTTGAGAGTTTAAAGACTGAGGACGTTCATCTTCAAAATATTTCCTATGACATCTTTCTATGGTGGCTGCAAAAGCCAAAGTTTTATGTGGGTGGTGTATTTTGATGATTTAATTTGTGTCCATTTGTTCCAAGTGCAGAGCGCTTGGCAGAACCATCATTCTTATACTGCTGCTTCAACTGGCTTAAGCAATGTTTCACATCACAGACATGAAATAACAAATGAGCTGTTAGATTTACTATATGGAAAGTTACTATATATTTGGGATAGTGTCAGCAGTGGCTGTTAAAGAAAATATTACCTTGACTCTATATACTGCCATTTTCTTTTTAAAACATTTCCGCATATGTTCTTTCATTTTTCCTCACCCTTGAAGTAGAGAAGGATGCTACATTATTTTATAATATGAATTATAAGCCCAGAGATTAAGCAGAATTGTCTAAAGAGAATGTTGAATGTGAAGTAATGAGACTTTGCCTCCGGTATAATTTGTCTGATGGTTTTGTGACTATCTCTGATTTTTATCCAGAAATATACAAATCATCTGCTTCTCTCATTCTTTAATAAGAGTCTTAAACTTGAGTGCTAATTAACACTTACTTTGTATTGTGCGTCCACAAAGACCCCACCAATCAGGCACATACACAAAAAGATATAGTGCAACTGGGTTCAACCTTAGTCAGGTGTGCGGAAAAACCTGTTTCTGGAATTCGCTGTCTCCTCTACTATCAATATATCCCAGTCACTTCAAAAGAGTAAAGGTGTTCCTTTTTACTCACTTAAATTTTTTGTTTTATGCAGGAGTCATGGCTACAATTGTACTCTTGGCAACCTTCCTTGGCTGAAATGACACAAATCTGGAAATTTTATTTTTTATATTATATATATATATACTTATATAGACATATTTACACACATGTAAATATATATGTATAACAAATTAGCAAAGGAACAACACGAGGGAAAATGCTGCTCCATAGCTCCTCAAAGGCTGGTAAACTAGGTCTTATAGGCATAGATTCGGAGACTCAGGGCATGGTTATATCTATTGATTTCAGTCTGGTCATCAGAAGTCTTCCATGTAGGACTGAAGATTTTAGGCAGCAGAAACCACAGTTTACAGGTGCAAGAGAGAAACAGAAAACTATAGAGCAGCAGGGTCCAAATATCTCACACAAGTTATCCACTAGGTGATTTTGAAATGAAATATGTTGATTTCTTTCCTATCAGTAGCTTCATCTGTGCAATATTCTCTTAGGGCAGTTCCTTATTTTCTTTTCATTTAGAAGCTTAACATCGCCACGGGTTCTGTGCAATACTTTTGGTTGGTGGCATTTTGTGACCATGTAGGCTTAAAGAGGAAATCATGGAAGAGAGGGCTTAGATGCATTTTGAAATGAACAGAACGAAACTTGGAGAAGATCTTGTTCTGCATGAGCGTTGCTCAGACGGTATTATCCTTATTATTCCCTCCTCCTGTGAGAGGAACAGCCTGTAAGAGTAGACCAAGTGCAGTAGAGCTAATAGAGGTGCAATTACAGGTCATTCAATGGGATGATACCAAAGTGTCTTATTTTCATTATGCTGTTTTCATTGTTTGAAACCCGAGGTAAGAGATCGAGATGAATGGAGCCATCATGTGTAAATGCAACCAGTAACTTTTCATGCCTTGACATTTAAGAGTTCTGGATAGTCCAATCCCGAAAAAGTTCTTGCTTCTTTTCCTTCATGTTTTTAAGATTTGTTTTATTTTGGAGAAAAGTACAGGATTCTCACTGCTCCAGAGTGAGACAGTCTGCTCCCAGAACACAGGATTTTATCTTGTATTTATATGTTAAATTATTTAAAAATCTACATAAAGTAAAATTCACTAATTTTTGTGTGCATAGTTCTGCAAGTCTGGACAAGGTATAGAGTTTTGTAACCACCATCACAATTAAGATCAAAATAGCTCCTTCACCCCAAAAATGTTCCCTCATGCTGCCCCTCTGCAGTCAAAACCAGCCCCATCCCTAACCCCTGGGACCACTTGTCTGTTTTCTGTCTCAGTAGTTTTACCTTTTCCAAAATGTCATTTAAGCAAAATCATACAGTTTGCAACCTTTTGAATCTGGTTTCTTTCACTTAGCAGAATACATTTGTGCTTCATTCATCTATCAATAGTTTGTTTCTTTTTATTGCTGAACAGTATTTTATTGTACCAAAGTTTGTTGATTTATTCACCAGGGCAGAACATTCAGGCTGTTTCCAGTTTTTGGTGATTATGATCAATGCTGCTTTAAACATAATATGCTGTAAATACAGGTTTTCGTATGAATGTAAGCGTTCATTTTTCTAGGGTAAATGAATACCTAGGAGTGGGATTACAGATCATGGGGTAAATGGACATTTAACTTTAAAAGAAACTGCCGACCTGTTGTCCAGAGTGAGTTTAACGTTTTGCCTTCCTACCAACGATGTTTGAGAGTTCTAGTTACTCTGCCTGCTTGTCAGCACTTGGTATGGTCAGTTTTTGCTTTTTAAATTTCTTAGCCATTTCAATAAGTGTGTAATGCCATCTTCTTGTTGTTTTAAAATGGTGAGCATCTTTTCATGTGCTTATTTGCAATCTGAATATCACATTTGGTGAAATGTCTGTTCAAACCTTTTGTCCATTTTTTACTCGATATTTGATTTCTTGTTGGTTTTATGAGTTCTTTTAAAATTATGGGTATAAATCCGTACCCATAATTTGTGATTTGAAGATATTTTCTGTAGTTTGTCTGTCATTTTCTTAATCATCTTTTAGAGAGAAAAAGTTTTAGTTATGATGAGGTACAATTGACCTAGTTTTTTCTCTTATGGATCATGCTCTTAGTGTTGTATCTACGAAATCTTTTCCTAACCCAAACTCATGAGCATTTTCTCCTGTGTTTTCCTTTTTCTGAAGATTAGTAATTTTGTGTTTTATATTTAGGTCCATGATCCACCATAAGTTAATGTTTTTTATATGGTATCATGTGTGGGTTGAGGTACATAATTCCTGCATATGAATGTCTAATTGTTTTAGTACCATTTATGGAAAAAACTGTCTTTTATCCATAGAATTGTATTTTCACTTGTATTAAAAATCAGTTGACTATACTTATGCAAGTCTGTTTCTAGACTCTCTATTTTGTCCCATTAATTTATGTGTGCTCGTTTCACTAATACCGTGCTGTCTTGATTAGCGTAGCTTACAGTAAGTCATGAAATCAGGTGGTGTGAATCCTCTCAACTTGTTCTTCTTTCTCAAAGTTGTTTTCTACACTCTTTGCCTTTTCATATAAGATTTTGAAACAGCTTGACAATATCTACAAAACTCCTGCTGGAATTTTGATTAAGTGTTAAATCGACAGATAAATTTGGGGAAAGTTGACATCTCAATGATATTTGAGCCATCCAGTCCACTAATTTAGCTCTTCTTTGATTTCTTTCATCAGTGTTTTGTAGTTTTCATCATACAAACTCAGCACATCTTTCGCTAGATTTATACTCAGGTATTTTATTTTTTGGAGTCGTTGTAAATGACATTTAAAAATCTTCTGTTTCAATATGTGGCTATGTAGAGATATGTTGGATTGTTTTTGCATATTGCCATTTATCTTGCAAATTTGTTGTTTGTTTCTTAGTTCTAGGAGATTTTTCTGGAAACTATTTAGGTTTTCTGTGTAGACCACGTCATCTATGCATAGAGACAGTTTTATTTGTTCCTTTCCAGTATATGTGCCTTTTATTTCTTTTACTTGCCTTATTGTACTGGGTAGGGTTTTTAGTACTATGTTGAATAGGAGTGGTGAGAACAAACATCTTTGACTTGTTCCTGATCTTGGGGGAAAAGACTGAATCGTCATCATTAAATATGGTGTTAGCTATAGGGATTTTTGTAGATATAATTTATCAGGCTAAAGAAGTTTCCTTATGTTATAATTACGTGATGCAATTTGCTGGGAGTTTTTATTATGAGTGGATTTTAGTTTTTTCGAATCCTTCTTTTGCATCTGTTGATATGATCATGTGGTTTTTCTTCTATAGTCTCTTCATACGATAGATTATATTGATTGAATTTTGAATGTTGAACTAGCCTTTCATTTCCAGGATGAACACCACTTGCTTATGAGGTATTTTCTTTTTTGTATATTGTTGGATTAATTTTGCCAAAATTTTACCGAGGATTTTTACATATATGTCCATGAGAAGTATCGGTCTGTAGTTTCCTTTTCTCGAAGTGCCTTCCTATGGCTTTCGTGTCAGGGTAATGCTGGCCTCATAAAATGTCAAAAACTCTCCTTTCTGACTCAGAGTACAGATGTAACAAAGTGTTATTTTTAAATTAATAGAGAGAAATTAACTATCAGCTATGTCATAATGCAGTTCCATCTAGAGGATGGTAATCTAGAGAATGTAAAATAAATAAAAGCAAGAGGAACACATAATTCATACAATTCAGTGAACCTGCCTCAGAAAATTGTTTAACATGATAATCCAAATATGATGTAAGTTATGAAACCACATCCAGACAGGAACGCCTCTCATTCCCACCTTCCTGTCATGAGATTATATTTCTACAAGGAGTCCATCTGGTAATTTTTCCATGAACTGATGAGAGTGTGTTTGATGTTTCCATGTCCCTTCTGAACAGTATAATAGGTAAGTTCCACAGGGAGATGAATTTTCCAGAGTTAGTGGAAACCCACATTTATCTTCCTGTCCTCTTGATGGTACAATTGTAGGTTGCTTCGATAATGTTGTGATGCGTGTATAATAGTATGAACTTAAGGAAGAAAGTTCTAAATTCTGAAATTAGAGCCGGGTAAACTAGTATGGCAGATGTCAACCCTTTTAGTTCAGGCACAATGTGAGAAGGCAGTATAGCATAATATGATGGTTATGAAAGTGAACTCTGCAGTTAGATTGTCTAGTTTGAACTTGCCAGCTGGGTGATTTTAGGTAACTTACTAAACGTCTCATTGGTCATTTTAAACATAACTAGTTTAAAATTCCTTTCCTTTCCCCTCTTATCTCTAGCTTCCCAAGTGTAAATCCTCTGTTTTATTGGGGTCTATGTCTCTGGAGTGTTTTCTGTATATTGGACTCCCTAATGTGACATTCTCAAATTACTCATTTTGCCAGGATTAATGTCCTACAGTAGTCCTTTGTGTGAACTGGGTTGTGGTTGCCTCTCTTTGGAGAGATTTTTGGTGGCTTTAGAGCATATCCATAGGATTCACTGGTCCTGAACTACTTTATATATTGGATTTTGAGCTTGAGATTTCTGAGCCATATAGAATTCAGGCTTATACTCAAACCATACAGGTTCTGGACTCTTTGGCAGGTAACTCTGCATCCATTTATAACCAGGTATGAGTAGTTCATTTCTGGATGAGCCCATGGTTAGTAGATAGAAATTTTCTCCTTTCTGCTAAGAATCCCAATGATGGAGGCTTGTGCTCCCAGCACCATTTTGCCCTTGGATCTTTGATTCTTTCTCACTGCTGTGGGTTCTCTCTTAATTTGTAGCACTTGGAGAGTTACCTTTGTTGATTTTGAGTTGAATAAATTTTTAAAAAGATATTCATGTTGCGGCAAATGACACGGTCTCATCATTTTTTGTGGCTAAGTAGTATTTCATTGTGTGTGTATGTACATGTATATTGCATGGATGGACCTTGAGGGTATTAAGCTAAGTGAAATAAGTAGAGAAATACTGTTTGATTTCACTTATATGTGGAAGATAAACAAACAAACAAGCACATAGATATGGAGAACAGATTGGTGGTTACCAGAGGAGAAGGGGGTGGGAGGAGGGTGAAAGGGGTAAACAGGCACATGTGTATGGGACAGATGGAAACTAGACTTTTGGTGGTGAATACGATGCAGTCTATACAGAAGCCAAAATGTAGTGATGTACACCTGAAATTTACACAATGTAATAAACCAATGTGATGTCAACAAAATAAAAACAAAAACAAACTCAAAGATATTTAGTGTACTGTAGGATTAGCAGAAACTAGGTGAGACCCAAGGAGGGAAAAGAAAAAGAAGTAAAGAGAAATAAGAACTCTGAGCTGAAACCAGAATACTGAGCAAATATAAAAGTGAGCAGTGCCCTGGAGACAAATGCCAATCCCAGCACTGAGGTCATCAGGCTGGTGTCCCTCTCGATTGTAAACTCCTCCATTAAGCGGATGCTTTGGGAGGGAGTGACAGTAATTTCAGATCAGTAGTTCCCCTGGCCTCTCTCTGGAGGAATGCATTCCCAGTTTTTGCCCCCAGGATCAAGTGTAACCAAATGTGAAGGTACAATCAAAATTTAGCAAATACCCAAGGAAATAAGCTGCATGACTGAGAGTCAATAGAAACAACAAACAACAAATTAGAACCTGAAGAACTTGAGGTGTTGGAACTACATGATGCAGAATATTAAAATTCTACATGGAATGCTTAAAAATATAACATGAAATAAAATGAGTGGCGATTAAAAGTCTGTAAAAAAAATGAGCATGCATATTTGAAAAAGAACCAAAATGTATTTTAGCAATGAAAAATAGAATCATTGAAACACAAAACTCAATTAACAGGTTAAACACTAAAGAGAGAATTAATGAACTGGAAGGTAAGTCTAAAGATATTATTCAGAGCATGGAACATAGGGAGACAAAGATATGAAAAATACAAAATAGTAAAGAGATGTGGAGGGTCTCTTTCATTTCATTTTGCGAGAATGGAGGAAAGGCACTGCCCAGATAAATAGTAACTGAGAATTTCCCAAAATAATGAATGTCGTGCAACCAAAGATGTGTAAAACATCGAACAGGTTAATAAAAAGAAAACTACACCTGCATATATAATAGTAAAACTGTAAAATATCAAAGGCAAATAGAAGATCTTAGAAGCAGCCAGAGGGGAAAAGATTACCTATGAAAGAATGGTAACTAGATTGATAGCTAACTTTATGTAAACAAATTTAAGAATGTCGGTGAAATGGACGATACATTTCTAAAACTAACGACACAAAAGAAATAAAATCTAAATATTATAATTGCCAGTGAATAATAGAAACTATTAAACTTTGGTTCTACAGTTAAAGCCACCAAAACCTTAAGGAAGATAGACTATTCCAATAAAATATAAAATCTTTCAAATTCTTTTTATGAAATGGGATTCTATTGATACAACAGCCAGCCATGCAAGTTAAAAACAAAAACACCTACAAAAAATCTTACTTACAAATATACTTAAAAGTCTTAAATAAAACCAACAAAGATAATACAGCAGCAAAGAAAGAGAGTAAGTGGATTGTTCCAAGAATGCAGGCTTATTCAATATTAGGCAAGAAATTTAATATAATTTACCATATTGACGTATTGAAAGAGAAAAACGTGGTTATATCAATAATATATATGAGGGGCCGGCTCCGTGGCCAAGTGGTTAAGTTCATGTGCTCCGCTGCGCGGCCCAGGGTTCGGATCCTGGGCGCGGACATGGCACCGCTTGTCAGGCCACATTGAGGTGGCGTCCCACATCCCACAACTAGAAGGACATGCAACTAAGATATACAACTGTGTATGGGGGGGTTTGGGGAGATAAAGCAGAAAAACAAAAAGGCGATGGTTGTTAGCTCAGTTGCCAATCTTTAAAAAAAAAAAAAAGTATATATATATATATATATAGGAAAAGGCACTTAATAACAATTACATCCACTCTTAATTTATAAAACATAAACCCTTAATAAAATAAGGGAGAATGGGCTTCCTGAGTACTCAAACCAGATGTCAACATTATGCTTAATGGTAAACACTAAAAGCATTACCGTTAACGTTAGGAACAAGACAAAGATGTCATAGTCATCACAATAATTTGACATTGGTACCAGTACATTCAGTATCGACCTGGCTGTACCAGATAATATAACTAGGCAAAAGAAAGGAAGTAAAGATATAAAAGTGGGAAGAACGAAGTAAATTATTATTATTTGAGGATGATGTTATTATATACATAGAAACTCTGAGCTAATAAATAACTGTAACAAATTAAAAAACCCCATCAAAGTAATGGATATAGTAATTAGTGCCTTCAAATTATATAGCCCCAATTAAAAGACAAAATGGAGGAAAAATCTCATTTTATAGTAGCAACTAAATGGATAAAATCTTTAGGAAAAATGTGCAACCGCAAATGTGCAAAATCTATATAAAGAAAAATGTACAGAATACCCAAGGGGCTTAAAAGAACAATTGAACAAATGGAAAAGCAAATCATTTTCTTGGGTAGATATCAAGTCTTTCTAAGTTAACTTATAAATTCAACATGCTCTCAAAAATAGTAACAAGATTTTTTGAACTAGAAACACTGGTTCTAAATTTCTTAAAGAAAAACAAATAAGCACAGAAGAATAGTCAGGGAAATTATTTTTTTAAATATGAAAAATGGATATATTAAAGCATATTATAAAGCTGTAGTAACTAAAACAAAGAGGTTAAAATGCCTGAATAGACAGACAAGTGGTACAGACTATGAGGTCCAGAAACAGATCTAAAGATATGTGAGAATTCAGTGTATGATAAAAGTGTCATTTCAAATCAGCAAGAAGAAAAGGAGAATTAAGTAAATAAATCATGTTGACTGAGTCGCCACTTAAGAATAAAAGGAAAGAAAGTAAATTTTCTTACATCAGTCCTTCCACCACATAAATTAAACTGAGTTAACTACTAAAAATCTAAATTAGGAAAGTAAAACCCAAATTGGGAAGTTTTTCTAAGCATAAATTAAAAGCCACACACAAAACAAAAGGATTGGTAAATGTAATTACCTGAAAAAAATCTGCAAGATAATTAACACCATAAAAAGTCAAAAGATATTTTCAAATTATATCATGGACAAAGAGATTTGATCTATATGTATATGCTTATATGTATCTAGAAAGCCTAAAACCAACATGAACATGCCTAGCAACCAAATAGAAAAAAGGCAAGCACACGCACACACACTCAAACACACACATTCACACACACACAGAAAAGTAAGTATAAAGTAAATATGAATGACTTTAAACATAAAATGAAGTTCAATTTCACACACAGTAAGAGAAAGGAAAACATTTAGGAAATCATATGGGAAAATATTTTGACATCTATTTTATCAAAGTTGTGGAAGACAGATGTTCTCATAAATTACTGGTGGCAGTTAAAATTGATGCAACCTTAATGGAGAACAATTTTGAATGTATATAAATATTATAGATGTACATAGTCCCAGACCCAACAGTTCTACTTGTGGTTCATTCTACAGATATGTAGATGGATAACATCATATGTCGAAGGGTATTTACTGCAATGTTTTTAGTAGCAAAACATTCGAAATAATGTAAATGTTCATTATCTTGTGTATGGTGAAAGAAATTATTGTGCACACACTGCTGTGTAGCTGTGGCAGGAAGAATAAAGCAACTCAATATGCGTTCATACAGAACATCCAGACGATACCAGAATGTAAGTTCCTCATTAGAATGTAACCTTCAGAACTAACTGAATGCTTCACAGGGGCAGGAAAATTTTTTTTTTTTTTTTTTTTTTTGCCTCTCTAATTCACTGTTGTACCTAGAACAATCTTGGTACATAGAAGAGCTCAGTAATTTCTTACTAAATGAATTAAATGGATATACTGAGAAGAAGAAAGCAAGATGCAGAATATATTGAATTTGAGTTGCCAAAGGATAGTTGGTTGAAGATGTCCATTAGGTCATTGGAAATATGACTCTAGAGTTGAAGGAAAAATTGGGAATTATCTGCTAAATTTGTAGACATAGCTGAGGCAGATGTGGTAAGGTGAGTGTCTTGAGAAGAGACTGGAGATTTATTATTGGGTGGTATCAATTTGTAATGGCAGATGGAGAAAGAAGGGCCAATAAGGAAGATGAGAATGAGAAGAGCCATAGGCGGTAATCTAGGAGAAAATGGTATTTGGAGCCAAAAGAGGGACTTTTAAGAGAATGATCAACTGTATCAAATGCTGTAGTGATGTAAAGATAAGGACAGAATATGGCTAAAAGTGTCCTTTGCATTTGGTAGTTAAGAGAGTAATTTCAGTAGAGTGTTGACAGCAGAAAGCCAGTTGAGGTGTTGAGGAAAGTGAACTGGTAGTAAGGAAATTGAGGTGTGAAGTAAAAGAAAAATGAAAAAATAAATCTTATACTAATACTAGTATTTTAGATGTTTGGCCATAGAGGAAAGGGGGGGTGGGGGAGGTGGGTGGTGCACGGAAACATCTAATATAAAAGTTTATACTTTATTTGCAAGAAAATTTAGCTCAATTTTTGTGTTGATAGAAGGGAGCCATAAAGAGGGAGAGATCAAACTGATAGGACAATGGATGAATTGAGGATCTGGACACACAGAGATAATACCGTCTAGCTTTCTGAAACAAATGGCTTGATTAAAGTATTGACCAATAGAGTAGCAAAAATAAGCTGTTTACTCATGATCAAGGAAGATTTGTGTGCATAAGAGGGGTGGTGTTCCAGGCCCTGAAATAATGTATTTATGTGGTACATTGAGCACTTAGGACTCACGGGACACAGTTATAAAAGCAATTTGATTTTTGTATTCCACAGTCTTTTTAGAAATGTCCAGTGAGCCTAGTCCTTCCCTGCTCTTGGATGCTCACTCAAGCAGACCCCTATTTCTTCTCAGGTGATAAAAGTGCCCAGAGTCCCAGGAAGAGGAAGAAATGGGTTCGATTACCTGCTATAGAGCTGTAACACTTTGAGTAGATGAAAAAGACAAGAAAGACATTCCAGACAGGGAAAAGAAGAGCAAAATATTGAAAGTACTTGCCTTCATAGCATAATGTATTTTTCCTTCATAGCACACATGATAATTGTAAAATTTTATTTATGGGATTGGTTCTTGTTTAATTACTGTCTTTCTTGGCTACTGGATATACAGAGGATTAAAAAAAATACAAAGTCTGCATGGGAAAAAGCAGAGAAGAGCAATAAGTCACCTGATGGTTCTGCAACCAGCAGGAACTCAAAATCGTTAGCAGTAATTACTGAAAGCATGGCAGGTCAATTGGAGAACATCGGCTGAAGCTGGGAGGGGTTTTGCCCATCCGGTAGCAGTTAAGTGCAAGGGGCTTATGGTGAGATGTAAAGAGGCTAGAGCAGTGGTCTAGAGCTAAGCGGTAAACTCTCAGAATCAATGAACCAGAGCTCCTTTCCAGAACTGGATGACTCCCAAGTTCACACTTCTACATACTTTAAAAAAATAAAACGCATCATCAATTTAGTTATTCAATGAATAGCCATGGAGAACTTCAAACATATTGTTACTTGTAGAATTGCAATCAAATAAGGATTGAAAATGAGAGAATATAATGTATAATGAGTATATGCTTTGATAAAATACATAGTATAATTATTAAAAATGGGTGGATATTGGGGATAGCATATGCCGAACAAGAATTTTAAATGGACCCAGTAGTCATACTGTTGGTAATATTAATGTTGTTATTTTGAGGTTATTCTTCATGTAACGTGAATAAAACAGATGAGTAATTATGTTGTATTCTAATTCTATCATCCCCTGTGACCTTGAGAATCAGGAATCCTGATATGGAAAAAAATGAGATACAGATGAAAAATATAGAAGAAGTTAACTAAAAAGTTTTTAGTCTTGAATTTGAATTGGAAATATTATTAAATCCTTAGATATTTAATATATATACATATACCTAACACATATATAGTATATAAAGTATATATATGCACTTGAGAACATATGTAATAGGGTAAGTATGTAATACAATACATATGAGGTAGATATATAGATATGTTTCGCAGCTATGTCCTAGAAAAAATTGCCAAGCACCTAGCAGCCATGAGAATCTTTAGCACCAAAACTGTGATCTTGATATACCATTTTTCCACTAACAGAAGCCAAGACATCTTTGAGAAATGTGTGGGTCAAAAAATGTAGAAGACGATCATGGAACACCTTATCATATCATATAGTGAAGAAGCTCTCCAGACTAATAGGGCTACGCCATTTGTTCATGAATATGCAACCAATTTAGAAAGGCTACTATTAGCTAAAAATGGGACCATTTGAGCAGGATCATAAATGCAATGAACTGAAATCTATCAAATGTTTAAATCCATGAATTTATAATGATAAGAAAAAAACTAACTGGAAATTCAGAGAAGGCTTCTTTAAAAGTGACAGTTAAGCTGAAATTGAGGGACAAGGAGGAAAGACCTAGTGAAAACAATGAGGAGAGTATGCGTGAGCAGCCAGAAGATGAGAAGAGCTCATCCTGTGTGGCTGGAAGATAGTGAGTGAGGGGGAGAAAGGTTCAAAATGAGGTTTGAGAGATACTCAAGGCCAGTTGTTCAGGGCCATGTAGTCATGCTAAGGATTTGACCTTTCCTTTTAAATGCAATAGGAACTTCTTGAAAAGTTTTATGCAGGGAAGAGACACGATCAGACTTGAGGTTTTAAAAGATCACCCTGGGTGCTACATGTCCAGTGGATTGGAGGAGTCTGAGCAAAATCAAGTGAGAGGGGAAGCTGGTCTGGAAAGCACTCATGGAATGCAATTGCCTTTCAACATGAAAAAAAAACAATCTAAGGAAGACCTCTTGCTCTCTGGAGTGATTTTATAATCTTCTATGCCCTAAATATCTGATAAGACAAGCCCTTTTATCCTTATTTCACATTATCAATAACAGGATGTAGCATAGTCTTCTCTGACAGAACCCAGACTCCATGTAATTTCTATATTTACAATAAAAAAAAAATTAGGAGGCCCTTTTCTGTCTAATAGAGTGATATCATTTTGCTTTTACTAATGAACAGAAATTACTTACTTTTACAGTTTGTTTTTACCTTTTATGAAGCAAAGTATGGACCTTCCAAAAAAATGAGTTACAGTTGGAGACTCTGTGCTTTTTACTGAGTTCATATAAAGAAAAAAGACCCATTTCTATGTAAAAAGAGCTATTTCTCCCCTTGAGAAACACTCACAATCTGGCCTAATACTCAGCTGAGATGCCCACTATGACAATGTCAGTTGTTAATGGCTAGTGCCCATTTGTTGCTGCATCTGTTCTGATTGGTCAGTGCTGATGCACTCATGTCTGTTAAATATTAAAAACTCACTCTGCTCATGAATATTAAAATAATATTTCCAATTGTCATTTGGAACGCATTTCAGTTAATCCATCTTCTATCTAGTTGGAATTAGAGTTTGAGGAGAGGCAACACTCAGACATACCACATACAATCCCTTTTGGGGGCAACGAAGGAAGAAGGTTAAAGAGATTCATTTTAGAGATGTTATAGGTTATCTCTTCATGCATTCTCTATTTTCAGTACGCTTGGTTATTCCCCATGAAGAACAACCCAGCTGGTTTGCCCCTCTTATGCTTTTCTTTCTTTCTTTGACTCAATATTACTGTTATGTTTTTAAAAAGGAGACCACAATTTTTTACCATGCTGTATTTTGAAAAAAAAAAAAAAAAAAAAAACCAGGAGGAGTTAAACACAAGCCGTCGTAGATCCATTGGTCAAAGTTCATAGTGTTAATTGTCTTTTTCTCCCTTGTTGAATGAGTGTTCATTTTCTGTCATTTTTGCCAGTTGTTTGGTAGTTCATTAGGTATCCTTCAGAAGTGTGATATTTTGGATATTTTCAATGGGGGCATTCTTTAAAGATGGATTTGTGCTGTAAACTCCATTAATAATGCTTGGGACCAAATTTATTGAATAAGCATATCAAGTTTGGAAATATTATTAATAATCAAAGATAAAGTCTGACTACAAAGACTTTCAGACTGCTTTTCTTGAGTGGCTTATAAATTGGTTAAAACCTACTGACCGCACTTATTTTCTCGTGGGGTTCATATATGCTATCTTACAAGCCAGCTTCAAAGGAGGGATTCCAAAAATATTTTCAGCATTAAGGTATTAACCATTCGATCTCAATGGTTTTCCAGTGTGACTGTTTTAGGATGGTGCTCATTTGGGTGTGTGAATTCTGGAAAGTTGGCTTCATACTTTATGGTGTATTGCCACCATACATACTCAGACAAATAATCGGGATTGAAGAGTCTCCAATTATAATGTCATACATAGGATACCACCTCTTAATTTCATTTTATATCTTCTCTGCCTAACTCTAATCTTCTAGTATAATCAAACATGTTTCAACAGTAATGAGAAGACTTAATTACTTCAATAGTTTTAAATGATCCAAATTTTTTAAAAAATCACAGAATGTGTATTTTATTGACAGATGATAGATATAGGACAGTAAGAACATATTTTTTAACTTCACAGTAATTGTCATCTATCTTTGGACAGTGAAAAAATTATGCTTGAGGCAGTCATGTGAAATGCTTGTGATTCTCAGCTTATAATCCATATTTAAGAAGTGTGATTTGATTTTCCTATAAAGTGAACTTAACTTTTATTTCAGGTTCCTTATTTTACTTGGCAGAAATGTAATCTTGGGTCAACTTGGAGTTTCTTTCAGTGTTTCAGGCTCTTTTCAGTCAGTTCAGGTTCTTCCCAAATCCCAGCTTTGCTTCTAGATTCTGGAGCTTTCAGAGGTCCAAGTCTGGGGCATGGATATTTTGACATCTGTCTTGGTAGCATTTGCTGTGCATACGTGGTTTGTGGGTCCTCACAAGCTGTGTCTTCCTTGTCTTAAACATCAGGCCTCATCAAGTCTGTTTGACAGTTTCTGAGCCCCTCTCAGGAGACATGACAAGAGTGTGGCTGTTCCCTTGTTCCACTCTGGGTCCACAGCACACTCTCTGATGCTGTCTCAGTCCTCTTTTGGCTGGATGCTTTATGCAGCCATTGCTACTCAAATGATACCATGCTGAGCAGAAAATAGTGCATCTTAAAGCAATGCAGGGCCTTACTGAGATCTGCTGAACCAAGTTCCAGATCATAGGCTCCTCTGGAATCCCCAGACCTGTCTAGGGATGTGCATCCTCCCCCTGCCTAACTTGGCCTAGAGTCAGGGGAGGGTACAAGGCCCCTTCCTAAGGATTCAGGAGCATCTTCTCTCTGATTTTTTCTCTTCTTTTCCAGCCCAGATAATCTTTATGTTCTCTGAAATAGAAAAGAAGAAACCTTGGATTTCATACATCACGATTTTTCCAACTTTAATGTTTATGAAAGGTCTTTGGCTTTTAAAACACAAAAGTCAGTGATTTCCTTCTTTGTTCTTCTTTCCTTCCCAGAGGCTATGTCTAGAAGTGGCTTTGTCAATAGGGCTAAAATCACGTGAGTAAAAAAGAATTAGTAGGAATGAAGAGAAATAGCTCAGTTATATAATATCCAAGTATGAACCATATGGTTGTTTACACATGGCTTTCCACAGCCTATAGACCTTTAAACTGAAGGAGGTGCCCTTAAAGCGTGAGACTTCCATTTCAATGGAGCTATTGCTACTGTGAAACAGCTGTGTAAATCCCTTTCAAATGACCAATCTTGCATTTCAGGAACTTTCTCTAAGGCTTAGTTTGTTTTTTGTTGCTGCATTTTTTTTCTTATATAGTTAGATTAGGCAGGAAATTTATTCTTGGAAATACATGGGCTCTTTGGGTGCCAGCCAGCCTTCTATTAAAAAGACATCTTTCTGTGTACCCCTATTTGACAAACAGAATTCCTACTATGTCATCCAGCCGTACATAACTGAACGTGTCAGCTCAGTGACCCTTTAAAGAATCACCTTTTAATATCTGCCCGTTGGCCATGAGTATGTCACTTCAATAATATTTTATAGTTTGAATTGAGTTACATGGAAGCATTCTGAGAATGGAGAGACATGACAGTGTTTTACTTTAAATCACTCCACAACAGTTACCGTCAATATTTGAGTGCCCTAGTGAGTGAGCCAGGGTGTGTTATCAAGAGTTGGCATCTAAGGATGTATATTACAGCTACAGTCCATCAATCAGCAAATGTCTTTTAACAAGCACCAAATTCCTAGATTTGTTTTGACATCTATTTTCACTAACAATGGGAGTGGTACAAAACAAGTATAAATTTTTAAAAATAATTTTTAGTTTTCAAGACCCTCTTTCCAGGTAAGAAAATTTGGATAGAAGAAGTTGCTCAAAGCTTGGTTGATTTACTGCCTCGGCTGTGCTTGATCCCAGAGAGTTGACCCTGAATTTTACATTATGCTCTGTTTTGTTTTGTCTCCCATCTGGTACACTCTGCTGCCTTTGATGTTCTTGTCATTAGGACACAGAAGAGAAAGGCTAAATCTACACAGCCAGCTCTGGGGATTTTCCTAGCCCATGCCAGGAAAATTCACCCAGGGGCAGAATTAAAGCTGCTGCCGAGAAGTGGGCAGAAGAAGGGAAACGTGGCCCCTTTGTGAATGGGGGCGTTTATTTCACTTCTGGCAAAGTAGCGGTGGCATGAGGTTCCTGAGGCAGGTGTAGGGACCTGAGGGGGTGAATGATTCTGCCAGACACAGCCTCGCCCTGATACCCTGTGGACTCACTCTGTGGATCAGAGGTGACAAGCCGCACGGCCTAAAACAATCTCTGGATGGCACCAGTATTTGGTTGAGGACGTCCAGGCTGGAGCCAAGGCTAGGGCCATGTCAGGTGTCCAGCCAGCATTCAGGTCAGCTTCTCACAGTGTTAGTTCACAATTTTAAGAGGCCCAGTGCTGCAGGTGCCCAGTCCACTTGCACAGAGGATAACATGCTCCTAACCCTGGCATTCAAAGCTGTATAAACCTATGCCATCTCCCAGGTTTATTAACGCTGCTTTCATACAAAAATGCTTGTGCTATCCCAGAATCTTGAAGCAACATGTGTTTTGGAGATGACTTGCAGTTTTCTGCCCTGAAGTTTTTCTCATGGTATTCCTCTGACTTCTCAAAATCTTACCTATACACTAAATAACACCTCCTTCAAAAAGCTTTTCGTGTCTGAAACTCCCACTGAACAAATGTTGCTTAAATAGCAAAGAGCCCTAAAAACAGCTCAGTAATTCATTGATTTCTTTTACTATGTAAGAGACTATCTGGCTGCTTATCAGGCATGTTTCAGTGATTTATAAAAGCAAAGCTAATTGCCCCACAATTGTCTTTATATCCATCGCCACCGACTAGAACTCATAAATTAACAGCCTACAGATTAGACTTCTCCAACTTTCTTTTTGCTCAAGCAAACATACATATCTATAGGAATTTATTTTTTTACTGAAATAAAGTCATACTATCCACATTACACTGCAGTTGTGTATTTAGCTTAATGATATGGACTGGGCATAAATTGGTTACCAGGCAGTATGTCTAGAGGTTAAGAGCCAAGGCTTCAGGGTCACACTGCTTGGGTTCCAATTCAACCTCGGGAGCTAAATAATCGTGTAACTCTGGGAAAGTTATTTAACCTCCTAGTTTTCTCATTTGTTAAAAGAGGATGATAATGATTTGAACCTCACAGGGTTGTTGTCAAGGTTAAATGTTGGTACATATAAAGGGCTTAGAAGAGCACACTCAAAACATGGAGTTATACATTGCCTGTGAAGGTCAGAAAATAAGCATATACGGGGGCCGGCCAGTGGTGCAGCAGTTAAGTTCACACATTCTGTGTCAGTGGCCCAGGATTCACCAGTTTGGGTCCTGGATGCGGACCTACACACCGCTTATCAGGCTATGCTGTGGCAGGCATCCCACATATAAAATAGAGGAAGATGGGCACAGATGTTAGCTCAGGGCCAGTCTCCCTCAGCAAAGCAAAAAGAGGAGGATTGGCGGCAGATGTAAGCCCAGGGCTAATCTTCCTCAAAAAAAAAAAAAAAAAAAGAAAGAAAAGTAAAGAAGCATATATACACAAACTTCTTATTTTCTCTAAATGAGATTATCATGCTTTATTTCAGTATAATATTTTCTTTCCTTTTTTGTTTCTTCTTTTGGTCCCTATCATTTTTCTTCTTCCTCCCATGTTTGCCTCTCCTATTCCAACCACTTGAAGTAATATAAACATTAGTAAATGTAAATCCTGTTACCTAGTGTAGTCTTACATGTATTCTGTAATGTCCCCAATGATATCTAACCAGATCTCACATATATCATATGTGTATAATATGCACATGTGCACATATATCTGTATGTTTTTGTCATTATTTTGCTCTACCTAACTGAAACCATAGTGTACATAATTTTCTTTTGGTATCTTATCTTTCTCTCTCAGTAATTACTTTTGGAAATCCCTCAAAGGGCCAGCCCTGGTGTCCTGGTGGTTAAGCTTGGCACATTTCTCTTTGGTAGCCCATGTTTGGTTCCTGGGCATGGACCTACACCAGTTGTCCGTCACTGGTCATCCTGTGGTGGCTGCTCACATACAAAAAGAGGAAGATTTGTAGTTGATGTTAGCTCAGGGCAAATCTTCCTCAGAAAAAAAGGGGAAAAAACCCCTCCAAGCTAGCAGATATGAACAATAATATTGTGTTCTGTGGATTACCTGAATTTTCTGAAGTATCTGAATAATACTGTGTTGTATGGATTACCATGGTTTATCTCTTCATGTACATTTTTTTGCCACTACAAGGAGTGCTGCAATAAATATGTGGGCTCCCACATCTTTACTTACTGGTGATTATATTTCTAAGGGGTATATATCCCGGAGAGGGATTATTGGGTCAAAAGGTTTGCGTATTTTTAATTTTAATAAATGTTGACAGATTGCTTTCTAAAGAAGCTTTACCCATTTACAATTCCACCAGCAACATAGGAAATATTTTTTCCACATTATCTCCAATAACAATGTTATCACTGTTTAAAATTTTTGTCAGTCTGATAGGTTCAAAGTGATGGTTTATTGCTAGCTCAGTTTCCATTTCCCTATTACTGAATTAAAAAAAGTAATTACAAATATTTGTTGGCCATTTGGATTTGCTCATCTGCAAATTGCCTATTTACATCTGTTGCTCATTTTCCTCTTTGGCTGTTGTCTGTTTCTTGTCAATTTTTAAAGCTCTCTTCACGTGGTCACAGCTTTTAAATGCTTATCTGTCATCTGCATTGCAAATGTGTTTTCTAAATCTATCATTTGTTTACTATCTTCACTTATAGCCTCTTCTGCTATACAACAGTTCTTTATTAGCTTCTATCTAGGTCTGCCCCAGAAGTCCCAATAAAATATTAGAATTATAATTGTATTCAACACTTCAATCTACCTGATCTTGCTGTTTTTTTCTACATGACATGAGATAGAATTAATACTTTATTTTTTTCAGGATGGATACCCAGATTGGGGAGAAGTTTTGTTAAATAGATCTTTTTTTGTCTCCCCAAAACTGAATTATACCCTGGTCCAGTATTAATAAGATTAATATGATTTATCGGTTTCATAGGTTCTGCGTCTTTTTTATTCAATTCAGTTTATATTGTTATTTTAAAGGGAATGTTTTCTCCTCTTTCTTTTTCTAGAGAAGAGAAAAATCTGTTGGTCTTCTTACCTAGTATCTAGCCATTTCATAAATTCTCTTATCAGTGCTCATAGTTTGTCTCTTGGATTTTTAAATACGAAATCATATCATCAGCAAAAGAGAGCTAGCTTTATCTCTTTATTTTCAACATTAATACCAACTACTTAATTTTCTCATCTCATTGTTTTCACTACACTTTCCAAACTGATATTGAATAGTGACAACAGGATCTCGTCTTGATTTCTGAGTTTTCTTGGATTCTTTCTATTGTTTTGACATTGAAAATACTTTTGACTCTTGGTTTTAGTACATATTACCTTTTCCTATCTTACCTAAAGATTTTTATTGAGATTGGCTGTTAAATACTATCAAATGTCATTTCAACATCTATTAATGTGGTCATATAAGTTGTTTTCCTTCGATTTACTGAAACACCGAATTATGATGATAGATTTTCTAATTTGAACTTCTTCTGGCACACCTAGAATAAACCCTGCTCAGTCAGTTTGAAGTTTCTGTTGAGATGTAGCTGGATTCTATTTGTTCATATTTTGTTTAGAATATCTTCATTTACTTTCCTAAGTGAGATTGATCTATTTCAATCAAGTTTTGATGTTTAATTTACTCTAGCTTTATATAAAATTGGGAAGCTTTCCATATTTTCTGTGGTCTGGACTAGTATAAATTATATTCTTTAAGGGTCTGATAGACCTCAACTATGAAGATACATGATGGATCTTTCTTGCCTTTCATTCACTTCTATAGAAATTGGCCAATGAAAGTTTCCCTCCTCGTTTATGGTTAATGTCAATAACTTTTGTATTTCACTAAAAATGATCCCTTTCTATTGTCTTTTCAAATTAATTGTCACATATCTGTGTCCAATATGTCCTTATGATTCTTTTCATTCCTTTTGCATTTGTGGTTGTCTCCTTCCTAAGAAAAGTAATATTTTTTATTTTTCTCTTTTTTTCTTAGCCAGGCTTCCTAGAGATTTATCTAATTTAATTGACTCTAAAAAACAACTTTTAGAATCCTGTGTTAAATTTACTTCTTAAAAAATATGTCTATACCTTTAATCTCAGCCTTGTCTTTCTTAATTCCCTCTTCCTACTTTCTCTTGCTTTGTTTTGTTATTGTCATTCTAATTCTTACGAAGTTTGCTAAGCTCAAGTTCTTTTAATCCTTCTTTAATAGCAGAGCCATTAAACTATACATTTTCCTCTGGGTAAAATTTTCACTCTTTCCTATAGGTCTTTGCATTTTTAAAACTTGTGATATATTACATTCAGTGAAGTGCACGGACCAGAAGTGTACAGTTCAAAGAGTTTTGACAAATGCATTCACTGTGTGACTTACACTCCTATTAAGATATAGAACATTTCAATTAACACAGAAAGTTCACACATGTCCCTTTCCAGTAAATTCCTTCCCACACTTAGGCAATCATCACTCTGATCTCTATCACCATAAACTAATCTTCCTGTTGTAGAACTTTATATGTTTAATAATTTAATAATTCATTTTATTGTTCCAGGATCAAATCCAGGTGATCACATTGCATTGTTACCATGTCTCCTTAATCTCCTCTGATCTGTCTCTGATGTGGGAGAGTTTCCCAATCATTTTGTTTCTATTCTTGTTTTTTCATGACCTTCATAGTCTGGGAAGTCCTACTGGTCAGGTATTTTATCAGATGCTCCTGAGTTAGAGTTTGTCTGATGTTTGCTCATGATTAGACTGGAGTTATGGGTTTTTGGAAGAATATCACACAGGTGAAGCTCCCTTCTCATCACATCACATCTGATGATGTGAGATCTCAACATGACTTACCCCCAGGGATGTTAACCTTGATCACTTGGTTACGTTAGTCTGTCAAGGTTCTCCACCATAAAGTTTCTATTTTCCCTTTCATACTCTTTTTTCAGAATCCATTCACTAAGTCCATCCTACACTCAAGGAGACAAAAATCCAGCTCCCAGCTCCTGGAAGAGAAAGTATCTCT
The DNA here is from genome assembly GCF_021613505.1 of Equus quagga. Lineage (NCBI taxonomy): Eukaryota > Metazoa > Chordata > Mammalia > Perissodactyla > Equidae > Equus > Equus quagga. Next base: position 21,228,440 of record NC_060279.1, on the reverse strand, counting down.
ATATATTATTTGAAATTTTCTGTAAGAAAGATTTGTTCCTTCTCCCCCATTTATTATTGACTTAATCATTTATTTATATGTGTATGGTCTTGTAGATATTAATTTTCTTTGGATTATAATCCAATGCTATTCTGTGGTTGTTACTATTGCTGTTATTTTTGCTCACGGTCTTCCAGCTTTGGCCATTGGGACCTCGTTTAGGTTGATTCCTGTATCCTTTGGACATGCTCCATTCTTTTCTTCTCCCTCTTTTTCTCCTTGTTGTTTTTCTTCTTGTACTTTCTTATTTTCTAGCACTACAAGATGCTCCAGGGTCATCTTGTGTTATTCCTGATCCAGCTCTAAATTCAGCCATTTCCCCAAGGAACCCTGGTTCCTTTTATTGGATAAAGGTGTTAGAAAGCAAGATCAGGACAAATACATGTCTATGTATTTGTCTATCTATCTGTATATACTTCAAATATATATGAATTCATATTGATATTGATGATTTTAATCCAACATCACAGAGTTCATTCTAATCTTCTCCCCCCCGCCCCCTGCTTATTTGTAACTTCTTTCCCAAAACAATGAGAAACCTGACTCCCGTTATCACAATTTATTGACTTATTTGTTCAACTCTAGTACACACAGTTTCGGAACTGCTAACCTGTATCCCATGAGAAACAAATTTGCCAACTAGAGTTAGTATTTGCATACAAATAGTTTTGTGTTTGTACTTACAGTGTCTAGTAAAAACACTGTTTTCCAAAGTTAAGGTCAACAACCATTTTCCAAGCCCCTTTAGTGATGTTATGTCATACATTTTTAATACAGTTAGACTCATTTGTCACAGTCTGCATTCCATCCTGTCCTCTCTTAACATCTAGTTGAGTTTTTAAAATTTGCATATGGTGAAGTTACTTTTTGTATTGTACAGTTCAATGGGGATTTGGCAGATGCATAGAGTCATGAATCCAACACCCCAGTACCATACAGAGTAGTTCTATCACCCTAAGATTCCTTTCTGTGGCTCCTTTGTTGTCAATTGCTTCTCAATTTCCAAACTCCTGGAAACTGCTATCTTTCTTCCATTCCTATAGTTTTGACTTTGTCATAATGTCCTATAATTGAAATCTTCTATGTAGCCTTGTGGTCTGGCTTCTTTTACTCAGCAAAAGGCACTTAAGGTTTATCCATGTCATTGTGTGAATCACCTGAGTAATAATCTATTATATAGATGTATGTTAGTTTGTTTATCCATTCACCAATTGAGTACTATCTTGGTTGTTTCTAGTTTTTGCTGGTAATAAACAAAGCTGCTATAAACATTGGTGTACAGGTTTTTGTATGAACATAAGTTTTCAATTCACTTGGGTGAATACTTAGGAGTGGAATTGCTGGTTTCTATGGTAAGTACATGTTTAACTTTATAAGAAAATGTCAAACTGCTTCTTAAAGTGGCTGTACATTTTGCCTTCCCAGAAGCAGTGAATGAGAGTTCCTATTGCTCTCCATCCTTATCAGCGTTTGGTATTGTTGGCTTTTTGATCGGTTTACAGAAGTTCTTTATATATTCTGGACACTAATCCTTTGTCAGATGAATGCATAACAAATATTTTTTCCTGGTTCACTGCTTTCCTATTTGTTTTCTTAATGATGTCATTTGATAAACAATTTTTAATTTTTATGAATTCCAATTTATTAATTTTTTATAGTTAGTGCTCTCTGTGAACTATATAAGAAATCTTTGCCTACTTCAAGTTTGTGAAGACTCTCCTATGTTTTTTTCTAGAAATTTTATAATTTTAGCTCTTACTTTTAAGTCTTTAATCCACCTAAAGTTAATTTTTGTGTATGGTGAGGGTAAGCATTAAGGTTCCTTTGTTTTCCATGGGGATATCCAGTTGTGACAGCACCATTTGCTGAAAAGACATTCCTTTCCCCCGTTGAAATGCTGTGGAACCTTTGTTGAAAACTGGTTGTCTACGTAAGTGTGGATCTATATCTGGTCTTTCCATTCTGTTCCATTTATCTCTTTTGCCATATCTACATTAATATCACACAATAGCTTTACAGAAGGTCATGAAACATTAGCATTGTCCTTCAACTTTGTTCTTTTTCAACATTTCTTTAACTATTTTGCATTTTCAAATTTTTAGAATGAGTTTGTCAGTTTCTTCAAAATACCTGCTTAGATTTTGAATTAGTTTGTCTTGAATCTATAGATTATTTGGGGGAGAATTTGCATCTTGGCAAAACTGAGTTTTCTAATCCTTGAACACGCCACAACTCTCCATTTACTTAAGTTGCCTTTAATTTCTGTCAACAGTATTTTACAGTATTAGTGTACAGACGTTGAGAATCTTTCATTAAATTTATCCTTTGGTATTTCAGGTTTTTTAATGTTATTGTATATGGTATTGTTTCCTAAATTTTATTTTCCAGTTGTTTGTTGTTAATATAGAAGCATTCAACTGATTTTATTTATTAATCTTATGTCCTACAACGTTAATAAATTCACCCATTTGTTCTAGTATTTGCTTTGAAGATACCTTAAGATTTACTAAGTGGATAATCATGTCATCTGTGACATTATTTTATTTTTTCCTTTCTATTCCTTATGCCTTTTATTCTTTTTCTTGCCTTGATATACTTGATAGGACTCCAGTTCAGTATTGAATAGAAGTGGTGAGAATGGATATTGTTCCTGATCTTGGGAGGGCAAAGCATTCGATGTTTCAGCAGTAAATATGCTGGTAGCTGGAGGTTTGGGGGTTTTTTGTAGCCAACTTTTATCAGGTTGAGAAAGTTAGCTTTTATTGCCAAGTTACTGAGAGCTTTTTCTTTCTGTCATGAATGGGTACAGAATTTTGTTAAGTGATTTTTCTATATTTACTGTGATGATTATATGGTTTTTATTTTCTCTTTTATTATGTCAATGTGGTGAATTATGCTGATTGATTTTCAAATGTTAAGCCAACCTCATGTTCCTAAGATGAACTGCAATTGCTTGTGATGGACTGACTTTCACATACTGCTGAGTTTGACTTACTAGTTTGTTAAGGATTTCCAGATCTAAGTTCATAAGGGATATTGGTTTGTAGTTTTATTTTTTTTGTAATGTCATTACCAAGCTTTGATATGAGTTATATTGATCTTGTAGAATATGCTATAAAATATTCTCTTTTCCGCTATATTTGGGAAGAGTTGTGTAAGATTGTATTATTTCTTCATTAAATATTTGATAGAATTCATCAATGAAGTTACCTAAGCCTAGCATTTTCTTTGTGGGAAGTTTTAAATTATGGATTCAGTCATTTAGCAGTTAACTTTTAATATTTAGATATTAATATTATGATAACCTTTTTTTTTTTTGGTGAGGAAGATTGGCTCTGAGCTAACATCTGTTGCCAATCTTCCACTTTTTGCTTGAGGAAGATTGGCCCTGAGCTAACATCCATGCCAATCTTCCTCTACTTTTTTTTATATGTGGGACACCGCCACAGCATGGGTTGATGAGTGGTGCATAAGTCTGCACCCAGGATCCAAACCTGCAAATCCCGGGCCACAGAACTGGAGCACACCAACTTAACCACTACACCACTGCACCAGTCCCAACTATCTTTTCATAAGTCAGTTTTGATAATTTGTGTCATTCAGGGTACTTGTGAATTTCATCTAGGCTATCAAATTTATTGGCATGAGATTTTTTTAAATATGCCCTTATCATCTTTCTAAGGTTTATAGAATCTAAAGTGATCTCCCTCATTTCTGATATTGATCATTTGTGTTTTCTCTCTCTTTTTTTTGAGTGATATTCAAGGTGGTAGAAGGAAGCTGTGTGTATTCAGTGATATAGCAACAGGTGGGTAGGTTGTCAATCCTCTTCCAAGACATGAAGGGGAAGCTTCTAGCTGCCCATTCTCTTTGTGTTTTCCTAACCTCAGAGATGGAGAAAATTCATCCACCTGTTTCTATCTTCTTTAAATCTTAGACACCAGAGAGCCCCTGCATCTCACTTAGGGCATCATAGACCCACTCAGCCCTTCCAGGGGTCTAAGGATCTCTGAAGACAAGCCTTCTCCAGGACTCACCTCCTTCAGTTCCTTGCCCTAGGGCTCCTCAATGTTATCTCCTGAACTTTAGTCAGACCCCAGATGGAGCGGATTCACAACTCCTTTACTCATGCCCTCCAGGCATATTTTACTTGCTATTACCAACAGCTGCTGGTCCCTCAGCAGAGGGGTGGTGGCTAAAGAATATGTGGTATACATACAATGGAATACTGCTCAGCCATAAAAAATACAAAATCATCCCCTTTGGAACAGCATGGATGGAACTTGAGGGTATTATGTTAAGGGAAATAAACCAGACAGAGAAAGATGAACACGTATGATTTCACTCATATGTGTAAGATAAACACACACACAGATAAGGACACAGATTAGTGGTTACCAGAGAGGAAGGAGGGGCAGGGCAAAAGGGGTAAAGGGACGCATATGTAAGGTGACAGACAAAAACTAGACTATTGGGGGTGATCAAAATGCAGTCTATATGGAAACTGATATATAATAATGTACACCTGAAATTACACAATATTACAAACCAATATGACCCAATAAAATAATTCAAAAAAATTTTAAGATAGAGTTGAAAGTGAATAGAGTTGGTATGTGTTAAGGTGATAACCCCTTCCATTTCAGGGTCTGAACTTTATTCTTTCTTTTTTTTCCCCTTAGTTAACAATTTTTTTTTATTGTCACAACCTTGGCTTATGACATTATATAAATTTCAGGTGTACATCATTATATTTTGATTTCCATGTAGATAACATCATGTTCACCATCCAAAGACTAATTGCAACCTGTCAGCATACATGTGTGCCTAATCACCCCTTTCACCTTCCTCCCTGTCCCCTTCTCCTCTGGTAACCACCAATCCAATCTCTGTCTCCGTGTGAGTGTTTCTTGCTGTTTTTGTCTTCTATTTGTAAGTGAGATCATATGGTATTTGATTTTCTCCCTCTGACTTATTTTGCTTAGCATAATACCCTCAAGTCTATCCATGTTGTCACAAATGGCCAGATTTCATAGGTTTTTATGCCTGAGTAGTATTCCATTGTGTTTTTATATGACATCTTCTTTATCCATTTGTCCCTTGATACCACGTTTGACCATGCAAGGGAAACAATAGAAAAAATAAACAAATGAGACTATATCAAACTAAAAAGCTTCTGCACAGCAAAGGAAACCATCAAAAAATGAAAAGGCAACCTAACAATTGGGAGAAGATATTTGCAAACCATATATCAGATAAGGGGTTAATACCCAACATATATAAAGAACTCCTACAGCTCAATAAGAAAAAAACTAACCACCCAACTAAAAAGTAGGCAAAAGATCTGAACAGACATTTCTCCAAAGAAGATATACAGATGGCCAACAGGCACATGAAAAGATGTTCAACATCACTAACTATCAAGGAAATGAAAATGAAAACTACAATGAGATATCTCCTCACAACCATCAGAACAGCTGTAATTAACAAGACAGGAAATAACAAGAGTTGGAGAGGATGTGGAGAGACGGAAACCCTCATACACTGCTGGTGGGAATGCAAACTGGTGCGGCCACTCTGGAAAACAGTATGGACATTTCTCAAAAAATTAAGAATAGAACTCACATATGGTCCAGCTATTTCGCTGCTGAGTATTTATTCAAAGAACATGGAAACACAAATGTATAAAGATACATGCACCCCTATGTTCATTGCAGCATTATTCACAATAGTCAAGACTGGAAGCAACCTATTCTTTAAATTTAAGTTTGTGACCACTGTCTAGAAGGCTCTATCTAAATTCACACAGCATTCCTGTCACTGTAGACAAACTCCAGAATCACTTCTTATTTTTATCTCCATGTATCTCATTTTGTTCCCAAAGAATTTGCAAAGAGACACAGGAACTGAATCAATTGCTCGTACTCCTGGAATAGGGAGCTCTTTTCCTTTGTTGTGCAGTAAATTTTAGAGAAATATTCTTTATTTACAATATCTAATCAAAAGGCTTGGTTTCTGGCATTCTCTCAATTTGACCCTTCTTTAACATCACTGAAATCACTGAAAAATGTTTTATTCCAAGCACTTCTGCTTTCTGAATGCCACATTGTTTGTTTCTATTTCTCTTCTCTCTCTCTTCCATTTTAAGGTCATTTACATGAAAATCATATCTTAAGATGGTTTATCAATATGTTACGATTATTTTCACCTGCAGCAGAGAATACTCTCACATCTTTTGTTGTTGCCATGGAAACAATTATGCTATCAAAGAGGAGAATTAAGATTTCAGTTAGGGTAGAAATTAGGTTGGAGACAGCTAATGTTGAAGAAATGAAAAGGCACCTACTGTTTGTACCTGAAGGAAAACAAGATGTAAATTAGATAGTAATTGGTCGTTTTGTTTTAAGGCTCTCTGTAAGAATGTAAAGTCAAATTTGGAGCCATTTGTGTGAGTTTTGCTCATACAATAAAGCTAAAAAGAGTGTCATTCTGTGCTTTGATTGCTCTTTAATTTTTGTCAGCTACACTGGGTCACACACAAAAAATTACCATAACCTGGATATACTCCTATTTTAAAACTCCCCCGTAACTTAGACTGCAATTCTTCCAGTAAGGCAGGGACAATCATATCTGTTCATAAAACTTCTCACTTGAAAACAAAATTAATCTTGAGAGATGAAGTGTAGCTTGATCGGCCATTTATCACGAAAGCCACTGAGTTATATAGTAATTTCCTAGAGTCTCCACTTGGGAGACCCTTTTTTCCAGTTTTCCAATAAAATCTATCAATGTTTGTTATGTTTCCATTATCTTGCAAACTAGAAATAAATAATTGTCAAATAATGTAGTATTAGATATTAAAGAGAAGTAACTTGACAGTAAGCTATTTTGTAAATTGATGAGGAACTCAATTTGAAGGGAAAGGTACATCACAAAATTTAACCTGGAGTTGAGGCATAGTAGGGAAAACTTAAGACTCCAAGATATTTTTTAAATTATTGTCAGAAACCAAACACAATTCCATTTAATGGACTATTTTGGAATTTTTCTCTTTAAGTTCTCTTCCTACAATTATTTTTCTCCTTTTAGGCTATGGATAGTTCAGTGCTTGGATCATTGCCATCACATACAATTTGCTTTCTAATAACTTTTTATTTATCACTTGAAGAACTTATCTACTCTGAGCCTCCTGAGATGAGGGTGTTTCGGACAGAGGAAGAATGAATGAAGGCTTTTTCTATCATTGTTTATTGCCTCCCAGGAGAGGTGATTTTCTGCAGCGCATTACAATCAACTAGGGACTGAGCAATCTGGCTGTGTCGCTTTACGGAACATTATGGAATGTCATTCTTTGGGCGTTTTTAGAAGTGGGGGAGGATAAGCAGGTAAGAGAAGGAGCTCTGAATTGAGTGTCTAACATATTCCAGTTCCTGTGCTAAGGACTTTCCATTATATTACAGTAATGTAGTGGTCACAGGCTTTTGAGCCAGAGTCTGAGATCTAATATGAACTCCCCACTTAGCGTTATGGGATTTGGGATATTTAACCTATCTCTGCCTTTTGCTCTCCTCTGTTAGGAAAATAGTACTCTATCCACCTAAAAGCCTTGTTGCAAGGTGCATAATCAGTGCTATGTAATATTTGCAATTACCTTTAATTTTTTAAACAAACCTGTAAAGAAAGTACTGTGATTACTTCCATTTTAGAGATGACAAGGCAGAAGGTTAAAGAAATTACATAGTTTGCCCAAGGTCACTCTCCTAGTTTAGCGGCAAGATCAGAAGCTAAACCTAGGCCTGTTTGATTTTAAAGACATTTATGATTATACCAGATGTAGCTCTGCTTCTGACTTGGTGATCCCCGGGAAAGATAGTTAACACTTCAGAGCTTCCATGTACACAACTGTGTGACTAGTGGGAAGCCTGGGGCTTAATGTAAACAAAAAGACTGACCCACTTAGCGGAAGTCTCTGCTTATGAAGTGGGGAAGTCACTGTCACTAGAAGTCAACTGGCATGATGGAGTAGGAAGCCGTGTGGAGTTGTAGATACAGCATGGCTGCTTGCTAGCTGTGAGGTCTGGGGCAAACCAGTTTTCTCCTGTCTACTTGGGATTCAGCCAGCTATCAATTTTCAGTGCCCGCCAGCACTCCATCAGGTGAGAATAATATCCACCAGACATGTCAACCTCTACCGACTATCGGAGGATCAAATAAAACATTTGACACAAACCTGCTGATTGTACAGCATCCGTGCTCTGCAGACAAGAAGGGGCTGTGTTGCCTGTCGACTGCCCTGTAGTCCCTCGAGACTCAGAGCCAGCCAAGCAAAACAGGTCTGCACAGGGCTGGGACCTCTGACCCAGGGCTTGTCTCTTTTTTAAATTTTTGTATTTGCATGTTTCATTCCCCTCCTCCTCATCTACCATCTCATTTCTAGCTGAGCTAAGAGAAACTATCACATATTCAGCATCCACGGTCCCTGTTTCTGGAGCCAAATACTCAGAAGATTATGCCTCATTCCATTTTCCTATTTTGTTGTATTTTAGGAATTTAAATAACTGGCTCTGCCACTTCTTAGGGATTTACTTTAAGTTATTTTACTCATTAAGCCTCAGTTTTCTTATCTGTAAACTGAAAATAATAAAAACCACTTCCAAAAGTTAAATGAGATAGTAGAATTAAATATGATAGTACATATAAAGTGCTTATTAGAGTGCCTGGCTCATAGTATGTGCTAACTGGGAGTTAGCTGGTGAGACGAGCTCAGAGGATACGAAATGAGATGAAACTTGAGTGTACAAATTTTGTTTCTTGTGAGTAACTCTGGTCCAAGGTGATAGGATAGGCCAACTTTGTTCTTCTGGCTAAAATGGGATTTGGAAATTTTCTGTGATTCATGTTGTCTCTACCTATCATTAACATGGACACTAAAGAAAATCATATATAGCCAAATTTTGATATTATTTTGCAGAAAAGGCTGGGTTTTAGACTCAGATATTTGTCCACAAAACTGTGTGCTGAACTGTTTCATTTATATGTGCCTGGGGAGGCACAGAGAAATAAGACATCGTTCCCACCGCTGATGATTTTCAGATGAATCAAGGAGTTTACAAATCTATTCCAAGGTGTGTAACTTAATCACGAAAGGGCAGAGTCTGGTAAACATGGTTTTGTCAAGAGTATCAGGTTTGGGGCTTTTCAGAAGCATGCTAAGAAAACAGTCTTTTTCTGTAGGAGTTCACAGTTTCACAAACAATATTTATGAAGAGAGTCATAGAGAGGACATAGGGACAAAGGAGCAAGTGCTGAAGAAGTCATTTACTTGCCTTTAGAGGGTGTTTTATTGGAGGTGCTGGTTTAGGAAACAATGGGTATGAAAAGAAACTTGAGAAGGTTCCTGTTGAAGCTAGAGTTTTATAAGATGGGTCAGTGATGGAGTAAAAGGGCTTGATGATTTTTGGACACAAAGAGGAGCACATTCTCGTCCAAAATATAATCTTAGGAAAGGGCATCGGCAAAAGTAGAATGGATGGGCCAAGGGAGAATTGAGCTAATTTGCCCAAGAATCACAGCAGGAGAGGAGAAAGTATAAACACATTGTCTTTATTCAATTTTTAAATTTCTGTCAGTGGTGCTGGTGCTTGACAATTACCCAAGATGCTAAACTTTTACTTCTCCCTCTCTTTTATCAAACCTTCTTGGGTTGATTTTATGCTATTTTATTCTCTCATGAACTCATGACTGGTATTGCCATTTCCTATGTGGACTCACCTCCAGAAAAATTTTCCCAAAACAAATACTCATTTTTCACCTCATTTACTTTCTCTAAATTCACGATGGCTCCCACTTCACCAATGGACAAAATACAAACTCATCTTCCCACTCTAGGCTTTCTCCTTGAATCTAATCATATCTCTTATTATATAATAAATGTTTACGAATCATCTGGTATGTATCATGTACCCTCCTAGGTACCTATGATCATGCGGTAAACCAGTGCATGCCCTCATAGGGCTAACACAATCAGTATTTGAATTGCTACTTAAAACATATGTCACTGCACATCCATTAAGGTGGCTATCATAAACAAAAGAGAAAATAAGTTTTGGAGAGGATGTGGAGAAATTATTATCCTCGTGCACTGTTGTGGGAATGTAAAATGTTGCTACTGATGTGAAAAACAGCATGGCAATTGCTCAAAAAATTAAACACGGTATTACCACATGATCCAGCAATTCTCCTTCAGGGCATATACCCCAAAGAATTGAAAGCAGGGGCTTGAACAGATATTTGCACACCCATGATCACAGCAGCATTATTCACAATAGCCAGAAGGGAAGCAACACAAATGTCCATTGAAGGGTGAATGATAAAGAAAATATGATGTATACACACAATGAAATATTATTCAGCCTTAAAAAGAAAGGAAATTCTCACACATGCTACAACATGGATGAAGTTTAAAACCATTGTGCTAAGTGACATAAGCTAGTCACAAAAGGACAAATACTCTATGATTCTAGTTATATAAGGTACCTAGAGTAGTCAAATTCAGAGACATAAAGTGGAATGGTGGTTTTCAGGGGCTAGGGGAGAAGGGAATGAGGAGTTAGTGTTTAATGGGTACAGAGTTTCAGTTCGAGATGATGAAAAAAGTTCTGGAGATGAGTGGTGATGATTATTGCACAACAATGTGAATGTACTTAATGCCTCAGAACTGTACTGTTTAAATGGTTAAAATGGTAAGTGTTATGCATATTTTACCACAAAAAAATAAAATAAAATAAATATTAGGTAGTAAACAGCAAGTTAGATACTCCCAAAAATTAAGTTAGCAAGGTGGATGGCAAACTCAAGAAATCCATAGTTGATGCCAAAAAATATTAACATGATGAAAAGATGTGAGAAAAGATAGATGTAAAATAGTTCCCCAAATATGTGGAGAATAGGAGGATAAGACAAAGATAATAAGTAAGAAATAATAGAAGAAAATTTTGCTGAGTTGAGGAAGAGCACAAGTTTGCAAAATGTACAGGCTCCTTAAGTATAATAAACTAATGAATACAGAAAAACACAGATGTTTTAGTGGTTTTTCCCAAAGTGCATTCAGGAAAATACTAGTCCTAAGGGATAGTCTGAGTGGGGAGAAAGGGTGACTACATATTAATAAATTTTGGAAATACTGTAAATATCATCCTCCTCTTAGTGATTTGTAAAACTCAATAACTTATTCTTGTGGTGAAGAAACTGTTAATTTTCATTTAACCCAGCATTTCCCTGATTCATTAGAAAAAAACACCTATTAATATCCTAAAACACACTTTGGAAAGGATAATATAATTGAAAGTATATGGGATTTTTTAGTTGGGAGGCCTGGGTTTGAATGCCAGTTATGAGTCTCAGTTTTCTCAATTATAAAATGAGCACAGTAATAATAATATCTGCTTCATAAGGTTGAATACTAGCAGTTATGGTTGCTTGCCAAAGTAACCCATTAGCGGATTTAATTAATTGGTTAACCAATTACCACCTGCTGTCATATCCATACAATAAAATGTAGTATCCTGAAACAGTAGGGCTACAAAAGGACACAATTTGATGGGGAGCTATGAAAATTGGGCCATAATTGGGGATCTTGTTTGGCCATAGTGGTGTTCTACAGCTAGATACCTGGGAGTTAGCATGTGTTTGTGTATGCTGTGTAAGTCTGTGTGTGTGTGTTGACGGTGAGTTGGCAAGAATTTATTAACGGGCGGACAGTCGAAGACAAATTTGAGATTAGCTAGACCATGGTGCAGTAACTATGCCTACCAATAAAATAAACCTTAGTGGTCTCGTATGAAACTCAATACTGGCCTGGAGGAGCAATTTATCTGGGTCTTTGTAGCGTTAATTATGTCCCTGTATAAGCTGCAGAAGGAATCTGATCTCTTTCCTGAATGCGGCAATTTTCCTTTGCAAACTAAAATTCAAAGAGAACTGTAATCTTGCTTGTTGCTGTTCATCAAAGGATAACCTTGTGAGTAATACTTGCGATAAGGATTTTTAAGGATTATGCATAACTTGGGTTTTTTATAAATGCATATAAAATAACCCAAAATATGCATATAACCTTTGCTTAATTTGATAGACAGCATCTGAAATTCTGTCCTTGGATTATTATGTGAAAGTCCTGTTCTTCAATCTATGTATAGTTTGGCCTTGAATAATCTTTTTAAATTAAAAAATGCCCTTGAATAGTTATCCAACGTGGTCTATGTGTTCCCAGTAAGTTTTCCCGTGCTCTCATCTATAAATAAAATTTTCCATTCTGTTGTTCCTGGTTTTGCCATGCCAACAAATGCATGACTCCTATAAGAGAATTGATGTGTGTTCTATGAATATGTCCCTTGATGCTAATAATGTACAGGCAATTTGTAGTAATTGCCTTGTTGAAGGACTCACCATTTGCAGAATGTAAACATCCATTATACTGTAAAAATAGCTCCAGAATGTAACAAGTGGAATTCTGTGTGATGGATAACACATAGTAGTAGTTCCAGTCATCATGGAAAAATCTAGTATAGCAAGAATTGCTTACAATACAGGAGTGACTCCCAAATATTTAGATCTTAAGCTATACTCAGACTTGTATATTCTAGGTCATAGAGAGGAAAATAGAGCCTAATGGAATTGTCCCCGGGGGTGAATAGAAATTTCTAACAAATGGTTTTGATTTGGAAAATACTGTTTGAGAAATACAAAAGATCTACATTTTATAGAGATGGCCCTTGGCATAAAAAAAGAATAGATCTAAGAAAAATTCTTAAAAGGTTAAATATATACATATTCATGCATTTTACTTCTCAATGCTATATCAGTTTAATATTTTCCAGTTGTTGTGGATATGGTTGGGAACTATATTTGACTAAGGTCAAATTTAATCTTAGTATATAAGAATATGGAACTTAAGGAGACTACATTTTCTGATATATGATACTCATTCTGATGCTTGTGCTTTCAACCTTGAAAGATTGCGGGCAAGTAACTTCACAGAGCACAGTTAGAAGAAAGTGGTCGTTAGAATAAACAGATATAGGTTTTGTTGAATTATTACCATTTTCATAGGCTCAGATCATTTTCTCAGCCTTTTTAAACCTGTATTCTTTTATATAAACAAAATTTTATGTGTTCTTTTTATATTATATAAAATTTAAAAACACGTAAATAACATGACAAAAATTAAGGCAATGGTAAAATAAATTTTACATCAAAAGCTATATTTCTTGACTTTTCCATGTGATATAAATTTGAGCCTTAGCTTTGCTTGCTTGTCACAAGCTATTTTATCCAAGAAAGTATTGAAGTTTGAGAAGAGAGTAGGTCAATTTCAGTGTTAAGCTTGTGACAAAAGAGAAACCTATTTAAATCTCTATGGTAATTTTTTAGCAATTATCTAAGATGATCAAGTCAAACTTGATTTTAAAACTTCTTAGTTAGAGCCTGGAAAAGATTGAAAATGATTAAGAATATGGTTTTTTATAAGATGCAAAATGGGAAATTGCAGCTCATGACAGGAAAATATTGCCTGAGTTCAACTGGCAGAGAAATTAAATATGATTTAATGTTCTACTTGAGAAGATTTTTCACAGAAAATGGACCCATATATTAGCACCAATTCCTATATTAATAGTGGTTTTGGACAATATTAATAAAAATAATACCTTACTGAATACTTACCATGTGGCCATTGTGCCAAGCATTTCACATTAATTTTGAAAGATACAGAACACTGTTTTCTTTAGACTTTCTATTTAATTCTAAAACAATGGAATGAAGTAGTTAGGATTATTATCTTCATTTTAGAGATGAGGCTTAGCAAGGTATAGGAACTGAGACTTAGAGAGATTAAGTAACTGACCCAAGATCACACATCTAGCAAATGGCAGAACCTGGATTTGAACCTGGAGCTCTTTGATTCCTAAGTCTCTAGTCTTGATCATAAATTCACAGTGTATGTGATCAATACTACTAAGCAGTGATTGGCGTTTGCTCCCTCTATTAATGCAATAAAACTTCAAATATCTCTGGAAAATTTGCGAAACTCTTCCGAAATTTACTCTTTATTTTGGAGTAAACTTTTTCCCCTTGCTTTAACAATGCAGAAAATACAGCTTTTCTATTACAGATCTAATCAAGCATATTTTCCTTTAATAATCTCTAACAGAGTTAAGTATCTCAGTATAGGTATATTCCTTATCTTTAATGACAGAAGGATTTTGTGAGCAGTCGTCAGATCTGTATCAAGGAAGGCAAATAAATTGGTGTTTCACACACTGTGCAAGGTTTGGAGGCCAATTTTTGCAGGTGAAAATGCAGAGAATTCCCCAAAACATTGTGTTCTTCATTGAGTTTTACCAAAAATATTGACCACAAACCCAGAATTTCTGGAGTAATATCAGCAAACATTCCTATAATATTTTTTCCAGTTCAATTTATTCACTTTAAATGGTTGACGAACTTTCAAAGATACTGCCAGGCTCTCACAGTGGTCTCCCTGGTTTGAGAAAACAATTCTTATTCTTCCATACCAGGAATGAACAATAGATGAGCACAATTCTTCTTCAACAGGTATGTCACCACTAGCTGCAAAAAGGAATGAGACTTTCTTCTTCTGTAAATGGTGAGTTTGCTATCAACTCTAAGTCATCAGTTGAGCACTTAACCTAGAGTTGAAGAAGAAATATTCTAAAGTCTTTTCTGTTTTCTCCAAGCAAAGTGTAGGTAGCATTCAGACTAGGGCTTTCAAGAGAATCTCCAGTGGTATGACTTCTTTTTTTTTTACATATTTAGTGATTAATAGGGAAGTTTCATATGAAATTTCCATTGCCTTTTTGGTTTCTTGAATGTATTTCTAACACTGGCTGATCTTATGTGCTACAGAGAATCATGCTTTGCAACAAAACATGATAAATAAAATAAATAAAACAAAATAAGCAAAAATTTCCTCGCATTCTTGGTTTTTAAAAAGGCTTGCATGATTTTGGATTCAAATTTTATTCAAGTCAAACGGGCCGCTGGTGTTTTAGACAGATAATACTTAGAGTAAATTGCATTCCCTCCTTTGCTGGGGCTGTGACTTACCGTTGGCCACTCAACCGAGGGAATAGGGGAGACTGAAATTCTCCTCGCTGGTCACCAGAACCCATGCCTTGGTCAAGCTGTGTCAGCCTGGAAGCATTCCTCCAAGCCTGGGATGCATCCAATTATTGTGTGTATCAATAGTTTATACCTTTTATTGCTGAGTAGTATTCCATGGCGTGATATACTATATATATATATATAGTTATAGTTTGTTTAACCATTCACCCATTAAGAGCATCTGGGTTGTTTCCATTGTTTGGCTATTGTGAATAAAACTGCTGTGAACATTATGCATAAATTTTTGTGTACGCATAAGTTTTCATTTCTCTGATGCTGAAGAACACAGTGGCTGGGTCATATAATAATTACATGTTTTGTTTCATAAGAAACTGCCAAGCTGTTTTCCAGAGTGGCTGTAACATTTTACATTCCCATCAGCAATAATATATGAGTGATGGAGTTTCTCTGCATCTTGCCAATATTTGATGTTGTCACTAAGTCTTATTTTGGCTGTTCTGATAGGGGTATAGTGATATTTCATTGTGTTACTGTGTTTTTAATTTGTTTTTTCCTAATGGCTAACAAGGTTAATCACATTTTCCTCTGCTTATTTCCCCTCTGTACATCTTCTTCAGTGAAATGTCTCTTCATGTCTCTGACCATTTTCTAGTTGAAATTTTTTAACTGTTTTAAGACATGTTAATATATCTAGATAATAGTCGATTGTTGGACATGTGGCTTACAAATATTTTCTCCCACTCTGTAACTTGTTTTTTTCATCCTCTTAATAGGATCTTTCACAGAAAAAATGTTTTTAATTTTGATGGAATCGGATTTATCAATTGTTCCTATTATGTCAACTCTAAGAACCTTTTTCATAGCCCTCGATCCCTAAGATTCTCTTTCACTTTTTCCTAAAAGTTGTACAGCTTTACATTTTACATGCAAGTCCATGTTTCAGCTGAGTTAACTTTTGAATGAAGTGTGAGGCTTGGGTTTAGCTTCATTTTTCTGCCCATGGAAGTCCAATTACTCCAGCACCATTTGATGAAAAGGCTATTCTCCTTTCATTAAATCACTTTTACATCCTTGTAAAAAATCTATTGGGCATATTTGTGTGAGTTTATTTCTGGGTTCTCTATTCTGTTTGATGGATCCAAGTGTTTCACCCTCCGTCTGTACTACACTGTCTTAATTACTATAGCTTTACTGTATGCATTAATATCAGATGGTTATTCCTTCTAATTTATTTTTATTTGTCAGGATTATTTTAGCTATTCTAGAGCCTGTGCCTTTCCATATAAACTTTAGAATAAGCTTGCCTATGTCTATGAAAACCCTGTTGAGATTTTGATAGGAATTGTATTAAGCCTATTGCTCAATTTGGGGAGAATTAACATCTTTACCATGTTAAGTCTTATAATTTGTGAAGTTTCATTTTTTGTCTTGTTTTCTTTCATTAGCATTTAGTAATTTTCAGCATACAGATCTTGTACACATTTTGTTACGGGAGCAATCATAAATGGCACTACATTTTTATTTCAATTTCTACATGTTAGTTTATAGAAATGTGACTGGTTGTTGTGTGTAGGGATGATTTTCTCAAAAAGTTGTTCATAGCTCAAAGATCTCTTGTAGTATTACGTTATAACTATTCATTAGATAATTCATTCAACAGGTATTTATTGGAAGCCTTACATGTGTCAAGAACTGTTCTAAGTGATGAGGATAGACTAATAAAAAAAATAGATAAAGTTCCTATACTATGGCACTTACATTCTAGTAGGGAGATGGGAGGAGAGAGATAGAGAGAGAGAACAAATGAAAAATAAATGTTTAATGTTCCAAGTGGTGATAAATGCTATTGTGTAAAATAGTGTAGGTTAAAGGCATGATGACTATATAATTTATCTTCTAAACTGGGACACTTTTGAGGGTGAAATATGGCACTGAGAAAATGGCACACAAAAACAAGAGGTGTAAACTTGGACTGTCCCAGCACACTGGTATATATGGTCATTTTACTTAAAGTCATGGGGAGTGCTTATTGGGGTTGGGAGTTGCTATTGTTGATGCCCTGCAGGCCAAGTCCACCACGAACATACCTGCAAGTGAACAAAGTTGGGTTTAATAACTCGTTGCAATGAGGGACACTGCATGCCCTGGGGAACGGTGTGTTTCAGTAAGAGGTTGTTAAGAGGGGCTTATATTGGATTTAAGCTTGTGTTAGGTGATTTTGGAGAAGTTTCAAGGAAATGTGGTTTTGCTCTTGCTTGGGTACTATCAGAAACTCAAAGCAACTCTATGATTGCCTTAGTAATCTTAATAAATTTATATGGAAGGTAGAGGGAATAAAGTGGGGCTAAGGCTGAAATTGATGAAGATAGAGCAGTCACTCTTATAGCAGGAGCAAGGAGAATGTTTGACAATGTTCTCTCTTTCCCTTATTTTTACGTAGTTATTTATTTTGGTCTCTGCTCAGACTTAGTTACAGAGCAGTCTTGTTTTTGTCTTGATCCACCACATCACAGAGCAGCCCTGTCTAATGTTGGTGTTCTGAAAAACCGTTTCCATTCAAAAGGAGAGTGCCCTTGCCTGGCTGTTAGAGCCAGGACAGCTCTAAGCTGATGTTAGAGAAAGGCCACTTTTTCTTTCTTACTATTTTATATAAAGTAGTCAGGACCAGTCCTTCTACTAAGAGGACACTTGACCCGAAGCCTGAAGGGTGTGATACAGTGAGTCTTAGGACATCTGGGGCACAGCATTCAGGCTTGGGGAACAGCAGGTGCAATGGCTCTGAAATGAGCATGTGCTTGGCACGTTAGGAAACAGAAGGAAGGTCAGCGTGTGGCTAACATGTTTGAGACTCAAATGTTAGGAAATCATGTGGGGAGGATAGTAGTGATCCAGATCATGTGGGGCCTTGCAGGTAATTGGAGGAGCCTTTGCTTTAACCCTGGGTAAGAGAAGAAACTTTTGGGTTTTTTAGATTTAATAATATAAAAATTAGGCATTCTTTTAAAGTAAAAGATATGCTCACCTTTAAACAGAAAACACTTATTATTTATGATGTTCAGTTATTTATTCATTCAACAAATCTTTATAAAGTAGCTACTACATTCCAGGAGACAGCTCACAAAGCTGTGAATAAGATAGGCAAGGCACCCCCTGTTATGGAGCTAATGTAGTAGACGAGACAAGTATAAAATGAAAAGCAATATAATTTCCAATAGAGATAATAGATGTAACTACGGTGAAAATTAATGCAGGGTAATGGTATAGAGTACTTGGGGGAGAAGGGAGTTATTTACATAGGATGGTCCTGAAAGAACTGGCTGAGAAATGATATTTGAACAAACCTTTGAATACTACAAGGAAGTCAACATTCCAAGGAAAGTATGTGTAAGGGTCCTGAAGTGGGAAAACCTGGCTTGTTTGAAAAATGATATAAAAGCCAGCGAAAGGAGAGAACCGTGAATCAGGGGAGAGTGCTGGGAGGGGCTACGGTGAGCAGTTCTCAGTGTAGCAAGAAACAATTGGAAGGTTTTAAGAAGAGAAAAGGAAAACCCTGATTGAGGTTTTAAAAATATGCTATCAAGCAGAAAATGGACTGAAGGGGATGCAGTGAAAAGCTGTTGCCATGGTCCAAGTGAGAGATGGGGGTTGAGGTCTGGGTCAGGTGGTGGATTTTTAGGGATAGATATTTAGATTCAGGATAAATTTTGGAACTTCAGCTTTCAGGACTTCTTAGAGTTCACGGTTCTCAACTGGGAGTGAGTTACGCCCCCAAGGGATATTTGAAAATGTATGGGGACATTTTTGGTTCTCATGACTGGGGAAGTGCTACTAGCACGTAGAGGCCAGGGATGCCGGGAAACATCCTACAGTGAACAGGACAGCCCCTCGCAACAGGAATTATTCACCTCAAAACATCAATGGTGCCAAGGCTGAGAAACTCTGGATTACATGTGGTGGGAGAGGAATCAGTGAGGATTCCTAGGTTTGGGGCATCAGCAATGAGAGAACAATGTTCGTGAGTCATTTTGTGATGAAAAGGAAGGGAAGAGGAACAGTTTTGCATCATGACAATCGTGTAGAATTAAGTAACATACTGTAGATGAGGGTAATTGTAGGTATTTCTCCGAGTTTTTATCATGGTGCTTGATTCCTCTTTTTCTTTTATTTATTTATTTATTATTATTACTTTTTTTTATCAAGTTAACCTTGCTTTATAACATTTTGTTTATTATATACGTTATATATGTTTAGATGTCTGTGTAGGCTACATCACGTTCACCACCCGAAGTCTAATTGCCGTCCGTTACCATACACATGTGCCCTTTCACCCCTTTTGTCCTCCTCTTTCTCCTCTTCCCCTCTGGTAACCACCAATCCATTCTCTGTATCTATGTATGTGTGTGTTTGTTGTGGTCGCTGTTTTCTTCCACATATGAGTGAGGTCATACAGTATTTGGCTTTCTCCATCTGACGTATTTTGCTTAGCATAATGCCTTAAGGTCCATCCATGTTGTTGCAAATGGCAAGATTTCATCTTTTTTATGGTTGAGTAGTATTCCATTGTACGTATATATACTGCATCTTCTTTATCCATTCATCTGTTGGTGGGCACTTAGGTTGTTTCCAAATCTTGGCTATTGTGAATAATGCTTTGATGAACATAGGGGTGCATGTATCTTTTCAAATTAGTGTTTTCATGTTCTTTGAATAAATATCCAGAAGTGAAACAGCTCAATCATGTGGTAGTTCTATTCTTAATTTTTTGAGGAATCTCTGTACTGTTTTCTGTGGTGGCTGCACTATGGAGGATTCCTCCCTTTGTTTCCTGCAAATGGTAGTTATGTTAAAGTCAGTTAGGTAGATGCAGGAAGTGAGCAATGGGTTACTTGTTTCCCCCAAACCCAGAGGGAGACGAGCTTCTCAAATTTTCACTTGCAGGGGTTTTTGGTGTTTCTATTTCTGGGTTCAGCCGGTTAACAATGAGCTTGAGGCTCCCGTCTATAAAATGGAGGCAAGATGAACAAATCTGTGGAGAGACATGGAAAACTAAACTCCTCTCAGCAGGAGAATGCTGTCTCCTGGAAATCCTCCTGGGACAATAGTGACAATGATAGTGACAAGTGATATCTTTCTTAAGTATTCTAGTTGATATGTAGGGAGGTATCAGAAATAAATTGATCAACTGACAAATGTTCGAGGCCCTAGTGTGTACAAGGACATGAGGTTAGACCTTAGAAAGTTTGTTGAGTGAGCTGTGAATAAATGAATGAGCAGACAAGCAGGTGTAGAGAGAGAAAGTGGACAAGGCAGATTATAACAGCTTCTGGAAGATGGTCAATGTACATTGTTTTGAACAGAAAACTCACCTGAAAAAGTGATGTTTCCATACTTGAACTCAAAGCACAATAGTAACTAGGAAATTCTAGAAAATGAAAAAATAAATGAATATTCTCTCTTTTCTGCATTTCGTTTCTAGCTTACAAAGGTGGACCAAAAGCGTTAGATGGATACTTGTGAACTAAATACAGCCCTGGCTGTTGTGCTTTGATTTCATGTATTGCAACATTTTTTTATCATGACTTTTCAAAACTGTCCTTTCCTCAGTAAATCAAAATGGCCCTCCACCTTAAATAAATGATGGCATGGTCACCATAGATAAAAGTGCAATTTTTGAGCTGTAACTATATTTTTTGAGCTTTTCTATTTCCGTTAGTATTAATTCTATGATTAAAGAAATCTATGGTTGCTAAGATTTCCCCTAACTCAGAGTTGTCAATGTCATGTTCCTTGGTGGAAGGAATTGCATAGTTATGGGACTGTTAAATGGAGCTGAGAGTCTTTCTCCTACAAGTCAGACTTATACATAGCTCCTTTTAAATGTTTGCTCTGACTCCCGAAGCCCCCAGGCCAGTTTGAAAAACTGTCCAACAGTCTCAAAGGCTGCTTTGTTTTCGGCACCATCCCTGCACCGGGAACACAGAATTCATCACATGAGTATAAAAGTGGGATATTCTATTCAGTGTAACTTAGCTTCCCCAGGCATGTATCACACGCATGCTGGAAATGGTTGATTCTTCCACAGGCTGCAATGCACACCCACCAGTGTTCTGAGGTTTGTCAGGGACAGGAAGGCACAAGTTATCGTGTAAAAGGAAAAGTCTGCAAGTTCTGTGTCAAGGTTGCTAGTGTGTTTTTCTATAAATAGCAAGCGATAATGCAAACCACAAAAATATGTGGAGACAAGGCAACCAAAACTGGGAACACTTTTTGAGTTATAAGAGAGAGTTTCTTGGCTTTTTCCATGCAAACCAATCAGGGTTTCTTCAGAAAGACTATTCTCTGTGCAGAAGGACTTTAAATCGTTTTTCATTTTTCTAGCATGTTCTTTCCACTAGGTTTGTTTTTACTTGTCTTTACCAAATACTACGAACATTCTTGAAACTATATCTTTAAATCACTAATTTGAATGTTGAGCACACAATTCAAGTGTTAGATCACTAATTTGAATAATGAACATAGAATTAAAATTCCATGGTAATTGGACTGGATGAACTGCTTATTTAAGCATATTACATGAATATCATAACTTATCATCAAATCTAAAATACACGAGAATTCTGAAAGCTTGACCTTGAATAAGTAGTTCATATTATGTCAAGAAGTGTCTGTGGCACTTCATCTCTGAAAGCATATTACCATTATTCCTGAGTAAACAGCAGAGCAAGACAAGATTTATCAATATCTGGATGTCTTTATACCACCTTCAGACGGTGTTTTATATTTCCCAATCACTGTGTGTGATTAGAAATCCTCACTACATGCTCAAAATGTCTTCCCATTTCAGGGAGAATAAGACACATACCAGTTCCTCAGGAATATAAAAGAAGCTATGAAAAAGGACTCAAAAATGAATATTGCACTCTTCATTGGTTTTAACAAGATACAATAAGACATTCCCAAAGAACAGGTTCCATAGTTACAGCCACCTTCTCAAGGAGCTTGGGCGGTACAGCAGAGGAAAAGAACATACTCTTCCAGTGGCTGTTTGAAGAGCTTTGATTTTATTATGAGGAAAAGTAAAACAGGCCCCATGAATGCCCTCTGCAGTTTCCTATCTTCTTTTGGGTCTCACTTTTCCCTGCTTGAAAAAGAGAGACAAGATTTCTAGCCTTTCTTCTCTCCAAACTTCCCTCCTATTACAGTTTAAACCCTTTACCTTCTGGTTAGGTTTCTGTATCTGGTAGGAATGTTCGTTGGGCCTATAATAGGAACTCTTGTAACCTGCCATTGATCTTCTGATCTACCTGAGAAATGGCTACAACCAACTCACATGGGAATCTAAATTTAGTGATCATACATGCCCTGTTCTTGAAGGATTCCCTGTTCTTGCCCTGTGCTCGTCTGGTGGCATGGCAAGTTACTGGAGGTTTCTTTTTATATACAATGGCTTATGGGTTACAAATCCTAAAGCATACATTTAAAGCCCAAGGTCACCTCAAAATTAAATTACTCTGTGTTTAATTTCCTAAAATATGTCACAGTACCTGAAGGAGTGGCTTATACAAATACTAAAAAGCTCAGGAGACTAGGAACATGAGGATATCTAGAATAGCGTGTTTCATAGCAACTATGCTTATTACTAGTGTTATCAAAAGTGCTGACTAAACATGAAGTTCGGACATAATTACTTTCTGAAAGTTTGTTTAGAAAGAGAGAAATGGGATAAGACAGTAATATCATAGTTATCTAAATGTTTAATGTGTACAACATTTGTAAAAACGTAGCATCCACACTATGTAAGGCAGGATGTACCTTAAAATCTCACTTAGGCTGTGGACACAACAGAACCAGATGCAACTCCTGGAAACTTATTTACTATCCCAGAGACTCACACTTGATCTTAGCCAAAAGGCCAAGAAGCCTTTTGATATCCTAGAGACTCATCAGTAGAATAGGAATCATATTAGTAATTATCTAAAATGTTTATTGTAAGAACTAAATGTAAAAGTCTTAACACCGCTCTAGCTCAGAGTGGGTGATATATAACTTTGTGACTCACCTTTCTAAATCTGTACACTGCTGCTCATTTCCTAACCTGTTCTTAGCTATTCTCTGGCTATATTCATTATGTAGCTGGATTACCCAATGGTGAGACTAAGCCTGTGTTTGGGGCAATAGCAAACCAGAGGTACAACATTTTTTTTTGGAATGAAGTTGAGCTTAGCATATTTAAGCTTAGAAGTGCTATAGGATAATCATAGTTTTTTGAACTTTCTTGCCCTTACTTTTTGGCTCAGGGTTATTTTCATTTTGAACTACACAAGATGAGTGATGTGAGGAGATGAAAAATGATCTTTTAAATGTTTATAACCCTGGTTGGGCGTGTGACAAATGTCCCACAAGTGCAGAGGGACTGGACTGGAGGTCAGGGCAGAGAGAGTAGTCTCCACAAATAGCACAGCTCTGGGTGTGAGATCCAGGGCAGGACCTACACAGGTGACAAGGAAGAGCTGGTGTCTGCCTTGGTCTCGATGTATACATCAGGAGCAGTGGTTCTGTGGACTGGAGGCTACCCTGACCTGCTAGTAAGTCTTGGCTCTGCCACCGAAGTTCTTTCAGCTCTAGCAGTCTATGACTTCTATTTTCTATTTGTAATAATATCAATTTCAGATTAGTAATAGCAAGATGGGGAGGGGACTAGGCAGGGCCGTCTGACTAAAGTAGAAGAAGAAAGAAGGAGAGGAGACAGAAGAAAGGGAGAAAGGCCAGGAGAAAGCCAGGGGATGACAAGATGAAGAGGAGAAAGAGAGAGAGACGGGGCCAGGAAAGAAAGGGCAGTGAGTGTGAAGGAAGGAGAGAGGAGCCACAGAGCAATAGAGAACAGGCTGAGGACACAGGCTTCAGAGTCAGACAAACCTGTTTTCACATTTGGCTCTGCCACTTCCCGGTGTGTTAACCTTGGGCAAGCTGCTTCATCTTGCCAAACCCAAGGGTACCTTTCAAGGGGGCTAATTGTATCTCCCCCAGGCAAGTTGCAAGAAGTAATTCAAACCATAAAGTGTGCTGGTTTAACACTCAGTAAGTAATGGCGGCAATGATGGTGTTGATTATATGATGATGATGATCATGATGAAGGGAAAACTAACAAAGTTTAAGAAGTAAGAAACATAAAGATATGGAAAAGAAGCCTGGGGAGTGGGAAACTAGAA
Organism: Equus quagga; assembly: GCF_021613505.1. Taxonomy (NCBI): domain Eukaryota; kingdom Metazoa; phylum Chordata; class Mammalia; order Perissodactyla; family Equidae; genus Equus; species Equus quagga. The sequence continues at coordinate 21,204,051 of NC_060279.1, read as the reverse complement.
CATGAGGAGTAAAAGAGGAAAAAGTGAACATGAAAGAGACTGATTTTTTTGAATGCCAGGAGGACCTAACTGAAGCTTTGCCCCCAACCCTCTTCAAGGAATCCCATCTCTTTCTCTTCCTCATGGCCGTGCCCCTCCACCAGATAAATACTTTTCATTTACCTGTTCACTGGCTGGCAGGGGTATTCACTTCTCACATTGTGCGATTTACCCCTTCTTTTTTTCCTTCCAGGGGGAATGGAATTGCATTTTACGCTTGTGCCTTTTAGTACCGGGAGCTGAAACTTAATTGAAGACAGAATCCAGGACCATTACTTATGCAGATTGGATATACGCTCACTCTAACTCTATATATCTTTCAGAAATGCCTAAAGCAAAGAAATTATTCTTGATTTCTCTTTCCCTCACCTATCAGTAAGTCCTGTTAATTTCCAAAACATGTGTTAAAATCCATTTTCTTTATCCTACTATCTCACTAACCCAAGCCACCATTGGCGATCACCAAGATTTCTGTAATAATTTTGCTTCCACTTTTTCCTCCTCCAGTCTTTCTCCAAAGATAAAATCATTCCCCCACCCATGAAAACCATCCAAAGGCTTTCCTCTGCCCTATGTATAAAATCTAAACCCTTTCTCCTTGTTTACAAAGCCCTACATAATCGCCCCATTGACCCTTCCAATTTCATTCTACTTTTCTTCTTGCCATTTACCCTCAGGCCACACAGAAGATGTTTTTCTCCCTGTTTCTTGAACTTTCCAAGTTTTGTTTTTTTCTCCTTTAGGGCCTTTCGAATAGCTCTTTCTTTTCTTTCTTATCTTCATATGCCAGACTCCTTCTTGTCATTCTGATTTAGCTTAAAATTCACTCTCTGAGCAGCTTTAGATTGCCACTCCATATAAAAGTCACCCAATCTCTTGGATCACATTACGCTATTTTACTTTTTCACACAGGCACATTCTCCCTTCTGTTGACTGGTTAGTATATGTGGGCACATGTACATATGTATACATGTAGGTCTCCTTGTCCCCAGAATTTCAACTTTAAGAGAACAGAGGCCTTGCCTGTCTTGTTCACAAAACCTTTCCCCAATGCTAAGAATTTTGTCCAGTATATAATAGGAACTCAATAAATAATCTGTTAAATTAATGATTCAGCCTTTGAATACAGAATCCTTGCCAGTATTTTAGAATTCTTTACAGGTAATCAACATTTCATTCAAGCCGTTAAGTTAGACAGCCTCCCCATCCTTCCCCTAATTTGATAAGTTAATAACGAATAATATTTGCTAAGTCAGTAGTGATAAAAATAACACAAAATGCTCTTTAGGAAAAAAGTTGATATGATTTTATTTTTTTCACTTTCATTGTACAAACAGCTCAAAGCATCCATCTGCCTTGGGATGAAGGGGGGATTAGGACTGTCAGGGAAAGAAAAAAAATATCATTTATGTTATAACTTTCAAAACAGAATCTTGTGACAAATCAGTAGCTTTAAAGGCTGAGACTGTTGAAAGAGAAAGGATTTTCTAAATATCTATAGCTCCCGTTTAACAGTTCAAAATGCCAGGCCTGGCCAAATTAGATCACAGGAATTTATATATGGGCAATCCCGTGACAGACAGGAAGGGGAAGTAAAGAAAAGTAAAGAAAAAGGAAAGTCCATCTCATCTAACATGAGAGAAATGGAAGAAAGATAGAAAGAAGATATGGGAGGTAGAGTCACTAATACATCCTTTCTCCCCTTTTGGTCTGAACCCCAGGGCTCCAGAGGTTTGTGTTACACAAGCCTAGGGCACATCCATGGCGGACATTCTCTGGCTGTGCTCGCATTTTTTGATGAGACCCTCACACAAGGAGGTGCTGAGACAACATAGAGAGGTGGGTTTGGAGATCCCAACACAGTTGACAGGACAAACCAGCATGATCAGTCATACAGGGTTGCAGTATAAAGCTTGGCTTCAGTTTCCCTGAGGTGAGAGCCAGCAGACCTGCCCTGGGGCCCTGTAGACTTGGCAAAGATTTAGAGGGTCTGCAGTGCAGCCAGCAAGAGCTGAGATGAGCCTGAGTGAGCAAGCAGGGTCTGAGCCCCAAATGAATGAAGGAAAAAGACTCTAGGTGTACTGACCAGAGGGGTCAAGAATTATGCCTGCAGAATTCTCTGGAAGAGACCAGCCTCATGATACTTCAGGGCGATTGTTACCGACTGATTACCTCAAGGAACTCAAGGGAGGTTTTGGAAGCATTTAACTGTTTCTCCAAAATTTTGTTGTTGTTGTTATGTTAAGAGATGCAATCACCAACCACCCTGAACCAGACAGAGCCCCATCACAAGAGCAGTGCCTTTGCAGGTGAGCCGAGAGATGCCAACTGAGCCTGAGCGAGTGAATACTCACCTCTTTGTGAATATTCAGTCCCCTTCTGAAATAAAAGGCCCCTGCTTTCCCATGCTTGGGGACAGTCACGAGCTTGGAAGTGAGTCCTCGTGGGTCCCTATTTGCTGCAAATAAGCTCCACTTTGTGTGACAACTACTTCTGGTGGAGAGTCTGATTTTAACTTGCCAAGAGGCAAACTCGCTTTGGTTCAGTAACAGGATCAGCTAATCCCTAACAAAAGATAACATGACCTCCTCCTGAGGGGCCTCCTTCCTCCCAACCCAAGAGATGATGTAAACATTTTCCTGTGCCCTAGACGCCACCTCTGAAAGGAGCAAGGAGAAAAGAAGAGTCTGAAGGACAGAGCAAATATTCCCAGGGGACTAGGTAGCACCTACGTGCCTGGAATGATTATTGCCTCAGATAGACTTTTAAACTGAGTTGGACTCATTTTCTTCCTTCCTTCCTTTTTTTCTTTGCTCATGCCATGTAGGAGGTAAGGGATTTAAGGAAGATCAGAGTGGTTTTAGACAAAATTATAAATCTATATTTTCTCTACATACCTGAGTACAGTATGTTACTTTTGTAATCCATTCTACAATGTTCAACTGGAACTCATTCCTCATTCTGATGCCTTGAGTACTCTCTGAATACAAATTGCCTTCTCTAGAAAATATGAGACTAGCAGCGTCAGCACAGAATCTTATTTCTTAATTTTATCACTATTTATCTGGGTATGAAAATATGAAAGAATAAATTTAGGAAGACATTTAGATATTTAAGCTGAATATTCAGTTTAAGAATATATTATTATGCAACTAGAAGACTATACATACGTATATTAATTTCTAAATGATTTTCTGATTACAGGGGACATGAATATTAGGAAAATTTGAATCACACGACCATATATTAATAGAAATAGATCTAGTACAAAACTGTACAAAATTTAAAACTCTCCAAAGAACAAGTTTTTTAATTGTTTTATTGGTGTGGGATTTTTCTCATTCAAAAATCGTTCATGCAACTTAAAAAAACTTAGGATAGTCTGTCAAATATGCAAATAGTCTTGTGGATTAAAAGTTAATTTATTAGCACTAACTCTTGGGGCCTTTGTATAAAAATATTTTGAGTTAGTTTAGATAACTGAATGGGTTTAAAAGAGAAGTGAATTTCTTCAAAAATATTCCAGAAGTACTATTTTTCTCTAAAATAGTTATCCTTGTAAATATGGTTATTCTTGTAATTAGTTTTAACTATTAAAGTTAAATCTGAGCCACTATGGCTCAGGCTGTTTCTTTGGGAACATATTATTTAGGAAATAGTCGAGGAGTTGGTGGGATAAAGATGGATTTATTAGTATTTGTTTTATTTATAAGAGGAAATAATCTTAAAGTTTAAATAATCTTAAAGTAGAAGCTTTAATTAAACAGCAACTTTAAACTCTAAAAATTATTAATAAATTATAAGGTGGCTTGAAATAATTCTACAGTATAATAATAGGTGCTAAGGATGTTCAACACAATATTATGATTTTAATAGCATCCTTCTTCCTTTCTGCTCTAGCCAATACATGGCTTTCATTAAATACTACACAGGGCTCGGACAGAGTTAATTGTCTAAGCCTGTTCAAAAGGCCTGAAATTACTCTCAGGGAATCAAAACATTATGCTGGAAACTACAGACACAGATAAGAGTGTGGGCTTTAATTTAAAGAAAAGGGATGAGTCCTGAGCCATAAACAAAGACACTCTGTATTGGTTTGAATAGCTAGAAACTTTTTTATTTTTTAAATACCGCTTCAGATAAGTTTAAACCCCTTTGGATATAAATAAGACAAGTGATCAGCTCATGAGCCAAACTTGCTGAATTGTGGGGCCAGTACCTTAGACATTGTACAATGTCAGGTATTTACATGTAGGTAGAACACACTGGGAAAATGAATATGGTATCGTTTCAAAAAAGGGCAACTCTAAGGAATAATGTAGGACAAACACAGAACCTATAAGAACTGTAAGCCTGAGGTACATAATAAACCCTTTAAGTCAGTATTCATGATAATTAGATATGGGATGGACTGAAGTTTAATTCAGCACTATCAGTGACAGTTGGTTAAGCAATTGTGCAAATAAGATCACAGAAGACTTGTTTAAATCAAAGGTCTGCTTTTAAAATCTTTTGGTATTTCTGAAGTAGATTTTGCTGTTTCCAAACTCATTTATGGACTCTTCAAACATTTATTAAAACATCTATTATATGTTGGGCCATGGTCAGAAATTTGGGGATATAAGAAATGAAAGATATAGACCCTGATTTCGAAGGAGAATGAACACACCAAAAAACCAATGAGTACAAAACAGTGTGATGAGAATTATAAAACGATGAACCTGGTGCTAGAAGGAGGAGTCCAGAGAGCCACCTGTGAGAGAAGAAAAAGAGAGAAGGTAGTGCTCAATCTTGGAAGGAGTTCTAAAGGATGAGTGGAAGTCAGCCAGATGGATTTGGGTCCGGGAGCTAGAAGATCTTACGCAAAGGGATCGATGCATTGGAGAGCGTGGCCCGTTTGGGGGAACATAGCAGTAATAAGGCTGGGAACCAGAGCCATAATATGTGGTAGCAAGACAGAACACGAAACTGAAGAAACATGCAATTGAGAGCCTTCCACATCTTGCCAGTAGCTTGAATTTACCCTGAAGGCTGTGGGAAGCCGCTGGAAGGATTTCAGCAGGATTGTATTCTGACCACGGCAGAGAGAAAAGATTAGAAACAGGTACGGTGGAGGCGCCAACTGGGAGACTACTGCAGTAATCGAGGTGAAAAATGATGAGGTAATGAGTCCATCTTGCTTAGCCGGTCTCCATTCCCATCTCCATGCAGGCTTGCTTTTTGGATTTTCTACACAGCATGTCTCAAGCATTTGAAAGCTACATTTTCTACCTCTTCAGAGAGTAACTGTGCTAATAATAATAACAACTAATATCTATTGAGCTCTTACCATGTGCCAAAAGTCTAGACTCTTTACACATCACAAATTGTGTAATTGTCATAACAGCCTTATAAGGAACGTACTTCATTATCTCCATTTTACACACAAAAAAAGAAAGGAACAAGGCAGTCATAAAGCAGATAAGCGTCAGAAACTTCATTCAGAGTCTGTTTTTGACCCATTTGTCATACTGTCTCTCTGCTCTCATTACTGTCCTCAATAACATAATTCTTTGGGTGATTCCTCTCCTTTCTCCTGAGTACTCTTCCCAGCCTTATTTTGATTTTGTTTTGGCTGACTGAGTTTTCAGCCACTCACTCTCAACAGTGTTTCAGGTTCTGCCCCTGGTCTTGATGCTGATAAGACCCTCGATCCACCCCTCAGCTGTGGTCACCTGCCTCCATTTAAGACTTCACAGCCTAAATGGTTGGATAGAGAAGAAAGAGTGACTTTTTAAAACTATTTATGGGTTAGAATTAGTGGGGTTTGTTAACTAAATGCATGGATTGGGTCAGGGAGAGAACAAGGACGTTATGCCGCAATTATTAGTCAAATGAACATTCAATATTTATGGTATTATGATTAAAAAATATTATTCACTGTGACCCATATAGTGCAATGTGACTATATTTCCTTTCTAGTACTACTTGTCTTTTCTCTGGAATGAATAATTGCCTCATATTTTTTTATTTGCTTAGTTTTCTCTGTACCTGTCACTATGTTTTCCCCCAAGTCTCTGACAGAAGTATAAATCTTTTCTCAGTTAATCACGCATGAGGAAATCTGTTAAATTCATTTGTAACTTGTAGACATTTCTTCAGCCTTCTTTATATTGGCTCCAAATCAGATCATTTGTTCTCTAATTCTCTCTGATGTCTGAAGTCCTGGGGTTTCCCTTTACCTGGGATTTCTGTGAATTGCTTTTGCCTCACTTCTATAGCCTGTACCCCATGTCTTCCAATATCTTGTTCTATTTCTTAGCTTTGTTGGAGCATGTCATCCCACAGCTGCTGAGAAAGAGGCCATGGAAACTGGGCAGAGTCCAGATTGTGCCCCACATGTTAATGATGGATGTGCATTCTGATGTCAGTCTTCTGACCTAATGGAGGTGTCATGCCATGCTGCTTTCTAAATATTCTGAATGTCATCTCAACATAGGAGGTAAATGTTTTGAGAATTTTCATGTCTGAAAATAACTGTGTTCTATACTGGCATATGATTAGTTTGGCTAGGTATAGAATTCTCATTTGGATCATCATTTTCACTTAGAAATTTGAAGTCACTGCTAAACTGTCTCCAAATGTTGGTGTTAATATTTCTAAGTCCAGCATCATTCTGAATCCTGGTTTGTTGCAGGTGACCTGTTTTTTTCTCTTTTGAAGTTTTATGGATCTTTTGATCTCCCTTGTTCTTGCAGTTCTAGCTTTTTCATTTACTGAGCTGTACACTCTGGGAGCTGTTTCAGTTTGGTGACTTTTGGTCTTCAGTTCTTGAAATTTTTCTTGTATTATTTTCCTGATAATTTTCTCTGTTAAAATTTTATCTTTTCTCTTTTTCTGGAACTACTATTATTTTAACACTAGAGCTCCTGAACGAGTCTTCCATCTTATATTTTCTTTCCTATTTTTTATTCTTTGTGTTTTTTGTTGTGCTTTCTGAGTAATAGCCTCAAATTTATCAGCTTAAACTTCTCTGCAGTTTTTTATTTCTGCTACCCAAATTTTGATTTCCAAGATTTTCTTTTTGTTCTCTGAATATTCTTTTTTTTATAACCTCTTGTTCTTATTTTGTAGATGCAATATTTTCTCATGTTTTGATTATTAATTAATTTTATTTAATTTTCACTTATAAAGGTAGATTTATATCTTTCTTCCAGCTTTACTGAGGTATAATTGACAAATAAAAATCGTATATATTTGAGGTATGCAACATGATGAGTTGATATATGTATACATGGTGAAATGACTACCACAATCAAGCTAATTACAAGTCTATCACCTCATCCTGTTATTTCTTTTATCTCTCAGAATAATAGTTATCTTTCCCCAGAACTTTCTTTGGGTCTCCAGATTGTGTGTGTCTGAGATTTTTGTTTTCCTTTTGTTTTGATCTTTTTCATGTTAAAAGATTTCTTCTTATGTTTGATGATCCTGGTGGTCCATTATTTATTTACTTGAGGAAGATTAGCTCTGAGCTAACATCTGCTGCTAATCCTCCTCTCTTTGCTGAGGAAGACTGGCCCTGAGCTAACATCTGTTCCCATCTTCCTCTATTTTATATCTCGGAGGTCTGCCACAGCATGGCTTGACAAGCAGTGGGTAGGTCCATGCCCAAAAGCTGAACCAGCGAACCCTGGGCTTCTGAAGTAGAGCACACGAACTTAACCATTATGCCACTGGGCCAGCCCTCCATTTATTTTTAAGAGAACTAATAGCAATGTGTGTCATGGTGGGGAGATCTTTGGAGTGGTGAATTTCTGAGTGGGAGCCACACTATAGGATCAGGCAGCAGTGAGCTGTAGATCTTTCCTCTTGGGCCTGTTAGCTTCTCCATCGAGGAATTATCTAATCCTTAGCTTAGGGGGCTGACTTAAGCCTGAGGTCAGCAATCTGGGAGCCAAGTAAAGCAAGAGAGTATTTCTTTAAACTACCTTGAAAATAGCATCGACTCTTCTTTAATTTGATCTATATTTCCTCCCAATTTGTGAGATTAGTGAGACTTTTCTTCACAAACAATTACTAAATATTTGGACCAGTCCTAGAACCTTTACCTGTCACCATATATTTTAAAATTTGTAAGACTCTAAAAATCATTCTTTCAGATGATTACATTATTTTAGTAACTTGCTGTAATGACTGAAATTTTTACCATTAAACTCTGTAAAGAAAGCACCCTTTAAATGCACCTATGTTGCCTGAAAGAAGTACCCTCATCATTTAACATAGCACGTTAGCTCGTTGTCTCTTACTCAGGATCCTCTGAAAGAATGCCACGCAGAACAGTCACTTTTGATTGGGAGAGGAATAGAGGAAACATATATTGCATGATACACTAGTCTTAATTTCCCTAATGGATTGTCATAATCGAGGATCCTGGGATGCATTAGGAACCTGAGGGACAGGGTGTGAAATGGAAATGGAGAAAGGGCACAAAGAAACAGAGCCCCTAGGTAAATTCTTCCTTGACAATATTTTCAAAGGAAAACCAAAATTAGCAGTGGTTAGATCTGTAAAGCTGAGAGCTTAAAGATGTCAGAGAAGCAAGAGGCCCATAGAATGCATCTGGGAAGGTCTGTGGATGAATCTGCTTGAGTAGAGTTCTAAAGTATGAAAAGTAGCATGACGTGGGGGGTGACAAGACTGAGAAAACAAATCATTGTTATCTATCTAGCAGGTTATTTGCATTTTTTTCTTGTAACCTAAGTAAATTATTTAGATTCACATGTGCTCGTGCAAAGAGAATTAGAGAAATGAGATTCTACGTGAATCATCCAAGCTAAAATATCACCTTTACTCAAAATATCTGAAATGTCCTGATAACTGAGACAAAAGTATGTCAATTTTGCATTTTTAAAAGCTTTTATGCTATGGGGAACTCCTTTAGTCAAGGCTGTGTGTATGTGTGTGTGTGCGCATGTATTCAATATGGATCCAACCAAAGAAATTAAATAACTGGATTTCACATATCAGGAAATTCAGAAACTGCTCAAGTCCTAGACACAGGATGTTTGGCTGCATCACCCTGGTGATGAGGCTGCAGAATCTAACGTCTAGAACAGTGTTTCCTTCCCTCGGTGATTCCAGCAGGCTTGGACTTGCTCAGTATTTTCTAGGGAGCTCACCACTTGGACACCGAGCTGCTCCCTAAAGAGATGCAGGTAATTCAGAAAGCTGTGGCTTGCTATGGGTACAGATAGGACGTGGGTCAAGGAAGAAGAGGACAAAGCTACTAAAGATTCTAGTTTTCCAGGAGTCAGAAAACAGAGGCCACTCTTTGTTTTTCTTAAACGTCAAGGCTAAGCTTCATTGAGGGGAGGATTGTTGTCAAGTGTCCAGGCTGAAGTCCATCTCTGGTAATTATATTGCTTAGACTTTAATTCCTTTGAAGTTTCAAATAGATAAGGTCTAATTTCCTCTTCCTGCTAATGCCTTCCCTCCATATACCTCTTCATTTCTTGTGTTGGTGGCTTGTGCAGTGTTGTGGGGCGGTGTTATAAGATTAGCTGTGTTTTATCAAATAGATTAGGTTATTATTTGATTTAGGGAATCTTTGGAAATGAAAGGTGATAAAGGGTTACAAATTTGTAGGTATTACTATATTCCACTTATTTAAAGTAGTTTTAAGTTGGAGAATTAGGCATTATATTATCAAGGCTTTGCTTTCTTACCCACAGAGATTTATCTAAATACTTTAAGCAAGTATTTTTAAAATTTTTTGTGAGCAGAACTTTGAAAATGGAACAAGATTTTTGTATTTTGAAGAAGCCCAGAGATAAATCCTTTTACCAAGCCCAAGGGCTGTCATGAGTTTTATCTGTTTTTGAAGTTTGGATTTTTGTACATGGTATCTTCAAGTACACATACCTGTCAACTAAAAGTTGCAGAGAAACTTATATGCTCTTTAAATTTCTCTAGAAGACATGATTGATCCTTAGCCTTAGCCAGATTTTCAGAAAACAAACAAAAAGGAATGAAGGGCAAGAAATGGACTCACGCGTCAATTTCATGAATTGAGCTATATCAAATGTGAGCACTAGAACCTTTAGGACCTCAAAACCAAAGTTCTTTCCTTAGCTGTAAGCATCTGGCTACTAACTAGAAGTAAATTATGACTTCTTAATGTTTCAGTTTCACCTTAAATGAGAATTAGGTGCCCAGGAGCCAAACGGTAAAAGAGGCTTTGTCTAGGCAAATGCTTTTAGGAAACTGTGCATGTAATTAACTAGCAAGTATCTTTTTCTAAGTCACTGCTTTGTTTTCACAAATGTTACACATCCTTATTTGAAGGCAAATTTGGACAGCTTGGGTTGGCAACCCACGTCCTGAGTTGGTCTGGCTATTAACAAGTTAAATGTCCTTGGAAGAATAGTTGAGAGGAAAGGAAGGAAAGATAGCTCTTCTGAAATTTCAAAAGAGAAATTCCCACCTCTTTTTCTTGCCAATGCTCCAAACAGAATGTGAATTTGGTGACTGCTAGACTGTTTGTGGTGTGGATCTGTGGGCCAGTGTGCACAGTTCAAGCCTTGCCCGTCATTTCTGAACCCTGACTAATAACAGGTTTTGGCTTTAATACATTAGTCAGCACAAGGTTGTTTGACAGGGCAAAAAAGCATGAAAGAGACTTTACTCTGTCTCTTCTGCTTCATATTCATAAGACCTTCTTTCGTTTTTGTATTTCATTTGTTTCATTTAAGGCCGACCAGCAGATTTTAGATGATAAAGATTTTTTGCTTTAAATATGATCAGGGAAAACGGATCATTCTGAAAAAGCTCTGCGTATTTCAACATGCACAAACCTTGAGAAATTTTGAATGAAATAAAAAAGCCAGTTGAAAAGAATTCATATAATATGATACATTTATGTAAATTTTAAACTTCTTTATATTTTTATGGCTACATCTGTACATTGGAAAGACGTATTTATATTCATAAGAAGGACGAACACCAACTCCAGGAGAGTGGTTATTTGTGGGGGAGGGAGAAAGAAGAAAGCAACAGCTTGCACTGGGGTGAATTGGGACTGTAGTTGTAATCTGTTTTTCCTCAAAAAAGGAGAAAACTATAACTCCTTTTAGCATATATGGCAAAATGTTAGTACTTTTAAAATCCAGGTTTATTTTTTTGCAATATTTAATAATTCAAAATTTACAAAATTTATATAAATACAACACAGTCTCTGAGGTTGCTGAAATACTTGAGTTCATTTCAACAAGCCTTTATGGAGAATCTACTATGCATTAGGCACTGGGAACACAAACCACAAACTTGAGGGTCACATGGTCCCTACCAAAGGGAACTCACAGGCACGAGAGAAAGAGAGATGTAACAAATACAATAAAACGTGGTAATCACAATCATGTTATACATAATGGTTTCTAAATAGAATGATTGACTCTATGATGATTACTTTACTAGACAAAAGTAGAGGAAATCTAGACCAGATTAATGTTAAAAAGTCATCATGAGTTGAATTAAAAAATAATTTACTTTCATATTTAATATTTCAAAGTATTCTCAAAAAGAGGTTTTCAAAATATAATTGGCAAATGTTCCCGTGTAATTTACTTAAATACTAAATATTTATTATGTCCTTTAGCAGATGTTTCCTTTGTGGTCACTTCTGAGTCTGTCTTTATGATTCATTTTGGTTTTTATCATGGAAACATTGTCATCCCAGATTGATAGTCAAATCTTCACAGAGAGGGCTGTCTAGTTTTCATATTTTTATCGCTCAATCTTTGGAGTTTTTAGCATAGTCCTATATAAAAAATAACAATTAATTTTTTAAAAATTTCAATTCTTTTTGAATGCCTACTATATGTTATCGGATCACAGTAAAGAGGTGTTTAACCCCAAACTCAGCATTTGGGGCCAAGGGCAAAAGGGAAGACACTTGGAATTACACTTTATCCTGTCCAAAATATGCAGATACAGTGTACGAAAAACATAACGTCATGTATGAAAATGGTGCAAATGCCATCCATCACTCCAGGCAGAGGAAACACTACAGTTAATTACCAAGAAGGCTGGCGAGGCACTTTGGAATCTGAACAATGCACTACTGGCTCCCCTTCTGAGAAAATACTAATGGGAAACACTAAAGTTTTTTTCCACCCAACTTTCATCCAAAGAAAAACTACCACAAAACTTAGCATTCCACAGTTGGGGTAGATATAAAAACAGGAAAAAAGGCAGTTTATTCTATTCATAGCTGTACTTGGTTACCAATAATGCTAACAGATTGCCATCAATAATTGTCAAAAATAGAACAGTAAATATTTGATATCTCAGCTGTAATTAAAATGAGCATAATGTGATATTGGGGTGCGAGGAATAAGAGAGATCTCTGATAAATCAGCAGAAGGAGCAGGTACAATATGTGAGTCACAGTAGTAAACACACATTACACCTGATGGCTCAATAGAAAACTCCGTTCCTGGGGCATGCATTGATCCCCTTAGCAACAAACAACCTGGGGTTACAAAAGCTTTACTTTAACCAAAAATCTGTTTGTGGAAAAGAAGAGTTTATCTGTGTCCAGAAAACAGCATTGATAACAATGAAATGGAAAAAAATCAAGCAAACCCAGAAGCATTTAAAGCAATCATGGTTGCTAAGGAGATAGAAAGTAAAGTCAACACAATGTAAGGGACAGTTTCAGACAGCAACAGTCCAAAATGTTGGGGCCACAGCCAAAGCGAGAGCTGAGTATGTGCATGGTAGAGAAAGTGGTAACACCACATCTATAACGGTGAGAATAGACCTGTAGGTCTGTTTCTTGGCTCCCAGTGTAGCCTCGTGAACCTAGCAACCATCTCCCTTTCTGACCTAACTGGATCCCACTTATCCTCCATTGTTTGCTGGCTATATTCTGGTAAGGACTTCTCCCCCATCAGGTAGAGTGGGAAAGACTCCCTGTCCTAGGAAGGAGCTGCCTGAGTTGCAGAGTCCTCTTTGTAGAACAGAAGGGCTGGAATTTGCCTCTGTCTTCTGTAGCCTGGATTACCTGATTCCTTCCTTAATCTCATTTGCCCATTTGGTTCCTAAAAGCCGGCTTCCACGTGCTTGCTGGGCCCAGCCCCAGAAGATACTCCACTTCTTCCTTTGTGTTTCACTTCTTATCTCAGATCCATCTGCTTTCCCTCTCTCCATGGTTCAGTGCTACTGGTGGGAACACTAGCATTAACAGTGACTAATGTTTATTGAGTTCTTACTATATTTCAGGTATTGTTCTAAACACTGTTCAAGTGTTAACTCTTTTAGGTCTTATTAACAAGCTGAGGTTGATACACTTTTCATCCCCGTTTCACAGATGAGGAAACAAGGCACAGTTAAGAAGTGTCTGGGCCTGGAATTAAACTAGGTGGCTCACAATCTTGACCAGTACACTATGCTGAATTTCATGCGACTCTGTGCAATAATGGAATTACGTGGGATAATAAAGGGCATGGAAGAAATACAGTGACTTTCAATGTACTAAAAATACCTTGATGTGAATTAAATGCTTTCTGATGATAAATGTCACAGTTACCATGAAATCCTTCTTTGAAGGTCTTAAGAGCTGGTACGTGTTGGGATAGTGGTGGTCCTTTTTCCACACCAATTCAACAAATATTTGAATACCTGCTATGTGTTCTAAGAAATCAAAAGCAATTCAGATGAGATACCTGCCCTCAGAAAGCTTTCAGTCTACAGGCCAGACCCATGGCTGAGTGGTTAAGTTCACGCACTCTGCTTCAGCTAGCCCAGGGTTTCACCAATTTGGATCCTGGGTGCGGACCTAGCACCACTCATCAAGCCATGCTGAGGCAGCGTCCCACATAGCCTGATGGGAAGGACCTCCAACTAGAATATACAACTATGTACTGGGGGGCTTTGGGGAGAAGAAGAAGAAAAAGAAGACTGGCAACAGATGTTAGCTCAGGGCCAATCTTTAAAAAATAAATAAATAAATTTTTTAAAAGCCCCATATATCTTCTCTAGAGCCGCCCTTCCCCCCCACCACATCACTGAGCTCGAGTGCACATACTCACGCACATACTGATTCCAGCTCCAGGTGACTGTTCTCCTTAGCAGCCCCTGCTAACCTTAAAAAAAGGAAAAGAAAAAGAAAGCTTTTAGTCTAGAGGAAGCCAGACATATAGACACATACGAGCGTAAAAGGTGCTATACGTGTATATCAAGATACATGGGCAACAGTGATCAAATTTATCAGAAATAAAGAAGAAGGAGGGTTTCACAGAGAAGAATAGTTAAAATACATGACCAGGCATCGGTCCTGATCAAATTAAATTCATTGTCTAAGTATATTTTTTATCTTCTAATATTTGAAGAAGCAGATTTCACAGGAACTTGGGGCCAAGTTTAATTTTCTTCATCATGTCCTGTTCTTTCTCAAATTACAGTGAGAGAGATTATGTAGTATTGAAATTTCTATGCTGGTGCCAATTGTTTTCCCAATGGGTGCTTTGGCAGTTCATAAATATATCTGCATAATTGGCTATGTTAGGCCTGGTGTCATGTTGACATGTCTTGTGACTCTCAAGGTCTGGGAGAAGCTTGTAGAGATTATGAGAACCCTGAATTAACACTTTGCCCTCAGTTATTACCTAATCATGCACATTAATTATCTCATGGAAGGGTTTGTGGCGACGATGGATGAGAAGGGCTGTATTTTGAGTGGCTGCTTAGGAAAGGTCAAAAGTGCTCGCTAATATCTAGCCTTAAGGCACTTTAGATGTGATTTCCAAACTGAAAGCTACAGCAATGTAAGAGCCTTCCATGGTAACTCACCTGCATCGGCTGGGCTCCAGCAGCAAGCTGTGCAGGGCTAGAGCCAGAGCCCCCCTGAAGCAGCTCATAGTGTGGCAGAAGTGAGCAAGCATTAAGCTGAAGCCTGGGAGAAAAGTATAATTAAGGCACTTCCATTAGAAGTAAGTAGCACCATCTTAGAGACGAAGAAACGACAGTGCTCGAGATTCATTCTCTCAAAGGAGAGAGATGAACTGGAGAATCCACAGAAAGTGTAAGTTACTTCATCAAATTTGTGGTGCAACGCATATTTGGGCACAGAATTCTGGGTGGGTGAGGGGTTGCTTCTTCTGTAATGTAGCACAGTACTGGATCTACAGGAAGGGGTGCTGATGCAACAGAAGAGAGTTCCCATGTGTGATCTAGCAGGGAGGGTGAGTATCAGTGAAATGGGGGAGAGAGGCTAGGAACAGGGTGAGGCAAGTGAGGCTAATTTGTTCAAGTGTGGGATTCGGTTCTTTCTTTCTTTAAAATTTTGAACTTCTGTTCATCATAGATTTTTTATATTAATATTGATATTCTAAAATATTGTATTAAAGTATTATTTATCTTGATTACTATGTTTTTGACACACCCTTAAATTTTGCACCCAAGGGGAGTGCCTCACTTGCCCCACCCTTGTGGCAGCGCTGCACGACTGCCATTGAGGGAGATGTTTCTGCATGAAACGCAGATTCATTGCACCTGATTGTAGATGCAACCTCACAGGGCATCTGATCTTACCTTAACCCAGAGGCTGCAATTCGAAGGCCTGAGGACCCTTTTATTTGCCATAAACATTATTTATTTTTGAAAATCTATTTGGTTGCCCCCGTTTTGAATTGGAAGATTTCTTCTAAAACAATTTGGACATCTGCCTTCTCTTGAAAAGTTGGAAGGTCGAATACACTGGCTCTAGGTTGTTGCATGGCAGGAATCAATTAAGGCCGACTAGAATCTCCCGTCCAGTTCATTGGACTCACTTCATATCTGGATGTTACTACCTGGTGCTGTAGCCAAGGAGATTCTAAGCCTTGATTAACTGCAGGATTCTGTCAATAAAATTTCTTAAAAATGGGCTTTCATTCATTTAATAAATACTGATTTTTTTGTGCCTACTATGTGTAACGTATCATGCTGAGGAGCAAGATGACAAGGTTCCTTCCCTCTTGGAACTTTTTAAATCTCATAGGCAATGTTATGGGTTGAATTGTGCACCGCCCCCCAACCCCCCGCCCTGAAAAAGGTATATTAAGTCCTCATTCAAGTACCTCAGAAGGTGACCTTATTGGGAAATAGGGCCTTTACAGAGGTAATCAAGTTAAAATGAGGTCATTAAGATGTGCCCTAATCTAATATGACAGATGTCCTTTAAAAAGAGGGAAATCGGGATACAGAGACAAAAACAAACAGAGGGAAACACTGCGAAGACACACAGGGAGACGATGGCCGTGGGAGTGGCGTGAGGCGTCTACAAGCCAAGGAATGCCAAGGATTGCTGGTAAACGCCAGAAACCAGAAGAGGCAAGGAAAGATTTTCCGCTAGAGCTGTGGGAGACCATGGCCCTGCTGACCCTTCTGACTTGTAGCTTCCAGAACTGAGACCATAAATTTCCGATGTTCAGCCACCAAGTTTTTAGTACATTATGACAGCAGCCCCAGGAAACGAATACGTGCAGTTAGTAAATAATGGTTTGAACAAATAGTTGAATAACAACTGTGACCAACATAATGAAGGGACCATATAGAGCGCTGTGAGAGTGGATGTTGAGGTGGCGAGCTGATCTTAGTAGGAGGTTATGGGGTCTTTTCTGAGGAAGGTGTGTTTTAGCTGAGGTCTGAAAGATGAATAGAAGTTACTTTCCAGTAGTGAGGAAAACAGGCACAGTCGGCTGGAAGGACTGTTGTGTGTGTGAAGGCTCTAAGGAAAAAAGGAGTAGGATATATTCAAGAAACTGGAAACCAACTGGTGGCTGAACCACAGAGGGGAAATTGCAGAGCCTGGTTAGGTGGGCCCAAAATAATAGGGTGTATTGACTTATAGCTGTGTTACTTTGGGGAAGTTATTTAACTTCTCTGACGATAATAACAGTACTGACCTCACATGGTTGTTATGAGGATTAAATGAGATAGTAAATAAAATAGTCTTAAAAGAACGGCTGGCACATATGCCTCCAGAGATATTACCTATTGTTATGACTCCTGTTGTTCTTGTTGTTGCCATTATTACTGACAGGGCGAGGATGGTCAGTGCCCTGGGATACCCTTAGCATGCTGGTCTCTATCTTGAAGGCAATGGGAAGCTAATGTACGCTTTTAATCAGGGCATAACCAGATTTTATTTTTGCAAGATCCATCTGACGGATTAGAGGTCAGCGGGGATGCAGCCACTGGCAAAAGTTCCTGTAGACAGGTGTTGGAAGGGGCAGTCCTGCCTTGCTCACCTTGTAGAATTTGGAGAGATCACACACCATTTAAATAAATTTTGAAATTCCATAGAAAGCTGCCTTCTTGTAGGTTTCACGGTTTTCTTCTAGAACAAACACGCCCTGGGTGATGCATGGATTTTTAATCTCAGTTCTTCTATCTATTTAGCAGATGGCCTTGAGCAAGCCTTGTATGTGCTCATTTAATTATAGGCACAAACAGGTATAAGGGAGAGCTAGATCCTATATATATGGTGAAATTAAGATCTTTGGTTATTGAACACATCAAAAATATCTCTATAGAAGATCCCAAATACTCATTCTCTTTTGACTTTTTATTGCCTTTATGTCTTGTGACTTCATTTTAGAAGAGAAATTGAATTGATTTGTTCTTCACAAAGCCACATTCATTGCTATCAGAATTTGTGGCCTCAGGTGAAGGCAAAATGCTGGACTGGCAAATGTTTACAACAAATCTAAGTTTTAAATAATGCACTGGATGTGCCAAAAATTCATTAGGTAATGAAAAACCATCAAGAAAAATTGAAAATGCTCTAGTTCTTTCTGGATTTACGGTTGATTTTAATACAAAGCATCACATTTGATATAATTAGTTTGCCTAATATTGGCAGACTTAAGAAAATTATCTGATGAATTCATTGTCAGTGGAGGATTTACCTGTGATGGCAGAAGTGAGAAATGTTAAAGTTTAGATACATATCAGATAAATGTTCGTTTCCTGGTGATAGTTTATGATACTCAGCTTTAAAAGGAGAAAGGAACTCCAGAGCAGAATTTCTTCTCTGTAAATTCTAATGTTTTCTGAATTTATTCTACTA
The DNA here is from genome assembly GCF_021613505.1 of Equus quagga. NCBI lineage: Eukaryota > Metazoa > Chordata > Mammalia > Perissodactyla > Equidae > Equus > Equus quagga. The sequence continues at coordinate 21,185,918 of NC_060279.1, read as the reverse complement.
TAATAGAGTATCGTTTTATAAGGATTTCTTTCCTTTACAAGACCCTTATTCAATATTTTATTCCCTGTTGAGTAAAATTATATATGAGTATTAGTTTATTTGTGATAAACACTTGTGTGTACACTGATTAAAGCACTCATGTTTATATGCAAAAGGTGGGTGTTTTGACTTACATGAATTTTCAAAACTAAAAAGAAGTCACATGGGACTAAGAACTACCATTACTAAAGAGATTCTTGCTTACGTTAAAAAATTCTTATCCTTCTTCATATTTTTGTGTGTATGTGTTTATTTTAAAGTAAACAATATACAAAGCCATTAAAAAGATATTATTGACATATATTTTAGGGTTACTTCTCTTTTTACAAAATGAACCTCCCAACTTTGATGAATTTTGCAAAGTTTTATGGCAAAATGACATTTTTCATTTTTCAGGGTGGGTACTTTAATCAGAAATCTTTTCATCAACTCAATGAGGTTTTACTGAACAGACGTGGAAATAGTTTTACTAATGTCATTCTTTCCTTATTTTAACTCCATGATTAGAAAACTGTGGTGTATTTTCTTTGCTACTATATATCCCCAAGTGCTGGAAAAGTGCCTTCCTGGTATACAGAAGGTGCCTAATAAATACTAGTTGAATGAGTGAATAAATATATTTCTTGTACCATAAATGACATAATCCATGTTGATGGTGTTGTAAATGGTAAGAACTCTTGAACTGGACACCTTTGAGACTGAGAGTATATGGTGATTTGTGCCAGCGCCTGCCATGATTTGCCAACCTTGTTGGCAGGGGACCTGAGTCGCCCACTAGCCCAATTTCTCACCAGTCACAGAAACAGCCTCTGTGACGGTGAGCTATCAGAGCAGAGTGAATCCAAATTCTATTTTTCATCCAGGATTATCAAAGTGTGTTCCCTGGATGATAGCATCAGCATCAACTGAGAACTTATTATTCATGCCAATTCTCAGGCCCCAGACATAAAGCATCAGAAATTCTGGGAGTGGGCTCAGCATTCTGTGCCATACAAACCTCCAGGCGATTCTGATGCACACTCAAGTTTGAGACCCACTGCTCTAGATAATTGTTATCTGGGCACTGCTAGCATGTACTTCTTCTGTTCCTTTTCTATTCTTCCAGTGATGTCCAACTTCCCTTCTGATTGACATATTCTAATTTGAGGGGTATGAGTACTTCAAAATGAATACATTTTGTCCTTTAAGGAATTGCCTTCTTAAAGTAATTTGCATAGCCCAGATCTGACTGACATTTTATAAGCTTGCTTGGGATTTAGCTCTTGTAGTATCTATTACTACATAGCAAATTACCCCAAAACTTAGCAGCTGAAAATGAGAACCATTTATGATCTCACAGTTTTGGAGGCTCAAGAATCTGAGAGGAGCTTACGTGGGTGGTTCTGTCTCAGTTGCTCAAGAAGCTGCCCTCAATGTGTTGTCTAGGACTACAGTCATCTCATGGCTTGACTGGGGAAGAATCCACTTGCAAGCTTTCTTACGTGGCTTGAAACCTCAGCTCTCGGGAGACCTCAGGAGATCTGCCTCCAGGCTTACTCACATGGGCCTCTCCTCAGGGATGCCTTATGGCATGGCAGTAAGCTTCTGCCAGAGGGAGGGATCCAAGAGGGAGTGAGAGAGAACACACAAGAGGGAAGCCACAGTCTTTTAATAACTTAATCTTGAAAGGGACATCCCATCGCTTGTCCTATATTCTATTCATTAGCAGCCCCCATTCAAGGAGAGGGCATGACACAAGAGCTTGAATACCAGGAGGCAGGATTCACTGCAGGTCAACTTAGAGACCCTTCACATAGGGAAATTATTTCTCACTCTGTCCAATATTTTGCATTGCAATGTTTCAGTTAGGACTTTTGATTTCTAGTGTCAGAAATCTTAACACAAACTGGCAAGTACAAAAGAAAATGTGTTGAGCTTTCAAAAATTGTCACCTTGGTTCTGTTTGCTTTGTATTGGCTCCATTCTCAGGTAGCTTGTCCTCTGATATCGGCATAATCGATTCCAAGGCTTTCAGGTTCAACGTCAGTGGTATAGTGCGAAAGTCTCTTTTCCCAGAAATCACAGGCCCATGCCTGAACCAAGTGAGAGGTTGAGGAATCTCGACTGTTTTAGCTAAGACCAGGACACATATTGCACTCACAATCAGGGATGAATCCCACAAGAAACACAGCAGCTATGAGAGGGGCAGGTAAGTGCCCTCAGAGGGACCACCTCAGGCAAGCGTTTCACTGAAGTACTGCCTATACTGTTGTCTCCCCCCAAGTTTGCAGTCAACTACATCTCTTGGAAAATTCCTAACCTCTCCCTCACCATCTATTCTCCACACCCAATGGATCACAGAGCCCTGTTGATCTACCGGGACTGGTCATCTCCTCTCCTCCACTCCCATCCAAATCACCACGAATCTCTCACTTGGGCTAAAGCAATAACACTTAAATTCGCTATCTATGTGCTCACATTTTTGTTCACCTTGTGCCTGTTCTCCATGTAGAAACCAGAGTGATTTTTTAAAAACGCCGTCTGATGAGATTAGTCCTTGGCTGAAAATTTATCAAAATCCCATTAACTAAATCCAGGTGCCACACTACCTGGTCTTTGCCTGTCTCTCCAGCTTGATCATGGTCCACCACCAATCCTCACTCTCCGGGCTCCCCAAATTCTCCAAGCTTCTTCCTGCCACAGGCTTTCTACACGTTCTTCCTCCCCTTGAGGAAGCTCTTTCCTTACACTATGTATCTCTCTCTTCACCCTTGCTGATCTTCAGGGTCCAACTTTAGTGTCATTTCTTTGGACAGGCCTTCCCTGACCCACCAACATTAGATAGTCTCATAGCATTATGGCACTTACTGAATTTTAATTTTATGTTTGTTTAGCACCTTCCCTCTCTAGACCGAAGCTTAACGAAGGTAGCAACCTTGTTATATCCACAGAGCTTCTGTTTGGCACCTAGTAGGCATTCAATAAATATTTGATGAACATGATTCATTCTTCCTCGTCTTAGACCCGTGCAGTCGTGTTAACCAGAAGATTAAATAAATGGCTAAATTTATTACAGAGTTGGAATTTGCTGGTGGTCTTGCGTGGCCAGGAGCTGGTTCAAGGGCCCTGGTCCAAGGGGTTGGATCAAGCACAGGAGAGTATAAAATTCTTGTGAGACTCTACAATGTTAAACATTTATATGTTGTCTCACTTTGTCTTACAACAATCTCTTGTGAGTTTAGTGTATTATTCCCATTTCATAGATGAGGAAACTGATGGTCAGAGAGATGGGACTCCCTCAAACTCATGTGGTTCAGAATTGGTAGAGTTAGGATACCCATGGAAGTCACTTTGACTCTAAAATTCCAGGCTTGATTGGAATTATGGGAAAGACAGTGGCATGGTCTTTTTTTTTTTTTTTTAACTATGGCATTTTGAGTAGGCCAATTTCAGAAAGCGAAATAAACATAAAAGTGAAGCTCTGTAGATTTCATGCTGCTAGTTGGAGCAGAGCAACGTGCATATGAGGGCAGTATAGAATTTTGGGGAGCTAAATCTTTTTATTACGTACTTCAGGTTTTCCTATTCATTAAAATAAAGTTCAAGAGTGTCAAGTGGTCCTGCAGCATGAAAGACTTAGAGTGCACCTGGTCTTTCTGTTGCGCTTTTGATGGGGATTTATATGTGTTGCGTAATGTAGGCATAAAATTAAATAGGATAAACCATCTCATTTCCTTGTTTCTCAGGTTGCAATGATATACAAACTAGTCTACTTCCTTCTTTGACTCTTATTTCAAAGATCATGAGTGAGTGTGTGTTTGGCACCTCTTAAAGGGGTAGGAGCATTTGATCGAGGGGGCTGTAAAGGACCTCAATGGAAGGCAAGGCTAGATCAGTGTGGGAACTGGTTTCTTGATTCAAATTATTTGTGAGGTTGAGGCTGGCTTGTTGGAGTGACTCCTGCTAATGTTACAGTTTGGAATTTTCTGTTTTAAATCTTATTTTAATGTCTCTGTCGAGTAAATCCGCTCCCCTCTCAGCACTCTACGTATGTGTGTGCCTAACGTGAGAATAATGCAAAGGGGAACATGGAGGACAATGGCGACATGTAAATTGATAGAGAAAAGGAGGGAAAAGGGCAATTCAGCATTTGGAACTGGTGGTGAGTCCTACATCCCATGAATCTGGAAAAAGGGAAGCACGATACAATCATATTTAAGCCATGAGTTAATCCCCCACTGCAGGAAGCATTAGTCAGTTTGACAGAAGGCCAGTGCTTGGTAAGGTGTGGTTAAAGTTGCAAAAGACTCAGAGGAAATAAAAAAGAATCACCAAGTTGGTGAACCAAAAGGGAAAAGAAAAAAAAAAAGAATACTCAAAGTGTTTGGGATCATTTCATCTGGAGAAAAAAAAGCCTGTGATAGAGTAGAAAATGATTCTGAAGGTGGTGAATTCATCTCATTTCCTACATATGCAGGATATCTTGGTTCCAAAGTCCTGGAGGGAGACCAGGTGAATGATGTCAGCAATCCCGCCTTCATTCAGATGTTTATCAACACCTATTCAGTACCAGTCACTGGCTATTGTGGATACTCTGGGGAACAAAGAGACGTGTTTTATGCCCTCGCTGAGCTTACCTTCTAGTTTACAAAAAGCACACCACAATGCGACACGGGCAAACATGGAAACAAAAGTTGCCCTGGGAAGCAAACAGTAAGACACCTGACTAGCCAAGATTCAGGAGAAACTTCCAGGCAGCTGAGAGAGCTGAAGGATAGTGCCTGTGATGGTTAGTTTTATGCGTCAACTTGGCTACGTTATAATACCCAGTTATTTAATCAAACACTTATCTAGGTGTTGCTATAAAGGTATTTTTTAGAGGGGGTTAATGTCTACAATAGCTGTCTTTAAAGAAAGATTACCCTAGATGATGAGGGTAGGCCTCATATAATCAGTTGAAGGTCTCACGAGCAAAAACGTAGGTTTTCCCGGAAAAGAAGAAATTCAAGCCTCAAGTATCAACTCTTGCCTGAGTTTGCAGCCTGCCAGAGCTGCTCTGGGGATTTCAAATGGACTTGCCAGTCCCCATGATCATCTGAGCCAATTCCTTAAAATAGATCTTTTACACACACACACACACACACACACACTCTCACACACACATCCTATTGGTGTGTTTCTCTGCGGAACCCTACTGATACAGCATCTTAGTCATGTAAAATTGAGGACAGGACTGTGGAAGGTGTGTGAGAGAAAGTGACAGTACCCAGGAAGGCCTGGAATGAAAAAGAGAAGCCAGATCAGGAAGCACATTATATGTGACCTAGAGAGTTCGAAAGAGGTTTAAGTCCAGGAGCGAGAGGATCAGATTCACATTTTAGAAAGCACATCCGATTTTATTATTCCTGAGAGTACAAGTCGAGAAAAACATGTTTCAATTCCAGCAGGAAGGAATTCCTAATAAGGAAGACATTTTTAATAGGAGAAAAGGAGGTGCTGAATCTATTTTGGAATTTTAAAAATAATTAGACATTTTTAGTCATTGATAGCCACAGTCTTGCAAGAGGTTTATAACGTTCTTTTTACAACCTTACCTCTTTCGCGTCTATAGCTTTCACTAGTTTCTCGTCTATAGCTTTCACTAGGAAGTTTTCCTGGTAACTGGGAAAAAGATAAACTCACACAGCGGTGGAGGTGGGAGGGTGGAGGTCAGCAGGGGATTCCGACTATGAAAGTGGGAAGGAAGGGAGAGTTTACAAACCGACTGAAGTTCCGCTACATCATGTGTGTGGTGCGAGGACTCGCCCGTTACAGCCGCAGCCTGTACTCTGCGCGCTTTCTTCCCCTGTCTGCGGATTCGGTTCCCGCACCCGTGTCGCCACGAGTTCAGCTCCCCCGCGCGGCGGTCCACGAGTCTGGGTGGGGTCTGGTACTTGCCAAGCTGGGATCTTAATGGAGAGATAAGCTGGGAGCACCGAATTCAGACTGAGGTCCGATCTCCCACCCAAGAGCCTTCGCAACCTCTGTCCCCAGAAAAGCGGTCTTGCCCTAAGAGGCTGGCCGATTTTCCTTCCATTCCCTCTGCATCCCTAGATATCTTCACCCTGGCTCCCGGTGCGTTCCCCATCCTTTCTAGTCCGGAACATTCTGTTGATCAGAGCTCCCTGCCCAGGTCAAGCACCCTTGGAGATGAGGTGGGGGTTGCTGATGACGCGAAAACCCTTCCCCGGGTGTAACCTGGAAGAAGCCAGCAGCCTCCTTACCGCCCCCACTCTGGGAGTCTCAGGGCGCCAAAGGGGGCACTTCTCTGTACAACCCTGGGGGGGATTAAAGGGAGGGGAGGATGCCTATGTGAAGGGGTCCTGGGAGCTGCGCCCTAGAACTCGGTCCCACACCCCGCACCCCGACCGGGAAGGAGATGAGTCGGAGCCCTATGTGCCACATCGCAAGAGGAAGGATGTGGGGAGGAGGCAAGGGTAGTGGAAGAGGCTGAGAGGAGAGGCAGCAGGTGAACCCAAGGGCTGTGCCCTAAGGCGTCGAGCAGGCTGAGAGGGACTTTGGAGGGGAGCCCCAGGCAGGGGCGACGCAGGCGAGGGTTGAGCTAGGAGAGGGTGTGGAGAGGCTAGCCCAGGCGTTGAGTCAGGGAGGGGGGAGGAGACGAGGGGGAGGGAGTTCCGAAAGGAGGGAGAGGAGCCGGCGAGGGGCGAGAGGAGCGAGCCTGGAAGGGAGAACGGCCGAGGGCGCCCGGCCCGCCGAGACCGTGCCACACCCCCGCCCGGGGCACGGAGGGCTTCGCCGGGGGAGCCGCACAAAGACATGCGAAGCGGGGCTGAGCGCGGCTCGCGCACAAAGACGCCGGGGCGCACGGCCGCCGCGGCTGCCCCCACCGCCCCCGCGCCGCGCCGCGCTGG